>NC_135316.1:7357855-8098480 GCF_048772815.1 Callospermophilus lateralis | reverse complement strand
ATCTTACCTAGATTTCTGTTTTCACACTTATATTTCACGTCTATATTCTTGTAAACATCACAGGTTCACAAACCATTATTCATCCAGCAGAATGATTTCTAACCAAAATCAAACATGCTATTAACCCTAACCATACACTGTTCACTCAATCTAACTTTACAGAAGAACAGGGACAGAGTTGGTCTTACAATACATTAAAGTAGGGGATCTTCCACCTGCTGAGAACCTCAAAAGTCGATGCAGGAATGATCCCTGGAGAAGATGTATGCAGCTTTGAAGGACCTGAGAGAGCAAAAGTCATCTTCCAAGGCAAACAACCTGGTCAGGATGAAGAGATGTGTCTGAATCAGCCTCTCTCTTCTTAATGTAGAGAATATGGACCAAACCAGGCCTGTGTGGAGAGCTGTTCCCAGGTGCCTATGTTTTCTATACCATTCTAATTTGTGAATGTGTCACAGAAAGTAGGTGCAGCCTCGATCTCATGAGAACCTTGGAAGCAACTGTTAGGACAAAGTGGTGGCCAAGATAGTGACCTCATTCAGTTCCTGAAGGAAGTGACCTCACCTACTTTCTTGGTGATGGAACAATCTGAATTTGGGATCCAGAAAATCAGGCCCTCAGAGCCAGTCCCTGTCCCAGTCTCAGTGGACTTATTTTTTTGGATTTACCAAGTATAGAATCAGTCCCTCCTGGTTCCTACAGATGTGAAGGTGGCCAAATTCCAAGAAAGCTCTGAAGAGCGACCTTTCGTGAGAGGATAGAAAGTGGTTCACACTGCCTCCTGACAACTTCACTGAGTTGGCCAAGGAGACCATATCTGAGACAGGAAAGGCCATTTCTGGGGAACATCGTATGGCCTACAAGTCAGAGGACACTCAGGATAGTTACAGATGTACATGGGGGAAGGACGTGCCTGGGTATGTGAATGTCACTTTGTGGTTTTCTCATGTTCTGGAAATAGGTATAAAAGATGATATATTTGGTTTGGAGTGGACTGTTTCTAATAAGTCGTTTGACATGGTGAGTGTTTCTATGTCTGTGTATCCCACCGTGTCCGTGGTTGTACACATTAGAAAAGAGAATGCATCAATGGATATGTCTTGTGTAGTAGAAAGCTTCCCAGCATTCAACCTGTCCAATTTATGAATGGACTGAGGCTTGCCTTACCAATGGGAAACACCTACACACTTGCTAAGTTCCTGTTTTCTTCCTGAATTCTGGCCACTCTCCAAAATAGGCTCATGGTTTTGTGTCCAAGTTTTGTACCACCTCCAAGCTCTGTGACATGGCCGTGTACTGGATAGCTGAATGGAATGGCATGGCAAGCTTCTCAGAAAATTCAAATGTCATTGTGGCCAGGAAAGTCTCAGTGGAGAAACCCTGCTTTGGGCCTTTTGCTTACATATTGTTCTGTTGCCTGAATGTCAGGAAGGACTTTGCCTCAGGCCACCCTTTTGTGAAGACTGAGGAAAACAATTATCAAATGGAAATAAATGGGGATCACCTGTGACTCTTGGCTTAATTGCTTTGGAAAAGGAGGTGTGTGAATCAGCCCCTTGGCCCTGTGTGAGCCTCTGGCTTAGATTCTCAGCACCTGATGGATCTAAAGAAAGATTCAATGTGTGCATCCAAAACCAAAATGGCAAAAAGGGCAGTCATTGTGGAGGAAGTCTCTCGCCTTCCTCTCTGAAATTCCTGACTCCATCAAGTGAGACTAGGGATCCTTTGGGTAAAATGAGTTCTTCAAAAACCTGCGGAGGTGCTTGGGTTTTCTCATGACTTCAAATCACATAAAGAATCTATACCTGACATTCAGTAGGCCTCAAATTTTAGAAGCAGAGCAGTATTAACGGCAGGTCTATTTGGTCACTCCTGGTTAACAGGAAGGGTGTCCAGGCCACCCTGAATTTAGGCAAATGAGAGGTAAGTGAGCTTATTTTGGACATTGCCTTGGGCTGCACCCTAATGGAACACATCAGCCAGAGGTTATGATGAGTGTGTATATAGAAAAGATGAGGGCCTTTTGGGAGTGTTTTGGTTTTAATTGTGGTGATTTGTGTTGTGGTTGGAAGAGTTGACAGGGTCCACCTGGGCTTGAACTCTGGTGTGATTCCCCTTAGAGACTGAGTTCTGGAACTGGCCAAAGAGAAGTATTGCAATGAATTGTGTTGGAATTTTAGGAGGCCACATGAGAGTTGCCCTTGGAAACTGAGGTCTAGGTCCAGGGTGGCTTTCCAAAGAGCACTGGGAATCTCAGCCTGCATATCACATGATTTTTTTCTGAAAGACTTGGAAGGCATAGTTGAGAGTCAAAACACACATGGATCTCACATTGTAGACCTCAATGGGCCTGGCTTCATGTGACCTTTTGGCCGCGCTTTGGGAAGACTTGCCTGTGAGAGTTTTCCAGAGGTTTCATTAAAATGAGCTTTCAAACCATTTAATTATTTCTGAAAGAATTGAAACACACTGTGCCTCCAACTTCATCCTTGAAAAATGGCTAGATAAATACAATGAAATTTTTGAAATTCCCATGACCAAGTGGCCCAGAAAAACTTTGGATTTATTGTTGCTGATCCTAAGTGTACCAGACAGTGCCTTGATTGACTGGGTTTCATGAAAATGGTCTAGAACAGAGATGCCAGTAAGTTGGAGCCTGCTGAGTTTTGAGACCAGAGTTTTGGTGTGCAGTTTTGTGATGAAACTTCTGTTGTGGGGCCTTGTGGATCTGCCTTTGAGTTCCAAATCCTTGGGGCTAACGTGCTGCATCCAGCATACCCTTATATATAAAGGCATCATGTTATATGGAGAGATTTATGGGCAATGTTCATAATCAGGTTATTATTATCAAGGGGGCAAGGTATGTGGGAAAGAAGTCTAGTTGGTGAATTCTCCTGTATACCCTGACGTAACACATGTGACAGAACTACCTCCTTGACTGTGTCCCAGTTGAACTACTTGTATTCTGTGAAGCAAATACCAAATTCCCAGTGCAACACCAAGAAAGACCACGAAATGTGGAAGATGACCAAATGGCTTTAAACTCCACACAAGAACAAACTTTGCCCTCAGTAGCGACAATTTACCTACAAAGAGAGAATTCAACACTGCTGCCTCATGTTCATTAGAAAATTAAAACCATGTCCTCCAGGTCACATAGATGCAGACCCAGCTTTCATGGTCTCACTACAAAGGAAGCTAAAGCTCCTGACAACAACTTATATTTCAAGTGTCCAGTCTCAGAGGCAGTTTATCCAGAAGTCTTTGGGCCCGCAGAGCTCCATGTTTGTGGAGTGTTTACTCTGTCCCTTTCTTTTGGAAACTCCTCTACCATCTTCAAAGTTGTGAACTCCTGAGCATATTCCATTTCAGATATGCATTCACAGAATTTCTAATTCTTCTCCATTAATTGTGTCTTACTTGGGGCGATTGTAATGTCATGGCATTGTTCTGGATGAGAGTGGAAAGTTTTTGTGTAGCACAGATTTGCATACACGTTAGATTCATTTTCCAATTTTCCATTCCAAATACAGAATCCCTGACACTAACCCATACCCTACTAGACTCTGACTACTAATCCTAATTTGATGGAGAAATATAACCGAACAGAATAGGCCAAGAGGCTGATTCAGACACATCCCTTTCCAAAGCAATAAATCAAAGAGCCACAGGTCATGCCCATTTATTTCCATTTGAAAACTGTTTTATTCAGGCTTCACAAGGGGGTGGCATTAGGCAAAGAAATTCCTGACATTCAGGGCAACAGAACCATAGGTAAGCAAATGAACCAAAGCAGGGTTTCTCCACTGAGAGTTTACTGGTCACACTGATATCTGAGTTTTCTAAGATGTTCCCATTCTCTACATCTCTCAAGTATATGGACATGTCACAGACCTTGGAGGTGGTACATATCTTGGACACAAAACCATGAGCCTATTCTGGAGAGTGGCCAGAATTCAGGAAGAAAATAGGAACTTAGGAATTTACTAGGTGTTGCCCATCCATAAGGCACACCACAGTCCATTCATCAATTAGGCAGGATGAATGATGTTAAGTTTTCTGCTAGACAGGACACATCCATTGATGCATTCTCTTTTCTAATGTCTACAACCACGGACACAGTGGGATACACAGACATAGAAACACTAGCCTTGTCAAACGACTTACTAGAAACAGTCCATTCCAATCCAAACGAAGAGCCTTTTCTACCTATTCTCAGAACTTGAGAGAAAACCACCAACTCACACCCACACCCAAAAAGGCACCTTCTTAGCCCAAGTAGGTCTGTGACTATGCAGAGTGTCCTCTAACTGGTGGGCCATACTACGTTCCCCTGAAATGGCCTGTCTTGTCTCAGATCTCGTTTCTTTGGCCAACTATGTGAAGTTGTCAGGAGCCAGCGGTGAACCAATACCTGCTTTGTCAGGAAAGGTCCCTCTTCAGAGCTCTTCTGGCATTTGACCATCCTCATATTAGTAGTTACCAAGGAAGACTGACTCTGTCCTTGGTAAATCCAAACAAGTGAGACCACTGGGACTGGGACTGGGACTGGCTCTGGGTGCCTGGCTTCCTGGATCACAAGATCAGAGATTTCCATCACCAAGGATGTGAGGTGAGGTCACTTCCTTCAGGAACTGAATGAGGTCACTGCCTTGGCCACCACTTTGTCCTAACAGTTGCTTCCAAAGGTCACATGAGATGGGGGCTACTCCTACTTCCTGTGACACTTTCACAAGTTAGAATGGTATATCAACCATAGGCACCTGGGAACAGCTCTCCACACAGGCATGGTTTGATCAGTCTTCTCTACATTAGGAAAGAAGAAACTGATTCAGACACATCCCTTCATACTGACCAGGTTGTTTGCCATGGAAAATGACTTTTGCTCTCTTAGGTCCTTCATAGCTGCCTGCAACTTCTACAGGGTATCATTTCTGCATGGACCTTTGATGTTCTCAGCAGGTGGAAGATCCCCTACATTACTGTATTGTAAGACAAACTCTGTCCCGGCTCATCTGTAAACTTAGTTTGAGGAAACAGTGTATGGTTAGGGTAATAACAGGTTCAATTTGGGTTAGGAATCATACTGAGCAATGAACAATGGTATTGGGAACTTGCGATATTTACAAGAATATATTGCTGAAATATAAGTATGAAAACAGAAATCTAGATAAGATTTGAATCCAAGAAGGGCATTGGGCTGTTGATTGGGATACTTAGCTTTGAATTATATTCTGCACAGATGTCTCAGATAAATCAATATACAATGGCATAGGACCTTGTACCTTGGATGATTGATTGTCGAAGAGATCATCCAGTCAAAAAGGTATAGTCGGTAGGATTAGGAAGATAGTCAGTAGGTTTAGAAAAAAGAGTGAGGATAAGATTTGGACAAAAAGTTCTTTAGCAATAGGGTTTCAGATAGAGAGTGAATGTAAATATCAGCACATGTGAAGAGTCAGTCACAATGATGAACTCGTGAAAATATGTAGGAAAGCAGATATCAATAGAGACATTAGGAAATCAGGCAAAATACAAAGTGAGTGATGAGATTAGTTATTTTCAACAGGGTTGAGGTTGAATATATAATCTTAGGAAGAAACAAATATGTAGTCAACAATAGGATTCATTTGAGAGCATTAGACAACCTGGACATGGATGTTTTTAGTAATCCATGCTCACTTTCCATTTAGGCTTTGGTGAAAGGTTAATAAAATAGGTACTTGTTACTTTCTGTTTTTCTGTATGCTTAAGAAAACACTGTTGAAATCTTGAGGACTGTTTGCTAAACTTGTTTCCAGAATGTGCTGTCCCCAACTGCAAAACTGCAGAATGTACACCCTCACCTGTTTGCACGCAAACCGCCCCCTTGCCCTGACCCATCAAAAAACTTCCCTCCCTGCCCTCTCCAAGGAAAATATGTAAGCTCTGCTTAAGCTGTTCTCATTGCTCTCTGCTTTTTTCAAGTGAGCTCTGAGCCCCAGAATGCTGGAATCCCAGTAAACCCTTTACTGTTGCATGAGTCATTGTCTTGGTGGTATCTTCCTCCGACACTCGCCCAACCTTTACATCTGGTGGCACCAGCGAGATTTACCAGCGCCGAACGAAAGACCCCCAAGGGGCTCCTTTCAGGGTAAGTAAGGCGACTCTTTCTGATTTCAGGTTTCAGGTTAGGGTTTGGCAAATTTGCTATCGGTGATGAGCGTGAGCTCTCTCTGACGGTGGCTGACAGACGTGTCACAGAGCCAAAGGCCACGTCCCTGGGGGAAGCCCCAGAGGACTAAGGAAATCGAGGAACTATAGTCTCCTCGACTCAGTGATATTTTGTTTTGGATTCGGTATTGCCAGCCCATCAGGTTTTGCCAGCTACTCAGTCCTGGTCTCAGTATTGGACGTTTATTGCCTGTCTTTATTGTCTTATCTTGTCTGTGTAGTGTGTCGTTGCTTTCAGTATTTGTGTAGCTCTCATTTTGGGACAGAGCACTTCAACACCTGTCTCCCTGACTCTTGATCACTGAACCACAGTCCGCTGGAGGGCCCAGAATCTTTCTTTTTCAGTAAAACGCTGGACCTGGCAGACTCTCTGTGCCTCAGAATGACACACCTTTGGAGTTGGATGGCCCCCAGAAGGATGTTTCTTCTTCCCACTTCTTTGAAAAATCAGAGATATTGTCTTTCACCCGGGGCCACATAGCCATCCAGATCAACAGCCATATATCTTAACTTGGCAGGACCTCTGCAAATCTCCTCCTCCATGGGTGAAGCCTTTCCTTGTCCCTGCCCCCACTCCTACTCATTCCACCACGATTCTATCTCTCAAACCCTCTGCTCCTCCTCCTCCATCCTCTGTTCTCCCTGAGTCTCAAGACTCTACTGGACTCTCCTCCCCCTTCTTATCTCCTGTCCTCGTCCCCAAACCCCAACAACCTCTAAGTGATTCCCCTGCTGCTGACTCAGCCTCTCCGGCATTGGAGGAATTTAGGCCGGCCCAGCACTCTCCAGATGACTCCCCCGCGTCACACACAGTGCCTCCTTCCCTGGAGGAAGCTGGCCCGGCTAAAAGAACTCAAAGAACTCCCTGGCGTTTTCACACCTGCCTACTTGGGATGACTGCCAACAAATCCTCGGGACTCTCTTCATGACAGAGGAATGAGAGAGAAACCTCCTGGAAGCCAGAAAAAAGTATCCTCGGACCAGATGGGTGACCAACACAACTTCCCAACATAATCAAAGCCAGCTTCCCCTTGAACTGACCCATCTGGGACCCCAACACCTTTGATGGTAGGGAGAATCTGTCCACTTATTTCTGGGCCCTAATAGTGGGTTTCAACCCGGCCGCTAGGCAACCAACTAATTTGGCCAAGGTAAGAAAGATTATTCAAGGGTCTGATGAATATACCTCTATGTTTCTAGAGAGAATTATGGAAGCATATAGGAGATTTACTCCTTTTGATCCTCAGGCAGAGGATCAAAAGGCATGTGTCATGATGGCCTTCATTGGGAAAGCTGCCCTGGATATTAAAAGAAAGTTACAATACTTAGATTCATTACAAGATATGACTTTGAGATATTTAGTCAGAGAAGCCGAGAAAGTGTACTGTAAGAGAGAAACAGAGAGAAAGAAAGGGAGCAAAGGGAAGATGAGAGACGCTAAAGACATACTAAGGCATTGACTAAGGTCCTGGTCACAACAATAAATAGGCCAGAAATTAAGAAACAGGGAGACAGGAAGGGATACCTGGGCGCACGCCAAAGGCCACCCCTGGCCTCAGATCAATGTGCCTACTGTAAAGAAAAAGGACACTGGGCCAAAGAGTGCCCTAGAAAGAGACAGCCACACCAGCCAGCCATTCTGACTTTGGAGGATGACTAAGAACTTCGGGGCTCAGATTCCTTCCCCGAGCTCAGGGTAACTTTTGAAGTGGAGAGTACCCCAGTAAACTTTGAATTGGATACAGGGGCAGTGTACTCAGCCCTTAAGGCCCCACTGGGCCCACTATCAAATAAAAAGGTCTCTAGTTCAAAGGGCTAACGGCAGTAAATATCAGACTTAGACAACTAAGAGGACCATGGACATGGGGAAAGGAAAAATCCATCACTCTTTCCTAGTAATCGCAGAATGCCTGGCCCCATTTACGGGCAGAGATCTGCTCAGTAAGCTCTGGGCCAAAACAACTTTTAACCCCGAAGGACCCAAAATGAAATTTCTAAAACCTTCAGTACAAACTCCTATAGTCTTGGCTTTATAAATGTCAGTAGAAGATGAACAGCAACTCTTCACACCCCCCCCAAGACTGATCAAACAGGCAAGCAACCCCAGAAATGGATAACAGATTACCCAGATCCCTGGGCAAAAACTGCTGGGTTAGGCCTAGCCGTGAAACAATCTCCAAGAACAGTGGAGTTAAAAACCACAGCCTCCCCAATCAATGAGCAAAAAAGCTAAAGATGGAATAAGGCCCCATATTCAGAAATATCTGGCCGATAGGGTCCTAAGGCCCTGTCAATCGGCCTGGAACACTCCCCTGCTACCAGTAAAAAAAGCCAGGAACTGGGAACTATCCCACATTCAAGACCTAAGAGAGATCAAAAACAGAGTGCAGGACATTCAGCCCACAGTAACTAATCCATACAATCTGCTTATCACTCTGTACCCTGAGCAGAAATGGTATACTGTTCTGGACTTAAAAGATGCTATCTTTTGCTTGCCTCTGCATAAAGATAGCCAGTTGCTGTTTGCTTACTAGTGGGTAGATTCAGAAACCGGAACGTCTGGTCAACTAACTTGGACTAGACTCCCACAGGGGTTCAAAAACTCCCCCACTCTCTTTGATGAATCCCTCCACAGAGATCTCAACAACTTCAGAACTATGCACCCCAAAGTCACCCAGCTTCAATACGTGGATGACCTGCTACTGGCAGACAACACCAAGGAAAACTGTGAGTCTGGCACCCAAACACTATTATATGAGCTTGTTCAACTCGGGTATAGAGCTTCTGCCAAAAAGGCCCAAATTTGCCAGCCAGAAGTAATCTTCCTGGGCTAGTCCCTTAGGGGCAATAAACGATGGCTCACTGAGCCGAGAAAAAAAAAAAAAAACGATTGTGCAGATACCACCCCCATCTAGCAGCAGACAACACAGAGAGTTTCTTGGGACTACTGGGTTTTGCAGGTTATGGATTCCTGTGTTTGCGTCCTGAACTTCTCCTTTATACCCGCTGTTAAAGGTAGATGCCCTATTCCAATGGACCCCTGAGCACCAGCAAGCTTTTGATAACATCTAACGACACTGGCACTGAACTCCTCAACTAGACTGAGCCACGTCTGCAATTTCAGAAAGCCCTACACTACATTAAAAATGTACATCAATTCACACATCTTGGTTCAAAGAAACTGCAAGCATTCCTGAAGGATCAAGAACAGAGTTTTCCACTAACGAACTCAGAGTGAAAGGAAATAACTGAACGGGTAACAAAAGCCTGTCCGGTCTGTCAATAGATTAATGCTTATCCTTCCAAGCTTCCTTCAGGAAAGCACCTATGAGCAAGCAGACCAGGACAGTGGACTTACTGAAATTAAGTGAGCAAAGTATGTGCTTAAATATCTCCTAGTCTTTGTAGATACATTTTCAGGATGGATTGAAGCCTTTCCCACAAAAAAAGGCACAAATGGTGGTCAAGAAGATCCTGAAAGACATTTTTCCAAGACACAGCCTGCCTAAGGTAATAGGGTCTGGTAATGGCCTGGCGTTCATGGCCCAGGTAAGTCAGGTGTTAGCCAGGACCCTGGGGATAAATTGGAAGTTACATTGTGCTTATTGACCCCAGAGCAGAGGACAGGTAAAAAAAAATAGAACCATTAAAGAGACCTTAATGAAATTAAGCTTAGAGAGCGGCATAAAAGATTGGACTATGCTCCTGCCTTATGCACTCTTTCATTCAAGAAATACTCCCTCTGTTTCTTTGTGTAACCTCATCCCCTATGAAATTCTCTATGGGACCCCTCCTCCAGTAAGGGACTTAACCCCAACTCGAAGACCTAATGATCCCTTCCACACCCCCTTGTTTGAAATACTTAAAGCTCTTGAAAGAACTCAGTGATACCTGTCAAAACAGCTGGCCACCGCCTACCAACTTGGTGAAGAGGGGACTCCAAATCTATATCAAATAAGAGACTTCCTCTACATAAGACAACATCTGGTGTCATCCCTGGAACCTCGCTGGACAGGACCATACCAGGTGCTACTTATAAAACCTACAGTGGTAAAGGTAGACGGAATCACTTCCTGAATCCTAATTATCATCTCAAGCCTGCACCCTGTCCAGACTCTGGCTGGAAACTGGAAAAGACTGGTAACCCTTTCAAATTGCATATTCGCCATGTGGATAAGGCTATAGACTCTCCCCTTGGCCACCAGTAGTCCTAACCCCCATCAGCCCGTTCAGCAGCAATGGCTGATCACAAATCCTACTAGACAAGAAGTATGGTCTATCTTGCATACAGCCCCCTTAGGGACCTGGTGGCCATCTCTCCACCCAGACATTTGTCAGCTGGCTATATGTGTTTCCTATTTTGTTATCTCTGATGAAGAGGATCCCATTAAAATTACATTAAATCCCTTCCGTACCATAGATAATGGAAACAAACCTTATGGATGTAGGGACACGGGAGCCAGATGCAGGTTGGCTAGCCTAGATTACTATGTTTGCCTGGCCGACTATCAAAACCACAAACAGCCATGGCTGTGTGAGGGGAAAGCTGACTTCTTCTGTAAATAATGGGGATGTGAGCATACAGTGGTTGCCTGGTGGAACCCAAACTCCTCATCAAATTCAGTACACAGCATTGGCCATATTAGCAATTAGACAACCAAAACTGATGGCACCCAGAAGGGTCTGTAGATCCTCAAATTCTGTGTGACATTTTCAACTTTGGCAAGTGTTCAAAAGAATCCATCCTTTTGGAATTTCCTTCCAAGGAAATTCCCCTATGTGTAGGCCTTTTCCCTCCTTTACTCACATCCTGAACTATGGTTCTCCAATAGATTCTCACCCCCACCTTCTGCTCCAGAATCTCTGCTGTTATTCCCACATCAAAAACCTGATTTCTCCCCTCCAATTACTAGATCAAAAACCCAAACCTCAGTTGGTTCTCAGACCATTGCCCCCTTGCTGAGGTAGCAGGTACTGAGCTACCCTACCACCCACTCACTCCTCTCTTCTTCTGTCAGTGCCCACATCAGCTCCCACCAGGTCCTCTTACCACCTAACCCAAAGCTCAAACCAGCTGAGGAGTGCCCTCAGACGCCTGTCCAACATGTAATGAAAATGGTCTTTAAAGTTGCTTTGCCATCACTGAAATCAGGTTACTAAGAATTTAATGTCCCTCACAGGGTTTTTGGGATACTCACTCCCATCTTCCCCTCTGCTCTACCTATTCTACTGCTCAAGTTTTGTTGCCAGGACCATCCCAAACCCGTTTCCCATTATTCTTTTAAATTTCTTTTTCCTCATTCTCAGAACCACAAAGCTGCTCTCATCCCCCGCATTCCCCGTCTTCCCCTCCGTACCAGGCCAACATAAAAATCTTAAATGGCCTTCTCCAGAAGTCTTCATCATGGCTGACTTTAGAACTTTCAGCAACAGAGTCCCTATAAAGGGTTCAGTGTAGATAAACTTCCTCTTTTTGTGTTGCTCTGTTCTACTTGGCCACTGGCTGGAAAAATCAGCACTCCTAAGCTAGACACCCCCTTACTAGTTTTTCACAAAATATGTAAACAAGGCCTCTGGCCTTGAGCTGGGGCTTCCAGAGATGGCTAAATTTCTAAGATAAAGAAGTTACCAACTGGGCTCCATAGAAACAGCTGGCAGGGAGAAAAAAAAAGAGAGAAAAAAAAAGCTCTCCCCCTCCCAGGTGTCCTTTAAAAGTTAACTTTCCCAGAGGAGAGGGAAAAAAAACAGAAACAAAAACTGCTTTTTGTGAACTTCTGCAGACTGTTAATTTCTGAGCCCCTTACGTTACATGTTGGGAACAAAATTCTGAAATTACCTAAACTTGGTGTTCAGGGGATTAATTGATTACAACAGAAGCAATGCCCTCTAAATCTGGTTGCAACCAAATAGGAGTGTTTTCCTGTCTTCTCTGCTATCTTAGGTGCCTTGCCTTGTCAGTCCCTACAACAGTATAATTCTATATACTAAAACATTGTTTATGTTTTCATAAAATGATCAAGAGATGTTATTAAGTATGTAATGGTGCAGATGTTTCCCAGAGTGCTCTATCATGATGCAGGATCATTTAAAGTTCCAATAGGGGTGCATACAACCCGGTTCCGCCAAAAACCTGTATCCCTCACTTTCTCCATCCTATTAGGAATAGGAGTTGCTACAGGGGTGGGCACAGGAACCACTGCCCTAGACAATGGGACACAACAAATGACCCAATTAGAAGCAACAATAGAACAAAACTTAAAGATATTAAAAACCTCCATCACAGCTTTACAGGAATCTTTACCTCTCTCTCTGAAGTTGTTTTACAGAACAGGCATGGGTTTGACCTCCTCTTCATGAGAGAAGGGGCCTTTGTCCAGCACTGAGGGAAGAATATTGTTATTATGCCAACCATACTGGAGTTGTAGAAGAATCTATGATTAAATTAAGAAGATGCCCTGTAAAGCATCAACAAGAGAGAGAGGCCCAAAAAGGGTGGTTTGAGTCTTGGTTCAAAGAGTCCCCCTGGTTAACTACGCTTTTATCAGCCCTGGCCGGTCCATTAATAATCCTCAAATTATTGCTAACTGTAGGACCCTGTTTGCTCAACCGTGTAGAATCTTTTCTCCATAGCTCAAATTGGACAAGTTAAACTTATGGTAATAAGAAAACAATATACTACACTAGCAGACATAAAATGTGACACCCCCAATGATCACTTTTATGATTAAAAGTAACCAAAAGAAGAAGTGGGGAATGAAAGTTTAATTAAATAGGTACTTGTCACTTCCAGTTTTTCGGTATGCTTAACAAAACACTGTTGATATCCTGAGAACTGTTTGCTAATCTTGTTCCCTGAATGTTCTGTACAAACTACAAAACTGCAGAATGTACTCCCTCACCCGTTTGCATGCAAAATGCCCACTCACCCGGAGCCATCAATAATATTCCCTCCCTTTTTTCTCCAAGGAAAGTATATAAGCTCTGCTTAAGCTGTTCTCAGGGCTCTCTGCTTTATTCAAGGGAGCTCTGAGCCCCAGCATGCTGGACCCCCATAAACCCTTGGCTGTTGCATGAGACAGTCTCTTGTGGTCTCTTCCTCCGATTCTCGCCTGACCTTTACATTGGTAAAATAATAAGTGTGACCTTTGCTTTTTGTGTCCAGAATATTACTGTGATAAAATGTATATGTAGATAAGGTGACATGAGTATATCTTCCACCTTTTCTGGGAGCAATATTTTGAAGATGTACAAATTAGTATTGGGTGTACAAATAGGTGTACCCTGTGACTATGAATATAGAGATAATGCATGAATAGACCATACTGTGAATAAATAATATAATGGGTTCCAAATTTAAATAATGCATTCAATTTATATCTGAAAATATACAGGAAATCTTATATTGATACATATATATTCATTCCAACCACTTATACATCTAAAGGTAATATAAGGTTTATGGTTTATCATGAAGACTGTGTGAGTTTTCCTTCAAAAGTGATTATGGAAATTTAAAATAATGTGTTTGGAAAGAAATCTCATGAAAAGACCAGTCAAGAAACCTGGAGGAATCCATGTGTTCTGAAGCAGGAAGTGATTGAAAGTGAAACAAATGCCTAAAAGTTTGCTAACTTGTGGATGTAATATATATCCTATGATGTCCATAAATTGAAGAAATAGTAATGTACCAGTGTTGAATAAAAATGAACGTCAAAATACACAACATGTCCCATAGGAATCTACTTGCATTGATGTTAACTGTGTCAGTTACTGTATACATATTAGTATTTGTATGCAACATTAACTGAAGTTAGTTTTCAGTACTGAAAACAAATATGTATTTCATGTGGATGAATATTTCTGAGAATAATCTTGTGAAAAGTTGATTCTAAATCCATATACATGAACATGAATGAATTTACGGAGTGGTTATAAGACATATATATTTCATATTTTGAAAAATCTGGAGAGTATATATATATATATATATATATATATATATATATATATATATATATATATCACAAAACACACACACAGAGACATTAAATTAGCCATATATATGCCAATCAAAATTTATCATGAAATGTACATCATCCACAGATGGAAAAATATTTCTTTACTGAACATGGATTTATGTATAATGTTGTTAAACTAGGAAGCTCGCCCATAGGTTGAATTTGCAGTTCCAACAGCGTTTAAGAGAAGTGATCACTTCTCACAAATTGTATTTGCTAAAACAGCCGCCTCACAAGAATGTACGTATGATACCAGGTAGGATTCTATATGTGCATTTAAAAATACATGTGCTGAATAGGCTACAGAGAAAGAGAGACAGGAATTCACATATTTGTTAACCTTAAAAACACATGCAAAACTATTTCAATTAAAAATTGAAAAGATTTATAACACCTACCATTAACCATGTAAAAGAAAAGTCCAACTATACACCATGATTCTTCTGAACTGCTTATATTCCTATTCTGCTTGTGTTAATTTTATCCATCATATTAGGAGTAGTAGTCAGAGTCTATTAGGGTATGGGTTAGTGTCAGGGATTCAGTATTTTGAATGGAAAATTGGAAAATGGATCCAATGTGTATGCAAATATGTGCTACACAAAAATGTTCACACTCTCATCCAGAACATTGCCTTGACATTACCTTCATTCCAAGTAAGACACAATTAGAGGAGAAAAGTTAGAAAATTTGTGAATACATATCAGGAATGAAAAATGCTCAGAAGTTCACAAACTTGAAGGTGGTGGAGGAGTTTCCAAAAGTAAAGGACACGGTAAACACTCCAGAAACATGGAACTCTGCTGGTGTAATGACTTCTAGAGAAACCTTCTCTGAGGTTGGGCACTTAAAATATATGTTGTTGTCAGGAGCTTTAGCATCCTTTGTTGTGAGACCATGAAATCTGGGTGTGCAACTATGTGACCTGGAGCACATAGTTTCTAATTTTCCAATGAACATGAGGCAGCAGTGCTGAATACTCTCTTCGTAGTTAAACTATGGCCACTGGGGACTAAGTTTCTCCCTGTGTGGACTGTGAAGTCATTTGGTCATCCTCCAATTTTCGAGGTGTTTCTCGCTGGTTCACTGGGAGTTTGGTATTTGCTTCATGAAATTCAAGGAGTTCAACTAGGATACAGTGCTGGAGGGAGTTCTGTCACGTGTGGAGGTTGTGGTCTGCATGTGAATGCACTAACAAGGATTCTATCCCACATGGGTTGCCCCCTTGTCAATAGCAAACTGATTCTGAACATTGCCCTGAAACCTCTCTAAATAAAATGATGCCTTTACATAGAAGGGTCTGCTGGCTGTACCATGTCAGTCACAAGCCATTTGGAAGCCAATGGCAGATACACATGGCCCCACCACAAATGTTTTACCACACACCTTCACACCACTGCTCTAGGCCCACTAATGAGCAGGCTCCATTTACTGGCATCACTGTTCTACAAAATTTTCATGAAACCCAGTGAGTCAAGGCACTGTGTGGTACACTCATGATTAGCACCAGGACATCCAAAAGTTCTCCAGTGCTACCTGGTCATGGGAATTTCAAAAATTTCATGGTATTCATCAAGCCATTTGTCGAGGATGATGTTGGCGGCTCTGTGGGTTTCAATTCATTCAGGAACCATTAAATGTTGAGGAAGCTCATTTCAATGAAAGCTCTGGAGAACACTCACAGGAAAGGCTTCCCAAACAGTGGCCAAAAGGTCACATTAAGCCAGGCCCATTGACGTCTACTAAGATAGGACCATGTGTGTTTTGACTCTCAACTGAGGCTGCAAAGTCTTTCAGAATAAAATCATGTGATATCCTGACTGAGATTCCCAGTGCTCTGTGGAAAGCCACCCTGGGCCTCAATCTCAGGTTCCAAGGGCGACTCTCATGCATGGCCTAGTATAATCCAGCACAATTCATGACAATACTTCTCTGAGGTCAATTCCAGAACTCAGTCTCTAAGGGGAATCACACCAGTGTTCAAGCCCAGGTGGATCAAGTCATCTCTTCCAAGTGCCACACAAATTACCACAATTCAAAACAAAATGCTCCCACATGGCCCTTATCTTCTTCTATGTAGACACTCATCATAACCTCTGAATGGAGGTTTCCATGAGGGGCGCAGCCCAAGACAGTTTCCAAAATAACCTTCCTTGCCCCTCATTTGCCCAAAGTCTGTGTGGCCTGGAAATCCTGACTGTGAATCAGGAGTGATCAAATAGGCCTGCTGTTAATACTGCTCGGCTTCTCAAATTTGAGGCCTACTGACAGTAGGGTTTAGATTCTTTATGTGAATTGCAGTCATGAGAAAACCCAAGAGCATATGGGCTAGCCTCTGCAGGGCTTTGAAAAAGTCATTGACCCAAAGTATCCCTATTCTCACTTGATGGATGTCAGGAACCCTAGAGAGGAAGGCGAGAGTCTTCATCCACAATGACTGCTCTTTTGGCCATTTTAGTTTTGGATGCACACATGGGATCTTTCTTTAGATCCATCAGGTGCTGAGAATCTAAGACACAGCCTCACACAGGGCCAAGAGGCTGATTCAGACACATCCCTTTCCAAAGCAATTAAGCAAAGAGCCCCAGGTGATGCCCATTCATTTCCATTTGAAAACTCTTTTCTTCAGGCTTCAAAAAGGGGTGGCCTGAGGCAAAGAACTTACTGACATTTAGGGCAAGAGAACAATAGGTAAGCAAAAGTCCCAAAGCAGGGTTTCTCCACTGAGATTTATTGGTCATACTGATATCTGATTTTTCTGAGATGCTCACCATTCCCTTGAGCTATCCATTACATGGCCATGCCACAGAGCTTGAAGGTGGTACATACCTTGGACACAAAACCATAAGTCTATTCTAGAGAGGGGCCAGAATACTGGAAGAAAACTAGAACTTAGGAAGATTTCAGGTGTTACCCATCGATAAGGGACTCTGAAATCCATTCAAAAATTGGGCAGTATGAATGCTGGGAAGCTTTCCACTAGACATGACACATCCATTGATGCATTCTCTTTTCTAATGTCTACAACCACGGACACAGTGTGATAAACAGATATAGAAACACTCGCCTTGTCATATGACTTACTAGAAACAGTTTATTTTACACCAAAAAAGTGCCTTGCCTACCTATTCTCATTAGACAAAACCACAAACCCACATGCACAACCAAAAAGGCACCTATTCCCCCAAGAAGGTCTGTGACTATCTGGATTGTTCTCTGAAAGGTGGGCCATACTATGTTCCACTGAAATGGCATGTCCTGCCTCAGTTCTGGTCTCCTTGGCCAACTCTGTGAACGTGTCAGGACCCAGAGGTGAGCCACTTTCTGCTTTCTCAGTAAGACCACTCTTCAGAGCTTTCCTGGCATTTGGCCATCCTAACATCAGTAGGTACCAAGAAAGACTGATTCTTTCCTTGGTAAATCAATGCATGTGAGACCACTGAAACTGGGACTCGGACTGCCTCTGGGTGCCTGGCTTCATTAATCCCAAGTTCAGAGATTTCCATCACCAAGGAAGTGAGGTGAGGTCACTTCCTTCAGGAACTGAATGAGGTCACTGCCTTGGAAAACACTTTGTCCTACCAGTGGCTTCCAAGTGTCACATGAGAAGGAGGCCACCCCTACTTCCTGTGACACTTTCACAAGTTAGAATGGTATATCAACCATGCGCACCCAGTAACAGCTACCCACACAGGCCTGGTTTGGTCCATCTTCACTGTATTAAGAAGAGAGAGGCTGATTCAGACAGAACCCTTCATCCTGACCAGGTTGTTTGCCATTGAACATGACTTTTGCTCTCTCAGGTCCTTCATAGCTGCCTACATCTTCTCCAGTGAACATTTCTGCATGAAACTCTGAGGTTCTCATTAGGGGGAAGATCCCCTACATTCCTATATTGTAAGACCAACTCTGTCCCTCCTCTCTGTAAATTTAGATTGAGGGAACAGTGTATGGTTAGGGTTAATAACATGTTTGATTTGTGTTAGGAATCATTCTGCTGGATGAATAATGGTATTGGGAACCTGCAATATTTACAAGAATACATATTTGAAATGAAAGTATAAAAACAAATCTAGGTAAGATTTGAAGCCAGGAAGGGCATTGGGCCCTTGATTGGGATACTTAGCTTTGAATTACATTCTGCACTGTGGTATTAGATAAGTATATATTCAATGGAATTAAACCTTGTACCTCAGATTCCCTAATGTTGGAGAGAACATCCAGTCAAAAAGGGATAGTCGGTAGGTTTAGGAAGATAGTAGGTTTAGGAAGAAGAGTGAGTCTTCGAGTTGGACAAATAGTTTTTTAGCAATAGGGTTTCCTTTAGAGAGTGAATGTAAATGTCAGCACATATGAAGAGTCAGTCACAATGATAAACTGGGGAAATATTTAGGAAATCAGATATCAAAAGAGACATTAGGAAGTCAGGCAAAGTGTAAATTGAGGAATACGTTTAGACATTTTCAACAGGCTTGAGGTTGAATATATAATCTTAGGAAGAAACTAATATGTAGTCACCCATAGGATTGACATTTGAGAGCATTAGGCAACCTGGACATGGATGTTTTTAGTGATATATACTCACTTTCAATTTATGCTTTGGTACATTCATAAGTGTGACATTTGCATTTGTGTCCAGAATATTACTGTGATAAAATGTACATGTAGATCAGGTGACATGAGTATGTCTTCCATCATTATGGGAAGCAATATTTTTATAACCTATAAATTAGTATTGGGGATACAAATAGGTGTACCCTGTGTCAATGAATATAGAGATGATGCATGAATAGACCATACTGTGAATAAATAATATAACTGGATCCAACTTTAGAAATTGGAATTGGAATAACTTGATATCTGAAAATATACAGGAAATCTTATATTGATATTGGTATACATACATTCATTATAACCAGTTATACATCTAATGGTAATATTAGGGTTACGGTTTATCATGAAGAGTGTGTGAGTTTTGCTTCAAAAATGATTATGGAAATCGAAAATAATGTGTTTGGAAAGAAGTCTCATGAAACACCAGTAAAGAAACCTGGAGGAATATGTGTGTTCTGGAGCAGGAAGTGATTGAAAGTGAAACAAATGTTTTAAATTTTGAAATTTTGCATGAAATATTTATCCAATGATGTGCACAAACTGAAGAAATAGTAGTGTACCAGTGTTGAATAAAAATGAACGTCAAAATACACATCATGTCCCATAGGTATCTACTTGCATTGATGTTAAACTGGGTAAGTGACTGTAGAAATATTAGAATTTGTATGCACCTTTCACTGAAGTTAGTTCTCAGTTCTAGGAAACAAATATGTATTTCAGGTGGATGAATATTTCTGAGAATAATCTTGTGAAAATTTGAGTATAAATCGACATATATCAATATGAAAGTATTTACGGAGTGTATAATAAGACACATATATTTCATATTTTGAAAAATCTGGAGAGTATATATATATATATATATATATATATATATATATATATATATATATATATACAATACACACACAGACATTAAAATGTAGCCAATCGAAATTCATGGTGAAATATATATCGTCCACAGATCCAAAATTATTAATTTTACTGAACATGGATTTATGAATAATGTTGTTCAACTAGGAAGGTCACCCATAGGTTGAATTTTAAGATCCAACAAGGTTTAGGAGGAGTGATCTCTTCAAATAATCTGTATCTGCCAAGTCAGCCACCTCACAAGAATGTACATGTGATATCAGGTAGGATTCTACATGTGCATATAAAAATACATGTTCTGAATAGGAAACAGAGAAAGGGAGACAGGAATTCGCATATTTATTAACTTTAAAAACACAGGGAGATCTATTTCAATTAAAAATTAACTAGATTTATAACACCTACCCTACATAATGCATACAGAAAGTACAACTATACACCATGCCTCCTCTTAACTGCTTGTATTTCTATTCTTTTTGGGTTATTTTGCTCCATCATATTAGGATTAGTAGTCAGAGTCTAGTAGTTTATGAGTTAGTGTCAGGGATTCAGTATTTCAAATGGAAAATTGGAAAATGAATCCAATGTGTATGCAAATATGTGCTACACAAATATCTTCCCACTCTAATCCACAACAATGCGTTGACATTATCTTCGCCCCAAGTAAGACACAATTAGAGGAGAAGAGTTAGAAAATCTGTGCATGCATATCTGGAATGGAATACACTCAGGAGTTCACAATGATGGAGGTAGTAGAGTAGTTTCCAAAAGTAAGGGACATGGTAACCACTCCACAAACATGGAGCTCTGCTGGCCTAAAGACTTCTTGAGAAACTGCCTGTGAGGTTGGGCACTTGAAATATATGTTGTTGTCAGGAGCTTTAGCTTCCTTTCTAGTGAGATCATCAAAGCTGGGTCTGCATCTATGTGACCTGGAAGACATGGATTCTTATTTTACAATGAACATGAGGCAGCAGTGCAGAATTCTCTTTTTGTAGGTAAACTGTGGCCACTGGGGGCTAAGTGACTCCCCATGTGGACTGTGAAGCCATGTGTTCCTCCTGCACTTTTCATGGTGGTTCTTGCTGCTGCAATGGGACTTTGGTATTTGCTTCACGAAATACAACAATTTCAACTGGGAAAAAGTGCTGGAGAGATTTCTGCAACATGTGGTGGGTCTGGATCTGCAGGAGAATGCACCAACCAGGCTTCTTTCCCACATAGCTTGCACCCTTGACCATATCAACCTGAATATGAACATTGCCCTTAAACCTCTCCAAATAACAACATGCCTTTACAAATAAGGGTCTACTGGCTTCACCATGTCAGTCCCAAGCTATTCGGAAGCCAATGGCCGAACCACATGAACCCACAACAGATATTTTATCACACACCTGCCCAAAACTGCTCTAGGCCCACTACTCAGCAGGCTCCAGTTTACTGTCATCTCTGTTATAAATTATTTTCATAAAACCAAGTCAATCAAGGCACACTCTTGTATACTCATGATCAGCAACAGTACATCCAAAGATTCTCCAGTGCTTCCTGGTCATGGGAATTTAAAAAATTTCATCGTGTTTATCTAGTCATTTTTCAAGGATGAATTTGGAGGCGCTGTGGGTTTCAAGAACCATTAAATGTTGAGGAAGCTCATTTCAATGAAACTCTGGAGAACTCTCACAGGCAATGCTTCCCAAAAAGTGGCCAATTAGTCACATGAAGCCAGGCCAATTGAGGTCTACAATGTGAGGTCCATGCGTGTTTTGAGTCTCAACTATGTCTGGCAAGTCTTTAAGAATAAAATCATGGGATATTTTGGCTGAGATTCCAAGTGCTCTGTGGAAAGCTACCCTGGGCCTTGACCTCAGTTTATAAGGGGATTCTCATGCGTGGCCTCCTAAAATCCCAACACAACTCATGGCAATACGTCTCTGAGGTCAGTTCCAGAACTCAGTCTCTAGGGGATTCACACCAGAGTTCAAGCCCAGGTGGACCCAGTCATCTCTTCAAATCACCACACAAATTACCACAAATTAAACCAAAACACTCCCACATGGCCCTCATCTTCTTCCATATAGACACTCATCATAACCTCTAGCTGGAGGTTTCTATGAGGGGCTCTGGACAAGACAGTGTCCAAAATAAGCTCCCTTGCCCGCCACTTGCCTAAAGTCAGGGTGGCCTGGACACCCTTCCTGTGAACCACGAGTGATCAAATATGCCTACCATTTATACTGTTCCGCTTCTCCAATTTGAGGCCTAGTGACTGTGGGGTTTTGATTCTTTATGTGGATTGGGGTCATGAGAAAACCCAAGCACCAATGGGCTAGACTCTTCAGGGCTTTGAAGAACTCATTTGACCCAAAAGATTCCTATTATCACTTGTCGGAGTTCAGGAACCTTACAGAGGAAGGCGAGAGACTTCATCCATAATGAATGCTCTTTTGGCCATTTAGGTTTTGGATGCACACATGGCATACTTCTTTAGATCCATCAGGTGCTGAGAGTCTAAGCCACAGCCTCACACAGGGCCAACAGGCTAATTCAGACACATCCCTTTCAAAATCAATTACTCAAAGACGGACAGGTGATGCCCATTCATTTCCATTAGACAACTGTTTTATTCAGGCTTCACAAAGGGGTGGCCTTAGGCAAAGACCTTCCTGACATTCAGTGCTAAAGACCAATAGGTAAGCAAAATGCCCAAAGCAGGGTTTCTTCACTGAGAGTTTCCTGGTCACACTGATATCTGAGGTTTCTGAGATTCTCCCCATTCCCTTCAGCTAAACAGTACATGCCAATGTCACAGAGCTTGGAGGGGGTACATATCTTGGTCACAAAACTATGAGCCTATTCTGGAGAGTGGCCAGAATTCATTAAGAAAACAGGAACTTAGGAAGAAAGCAGGTCTTGCCCATCAATAAAGCAAGCCTCCGTCCTTTCATAAATCGGGCAGCATGAGTGTTGGGAAGCTTTTTGCTAGACAGGACACATCCATTGATGCATTTTCTATTGTAATGTCTACAACCACGGACATAGTGGGATACACAGACATAGAAACAATCGCCTTGTCAAATGACTTACTAGAAACAGTCCACTCCAAACCAAAGAAAGCGCCTTTCCTACCTATTCTCAGAACATGAGACAAAACCACAAACCCACACTCATTCACATAAAGGCACCTCCTTCCCCCAAGTAGATTTGTGACTATCTGGAGTGTCCTCTGCCTGGTTGGCCATACTTCGTTTCCCCGAATGGCCTGTTTGTTCTCAAATCTGGACTCCTTGGACCACTCTGTGAAGTTTTCAGGAGCCAGCGGTGAGCCACTACCTGCTTTCTCAGGAAAGACCCCTCTTCAGATTTTTCCTGGCATTTGGCCATCCTCACATCTGTAGGTACCAAGAAAGACTGACTCTCTCCATGATAAATCCAAACAAGTGAGACCTCTGTGACTTTTACTGGGCCTTACTCTGGGTGCCTGGATTCTGGGATCCCAAGTTCAGACAGTTCCATCACCAAAGAAGTGAAGTAGGTAACTTTCTTCATGAACTGAATGAGCTCACAGCCTTGACAACCACTTTGTTCTAATAGTTTCTTCCTAGGCTCCCATGAGATGGAGGCTGCCCCTACTTCCTGTGACACTTTCACAAGTTAGAATGGTATATCAACCATAGATACAGGGGAAAAGATCTCCACACAGGCCTTGTTTGGTCCATTTGCTCTACATTGAAAAGAGAGAGGCTGATTCAGACACATCCCTTCATCCTGACCAGGTTGTTTGAAATGGAAAATGACTTTTGCTCTCTCAGGTCCTTCATAGCAGTCTAAATCTTCTTCAGGGACCATTTCTTCATGGATCTTTGAGATTCTCAGCAGGTGGAAGATCCCCTACATTTCTGTATTGTAAGACCAACTCTGTCTCTGCACTGCTGTAAAGTTAGATTGAGGGAACAATGTATGGTTAATAACATGTTCGATTTGGGTTAGGAATCATTCTGCAAGATGAATAATGGTATTGGGAACCTGCGATATTTACAAGAATATATAGGTGAAATATAAGTATGGAAACAGAAATCTAGGAAAGATTTGAAGCCAAGAAGGGCATTGGGCCCTTGAATGGGATACTTGGCTTTGAATTATATTCTGCATAGATGTCTCAGATAAATCGATATACAATGAAATAGGATCTTGTACCTTGGATGATTGAATAACAAACAGAACATCCAGTCAAAAAGGGATAGTTCGTAGCATTAGCAAGATAGTCAATAGCTTTAGAAAGAAGATTGAGTATTGAATTTGTACCAAAAGTTCTTTACAATTAGGCTTTCGGGTAGAGAGTGAATGTAAATGTCAGCACATATGAAGAGTCACTCACAATGATGAACTGGGGAAAATATGTTGGAAAGCAGATATAAATAGAGGCATTAGGAAATGAGCAAAAGTATAAAGTGTGTAATTTGTTTAGACATTTTCAACAGCTTTGAGTTTGAATATATAATCTTAGGAAGAAACAGATATATTGTCAGAAATTTGATTGACTTTTGAGAGCGTTAGGTAACCAGGACATGGATGTTTTTATTAATCCATGCTCAATTTCCACTTAGGAATTGGTAAAACCATAGGTGTGACCTTTGCATTTTGTATCCAGAATATTATTGTGATAAAATGTATATGTAGATCAGGTGACATGAGTATTTCTTCCACCATTTCTGTAGCAATATTTTGTAGACGTATAAATTACTATTGAGGGAACAAATAGGTGTACCCTGTGTCTATGAATATGCAGATAATGCATGAATAGACCATACTGTGTGTTAATAATATAACTGGTTCCACTTTAAATAATGGATTGAATTGATATCTGAAAATATAAAAGAAATCTCATATTGATATACAATCATTCATTCCAACCAGTTATACATCTAATGGTAATATTAGGGTTATGGTTTATCCTGAAAGTTGTGTGAGTTTTGCTTCAAATGTGATTATGCAAATCAAAAATAATGTGTTTGGAAAGAAGTCTCATGAAAAGAATAGTCAAGAAACCTGGAGAAATACATGTGTTCTGAAGCAGGAAGTGATTGAACGTGAAACACATGCCTATAAATTTGCGAAATTCTGGATGAAATACATATTGTATGATGTGCATAAACTGCAGAAATAGTAATGTACCAGTGTTGAATAAAAATGAACATCAAAATACACATCATGTCCCATAGAAATCTACTTGCATTGATGTTAATCTGGGTCAGTTACTGTAGAATTATTAGGATATTTATGCACCATTCACTGAAGTTAGTTTTCAGTACTAGGAAAATAATATGTATTTCAGGTGGATGAATATTTCTGAGAATAATCTCGTGAAAATTTGATTATAAATCCACATAAATCACAAAACATTTTAAACACAAAACACACACGGAAATTAAAATGTAGCAATATATATGCCAATTTAAATTCATCTTGGAATATATATTATCCACTGATCCAAAACTATTTATTTAATGAACTTGGATTTATGTATAATGTTGTTCAGCTAGGAAGCTCGCCCATAGATTGAATTTTCTGTTCCAACAGTGTTTTGGAGGAGTGATCTCCTAAATGTGTATGCAAATATGTGCTACACAAAAATTTTCCCACTCTCATCCAGAACAATGCCATGATATTACCGTCACCCCAAGTAGGACACAATTGGAGGAGAAGAGTTAGAAAATCTGTGAATACATATCTGGAATGTAAAATGCTCAGGAGTTCACAACCTTGCAGGTTGTAGAGGAGTTTCCAAAAGAAAGGGACAAGCTTGATAGACCCAAACTGATCTTTAATTAAAATTGGGAGCCATCTTGCCAGAAAGCCGTGAAAAGATAATTTTGGCTTTACTATAAATTACTGCAAATTCTGAACCTGCTTGGAATGCCTGCCCGTGCCTTGAACTCATCCATGCCTGGCTCTCTGACCAGATAACAGCGCTCTCTGAAACATTAGTGACACCTCATAAATATTTTCTTTCCCAGGCCAGACAACGACCTCTCTGAGGCTCTAATGGTCCTCATAATTTCTGATGTTGGGGCCAGCAAAAAAAATGTAAACTACCATTAGTGTGATGTTTTCAAAGTTCTGTTATCTGTAAGGCCCCTTTTGTATAACTTTCTGGACTATATAGCTGCGCTGTAGGAAAGGTGGTGTTGCTCTCTTGTTCCCGCCATTTTTGGAGGGAGAGGCAGCCCGGCCATTTTTAATAATAACCTTGCCTTAATTTGATTTTAATTGGAGTCAGTGGTGTTTTCTTGCATCCTAGTCCAACATTTTGGAGTTCCCCAGCGAGATGACACTGCACGACCAGATCACAAGACCAAACTACTGAAAATTCTGAAGGTGGCCTTCCCTCCAGGGCACCGGGCTGGAGAGCCACTCTAGGGGGTGCAAAACTTGAGGTGTTCCAAGGCCTTGGGGTGAGCCTTCAGTAGGGGGAGCACTGCAGTGAACCACCGCACTAAAACTATTAGCAAGCACCTGGTGGAGGAGGCCTCCATAGGTAAGTGATGCCTTTATAACATCTGATATCTTGTTAAGGGAGATCTCTTCTGATGACAGAGAGGTGGCCTGGGGAGGCTCACATACACTCCTGTCCAGGACAGTAATGAGAATCATTCTGACCTCTGTTCTGTTTTGTAGGGAATTGCTCTGGAATGGTAGAGAGGTGCCGAGGGGCACGCACGCGCTCCTACCCGGAGCTTTAGCAAGATGTTGCATTGCTCCTCTGTTTCTCTGTTTTTTCGCTGGGTTTCTGTTTCTTTGTGTTTTGTTCTGTGTCCTATAAGTTTTTTGTTTGTTTGTTTTTGTGCGTTTTGTTGTGTGATTTCTGTGGTTAAATCTTAAAAATATTGGACATGAAAATGGGTAACAAAGCAAGTAAGCCTGACACCCCTTTGGACTGTGTTTTAAGAATCTGCAATGAACTTTACCACCCTTTGTTAAGCAAGATGAGAGAAGCCCCTAGCTGGCTGCCTGGAGTACACCCACTACAGATGGCAATGCCTGCTGGGGAACTAAGAACTGAGTATCTCCCAGGCTAACAAGTGAAACTCCTTTAAAACCCCTTGTCCCTCCAGATCAAGAGAGTCACAACTTTTGGGCAGAGTTCCCTTGTTTTTGCTTTGTTTGCAAAGCAATAAAACTCTTTTTCTTTTTCTCAAAACCCTGTCCTCATCATTAAATTGGCTTTAATTGGCTTCAATTTCAGGAACCGAACTTTAAGTTACAAATTTTGATACACCCCCCCCCCGTCCCAGAACTTTTTGAGAGCTGACTACTGAAATGTTAGAAGATGGACCATGCTTGGGTTGGAACCGAAACAGAAGAGATAATCCTGTAAGTAAAAGGAGGGACTGAGGGACTCCCAGCATCTGCCAAAGCCCTGTTGCTTCAGAGAATTCCCTTCTTCCTTCCCTGCACTGTAAGGATTATGCCACCTCTGTCTTTTTAAAATAGAGAAAAACAAAAAGGGGACACTGAATGCAGTAAAGTCATTATAGAGACCCTTGATTTTACATTTCAGGTTGCTCCTGTGTGAAAACATCTTGTCCCCTTGTGGGGACATCTGTGGTGCCACTGGTGTAGGAGATTTTTCTCTTATCTGTTCTGTTTTAAAGACTTCTGTCTGTCAGACATACTCTGGAGTTCCTTTCTTTCTGTCTTGTGCCTTTTATCTGGCCCTTTAAGACATGTGCAATAATGTGTTGATATTATAAATTGTTTCTTGGAAATGATCTTAGCTGAATGTGTGTCTAAATGATGATGTTTCATTGTAACAATCTGGTATCTGAATGGGTTTTTGAAGCATTGCACAATCTTGCAGTTAAAAGTCAGGTTTAGGTAATTGTTTAGTTTATGATTTCAAATAATTCATGGCAGAGAAATGAAATACTTAGAATGGAAAACTAAAGAACTCTACTTCAAAGTTGGCAAGTAACTTCTCAATCATTCTCTCTTTATTTCACCAATTTTGATTTGGGTAGCCTGGGAAAATGTCACTGTATGTACCAGTGCATTAATTTGGACAAGGATACTAAATCATAGTATGGTATCTGTTGACAAAACAACTTTTAAAGATATAAAATTTTGTGAATTGTATCTTAAACTTGTATCATAATTTTCAACATCCTAACCAGAAAAGTATGGTTAAAATGCCTTAGGCCTGAGGTGTTTTCTCAGAATAGCCATTTTTTTCTGTTCCTTCCAGACCTCAGCCAGGACTTATTTTGAAATGCAAATGAAAGAAGCCTGTAAGCTCAGTAAAAGACTGATCTGAGGCCTAAGGGGAAAAAGGGTATATTGTGTGGTATTTACTAATTACTGGCCAGTCATTTTATCTAGGACTCATTATTTTCTCCTTAGATTATTTATTTATTTTTTGAGTTCATGATTTTGATCCTACAGACCTAGGTTAATGTAATTCTGATCAGTTCTATCTTTGACCAACTGTGGAATTTTTAAAACATTGCAATGGAGATTTCACCTGTGAAAAGCTACAAGGCCTTCACTATTATTATGTGTGCACACTTTTGTTATGTGTTGTATGTATATATATATACATATGTCGGTATATCATGTATATGATACACAAATTAACATATCTAAGGAGCACTTATATAAAAAAAAAACACTCATAAAAACAATTTTAAAAAGTGGATCCAAAGATCTTTAATTCACGTGATTTAAATGTTTCAATTTAAATTGAATAAACAGATAAATAAAAATGTCTTTAAATCTAAGCTTACAAGTTATTCTAGGTGTTCAAAAATCTAATAAGATATTAATGTCTACGAAAGTAGACATTGCTCCAGGACTTTTCCTTCAACCAATAAAAATGGTTTACACTGTTCAATACATTTGTCTAATATTTTGATAAGTAAGAAAAGTAAATTTGATATGGGATTACTCATTCATGAGTACTTTTGTTTGATATCTCATTGATATACTAAGGTCTGTATAAGTTTGTACTAAAGTCTGTATAAGATTGTAAAAATCACTCATGTGTTAAAGAGACAAAAAATTTCTTTAAACATAAGTTTACCCATAACATTGTGTTTATTAAGTTTTATTTTTTCTAGAGCAAGCAACCATAAATATTAAACAACTGTTTAAATAAGAACTGTTATTTGAGAGCACTGTACTGCCGTTTCTTTAAAAGCTAAACTTGGTTAATGTAGAAACATCAATGTAATTGTGATGCTATTAATGTGCTCATATCTTCCAGGTATACAAGTCTATAAGGTAGAACTTTTAAAAGAGCATTATATCAAGCTGGTGTTCTGAAGTTTTATGGTAAATAAAATATATATTGGGGATTTATTTACCAGTTATCAATAAGATATGTAAAGTTTTATGTTACTTTTTACATTGTGGAAAAATTTAAATATATTTTTAAGTTAATGAGACCCTAATCTATGTAAAGGTTAAAAACTTCCAGCCGTTCTTTAATTCATGTTTTAAATGTTATATCATATATTGTTAGATAATGTTCATGTGACCTCAAACAATTTATGTAAACTTTGTAAAATGATATTTAAAAAACAAAGATCAGCTATAGAACTAAAACACTTAAGATTTACAAAGAGCCCTGCCTTACCTGAGATAAGGCACTGTGTCCCATCTTACTACATGTGAGAATGACTACAAAAGCTGTAGGTCAGATTTTATTTCATTTAAAGTTATGTTCAAAAGGTTTTTTTTTTTTTTGTCAAGATTACTAGGATCTCAAAAAGGGGATATAATGTATAACTCACCCAAAAAATTCAGGGTAGCTATTACATAAACTAAGTATTTTTACTCATGTTAAAAAATTATATTTTTTAATTTCCTTATAAGTGATCTAAAGATTCCCTGTTGGTGTTTTACAGAAGTGTTGCTTTAAGAACACAACATGGATTAATTTAAGATAATAAGTCATCACCTACAAGACAGACAGAATTATTAGATTTCAATTAATAAATATAAATTATTATAAAGTTATAGACATTAAAGCCCAGTACTCTTAATATAAGGCTGTTAAAAATTATTTGCTGGTTGTTTCAGATTAGGATTTAAAATTAAACTTAAATGAAAAGGGCCAAGAAAACCAATATTTGGCTCTTGCCTCTGAATCAGCCTGAATTCAGATAACAGGGGACTTCTCTAAGAGCTTTGCAACTCTGGGCCACATAACCTCCCGATCAGGAAGATTTGTGAGACCACTGAAGAAAAGAAAGTCAATCAGTGCATTTGCTACAAAGAGGAGAGTCATCAGAGAAGGGAGACATCCCTGATGCTTCCAAGGGAAGCCACATGGTCAAGCAAGACCTGGACCCACCTAGCTCAAATGGCACTAGCAGAACTGAGAAGCTGCTATCAAGTTTCCCCAAGAATGACTCCCATAAAATCTCAGTTCATTGTTAACAATAGATAGAAATAAAAGTCAGTTTGACTGCTTCATCTTAAACACTTAGCAAAGACAGTTTAAACCAAAATACAGCCATTCCTGGGCATTTTAAATAATAATGGTGATGATGATGATGATGATGATGATGATGATGATAATAATAATAATAATAATAATAATAATAATAATAATAATATTTACTGAACATGGATTTTTGTATAATGTTGTTCATCTATGAAGCTCCCCCATAGGTTGAATTTTCACTTCCAACAGCGTTTAGGAGGAATGATCTCTTTTCATTATTTGTATCTGCCAAGTCAGCCACCTCACAAGAATGTACATGTCATACCAGGTAGGATTCTATATGTGCATATAAAAATACATGTGCTGAATAGGCTACAGACAAACGGAGGCAGGAATTCACATATTTGTTAAATTTAAAAACACATGGAGAACTATGTCAACAAAAAATTGACTAGATTTATAACTCCTACCCTATATAATGCAAAAGGCAAGTCCAACTATACACCATGCCTCCTCTGAACTGCCTGGATTTCTATTCTGTTTGGGTTATTTTTCTCCATCATATTAGGATTAGTAGTCAGAGTCTACTAGGGTATGATTTACTGTCAGGGATTCAGTATTTTGAATGGAAAATTGGACAATGAATCCAATGTGTATGCAAATATGTGCTACAAAAAAATCTTGCAACTCTTATCCACAACAATGCCTTGACATTATCTTTGCCCCAAGTAAGACACAATTGGAGGAGAAAGGTTAGAAAATTTCTGAATATATATCTGTAGTGGAATATAATCAGGTGTTCACAAGTTTGGAGGTGGTAGAGCAGTTTCCAAAAGTAAGGGACAGGGTAAACACTCCAGAAACATGGAGCTCTGTTGGCATAAAGGCTTCTTGAGAACCTGCCTTTAAGTTTGGGCACTTGAAATATATGTCGTTGTCAGGAGCTTTAGCTTCCTTTGTAGTGAGACCATCAAAGCTGGGTCTGCATCTATGTGACATGAAGAAATTGGTTTCTTATTTTCCAATGAACCTGAGGCAGCAGTGCTGAGTTCTCTTTTTGTAGGTAAACTGTGGCCACTGGGGGCTAAGTGTCTCCCCATGTGGACTGTGAAGCCATTTGTTCATCCTCCACTCTTCGTCTTGTTTCTTGCTGTTGCACTGGGACGTTGGTATTTGCTCCATGAAATACAATGAGTTCAACTGACACACAGTGCTGCAGGGAGTTCTGTCACGTGTCGTGGGTCATGGTCTGCAGGAGAATGCACAAACCAGGCTTCTATCCAACATAGCTTGTCCCCTTGACCACAGAAACCTGATTCTGAACATTGCCCTGAAACCTCTCCATATAACAAGATGCCTTTACATAGAAGGGTCAGCAGGCTGCACCATGTTAGTTACAAGCCATTTGGAAGTCAATGGCAGATCCACATGGCCCCACCACAGATGTTTTATCACACACCTGCCCACTACTGCTCTAGGCCCACTATTCAGCAGGCTCCAACACATTGGCATCTCTGTTCTAAATTATTTTCATGAATCCCACTCTATCAACGCCCTGTCTAGTATACTCATGATCAGCAACAGGACATTCAAAGGTTCTCCAGTGCCACCTGTTCATGGGAATTTCAAAAATTTTATGGTATTTGTCTAGCCATTTTTTAAGGTTGAAGTTGGAGGCACTATGGATTTCAATTCATTCAGGAACCATTAAATAGTAAGGAAGGTCATTTCAATGAAACTCTGGAGAACTCTCACAGGCAAGGCTTCCCAAAGAGGGGCCAAATGGTCACATGAAGCCAAGCCCATTGAGGTCTACAATGCGAGGACCATGTGTGTTTTGACTCTCAATTATGGCTGCCAAGTCTTTAAGAAAAAATCATGTGATATCTTGGATGAGATTTCCAGTGCTCTGTGGAAAGTCACCCTGGGCTTAGATCTCAGTTTCCAAGGGCGATGCTCATGCGTGGCCTCCTAAAATCCAAACACGATTTTATGTGCTACACAAAAATCTTTCCCTCACATCCAGAACAATGCCTCGACATTACCTTCACCCCAAATAAGACAAAATTACAGGAGAAGATTTAGTAAATATGTGAATACATATCTGCAATGGAAAATGATCAGGAGTTCACAACCTTGGAGGTGGTAGAAGAATATCATTCAGAATAAAATCATGTGATATCCTGGCTGAGATTCCCAGTGCTTGGTTGAATGCCACCCTGGACTTAGATCTCAGTTTCCAAGGGCACATGTTAACAGCTGTCCACACAGACCTGGTTTGGTCCATCTTCTCTACATTAAGAAGAGAGAGGCTGATTAAGACACATCCCTGCATTCTGAACAGGTATTTTGCCATGGAAGATGACTTTTGCTCTCTCAGGGCCTTCATAGCTGCCTACATCTTCTCCAGGGTTTATTTCTGCATGGAACTTGAGGATCTCAGCAGGTGGATGATCCCCTCCCTTCCTGTATTGTAAGACCAACTCTGTCCCTGGTCTTCTGTAAAGTTAGATTGAGGGAACAGTGCATGGTTAGGGTTAATATCATGTTCGATTTGGGTTAGGAATCATTCTGTGGGATGAAAAATGGTATTTGGAACCTGCGATATTTACAAGAATATATAGGTGTAATATATGTATGAAAACAGAAATCTAGGTAAGATTTAAAGCCCAGATGGGAACTGGGCCCTTGATTGGGATACTTAGCTTTGAATTATTTCTGCAAAGATGTCTCAGATAAATCGATATACAATGGCATAGGGCCTTGTACAATGGATGACCTAATGAGGAAGAGAACATCCAGTCAAAAACGGATAGGACAAAAAGTTCTTTAGATATAGGGTTTTGGTTAGAGAGTGAATGTAAATGTCAGCATATGTGAAGAGTCAGTCACAGTGATGAACTTGGGAAAACGTGTAGGAAAGCAGATATCAATAGAGACATTAGAAAATCAGGCAAAGTACAAAGTGATTGATAGGATAAGACATTTTTAACAGGGTTGAGTTTGAATATATAATTTTAGGAAGAAACAAATATGTAGTCACCAAAAGGAATGATATTTGAGATCATTAGTGAATCAGGACATGGGTGTTGTTAGTAATACATGTTCACTTTCAATATAGACTTTGGTACAATCAAAAGTGTGACCCTTGCATTTTGTTTCAGGAATATTACTGTGATGAAATGTATATGTATATCAGGTGACTAGAGTATTTCTTCCACCACTTCTGAAAGCAATATTTTAAAGACTTATAAATTAGTATTGGGGATACAAATAGGTATACCCTGGGTCTATGAATATAGAGATGATGCCTTAATAGAACATACTGTGAATAAATAATATAATTGGTTCAAAATTTAAATAATTGATTGAATTGATATCTGAAAATATATAGGAAATCTTATGTTGATATACACACATTCATTCCAACCAGTTATACATCTAATGGTAATATTACCATTACGGTATATCATGAAGAGTATGTGAGTTTTGCGTCAAAAGTGATTATGGAAATCGAAAATAATGTGTTTGGAAAGAAACTCATAAAAAGAACAGTCAAGAAACATTGAGGAATACATGTGTTCTGAAGTAGGAAGTGATTGAAAGTGAACCAAATGCCTAAAAATTTGTGAAATTGTGGATGAAAAGATATATCCAATAATGTCCATAAACTGAAGAAATAGTAATGTACCAATGTTGAATAAAAATGAACTTCAAAATACACATCATGTCCCATAGGTGTCTACTTGCATTGATGTTAAACTGGGTCGATTACTGTAGAAATATTAAGATTTGTAAGCACCATTCACTGAATTTCGTTTTCAGTACTAGGAAATAAATATGTATTAAAAGTAGATGAATATTTTTGAGAATATTCTTGTGAAAAATTGAGTATAAATCCACATACATGAATACGAGTGGATTTAGGGAGTGTATAATAAGACACATATATTTCATATTTTGGAGAATCTTGAGAGTAGATATCTATATCTATTTAGATAGATAGATAGATAGATAATTAGATAGATACACACATACACAGACATTAAAATGTAGCCATATATATGCCATTCGAAATTCATCATGAAATACATATCATCCACATATCCAAAAATATTCAATTTACTGAACATTCATTTATGCATAATATTGTTCATCTAGGAAATTCACCCATAGGTTGAATTTCCAGTTCCATCAGTATTTAGAGGGAGCGATCTCTTCTCACAATTTGCATCTTCCAAAATAAGCGAGCTCACAAGAATGTACGTGTGACACCAGGTAGAATTCTAAATATGCATAAAAAAATACATGTGATGAATAGGCTACAGAGAGAGGGAGACAGAAATTTACATATGTGTTAACTTTAAAAACTCATGGAGAACTATTACAATGAAAAGTTGACAAGATTTATAACATATGCCCTTGATAAAGCAGAAGGCAAGTCCAAGTATACACCATGCCTCCTATGAAAGGCATGTATTTCTATTCTGTAAGGTTTCTTTTTCTCCATCATATAGGATTAGTAGTCAGAGTCTACTAGGGTACGGGTTAGTGTTAGGGATTCAGTATTTCAAATGGAAAATAGGAAATTGAATCTAATGTGTACGCAAATATGTGCTACACAAAAATCTTCCCACTCTCATCCAGAACAATGCTTTGATATTACCTTCGCCCCAAGTAAGACACAATTAGTGGAGAAGAGTTAGAAAATCTGTGAATACATATGTGGAAAGGAAAATGCTCAGGAGTTCACAACCTTGTAGGAGGTAAAACAGTTTCCAAAAGTAAGAGAGAGGGAAAAACTCTGAAAACATGGACCTCTGCTTGTCTAATGACTTTTTGAGAAACTGCCTCTGAGTTTGGGCACTTGAAATATATGTTGTTGTCAGGAACTTTAGCTTCCTTTGTAGTGAGACCATCAATGCTGGGTCTCCATCTATGTGACCTGGATGACATGGTTTCTTATTTTCTAGTGAACATGAGGCAGCAGTGCTGAATTCTCTCTTTGTAGGTAAACATTGGCCACTGGGGTATAAGTATCTAATCGTGTGGTCTGTGAAGCCATTTGGTCATCCTCCACTTTCATGGTGTTTCTTACTTCTGCACTGGGAGTTTGGTATTGGCTTCATGAAATACAAGGAGTTCAACTGGAACACAGTGCTGGAGGGAGTACTCTCATGTGTGGTGGGTGGGGGTCTGCAGGAAAATGCACAAATGAGGCTTCAATCCCACATTGCTTTTAAACTTGACAACAGCAACCTGATTCTGAAAATTGGCCGGAATCCTCTCCATATAACAATATGCCTTTACATAGAAGGGTCTGCTGGCTGTACCATGTCAGTCACAAGTGATTTGGAAGCCAATGGCAAATCCACGTGGCCCCACCACAGATTTTTTTCACACACCTGCACTCCACTGCGTAGGCCCACTAGTCTGCAGGCTCCAACTTTCTAGCATCTCTGTTCTACACCATTTTCATGAAACCCAGTCAATCAAGGCACTGTCTGGTACAATCATGTTCAGCAACAGGATATCCAAAGGTTCTCCCGTGCCACCTGGTCATAGGAATTTCAAAAAATTCATGGTATTTATCTAGATATTTTTCAATGATGATGTTGGAGGCACTGTGGGATTCAGTTTATACAGGAACCATTAAATGGTGAGGAATCTCATTTCAATGAAAGCGCTGGAGAACTCTCACAGGCAAGGCTTCCCAAAAAGTGGCCAAAAGGTCACATGAAGCCAGGCCTATCGAGGTCTACAATGTGACTTCCATGTGTGTTTTGACTCTCAACTATGGCTACCAATCTTTCAGAATAAAATCATGTGACATCCTGCTGAGATTCCCAGTGCTATATGGAAAGCCACCCTGGTCCTAGATCTCAGTTTCCAATCGTGAATCTCATGCGTGGCCTCCTGAAACCCCAACACAATTCATGGCAATACTTCTCTGAGGTCAGTTCCAGAACTCAGTCTCTAAGGGGAATCACAAAAGAGTTCAAGCCCAGGTAAACCCAGGGATCTCTTCCAACTGCCACACAAATGACGACAATTAAAACCAAAACACTCCCACATGGCCCTCATCTTCTTTAATATAAACACTAATCAAAACCTCTAGCTGGAAGTTTCCATGAGGGGCGCATCCCAAGACAGTGTCAAAAATAATCTACCTTGCCCCTCATTTGCCTAAAGTCAGATTGGCCTGGACAACCTTCCTGTGAACCGGAAGTGATCAAATAGGCCTTTAATAAATACTGCTCCACTTCTCAATTTTGAGGCCTACTGACTGTAGGGTACAGATTCGTTGTGTGAATTGGAGTCATGGGAATACCCAAGCACCTATTGTATAGCCTCTGCAGGGCTTTGAAGAACTCATTTGACACAAAGGATCCCTATTCTCACTTGATGCAGGCCAGGAATCTTAAAGAGGAAGGCGAGAGACTTCATCCACAATGAATGATCTTATTTCCATTTTGGTTTTGGATGCACACATGGGATATTCTTTTAGATCCATCAGGTTCTGACAATCTAAGCCACAGCCTCACACAGGGCCAAGAAGCTGATTCAGACACATCCCTTTCCAATGTAATTAAGCAAAGAGTCACAGGTGATGCCCATTCATTTCCATTTGAAAACTGTTTTCTTCAGGCTTCACAAAGGGGTGCCCTGAGGCAAAGACTTTCCTAACATTCATGGTAACAAAAAAATCAGTAATCAAAGGCTCAAAGCAGGGTTTCTCCACTGAGACTTTACTGGTCACACTGAAATCTGAGTTTTCTGAAATGCTCGCCATTCCCTTCAGCTATCCAGTACATGGCCATGTCACAGAGGTTGAAAGTGGTACATATCTTGGACACAAAACCATGAGCCTATTCTGGAGAGGGGCCAGAATTCAGGAAGAATACAGGAACTTAGGGAGGTAGTAGGTTTTGCCCATGGAAAAGGCAATAAGCAGTCCATTCATAAATTGGGCAGGGTGAATGCTGGGAATCTTTCTACTAGACAGGACACATCTATTGATGCATTCTCTTTTCTAATGTCTACAACCATGGAAGCAGTGGAATACACAGACATAGAAACACTCGCCTTGTCAAACGACTTACTAGAAACAATTCACACCAAACCAAACAAACCACCGTTTTACCTATTCTCAGAACATGAGAAAAAACCACAAACACAAACCCACACCCACAAATGCACCTTCTTCCCCCAAGTAGGTCTGTGACTATCTGGAGTGTCCTCTGACTGGTTGGCCATAAGATGTTCCCCAGAAATGTCCTTTCCTGTCTCTGATCTGGTCTCCTTGGTCAACTCTGTGAAGTTGTCAGGAGGCAGTGGTGAGCCAATTCCTGTCCGATCAGGAAAGACCCCTCTTAGGAGATTTCTTGGTATTTGGCCACCCTTACATCAGTAGGTACCAAGAAAGACTTACTGTCCTTGGTAAATCCACAGAAGTAAGCACACTGGGACTGGGACTGGGACTGGCTCTGGGTGCCTGGCTTCCTGGATCCCAAATTGAGAGAGTTCCATTACAAAGGAAATAGGTCAGGTAACTTCCTTCAGGAACTGAATGAGGTCACTGCCTTGGCAACCACTTTTTCCTAACAGTTGCTTCCTAGCATCTCCTGACATGGAGGCTGCCCCTACTTCCTGTGATACTTTCACAAGTTAGAATGGTATAGAAACCATAGTCACCTGGGAACAGCTCTCCACACAGGCCTGGTTTGTTCCATCTTCCCTACATTAAGAAGAGAGAGGCTGACTCAGACACATCCTTTCATCCTGGTCTTGTTGTTTGCCATGGAATATGACTTTTGCTCTCCCAGGTCCTTCATAGCTGCCTACATCATCTCCAGACATCATTTCTGCATGGACTTTTGAGGTTCTCAGTAGGTGGAAGATGGCCTACCTTTCTGTATTGTAAGATCAATTCTGTCTCTGCTCTTCTGTAAAGTGAGATTGAGGAAACAGTGTATGGTTAGGGTTAATAGCAGGTTTGATTTGGGTTAGGAATCATTCTGCTGAATGCATAATGGGATTGGGAACCTGCAATATTTATAAGAATATAGACATGAAATATAAGTATGAAAACAGAAATGTAGGAAAGATTTGAAGCCCAGAAGGGCATTGGGCCCTCAATTGGGATAATTAACTTGAATTATGTCCTGCATCGAGATCTCCAATAAATCGATATACAATGGCATAGGACCCTAAACCTTGAATGATTGAATCTAGAAGACAACATCCAGTCAAAAATGGATAGTCCGTAGGATTATGAAGATAATCAGCAGTTTTAGGAAGAAGAGTGAGTCTAGTAGTTGGACCATAAGTTCTTTAGCTATAGGGTTTTGGTTAGAGAAGGAATGTAAATGTCAGCAAATGTGAAGAGTCATTCAAAATGATGAACTGGGGAAAATATGTAGGAGCAGATATCAATAGAGACATTATGAAATCAGGCAAAGTATATAGTGAGTGATAGGATTAGACATTTTCAACAGGGTTGAGGTTGAATATATAATGTTAGGAAAAAACAAATATGTAGTCACCATTAGGATTGATATTTGAGAGCATTAGGCAATCTGGACATTATATTTTTAGTATCCATGCTCACGTTCCATTTAGGCTTTGGTAAAACCGTGAGTGTGACCTTTGCAATTTGTGTCCACAATATTACTGTGATAAAATGTATATGTAGATCAGGTGACATGAGTATTTCTTCCACCATTACAGGGAGCAATATTTTGAAAACTTATAAATTAGTAGTGGGGATACTAATAGGTTTACCCTGTGTTGATGAATATAGAGATGATGCATGAATAGATCATACTGTGAATAAATTATATAACTTGTTCCAAATTTAAATAATGGATTATATTGATATCTGAAAATATGTAGGAAATCTTAAGTTGATATACATACATTCATTACAACCAGTTATATATCTAATGGTAATATTAGGGTTACGGTTTATCATGAAGAGTGTGTGTTTTCCTTCAAAAATGATTATGGAATCGAAAATAACGTGTTTTGAAAGAAGTCTAGTGAAAAGCCCAGTAAAGAAACATGGAGGAATACATGTGTTCTGAAGGAGGTAGTGATTGAAAGTGAACCAAATGCATATATATTTGTGAAGTTGTGGATGAAATGATATATCCTATGATGTCCATAACCTGAAGAAATAGTAATGTACCACTGTTGAGTAAAAATAAATTTCAAAATACACATCATGTCCCATAGAAATCTACTTGCATTTATGTTAAACTGGGTCAGTTACTGTAGAAATATTAGGATTTGTAAGCACCATTCACTGAATTTAGTTTTCAGTACTAGGAAACAAATATGTATTTCAAATGGTTGGATATTTCTGAGAATAATCTTGTGAAATGTTGATTATAAAACCACATACAGGAACATAAATGAATTTTGGGAGTGTATAATAAGACACATATATTTCATATTTTGGAAAATCTGGAGAGTAATATATATCATCATTTAATATAATTCATCCACATATCCAAAAATATTCACTTTTCTGGACATGGATTTATGTATAATATTTTTCATTAGGAAGCTCACACGTAGGTTGAATTTTCAGTTCCATCAGTATTTAGGGAGAGTGCTCTCCTCTCACAATTTGAATAATTGAAAATCAGTGAGCTCACAAGAATGTATGTGCGATACCAGGTAGGATTCTTTATATGAATAAAAAAAAACCACATGTGCTGAATAGGGTACAGAGAAAGAAGACAGGAATTTACATATGTGTTAACTTCAAAAACTCATGGAGAATTATTACAATAAAATTTGACTAGATTTATAACACATACCCTTGATAAAGCAGAAGGCAAGTCTTAGTATACACCATGCCTCCTATGAACGGCCTGTATTTCTATTCTGTTAGTTTTCTTTTTCTCCATTATATTGGGATTAGTAGTGAGAGTCTAGTAGGTTATAGATTAGTGTCAGGGATTCTGTATTTCAAATGGAAAATAGGAAAATCAATCTAATGTGTATGCAAATATGTGCTAGACAAAAATCTTTCCACTCTCCTCCAGAACAATGCCTTGTCATTACCTTCGCCCCAGTTAAGACACAATTAGAGGAGAAGAGTAAGAAAATCTGTGAATACATATCTGGAATAGAATATGCTCAGGAGTTCACAACCTGGGAGGAGGTACAGGAGTTTCCAAAACTAAGGAACAGGATAAAGACTCCACAAACATGGAGCTCTGATGGCCTAAAGACATCTTGAGAAACTGCCTCTGAGGTTGGGCAATTGAAATATATGTTGTTGTCAGGAGATTTAACTTCCTTTGTAGTGAGACCATCAAAGCTGGGTCTGCATCTATGTGATCAAAAGGACATGGTTTCTGATTTCCCAATGAACATGAGGCAGCAGTGCTAAATTCTCTCTTTGTAGGTAAACTGTGGTCACTGGGGGCTAAATGTCTCCCCGTGTGCACTGTAAAGCCCTTCACTTTTTGTGGTGTTTCTTGCTGCTGCACTGGGAGTTTGGTATTTGCTTCACAAAATACAAAGAGTTCAACTGGGACACAGTCCTGGAGAGAGTTCTGTAAGGTGTGGTGGGTCAGGGTCTGCAGGAGAATGCACCAACCAGGCTTCTGTCCCACATAGATTCCCCCCTTGGCCATTGCAACCTGATTCTGATCATTGCCCTGAAACTTGTCCATATAAAAACATGCCTTTACATATAAGAATCTGCTGACTGCACCATGTCAGTTAGAAGCTATTTGGAAGGCAATGGCAGATACACATGGCTCCACCACAGATGTTTTTTCACACACCTGAAAACCACTGCTCTAGGCCCAATACTCAGCAGGCTCCAACTTACTGGCATCTCTGTTCTATACCATTATCATGAAACTCAGTCAATCAAGGCACTATCTGGTATACTCATGATCAGCATAAGGACATACAAAAGTCCTCCAGTGCCACCTGGTAATGGGAATTTCAAAAGTTTTATGGTATTTATCTAGCCATTTTTCAAGGATGAATTTGGAGACACTGTGGGTTTCAATTCATTCAGGAACCATTAAATGGTGAGGAAGCTCATTTCAATGAAAGCTCTGGAGAACACTCACAGGCAAGGCTTCCCAAAGAGTGGCCAAAATGTCACATGAAGCCAGGCCCATTGAGGTCTACAATGTGACGTCCATGTGTGTTTTGACTCTCAACGATGGCTGCCAAGTCTCTCAGAATAAAATCATGTAATATCCTGGCTGAGATTCCCAGTGCTTTGTGGAAAGCCACCCTGGTCCTTGACCTGAGTTTATAAGGGCAACTCTCATGCGTGGCCTCCTAAAATCCCAAAACAATTTATGGCAATACTTCACTGAGGTCAGTTCTAGAACTCAATCTCTAAAAGAAATTACACCAGAGTTCAAACCCAAGTGGACCAAGTCATCCCCTTCAACCACCACACAAATGACCACAATTAAAATCAAAACACTCCTACATGGCCCTCATCTTCTTCCATATAGACACTCATCATAACATATGCCTGGAGTTTAACATGAGGGGTTCAGCCCAAGAGAGTGTCCAAAATAAGCTCCCTTGCCCCTCATTTGCCTGAAGTCTGGGTGGCCTGGACACCCTTCCTGTGAATCAGGATTGATCAATAAGCCTGCTGTTAATACTGCTCCACTTCTCCAATTTGAGGCCTACTGACTGTGTTGTTTAGATTCTTTATGTGAATTGGAGTCATGAGAAAACCCAAGCACCTATGGGCTAGCCTCTGTAGAGCTTTGAAGAACTCATTTGACACAAAGGATCCCTATTCTCACTTGATAGAGGTCAGGAATATTATAGAGGAAGGCGAGAGGCTTCATCAACAATGACTGATCTTTTTGCCATTTTGGTTTTGGATGCCCACATGGGATCTTTCTTTAGATCCATCAGGTGCTGAAAATCTAAACCACAGCCTCACACAGGGCCAAAAGGCTGATTCAGACACATCCCTTTCAAAAGCAATTAAGCAAAGAGCCACAGGTGATGCCCATTCATTTCCATTTGAAAACTCTTTTCTTCCGGCTTCACAAAGGTTTGGCCTGAGTCAAAGACCTTTCTGACATTCAGGGAAATAGAACAATAGGTAATCAAAAGGCCCCAAGCAAGGTTTCTCCACTGAGACTTTCCTGTCTCTCTGATATCTGAGTTTTCTGAGATGCTCGCCATTCCCTTCAGCTATCCAGTATATGGCCATATCACAGAGCTTGGAGGTGGTACATATCTTTTATAAATAAACATGAAACTAATCTTGAGAGTGGCCAGAATTCAGGAAAAAAATGGGAACTTAGGAACATAGCAAGTGTTGCCCATGGATAAGGCAAGCCTCAGTCCATTCATTAGTTGGGCAGGATAAATGCTAGGAAGCTTTCTACTAGACAGGACACACCCATTGAGCCATTTTCTTTTCTAATATCTACAACCAAGGACTCAGTGGGATATGTTGGGTGCAGAGCAGGCTGAACTGTATTGTCTGCAGGGCAGACTGAACAGATGTTGGCTGCAAGATAGCCCACGCACTCAAACCCCCCTCTATCTGGTTTTTTATCACCTGTTTGTGTCAAGTCCTGCTCAAGACTGAGCACTCAACATTCCCCTTGGGCCAACAAGGCAGCTTGCAGATACAGAGGCCCCATTAGATTTGGGCTATAAAAACTCCCTCCTGCCAGGCCCCCCTCTCTCTTGCTCTTTCTCTCTTGCTCTTTCTCTCTTGCTCTCTCTCTCTCTTGCTCTTTATCTTTCTTACATGCTCTCTGTCTCTCTCTTGCTCTTGATCTCTCCCTATTCATCTCTTATCTTTTCTCTCTCTCTCTTTCATTCTTTCCTTTCTCTTGTTGCACTGCTTCAATAAAGATCTTTTGGTTGCTCCGAGTGTTGTGGTCACCTTCCTTTCTTTGGTGCCGAAACCGAGGAGAGGGTTAAAACCCACTTTTGGGTCCCTCTTCCTTCAGTAATGCCACTCACCTGATGGCCTGAACTCAGGCCTGAACCCATTTTCTCGACTGCCAGAACTCCATGCACCACCAGCCTTCAATTGGTGAGTTTCCTGGAGTCCTAAACCCAATGGTGGTGTCAGAAGGATTTGGCCATTGATTGTCCGGCAAACCTCTTTGCCCACCTGCGGGGAGGAAAACACCCCACCACAGCCTTTAAGGCTATGGTGGCCCTCAGGGACTCCTTCGTAGGGCAGAATAGACTCCTGGGTTCAAAATTATTCCCTTCCCTTCCCAGTTGTTAGTTACCAGCATAGGCTTTGCAGGTCTCCCTCAAAGGACTGTGTAACCTCCAGGGACACTTAACAGAGAACTGAACATCACAGTCCACCGAGACTTTCACCATCTTGGTGGCTCTCCTAAAGTCCTAGTCCTCAGACACTTACCCTCCGCTTCCTCCCTCTTCCCCAGTCTCTCTCTTTCCCCTCTTTCTGGCCCTGCAAGTCTCCAGCCTTTCCAGGAGGGTTCCCAAAAAGAAAAGCCTTGGCCAAGGTCTCCCATGGCTCCAGCTCTGTCCAGGATGAGAGCTTCGACTGTCACAATTCGGTGACGACCGATCTCTGAAGCTCGGGCCTGTCACTAAGGTACTCCTGATTTTTGGCTCTAGTGGGGATGCCCGTTTTGCCAATAAATCAGTTTCCTCCTTCTCTCTTATACTACGGTTTTGTCTCCTTCCTTCTCCTCTATTCCAAGTTTGCATGCCCTTCCCTTCTCTTTATACTACTTTGCGACATGGGTAATGTGTCCTCTCTGCCGGTCGACTCTCCCCTACAATGCCTCTTGGATAACCTCAAAACCCTCTCCTTGACACCAGACATCAAACCCCCCAAATTGATCAAATATAGCACCCAGTCCTGGCCCACTTATGCCTTAGACAACCAAAGCAGATGGCCCCCCTTTTGGGTCCCTGGATCCCTCCATTCTAAGGGATCTCTACAATTACTGTGAGCATTTGAAAAAATGGGTATTAAGCTGCTATATCAAAGCTTACTTCTTCCTTGTGCTCTCTGCACCTCTTGCAGACATCTGCAAATTCTTCTAGCTTGCAAACCAACACCCACAACCGCTGACCCCCAATCTCCTCCTCCTCCGGACTCATCCACTACTTTTGACCCTACTGATGAATTTCCACCCTATCGCCTGGCTCAAATAGATCCTCACCCTCAACCTTCTGCCCCAACCCCTCCACTGTCTCCCCCACCTGAACAACCTGACTTCTCCTCTCCACTCACTAGATCAAAAACCTAAAAAACCATCTTTCCTCAAAATATTGCCTCTTTAATGGGGTAGCAAGTACTGAAGGAATCCCTCTACCCACTCACTCCTCTCTTCTCCTGTCAGTGCCCACACCAGGTCCCACCAGGTCCTCTTATCAGCTAACCCAAAGCTCAAACCAGCTGAGGAGAGCCCTTGGACTCCTATCAGAGATCTGGTGAAAATGGCCTTTAAATTTGCTTTGTTATCACTAAAAACAGGTTACTAAGAATTGTCCCTTACAGGCTTTTTTGGAATACACACTCCCATCCTCCCCTCTGCTCTACCTGTTCTTCTGCTCAAGTTTTTCTTGCTAGGGAAAATCCTATTTTTTTACATCACTCCTTCCTCATTCTCAGATCCACAGCTGCTCTCAGCCCCGCCTTCCCATCTTCCCCTCCTTACCCAGGCCCACAGAAAAGGCTTAACTGACCTTCTCCAGAAATATTCACCATGGCTGATTTTAGGACTTTCAGCAAAAGAATCTCTATAAAAAGTTCAATGTAGATAAACTTCCTATTTTCCTGTTGCCCTGTTTTACTTGGTCACTGGCTGGAAAAATCAGCACTCCAGGCGCTGGACACCCCCTTACTAGTTTTTTCAAAAAATATGTAAAACAAGGCCTCTGGTCTCGAGCTGGGGCTTCACAGAGAAGGCTAAATATCTAAGATAAGGAGGTTACCAACTGGGCTCCCTGATAACAGCTGGCAGGGGTGGGGAGGGTAGAAGGAAGAGGAGAGAAAGGGAAAGAAAGCTCTCCCCCTCCCAAGTTTCCTTGAAGGGTTAACTTGCCCAGAACAGAGGAAAAAAAAATTAAAAAAACTGCTTTTTGTGAACTTCTGCAGACTGTGAACTTATGAGCCCCTTTCCTTACATGTTGGGTACAAAATTCTGAAACAACCTAAACTTGGGGTTCATGGGATTAATTGATTACAGCAGAAGATGTGCCCTCTAAATCCAGCTGCAACCAAATAAAATTATTTCCCTATCTTCAGTGCTATCTTAGGTGCCTTGCCTTGTCTGTTCTTACAACAGTATAATTCTATATACTTAAGCATTGTTCATGTTTTCATGAAATGGTCAACAGATGTGATTAATTGTGTACTGCAAATAACAAAATATCTCTTATTAAAATGGAATAATTTGCCTAAATTCAGAAATTTACAAGGATTATTTAAAAATGTAAAAAAAAGAAAGGGTTAACAAATAGGAAAGAGAAATTAGAAGGTTCTAAGTATGGATTTAATACAAGAAAATTGTGTTTCTGGATAAGAGAGTCTATTAAGTAAATAAGAGGGTTTAAGTAAGTGCTAAAGAAGGTCTATGTAAGTTGGTTATATATGTAAGTTTTTTGATCAAGTAATCTTGAAGGAATTAAACATTATACAACTATGGTTAAACAACAACTGTTATTTTGCAATATTGTAATATATTATTTCTCTAAAAGCTAAACTTCACTAATATAAAAACATCAATAATAATTGTGGTACTATTATTCTTTTTTGTATATTGAATGTGCTCATATTTTCCAGGTATATGTCATTAAGATAGAAGCTTTAGAAAACTATATCAAGCTGGTGTTCTCCAAAAGGTTGCATGGTTATTTTATGCTTATAAAAATAACATATTGGAAATATGATATATCAAGAACTATGTAATGTTTTGAACAACCTACAATAAAAATCAATTAAAAAAAAAGAACCAAAAAATACTCAATGCAAATAACTAAAAAAAAATAATAACATATTGGAGATTTATTTACATCATTTAATGTTCTATAACTGGACCTGTTATCAATAAGATCAATATAAAGTTCTATACACTGGGTACAATTTAAATGTAATATACTCTCTTACCTAGTATTCATGTGACATCAAGCAACAACATATATAAACTTTATAAAATAATATTAAAAAAAAGATCAGCTTCAATACTAGAACAATTTACCTAAGATTTATAAATCTTAGCCTTACCTGAGATAAGGCTGTGCTTCCCATTTTACTACATGTCAGAATTATTCCAAAGTAGGCCAGACTTCAGCTAAAGCCCAACACTCTTAATTTAGGGTGAAACTGACTTTGCTGGATGTTTATGATCAAGATTAAAGTTAAATTAAATTGGCCAAGAAAACCAATATTTGGCTCTGGCCGTCTGAGTCAGTCTGAATCCAAGGAACAGGGAACTTCTCTAAAGAGCTTTGCAACTCTGGGTCACATGACATCCTGATCAGGGAGATAATTGAGACCACTGGAGAATGAAAAGCACTTTCTGTGAATAGGAGGGTCATTGGAGACAGGAGACATCCCTGATGCTTCCAAGGGAAGCCACATGGTCAAGCAAGACCTGGACCCATCCTAGCGCAAATGGAACTAGCAGAACTAAGAATCTGCTCTCAGGTTCCCCCACGAGTGACCCCTATGGGAACTCGGCTGACTCTTAACAATAGATAGAAACAAAGTCAATTTTGACCAACTTGATCTTAAACACCTACCAAAAACTGTTAAGCCAAAACACAGTCATTCCTGGGAGTAATAAAGGACACGAACAGCTAGAAAAGAGGAGACAGCAACTAAGCCAACAGGCTCCATGGGGAATGTTCAGTTAAGTATGGCCTTGGCTCCCCCACCCTCACAGGACCCCTATTAGTTCTCTCTATGTTTCTCCTAATAGGACCCTGTCTATTAAATTGCGTACAGAATTTCATGCAAGATCAGAAACACAAATTCACCAACAAGCTGGTCAATCAACTACTTCTTTAAGACTACCAGCCCTGATGCCCAAGATGGACACCTATGACTCATGACCAACTCCTCTGGCTCCAGAGACTCTGTGCCCATCTAAAACCCTCTCTACCCCTTTTTCCAATTTTCACAACCCCTCTTTCACTACCTAGGAATGAGAACTACTCTCTAGCACGTTGACTCTGCTTATTCTGTCTGCTCTACAGTATCCCCACAAGGAAACATCAAACATAAACTCCCCCTGGTACCACCATGTCTCCCAACTTAAAAAGGCACTTGTTCCAAATGTCCAGTCCTGGCCTTCCACCATGCCCACCAAACTTAAAATCCTCACAGACCCTCTTCTTCCTTTACTAATCATTATTCTCTCTCAAGTTTTTATCTCAAACCACAGATACCGCTTCTACAACCAAGCGACATGACACCAGGATGACACCACCCATTCTTAGTTTATGGGTCAAGGCAATTGCCCTTCCACTGGCTGTAATTGGTCTGTCACCATTAACATTACTGGATTCAACCAAGCCACCTCCAATACTTCCTAGAGTCCCTGCTACAGGACAAGTGGAGATACCAAGAATCTCCTCCATCTAGAACTGGTTTGCTGCCATCGAGGACTTGTGGCTTCAAGGAACTTTTATGGACTTTAACCCTACAAAAGTAGTTGTCTCTAGCCACTGAGTGTTATTTGTGCTCTGGTGTTCTCAGACCTGTCCCCCGAACATTCCTCCACTTCCCCTTCTAAGTCCAACACCGCCCACCATTAAGCACAAAGTAGCCAGAGGACTTTACGATGTCCCCCATGTCACTTAAAAAACAAAAAGGGAGGAATGTCGGGTGCAGAGAAGGATGAACTGTGTTGTCTGCAGGGCAGGCTGAACAGATGTTGGCTGCAAGATAGCCCACGCACTCAAACCCCCCTCAATCTGGTCCTTTATCACCTGTTTGTGTCAAGTCACGCTCAAGGCTAAGCACTCAACACCCCTTGGGCCAACAAGGCAGCTTGCAGACCCAGAGGCCCCATTAGATTTGGGCTATAAATACTCCCTCCTTCCAGGCCCCCCTCTCTCTTGCTCTTTCTCTCTTGCTCTTTCTCTCTTGCTCTCTCTCTCTCTTGCTCTTTATCTTTCTTACGCACTCTCTTTCTCTCTCTTGCTCTTGCTCTCTCCCTATTCATCTCTTCTCTTTTCTCTCTCTCTCTTTCTTTCTTTTCTTTCTCTTTGTTGCACTGCTGCAATAAAGATCTTTTGGTTGCTCCGAGTGTTGTGGTCACTTTCCTTTCAGGATACCCAGACATAGAAACAGTCTCCTTGTCAAATGACTTACTAGAAACAGTCCACTCTAAACCAAACAAACCTCCTTTTTTACCTATTCTCAGAACATGAGACAAAACCACAAACTGACACTCACACACAACAAGGCACCTCCTTCCCCCAAGTAGGTCTGTGACTATCTGGAGTGTCCTCTGAATAGTAGGCCATATGATGTTCCACAGAAATGGCCAGTCCTGTCTCAGATTTGGTCTCCTTGGCCAATTCTGTGAAGTTGTCAGGAAGCAGCGGTGAACCATTTTCTGCCCTCTCAGGAAAGGACCCTCTTCAAAGCTTTCTTGGATTTGGCAACCCTCACATCAGTAGGTACCAAGAAAGACTGACTCTGTCCTTGGTAAATCCAAACAAGTGAGCCCACTGGAACTGGGACTGGGACTGGCTCTGGGTACCTGGCTTCCTGGATCACAAAATTCAGAGAGATCCATCACCAAGGAAGTTAGGTGAGGTCACTTCTTTCAGGAAATGAATGACGTCACTGCCTTGGCAACCACTTTGTCCTAGCAGTTGTTTCATAAGGTCTCAGGAAAAGAAGCCTGCCTCTATTTCCTGTGACACTTTCACAAATTAGAATGGTATTGAAACCATAGCCACCTAAGAACAGCTCTCCACACAGGCCTGGTTTGATACATCTTCTCTACATTAAGAAGAGATAGGCAGATTCAGACACATCCTTTCATCATGATCGAGTTATTAGAAAAGGAAGATGACTTTTGCTGTCTCAGGTCCTTCATAGCGGCCTACGTCTTCTCCAGGCATCATTTCTGCATGTATTTTGAGGTACTCAGCAGGTGGAAGATCTCCTAACTTCCTGTACTGTAATACCAATTTTGTCCCTGCTCTTCTGTAAAGTGAGATTGAGTGAACAGTGTATGGTTAGGGTTAATAGCATGTTCGATTTGGGTTAGGAATCATTTTGCTGGGTGAATAATGATATTAGGAACCTGCAATATTTATAAGCATATAGAGATGAAATATAAGTATAAAAACAGAAATCTAGGTAATATTTGAAGCCCAGATGGATTTGGGCCCTTGAATGGGATCCTTAGCTTGAATTATGTTCTGCACCGTGGTCTCAGTTAAATCAATATACAATGGCATAGGACCCTGTACCTCAGATGATTGAATGTAGAAGAGAACATCCAGTCAAAAAGGGATAGCCTGTAGGATTAGGAAGATAGTCAGTAGGTTTAAGAGAAAGAGTGACTCTACGATTTGGACCAAAAGTTCTTTAGCAATAGGGTTTCGGTTAGAGAGTGAATATAAATGACACCACATGTGAAGAGTCAGGCACAATGATGAACTGGGGGAAATATGTAGGAAAGCAGACATCAATAGAGACATTAGGAAATCAGGCAAAGTATAACATGAGTGATAGGATTAGACATTTTCAACAGGCTTGAGGTTGAATATATAATCTTAAGAAGAAACAAATATGTAGTCACCAATAGGATTGACATTTGAGAGCATTAGGCAACCTGAACATGGATGTTTTTAGTAATCCATGTTCACTTTCCATTGAGGCTTTGGTACAATCATAAGTGTGACCTTTGCATTTTGTGTCCAGAATATTACTGTAATAATATGTATAAGTAGATCAGGTGACATGAGTCCTTCTTCCACCATTTCTGGGAGCAATATTTTGAAAACTCATAAATTAGTACTGGGGATACTAATAGGTTTACCCTGTGTTGATGAATATAGAGATGATGCATTAATAGACCATACTGTGAATAAATTATATAACTGGTTCCAAATTTGAATAATGGATTGTGTTGATATCTGAAAATATGTAGGAAATTTTATATTGATATACATACCTTCATTCCAACCTGTTATATATCTAATGGTGATATTAGGGTTACCGTTTATCATGAATAGTGTGTGAATTTTGCTTCAAAAATGATTATGGAATTGAAAATAATGTGTTTAGAAAGAAGTCTAGTGAAAAGACCAGTAAAGAAACATGGAGGAATATATGTGTTCCGAAAGAGGAAGTGATTGAAAGTGAACCAAATGTTTACAAATTTGTGAACTTGTGAATGAAAGGATATATCTTATGATGTTCACAAACTGAAGAAACAATAACGTACCAAGTTTGAATGAAAATGAACTTTAACAAACACATCATATCCCATAGGAATCTACTTGCATTGATTTTAAACTGGGTCAGTTACTGTAGGAATATTTGGATTTGTAAGCACCATTCCCTGAAGTTAGTTTTCAGTAGTAGGAATCAAATATATATTTCAGTGGATGTATATTTTTGAGAATAATCTTGTGAAAAATTGATTATAAATCCACATACAGGAACATGAAAGAATTTAGGCAGTGTATAATAAGACACATATATTTAATATTTTGAAAAATCTGGAGACTATATATATATATATATATATATATATATATATATATATATATATATACACATATAGACACACAAACACACACGCATTATAATGTGGCAATATATATGCCAATTGAAATTCATCATGAAAAATAACTCATCCGCATATCCAAAAATATTCATTGTACTGAACATGGATGTATGTATAATGTAGTTCATCTAGGAAGCTCACCCATGGGTTGAATTTCCAGTTCCAACAGCGTTTAGGAGGAGTGATCTCTTCTCACAATTTGTATCTGCCAAGTCAGCCACTTCACAAGAATGTATGTGTGAAACCAGGTAGGATTCTATTTATACATATACAAATACATGTGCTTAATAGGCTACAGAGAAAGGGAGAAGGAATTCACGTATTTGTTAACTTTAAATACACATGGAGAATTATTTCAAAAAATAATTGACTAGATTAATAACTCCTACCTTTTATTATGCAAAAGGGAAGTCCAACTATACACCATGCCTCTTCTGAACTGCCTGTATTTCTATTCTGTTTGGGTTATTTTTCTCATCATTTTAGTATGAGTAATCAGGGTCTAGTAGGGTATGGGTTAGTGTCAGGAATTCAGTATTTTGAATGGAATATTGGAAAATGAATCCAATGTGTATGCAAATATGTGCTACAAATAAATCTTCCCCATCTCATCCAGAACAATGACTTGACATTACCTTCGCCCCAAGTAAGTCACAATTGAGGAGAACAGTTAGACAATCTGTGAATACATATCTGGAATGGAAAATGCTCAGGAGTTCACAACCTTGGAGGTGGTAGTGGAGTTTCCAAAAGTAAGGGACATGGTAAGCACTCCTGAAACATGGAGCTCTGCTGGCCTAAACACTTCTTGAGAAACTGCCTCTGAGGTTGGGCACTTGAAATATATGTTGTTGTCAGGAGCCTTAGCTTCATTTGTAGTGAGACCATCAAAGCATGGTCTGCATCTATGTGACATGGAGGACATGGTTTCTTTTTTTCCAATGAACATGAGGCAGCAGTGCTGAATTCTCTCTTTGTAGGTAAATTGTTGCCACTGGGGGCTAAGTGTCTCCCCGTGTTGACTGTGAAGCCATTTGGTCATTCTCGCATTTTCGTGGTGTTTCTTGCTACTGCTTTGGGAGTTTAATATTTGCTTCACAAAATACAAGGAGTTCAACTGGGACACAGTGATGGAGGGAGTTCTGTCACGTGTGGTGGGTCAGGGTCTGCAGGAAATTGCACCAACCATGCTTTTATCCCACATAGCTTGCCCCCTTGAACATAGCAACCTGATTCGAAACATTGCTCTGAAACCTCTCCATATAACAAGATGCCTTTATATAGAAGGGTCTGCTGGCTGCACGATGTCTGTCTCAAGTCATTTGAAAGTCAATTGCAGATCCACATGGCTCCACCATAGATATTTTATGACACACCTGCCCACCACTGCTCTAGGTCCACTACTCAGCATTCTCCAACTTACTGGCATCTCTGTTCTACACCATTTTTATGAAACCCAGTCAATCAAGGCACTGTCTGGTATTCATGATAACTAACATGACATCCAAATGATCTCCAGTGCCACCTGGTCATGGGAATTTCTAAAAATTCATGGTATTTATCTAGCCATTTTTCACTGATGAAGTTGTTGGCACTGTGGGTTTCAATTTATTCAGGAACTATTAAATATTGAGGAAGCTCATTTCAGTGAAAGTTCTGGAGAATTCTCACAGGCAAGGCTTCCCAAAGAGTGGCCAAATGGTCACATGAAGCCAGGCCCATTGAGGTCTACAATGTGAGGTACATGTGTGTTTTGACTCTCAACTATGGCTGCCAAGTCTTTCAGAATAGAATCATGTGATATCCTGGCTGAGATTCCCTGTGCTCTGTGGAAAGCTTCCCTGGGCCTAGATCTCAGTTTCCAAGGGCGACTCTCATGCGTGGCCTCCTGAAATCCCAACACAATTCATTGCATTACTTCTCTGAGGTCAGTTCCAGAACTCAGTCTCTAAAGGGAATCACACCAGAGTTCAAGCCCAGGTTGACCCAGTCATCTCTTCCAACCGCCACACAAATGACCACAATTAAAACCAAAACACTCACACATGGCCCTCATCCTCTTCTAAATAGACACTCATCATAACCTCTTACTGGAGGTTTCAATGAGGGTCGCAGCCCAAGACAGTGCCCAAAATAATCTCCCTTGTCCCTCATTTGCCTAAAGTCTGGGTGGCCTGGACATCCTTCCTGTGAACCAGGAGTGATCAAATAGGCCTGCCATTAATACTGCTACACTTCTCCAATTTTAGGCCTTCTTACTGTGGGGTTTAGATTCTTTTTTTAAAAAAATTTTTGGAAATTTAATTGGAAAGTTAAAAAAAATTGTATTGGAGAATATTAATTTTCTTATGGAAAAGCCTTCATCTTGTTTCTGAAGGAAACCTTGATGCCTTGTCAATCTGGTTATATGGAGACACTCAAAATTTTCTGTTACAAACTACATGGATGAATGGCTACAGCACATAGTTTTTTAAAAATGAAAGGCCGATAACAGCAAGTAAGATAACAAATAAAAGACAATTGTATTAAAAAATAAAGTTGTAAAATGACTCAAATATAGGAAATTCAATTCTTTTTTTTTCTTTTTTTTTTGTTGTTCAAAACATTATAAAGTTCATGATATATCATCTTTCATACATTTGACTCCTTAAGGTTATGAACTCCCATTTTCAACCCAAATACAAATCACAGAATCACATCAGTTACACACTCATGTTTTTACATAATAGCATATTAGTGATTGTTGTATTCTGCTACCTTTCTTATCCCCTACTATCCCACCGCCCTCCCCTCCCATCTTCCCTCTCTACCTCATCTGCTGTTGTTCAGTTCTCTCCCTTGTTTCCCCCCTTTCCCCTCACAACCTCTTACATGTAATTTTGTGTAACATTGAGTGTCTCCTACCATTTCCAGATGCTTTCCCTTCTCTCTCCCTTTCTTTCCACCCACTCATCTCTGTTTAGTGTTAATATTCTCGTCATGCTCTTCCTTCATGTTCTGTTCTTATTTGCTCTCTTTATATAAAAGGAAACATTTGGCATTTATTCTTTAAGGATTGGCCAGCTTCGCTTAGCATAATCTATTCTAATGCCATCAATTTCCCTGCAAATTCTATGGTTTTGCATTTTTTAGTGCTGTGTAATACTCTATTGTGTATAGATGCCACATTTTTTTTATCCATTCATCTATTGAAGGGCATCTTGTTTTGTTCCATAGTCTAGCTATTGTGAATTGTGCCGCTATGATAATTGATGTGGCAGTATTCCTATAGTGTGCTCTTTTAAGACTCTCAGGGAATAGTCTGAGAAGGGCGATACCTTGGTCAAATGGTGGATCCATTCCCAGGTTTCCCAGGAATCTCCATATTATTTTCCAAATTGAACTCACCAATTTGCAGTCCCACCAGCATTGTACAAGTGTACCCTTTTCCCCACAACCTCGTCAACACATATTGTTGTTTGACTTCATAATGGCTGCCAATCTTACTGGAGTGGGATGGTATCTTAGGGTGGTTTTGACTTGCATTTCACTTACTGCTAGAGATGGTGAGCATTTTTTCATGTACTTGTTGATTGATTGTATGTCCTCCTCTGTGAAGTGTCTGTTCAGGTCCTTGGCCCATTTGTTGATTGAGTTATTTGTTATCTTATTGTTTATTTTTTTGAGTTCTTTGTATATTCTGGATATTAGGGCTCTATCTGAAGTGTGAGGGCTAAAAAAATTGTTTCCAGGATGTAGGCTCTCTATTTACCTCTCTTATTGTTTCTCTTGCTGAGAAAAAACTTTTTAGTTTAAGTAAGTCCCATTTGTTTATTCATGTTTTTAACTCTTGGGCTATGGGTGTTCTATTAAGGAATTTAGAGCCTGACCCCACAGTATGTACATCGTAGTCACATTTTTCTTCTATCAGACGCAGTGTCTCTGATTTTATATCTAGCTCCTTGATCCATTTTGAGTTAACTTTTGTGCATGGCGAGAGAAAGGGATTCAGTTTCATTTTGTTGCATGTTGATTTCCAATTTTCCCTGCACCATATGTTGAAGATGCTATTCTTCCTCCATTGTATGCTTTTAGTCCCTTTTTCAAATATAAGAAAGTTGTACATTTGTGGATTGGTTTCTGTGTCCTCTATTCTGTACCATTGGTCCACGTGCCTGTTTTGATAGCAGTACCACGCTGTTTTTGTTACTATTGCTTTGTAGTACAGTTTGAACTCTGGTATCGCTATACATCCAGATTCACCCTTCCTGCTTAGAATTGCTTTCACTATTCTGGTTCTTTTTTTTTTCCATATGAAATTCATGATTGCTTTATCTATTTCAACAAGAAATGCCATTGGGATTTTGATTGGCATCGCATTAAACCTGTAGAGAACTTTGGGTAATATCGCCATTTTGATGATGTTAGTTCTGCCTATCCATGAAAGGGGTACGTTTTTCCATCCTCTAACATCTTCTTCGATCTCTCTCTTTAGGGTTCTGTAGTTTTCATTGTATATATCTTTCAACTCTTTTGTTAGGTTGATTCCCAAGTATCTTATTTTCTTTGAGGATATTGTGAATGGAGTGGTTTTCCTCATTTCCATTTCAGAAGTTTTGTTGCTGATATACAGGAATGCCTTTGATTTATTCGTGATGATTTTATATCCTGCCACATTGCTGAATTCATTTATTAATTCTAGCATTTTCTTTGTAGACCCTTTTGGGTCTGTTAAGTATATTATCATGTCATCCACAAATCGCGATAATTTAAGTTCTTCTTTTCCTATTTTTATGCCTTTAATTTCTTTTGTCTGTCTAATTGCTCTGGCTAGTATTTCAAGAACTAAATTGAATAGAAGTGGTAATAGAGGGCATCCCTGTCTTGTTCCAGATTTTAGAGGCAATGCCTTCAGTTTTCCTCCATTTAGGATCATGCTAGCCTGATGTTTAGCTTTTACCATGTTGAGGTAAGTTCCTGTTATCCCTAGTTTTTATATTGTTTTAAACATAAAGGAATGCTAAACTTTGTCGAATGCTTTTTCTGCATCTATCGAGATGATCACATGGTTCTTGTCTTTATGTCTATTGTTGTGGTGGATTACATTTATTGATTGCCGTGTATTAAACCAGCCTTGCATCCCAGGGATGAATCCTACCTGATCATGAAGCACATTTTTTTTGATATGCTTCTGTTTTCGATTCCCCAGGATTTTATTGAAAATTTTTGCTTCCAAGTTTATTAGAGATATTGGTCTGTAGTTTTCTTTCTTTGAAGTGTCTTTGTCTGGTTTAGGGATCAGGGTGATGTTGGCATCATAGAAGGAATTTGGAAGAACTCCTTCTTTTTCTATTTATTGAAATAGCTTGAAAAGTATTGATATTAATTCTTCTTTGAAGGTTTTGTAGAATTCCACTGTATATCCATCCCGTCCAGGGCTTTCTTTGGTTGGTGGTCTTTTGACGGTTAATTCTATTTCTTCCTTGGTTATTGGTCTATTTAAATTGTGTGTGTCTTCCTGACTCAATCTGGGCAGATCATATGACTTAAGAAAGTTATCAATATCTTCATTATCTTCTATTTTATCGGAATATAGGGTTTCAAAATACTTTCTAATTATCTTCTATATTTCTATAGTTTCTGTTGTGATATTGCCTTTTTTATTCCATATGTTAGTAATTTGAGTTGTCTCTTTGCTTATCTTTGTTAGCATGGCTAAGGGCCTGTCAATCATTTTTATTTATTCAAAGAACCAACTTTTATTTTTTTCAATTTTTTCAATGTTTTTTTTGTTTCAATTTCGTTGATTTCTCCTCTAATTTTAATTATTTCTTGTCTTCTACTACATTTGCTGTTGTTTTGATCTTCCTTTTCTAGGTTTTTGAGGTGTAGTGTGAGTTCATTTTTTTGTTGCTTGTTTTTTTTATTTTTTGAGGAAAGAATTTCAAGAAATGAATTTCCCTCTTAAAACTGCTTTCATTGTTTCCCCTAGAATACGGTATGTTGTGTCTGTATTGTCATTTGTCTCTAAGAATTTTTTTTTATATTTTCTCCTTTATGTCTTCTGTAACCTATTGAAAATTCAGTAACATATTGTTCATTTTCCATGTGATGTAAAATTTTTCCTTCCTTCTTTTATCATTGATTTCAAGTTTCATTCCATTATGATCATATATGGTGCATGGTATTATCTCCATACCTGTATATTTAATAAGAGTTTTCCTATGGCATAATATATGGTCTATATTTTTGTGGGATCAATGTGCTGCTGAGAAGAACGTGTATTCACTTGATGATGGTTGATATATTCTATATATGTTGGTTAAGTCTAGGTTATTGATTGTGTTATTGAGTTCTATAGTTTCTTTATTCAGCTTTTGTCTAGAGGATCTGTGTAATGGCGAGAGCTGTGTGGTGAAGTCACACGTAATTATTGTGTTATAGCCTATTTGACTCTTGAACTTGAGGAGAGTTTGTTTTTTGAACTTTTCAGCACCATTGTTTGGTGCATACAAATTGATAATTGTTATGTCTTGTTGGTGAATGGTTCATTTTAATAGTATATACTGTCCTTCTTTATCACTTTTGATTAACTTTGGTTTGAAGTAGATTTTATTTGATATGAGTATGGTCACTCCTGCTTGCTTCCGAGGGCCAAGTATGGCTGCCAAATCTTTCAGAATAAAATAATGTGATATCCTGGCTGAGATTCCCATTGCTCTGTGGAAAGCCCCCTTGGACCTAGATCTCAGTTTCAAAGGGAGACTCTCATGCATGGCCTCCTAAAATGCCAACACAATTCATGGCAATACTTCTATGAGGTCAGTTCCAGAACTCAGGTTCTAAGTGGAATCACACCAGAGTTCAAGCCCAGGTGGACCCAGTCATCTCTTCCATCCCCCGTACAAATGACCACTATTTAAACCAAAACACTCCCACATGGCCCTCATATTCGTCCATATACACACTCTTCATAACTTCTGGATGGATGTTTCGATGAGGGTCGCAAACAAAGACAATGTCCAAAATAAGCTCCCTTGCCTCTCATTTTCCTAAAGTCAGGGTGGCCTGGACACCCTCCCTGTGAACCAGGAGTGATCAAAAAGGCCTGCTGTTAATACCACTCTTTTTCTCTAATTTGAGACCTACCGAATGTCAGGTATAGATTTTTTATGTGTTATGAAGTCATGAGAAAACCCAAGAACATCTGCAGAGCATTGAAGAATTTATTTGAACCAAAGGATCCCTATTCTCAATTGATGGAGGACAGGAACCTAACAAAGGAATGCAAGAATCTTCATCCACATTGACTGCTCTTTTTGCAATTTTGGTTTTCGATGCAAACATGGGATCTTTCTTTAGATCCATCAGGTGCTGAGAATCTAAGCCACAGCCTCACACAGGGGCAAGAGGCAGATTCACACACATCCCTTTCCAAAGCAATTAAGCAAAGAGACACAGGTGATGCCCACTTATTTCCATTTGAAAACTGTTTTCTTCATGCTTTATAAAGGGGTGGCGTGAGGCAAAGACCTTCCTGACATTCAGGGCAACAGAAGAATAGGTAAGCAAAAGGCCCAAAGCAGGGTTTCTCAACTGAGACTTTCTTGGTCACACTGATATTTCAGTTTTCTGAGATACTCGCTATTCCCTTCAGCTATGCAGTACATGGCCATGTCACAGAGCTTCAAGGTGGTACATATCTTGGACACAAAACCATGAGCGTATTCTGGAGAGTGGCCAGAATTCAGGAAGAAAACAGGAACTTAGGAAGATGGCAGGAGTTTCCCATCCATAAGGCAAGCTGCAGTCCATTCATAAATTGTGCAGGATGACTGCTGTGAAGCTTTCTAGTAGACAGGAAACATCCATTGATGCATTCTCTTTTCTAATATCTACAACCACGGACACAGTGAGATATATAGACACAAACACTCACCTTGTCAAATTACTTACTAGAAACAGTCCCCTCCAAAACAAACAAACCAACTTTTCTACCTATTCTCAGAACATGAGAAAAAAACAACAAACCCACAACCACACCCACAAAGGCACCTCCTTCCCCCAGTAGGTCTGTGACTCTCTGGAGTGTCCTCTGACTGGTGGGCCATAATATATTCCCCCATAATGGGCTGTCCTGTCTCAGATCTGCTCTCTGTGGCCAACTCTGTTTTGCTGTCAGGATCCAGTGGTGAGCCACTACCTCCTTTTTCAGGAAAGGCCCCTCCTCAGAGCTTCCTGGAATTTGGCCTCACATCTGTAGGTACCAGGAAAGACTGACTCTGTTTTTGGTGAATCCAAACAAGTTTGATCCCTGGGACTTGTACTGGGACTGGCTCTGGGTACCTGGATTCCTGGATCCGAAGTTCAGAGAATTCCATCACCAAGGAAGTGAGTTGAGGTCACTTCCTTCAGGAACTGAATGAGGTCACTACATTGGCAACCACATTTTTCTAACAGTTCCTTCCAAAGTTCCCATGAGATGGAGGTTGCACCTACTTGCTCTGACATTTTCACAAGTTAGAATGGTATATCAATCTTAGGCACCCGGGATCAGCTGTCCACACAGGCCTGGTTTGGTCCATCTTCTCTACATTAAGAATCGAGAGGCTGATTCAGACAAATCCTTTCATCCTGACCGGGTTGTTTGCCATGGAAGATGACATTTGCTCTCTCAGGTCCTTCATAGTTGCGTACATCTTTTCCAGGGATTATTTCTGCATGGACTTTTGAGTTTCTCAGTTAGTGGAAGATCCCCTACTTTCCTGTATTGTAAGACAAACTCTGTCCCTGCTCTTCTGTAAAGTGAGATTGAGGGAAGAGTTTATGGTTAGGGTTAATAGCATGTTCCATTTGGGTTAGGAATCATTCTACTGGATGAATAATGGTATTGGGAACCTGTGATATTTATAAGAATATAGGCGTGAAATATATGTATGAGAACAGAGATCTAGGAAAGATTTGAAGCCCAGAAGATAATTGGACCCTTGATTGTGATATTTAGCATTGAATTACGTTCTGCACAGATGTCTCAGATAAATCAATATACAATAGAATAGGACCTTGTACCTTGGATGATTGAATGTAGAAGAGAACATCCAGTCAAAAAGGGATAGTCAGTAGAATTAGGAAGGTAGTAGGTAGGTTTAGGAAGAAGAGTGAGTGCAGGATTTGGAACACATGTTATTTAGCAATAGGGTTTTGGTTTCAGAATGAATTTAAATTTCAGCATATGTGAAGAGTCAATCACGATGATGAACTGGGGAAAATATGTAGGTAAGCAGATATCAATAGAGGCATTATGAAATCAGGCAAAGTATAAAGTGAGAGATAGGCTTAGACATTTTCAACATGGTTGAGTTTGAATATATTATCTTAGGAAGAAACAAATATGTAGTAACCAATAGGATTGACATTTGAGAGCATTAGGCAACTTGGACATGGATGTTTTTTGTAATCCATGTTCACTGTCCATTTAGGCTTTGGTGCAATAATAAATGTGAACTTTGAATTTTGTGTCCAGAATATTTCTGTGATTAAATGTATATGTAGATCAGGTGACATGAGTATTTCTTCCACCATTTCTGGAAGCAATATTCACTGACTACTACTGACTGATAAGTATAGATTCTTTATTTGATTTGGAGTCATGAGAAAACACAAGCACCACTTCAGGGCTTGAAGAACTCATTTGACCCAAAGCATCCCTATTCTCACTTGATGGAAGTCAGAAACCTAACAGAAAAGTCAAGAGACTTCATCAACAATGACTGAAATTTTGCTATTTTTTTTTTTTTGGATGCACACATGGAATTATTTTTTAGATCCATCAGGTGCTGAGAATCTAAGTCATAGCCTCACACAGGACAAAGAGGCTGATTCAGACACATCCCTTTCCAAAGAAATTAACAAAGAGCCACAGGTGATGCCCATTCATTTCCATTTGAAAACTGTTTTCTTCAGGCTTCACCAAGGAGTGACCTGAGGCAAAGAACTTCCTGATATGCAGGGCAACAGAACAATAGGTAAGCAAAAGGACCAAAGCAGGGTTTTTCCACTGAGACTTTCCTGGACACACTGTCCCTGCTCTTCTGTAAAGTTTAGTTGAGGGAACAGTGTATGGTTAGGGTTAATATCACATTCGATTTGGGTTAGGAATCATTCTGCAAGATGAATAATGGTATTGGGAACCTGCGATATTTAGAAGAATATATAGGTGAAATATAAGTATGAAAACAGAAATGTAGGTAAGATTTGAAGCCCAGAAACGCATTGGGCCCTTGAGTGGGTTAGTTAGCTTTGAATTATGTTCTGCACAGGTGTCTCAGATAAACCAATATACATTGGCATAGTTCCTTGTCCTTGGATGATTGAATGTTGAAGAGAACATCCAGTCAAAAAGGGAAAGTCAGTAGCATTAGGAAGATAGTTGCTATGTTTAGAAACAACAGTGAGTATAGGATTGGGACCAAAAGTTCTTTAGCAATGGGTTTTCAATTAGAGAGTGAATGTAAATGTCAGCACATGTGAAGAGTCAGTCACAATGATGAACTGGGGAAAATATGTAGAATAGCAGATATCAATAGAGACATTACGAAATCAGGCAAAGTATAAAGTGAGGGATAGGATGAGACATTTTCAACAGGGTTGAGTATGAATATATAATCTTAGGAAGAAACAAATATATAGTCACCAATAGGATTTACATTTGATAGCATTAAGCAACCTGGACATGGATATTTTTAGTAATCCATGGTCCGTTTCCATTAAGGCTTTGCTACAATCATAAGAGTGACCTTTGCTTTCTGTGTAAAGAATATTACTGTGATATAATGTATATGTAGATTAGGTGACTTGAGTATTTCTTCCACCATTACTGGGAGCCATATTTTGAAGACATATAAATTTCTATTGGGGGAACAAAGAGGTGTAAACTGTGTCAATGAATACAGAAATAATGCATGAAGAGACTGTACTGTGAATAAATAATATATCTGGTTCCAAAATTAAATAATAGATTGATTTGATATCTTAAAATATACAGAAAATCTTAAATTGATATACATACATTCATTACAACCAGTTATACATCTAACGGTAATATTAGGGTTATGGTTTATCATGAAGAGTGTGAGAGTTTTGCTTCAAAAATGATTATGGAAATCTAAAATAATGTGTTTGGAAAGAAGTCTCATGAAAATACCAGTCAAGAAACAGAGGAATACATGTGTTCTGAAGAGGAAGTGATTAAAAATGAAACAAATGCCTATATATTTGTGAACTTGTGGATGAAATATATCTGCTATGATGTGCATAACCTGAAGAAATATTAATGTACCAGTGTTGAATAAAAATGAACGTCAAAATACACATCATGTCCCATAGGAATCTACTTGTGTTGATGTTAAACTGGGTCAGTTACTGCAGAAATATGAGGATTTGTATGCACAATTCACTGAAGTTAGTTTTCAGTACTAGGAAACAAATATGTATTTCAGGTGGATGAATATTTCTGAGAGTAATCTTGTGAAAAGTTGATCATAAATCCACATACATGAATATGAATGATTTTAAGGAATTTATAATAATACTCATATATTTCATATTTTGAAAAATTTGGAGAGTATATATATATATATATATATATATATATATATATACACACAAACACACACACACACACACACAAAGAGACATTAAAACTAGCAATATATATGCCAATCAAAATTCATCATGAAATATATATCATCCACAGATGCAAAAATATTTATTTCACTGAAAATGGATTTATGAATAATGTTGTTCTACTAAGAAGCTCACCCATAGGTTGAATTTTCAGTTCCAATCGCGTGTAGGAGGAGTGATCTCTTCTCATAACTTGTATCTGCCAAGTCAGCAACCTCACTAAAATGTACGTGTGATAACATGTAAGATGCTATATGTGCATATAAAAATACATGTGCTAAATAACCTACAGAGAAAGGAGACAGGAATTTGTTGAGAACCACAGCTGAAGGGGCCCCAGCAAACTTCCAGCTGCCAGAAAATTTCCAGCTGCCGGATGATTATTGGCTCAAAGTGGCCACAGCAACATGTAGCTGATTGGCTCCTCTTTGGTCATACTTATTGAAGTTGCTCACTGAGCTGTTTCCCCACCCTTTCAGACTGCCAGCTGATAATCGGCTCACAGTGGCCCCAGCAACATCTACCTGATTGGCTCCTCTGCGGTGATGCTAATTGGGCTGTTTCCCTGCCCTTTCAGACCATGTAGCTGCTCATTGGGGGACTCTTTTGGCTCCACCCACACGATCCAGCCAATCGGCCTCAAGACCAGGAGGATTTTGGGAGGTGGAGAGGCATGTGGGTGTGACAGAGACTTTACAAGGATGCCAGTGGTGGCAGTTGGGCTCTGAGGGTTTTTCCTGAGGAGCTGTTTTGTTTGGCGTGTGTGTTTCTAAAAATAAAGTTTGTTCCTTTGACAAATGGCACCTAAATCATGTCTAGCCAGACTGAAACATTTGGTGGCTCGCACGGGGAGTGACTGAGGGTAAGTGATAAGGTAAACTGCTCGCCCCTGAGGGCAGGGCGAGAGGATGGGTAGCCATTTTAAGATTCCTCTTTAGTTTTGCTTCACTTTTTTTTTAAGTTGCCTGTCCATGGAGATGAGTGAGACGGAAGAAAAACCGCTCACATCTGAGGAAAAACTATTTATGTCTGAGGAACAGATAGCTATAAAGTACGGATGCTCATGTCAGGAGGATAGAAAGGCTATAATGACTTTTTGTTGTTCCCTTTTTATTTCATTCTGTCTCGGTTTTGTTTGGCGTCATCTTGTTGGGTTTTATTATAGTAGAAATATGGGATCAGAAATTAGTAAAAAACAAACTGAAAGAGTGTTAATTAAATTTTTAGAGGAAGGAGGCATCCCAGTAAAATTAAGGACAGTCATGGCATACAGTGATACAATACAAAAATGTAGCCCATGGCTTTTTAAGGAGGAGTCATTAAATATATCACAATGGAATATATATCACCATCGTGGTGAAGATTTAAAAAGAGGAGAAAAGAACAGCCCAGGAACTCTGCCTGTTGGCACATTGCCATTGTGGACGTTCATATCTGGTTTGCTTAGTCCAAAGCCTTCAGTTCAGACAAAGATAGAGGAACAAAGCTTAGAGAAGAAAAAGCCATCAGGGGCAAAGTTACAAAAGGAGACTGCTTACTAACAACTTTCTATCACCAGAGGTCGTAAATGTCCAACCAACAGCGCCACCTCCACAGGAGACTCTTACTAATACCTTTCTATCACCAGAGGATGTAAATGTCCAAATAACAAGGCCACCTCCATATGCTGGGAGGCCCCCAACCCCCACAGTTGATAGTTCGGATCCTGAGACAGGATCTCAAGTATTAACATGCCCTGCATTTGAGGTAGGAGGGCAGCGAATTCACCATGCTTTAAATTTCAAAATAGTGAAGCACCTAAAAGAGGCTGTAACAACCTATGGTCCTCAAGCACCCTTCATTGTAAGCTCGGTCGAATCCATTAACAACTTGAATATGACGCCAGCAGATTGGGATAATATGTGTAAAACTCTTGTAAATGGAGGTCAATAAGAGTAATAGAAGGTTGCCATTGAGGAATGTTGCAAGGAGACGGCTAGGTGAAATGCAGCAGCAGGTTATCCTCAGAGAAATGTAGATATGTTGTTAGGAAAGGGACCTTATGAGGATCAGAAGCAACAAATTGCATATGATCCTGGCGTATACGCACAAATTGCTGTAGAGGCGGTTAGGGCATGGAAGACTTTACAAGGACATGGAGGTTTACAAGATAAATTATCTAAGGTAATACAAGGAGCTAATGAATCTTACGCTGAATTTTTAGATAGGTTTATTGAAACAGCTACAGAGGTTTTGGGAATAAAGAACAAGCAATGCCATTAATAAAACAACTGGCTAATGACCAAGCGAATCGTTGCTGCAGAGGTATCATTAGACCATGAAAACATGAAGATTTAAACACATATATTAAATTTTGTAGAGACAATAATGAACAAGAGCAAGACATGGCAGCTGCAGTAAAACAGGCTTTAGATGCCAGAGACATTAATGAACAAGGGCAAATTGTGGCAGCTGCAGTAAAACAGGCTTTAGACGCCAGGCCAAGAACATGCTACAATTGTGAACAAACAGGACTTTTTAAAAGGAATTGCCCCATAGGAGGAGGGTTTAACAAAACTAGGTATCAAAGGAGTAGAATACCGGGTATTTGCCCACGATGCCGTAGAGGGAGACATTGGAATAATGAATGCCGTTCTCAAACCACCATAGGGGGTACTTCATTATCAAAAAACGAACAAGGACCAGGTGTTTGTCCATGATATCATGGAGAAAGGCATCAGGCTCCATTGCCAAAAAATGGACATGGGGGCCCAATGCTCTGGGGCCCAGAACCGCAAATATACGAAATATTGGAAGAAACCAGCAACCCCATCAGGGTAGTGCCCAGGACACATTGTCAATCAGATCCCTCATCAGACAAACCAGAGGGAGCACAGGGTTGGACATCTGTGCCTCCGCCAGATCAGTACTAACTCCAGAGATGGGAGTTCAAATCATTCCCACAGGGGTGAAAGAAACTCTTCCCAAAAGAACAGTAGGCTTATTATTGGGATGCAGCTCTTCTACTCTAAAAGGACTTATGATAAGTCCTGGGGTATTTGATCCTGATTATGAAGGTGAAATTAAAATTATAGCCAGTTCTCCAAAGGGTATATCAGTAATTTCACCAGGAGATAGAATAGCACAATTACTAATAATACCCAGCCTACAAGATAAATTTTACAGTCGTGCTGTAGAAAGAGGTTCCAAGGGATTAGGCTCCACAGGTGTAGATTGGTCTATGCTTTCTTAAATTTAGATTCTCGCCCCATGCTAAAACTAAATATTCAAGGACATGAATTTAATGGGCTACTGGATACCGGTGCAGACCTTAGCATCATCTCTCGTCAAGAATGGGCAAAACATTGGCCATTACAACAAGCCACTCAAAAGCTTCGAGGCCTAGGAGTGGCGACTAATTCCCATAAAAGTGCAACGGTATTAGATTAGAAGGATCCTGAAGGATGTGAAGGAACTATACTGCCATATGTATTGGAACATATTCCCGTAAATTTATGGGAATGAGATGTCCTAGATCAATTAGGTTTGATATTAACAAATAATATCAATCAAAATGCACCCACTATTATGGCTAGAGAAGGTTATAGGAAGGGAAAAAGATTAGAAAAACAAGAACAAGGTATTGCAGCACCAATACAAATAGATCAAGGAACAGATAGACATCCGTTGGATATTCAGAAAGGGCCACTGAGACAATAAAAATTACTTGGAAATCAGAAAGCCCAGTATGGGTTCCTCAGTGGCCCCTGACTAAAGAAAAGATACAAGCAGCCCATGACCTGGTCAAACAACAATTAGAGGAAGGACATATACAACCTTCTGTGTCTCCCCATAATACTCCCATTTTTGTCCTCAAAATGAAATCTGGTAAATGGAGATTATTGCAAGATTTAAGAGCCACTAATAATGAGATGGTTATTATGGGAACTGTTCAATTGGGGATTCCTCAATTGTCTGCTTTGCCAAAAACTTGGTATGTTTTTGTTATAGATATTAACGATTGTTTTATTTTCAATTCCAATTCATCCTGAGGATAGTCAAAGTTTTGCATTTACTATCCCTGGACTGAATCCTGAAGGTCCTGACAAGATATATGAGTGGAAAGTACTCCTTCAAGGGATGGCTAACAGCCCAACTATGTGTCAAATTTATGTTAACAAAATAATCCAGCCACTTAGAAATCAAAATCCTGAAAACAAATATTTCACTATATGGATGATGTACTATTAGCACACAAAGCTAAAAACCGATTGCTAGAATGTTATGCCACACTTACAAACTTATTAGAAAATTATAACCAAGAGATAGCAATAGGTAAAATACAATTAAATTTTCCCATTAATTATTTAGGAGTTCTATTATCCTCAACCATGGTCAGCCAACCAAAAATTCAAATATGAGTAGATCAACTCCAATCAATTATTGACTTTCAAAAGTTATTAGGAGACATAAATTGGATAAGGCCTTATCTAGGTATACCAACAGGAGAGTTGAGACCTTTATTTGATATCCAAAAAGGTCCATCAGATCCAAATTCACCCAGAATATTAACTCCTGAAGCAAGAAAAGCATTAAAAATCATTGAAACATATATGGGGAATATTTATTTGGATAGAGTTGATATAATTTTGCTTTTATTATTTATTGTACTACCAACGAAAAATATTCTTACAGGAGTATTTTGGCAAGAAAGTCCATTATTATGGATACATTTATCTTATTCTTCTAACACGATTATTACTAGGTATCTAGAGGCTGAGGGACAATTAATACTCATAGGAATAAAAGCAGCAAAGGGAGTGTGTGGAATTACGCCCAATAAAATTATTACTCCATATACTATGAATCAAATTGATCAATTAGCTAATGAGTTAAATGCTTGGGCAATTATCATGTGTAAATCTAATGTTTCACTTGATATCCACTTACCATCAAATCTTTTATTGTCTTTTTGGTCATCGCATCCTGTAATTTTTCCAAAAATGACAAGAAAACACCTATCATGAATGCTCCAAATATATTCACTGATGGGTCAAATAATGGTACAACAGAAATAGTTCCACCTGATCCAACTTTTACATTTTTAGTACCCAAACAATCAGCTCAAATGGAAGAGCTTAATGCAGTATTACAAGCTTTTGTGATGTTTAAAGATTCTATATTTAATTTATTTTCCCTTAGTCAGTATGTAGTTAATGCTATAGTATCCCTTGAAGATGCTTGTAGGATTTCTCCTTCCTCTACTGTTTTCTCTTTGCTTTCCACTATACAAAGTCTAATCTGGGACAGAAAAGATCCATTCTTTATAGGACATATCAGGGCACATACAGGATTGCCTGGAGCCCTTAGTTTGGGCAATGATTTAGCAGATAAAAATACACATGACATACATACATATTTTCCCTACACTAGAATAATCTATATATTTTCATAAAAAGTTCCATGTCCATGCTAATACTTTACAAAAGTGTTTCAAAATAACTAAGGAACAAGCTAGATAAATAATAAAACAATGTCAAAATTATGTGACCTTTTTACCACAAGTTAATCTTGGAGTCAATCCTAGAGGATTGATACCTAACCATATTTGGCAAATGGACGTCACACACTTGCCAGAATTTGGAAAATTAAAATATTGCATGTTACAGTTGATACTTCCTTTGGATTTTTGATGGGCTCCCTTAATGCGGAGAAAAATCTAAAGATGTTATAGCTCATTGCTTAAAAAATTTTGCCACTGTGGGCGTTCCAAAACAGTTAAAAACAGATAATGCCCCCGGTTATACTTCTACCTCTTTTAAACAATTTGCTCATCATTTGGCATTACTCATATAACAGGAATCCCATACAATCCACAGGGACAAGGCATAGTTGAAAGAGCACATCAAACAATAAAAATGTACTTACTAAAGCAAAAAGACGGAATTGAGAAGGGGTATATATTTCCCAAAGATAAACTTAAAGTAACGCTTTTTACTCTAAACTTTTTAAATTTGGATATATCAGGACTTAGTGCTGCGGAAAGGCATATGTGTCCAAAAAATGTGCATAAGCCCAAGGTACTTTGGAAGGATATTCTAACAGGACAATGGAAAAATCCTGACCCAGTAATTGTCTGGAGTCGGGGGTCTGTTTGTGTGTTTCCACAGGAAGAACAGCAGCTGATTTGGATACTGGAGAGATTAACTAAAGTCCTGACCCAGTGATTGTCTTTACTCAGGGGTCTGTTTTTGTGTTTCCACAGGAAGAACAGCAGCCGGTATGGATTCCAGAGAGATTAACTAAAGTGATTTCTATTGACCAAAAAGAAGATGATTTGGCTAAAATCCATAACAGCTGATATCCAAAACTCCAGTTTGTCTATCCTTACATCTGCGACAGAACCAGAATGCTTTTTTCAATATCTATTTTATTATTGCACTTTCCCACATCATGAAGTTCTATTTTTTTTTTTGAGCTCATACATACCTAGGTTAATGTTTTGCTGATCAGTTCTATTTTTTGACTATAGATTTTTTAAACATTCCAATGGTGATTTCACCTGTAAAAAGTTATAAGGCCTTTACTATTATATTATGTGTTGTATGTATTATATTATTTGTGCACACTTGTGTTTTGTGTTATGCGTTTGAATGTACATATATCCATATATCATATATGATGAGCACTCATGAAAAAATGGATCCAAATATTTTTTTTTTATTCACGTGATTTAAATGGTTTAATTTAAATTTGGTAAACAACTGTTGAGGATTGTTTTAATATGTGAACAAAAAAAGGAGTTTAGCAGAACTGTTTGTTTACTTTCACCTTTCCTTTTTATTATATTTAACAATTATCTTCAAGTTAATGTAAATTGTTAAGATAATTGTTTTTTTTAGTGCCTTCTGGAATGATAAGTAATTTTTTCTTTAGCCATTATTGCCAGAATTCCTATCTTCATCCCAGTGCCGGTGAAGACAAAGAAAAAGCCAATCTACAGCTTCTGCAATAGCCATCACTGAACTGCTTGCAGAACTTGCCTGGATTTTGTATCACTTGTATGCATTGTGAACTCACTTATATGCATTGTGAACTATCTGTTGGTGCAGAGACTTGTGGTAGTGTTGGTGTATTTATGCTGATGCTGTCATCGGTGGTACAATTTTTCCCAAAAGAGACATCAATTGGCTTGGTGTATCTTCCCTATTCTCACTTTATAGAGGTCAGGAACCTTACAGAGGAAGGCGAAACACTTCATTTGCAATGACTGTTCTTTTGGCCATTTTGGTTTTGGATGCACACATGGGATCTTTCTTTAGATCCATAAGGTGCTGAGAATTTAATCAACAGCCTCACACAGAGCTAAGAGGCTGATTCAGACACATCCCATTCCAAAGCAATTAAGCAAAGAGCCACAGGTGATATCCATTCATTTACATTTGAAAACTGTTTTCTTCAGGTTTCACAAAGGGGTGGCCTGAGGCAAAGAACTTCCTGACATTCAGGGCAACAGAACAATATGTAAGCAAAAGGCCTAAAGCAGGGTTTCTCCACTGAGACTTTACTGGTCACACTGATATCTGAGTTTTCTGAGATTCTTGTCATTCACTTCAGCTATTCAGAACATGGCCATGTCACAGAGCTTGGAGGTGGTACAGATCTTGGACACAAAACCATGAGACTCTTCTGGAGAGCGGCCACAATTCAGGAAGAAAACAGCAACTTAGGAAATTAGCAGGTGTTGCCCATCGATAAGGCAAGCCAAAGTCCATACATAAATTGGGCAGGATGAATGCTGGGAAGCTTTCTACCAGACAAGATATATTCACTGAATCATTCTCTTTTCTAATGTCTACAACAACGGACACAGTGGGATACACAGACATAGAAACACTCGCCTTGTCAAATGACTTATTAAAAACAGTTCACTCCAAACCAAATAAACCACCTTTCCTACATATTCTCAGAACATGAGACAAACCAAAAAACCACACCCACACCCACAAAGGCACCGCCTTCCCCCAAATGGGTCTGTGGTATTCGGAGTGTCCTCTGACTGGTGGGCCAAACTATGTTCCCCTGAAATGGCCTGTCCTGTATGAGATTAGGTCTCCTTGGCCAACTCTGTGAACTTGTCAGGATCCAGCGGTGAGCCCCTAGCTGCTTGCTCAGGAGAGGCCCCTCTTCAGAGCTTTCCTGTTATTTTGCCATTCTCACATCAGTAGGTATCAAGAAAGAATTACTCTATCCTTGGAAAATCCAAACAAGTGAGACCACTGGGACTGGGACTGGGACTGGCTCTGGGTGCCTGGCTTACTGGATCCAAGTTCAGAGAGTTCGATCACCAAGGAAGTGAGGTAAGTCACTTCCTTCAGGAACTGAATGAGTTCACTGCCTTGGCAACAACTTTGTCCTAAAAGTTGATTCCAAGGGTCCCATGAGATGGAGGCTGCCCCTGCTTCCTGTTACACGTTCACAAGTTAGAATGGTATATCAATCATAGGCACCCAGGAACAGCTCTCCACACAGGCCTGCTTTGGTCCATCTTCTCTACATTAAGAAGAGAGAGGCTGATTCATACATATCCCGTCATCCTGACCAGGTTGTTTACCATGGAAGATGACTTTTGCTCTCTCAGTTCTTTCATAGCTGCCTACAACTTATCCAGGTATCATTTCTGTATGGACATTCGAGGTTCTCAACAGGTGGAAGATCGCCTACATTCCTGTATTGAAATACAAACTCCTTCCCTGCTCTTCTGTAAAGTTAGATTGAGGGTAGAGTGTATGATTAGGGTGAATAACAGGTTCGATTTGGGTGAGGAATCATTCTGAGAGTTGAATAACGGTATTAAGAACCTGTGATATTTACAAGAATATATAGGTAAAATAAAAGAATGAAAACAGAAATCTAGGTAAGATTTGAAGCCAGGCAGGGCATGGGAACTTGATTGGGATACTTAGTGTAGAATTACGTTCTGAACAGATGTCTCAGATAAATCGATATACAATGGCATAGGACCATGTACCTTGGATGATTGAATGTAGAAGAGATTATCCAGTCAAAAAAGAATAGTCTGTAGGATCAGGAGATAGGCAGAAGTTTGAGGAAGAAGAGTGAATATAGGATTTTGACCAAAAGTTCTTTAGCAATAGGGTTTTGGTTAGAGAGTGAATGTAAATGTCAGCACATGTGAAGAGTCAGTCACGATGATGAACTGCGGAAAATATGTAGAAATCGAGATATCAATAGAGACATTAGAAAATCAGGTAAAGTATAAAGTGAGTCATAGGATTAGACATTTTCAACAGGGTTGAGTTTGGATATATAATCTTAGAAGGAAACAAATATGTATTCACAAATAGGATTGACATTTGAGAGCATTAGGCAACCTGGACATGGATGCTTTTAGTAATCCATGCTCACTTTCCATTTAGGCTTTGGTACAATCATAAGAGTGACCTTTGTTTTCTGTTTCCAGAATATTACTGTGATAAAATGTATATGTAGATCAGGTGACATGATTATTTCTTCCACCATTTCTGGGAGCACTATTTTGAAGAAGTATAAATTAGTATTGGGGGTACAAAGGGGTGTAACTTGTTTCATAAAATATATTGATAATGCATTAATAGACCATCATGTGAATAAAAAATTTAACTGGTTCCACTTTAAATAATGCATTTAATTGATATCTGAAAATATACAAGAAATCTTATATTGATATACAGTCATTCATTCCAACGAGTTGTACATCTAATGGTAATATTAGGGTTATGGTTTATGATGAAAGGTTTGTGAGTTTTGCTTCAAAAGTGATTATGGAAATCAAAAATAATGTGTTGGGAAAGAAGTCTCATGAAAAGATCAATCAAGAAACATGGAGAAATACATGTGTTCTGAAGCAGGAAGTGACTGAAAGTGAAACAAATGCCATTCAATTTGCTAACTTGTGGATGAAATATTTATCCTATGATGTGCATAAACTGAAGAAATAGCAATGTACCAGTGTTGAATAAAAATGAACTTCAAAATACACATCATGTCCCATAGTAATCTACTTGAAATTGATGTTAAACAGGGTCAGTTACTGTAGAAATGTTGGGATATGTATGCACCATTAAACGAAGTTAGTTTTCAGTACTAGTAAACAAATATGTATTTCAGGTGGATGAGTATTTCTGAGAATAATCTTGTGAAAAGTTGATTATAAATCCACATACATGAATATGAATGAATTTAGGGAGTGTACAATAAGACACATATTTCATACTTTGAAAAAACTGGAGAGAGTATACACACACACACACACACACACACACAAAGAGACATTAAAAATAGCAATATATATGACAATCAAAATTCATCGTGAAATATATATCATCATCAAATCCAAAAATATTAATTTTACTGAACATAGATTTTTGTATATGTTTTTTCAAATAGGAAGCTCACCAATGGGTTGAATTTTCAGTTCCAGCAGTGTTTACGAGGAGTGATCACTTCTCACAATTTGTATCTTACAAATCAGCCACCTCATGAGAATGTATGTGTGATACCAGGTAGGATTCTATATGTGCATATGAAAACACATGTTCTGAATAAGCTACAGAGAAAGGGAGACAGTAATTCACATATTTGTTAGCTTAAAAAACACATGGAGAACTATTTCAATTAAAATTTGTCTAGATTTATTACTCCTAACCTATATAATGCAAAAGGCAAGTCCAACTATACACCATGCCTCCTATGAAATGCTTGTATTTCTATTATGTTTGGGTTATTTTTTCTCCATCATATTAGGATTAGTAGTCAGAGTCTATTAGGGTATGGGTTAATGTCAGGGATTCAGTATTTCAAGTAATAGCTGAACAAAAATTTTCGCACTCTCATCCAGAAACATGCCTTGACATTACCCTCGCCCGAAGTAAGACACAATAAGAGGAGAAGAGTTAAAAATTCTGTGAATACATATCTGGAATGGAATATGCTCAGGAGTTCACAACCTTGCATGTGGTAGAGGAGTTTTCAAAAGTAAGGGACAGGGTAAACACTCAACAACCATGGAGCTCTTCTTGTCTAAAGACTTCTTGAGAAACTGCCTCTGAGATTGCGCACTTGAAATATAAGTTTTTGTCAGGAGCTTCCTGTGTAGTGAGAGCATCAAAGTTGGATGTGCATCTATGTGACCTGGAGTACATAGTTTCTTATTTTCCACTGACCTTGAAGCAGTAGTGCTGATTTCTCTCTATGTGTGTTAACTGTGTCCACTGGGGGCTAAGTATCTCTCCGTGTGGACTGTGAAGCCATTTGGTAATCCTCCACTTTTCGTGGTGTTTCTTGCTTCTGCACTGGGAGTTTAGTATTTGCTTCACGAAATACAATGAGTTCACCTGGTACATTGCTGGATAGAGTTCTGTCACCAGTGGTGGGTCAGGGTCTGCAAGAGAATGCACCAATCGTGCTTCTATCCCACATAGCTTTCCCCTTGACTATAGCATCCTGATTCTGAACATTGCCCTGAAACCTCTCCAAATAACAAGATGCCTTTACATATAAGGGTCTGCTGGCTGCACCATGTCAGTCACAAGCCATTTGGAAGCCAATGGAAGATCCCCATGGCCCCACCTCAGATGTCCAATCACACACCTGCCCTCCACTGCTCTAGGCCCACTACTCAGCAGGCTCCAACTTACTGGCATCTCTGTTCCACACCATTTTCATGAAACCCAGTCAATCAAGGCACTGTCTGTATTACTCGTGATCAGCAACTGGACATCCAAACTTTCTTCAGTGCCACCTGGTCATGAGAATTTCAAAAATTTTATGGTATTTATCTAGCCATTTTTCAAGGATGAAGTTAGGTTTCAATTCATTAAGGAACCGTTAAATTTTGAGAAAGCTCATTTCAATGAAAACTCTAAAGAACTCTCACAGACAAGGCTTCCCAAAGAGTGGCCAAAAGGTCACATGAAACCAGGGCCATTGAGGTCTACAATGTGAGATTCATGTGTGTTTTGACTCTCAACTATGGCTGCTAAGTCTTTCAGAATAAAATCATGTGATATTCTGGCTGAGATTTTCAACGCTCTGTGGAAAGCCACCCTGGGCCTAGATCTCAGTTTCCAAGAGCAACTCTCATGCATGGCCTGCTATAATCCCAACACAATTCATGACACTACTTCTCTGAGGTCACTTCCAGAACTCAGTGTCTAAGGGGAATCACACCAGAGTTCACGCCCAGGTGGACCCAGTCTGTAAGGGTAAAAGAAATTGAAGTTAAAGTGTAAAAGACTGGGTGTTGTAAAGTTTCTAAGCTGCAAAGCCTGAGTTAAAATGTAAAGGACCAGGTATTGTTAAGTTCCTATGCTACACCTAAAACCTGAAATTCCTGTAGCTGTTAGGACAATTCCTGGGACTGCCCAGGAAATATTCCCCCTGACCATCTAGTTGTTTAATAACCTAGGACCCTGTGCAGCTTGGCACCTAAGCATATCAGGGCCCAAACCAATAAGGTTGAATGTACCCCCCTCCTTAGGATTGACCTATCACCCCCGCCCGACCTGTTGCCACCAGTGAATGTGCTAATTAATTTTGAGAGTTGTTGTTCGATTTTCTGGCGGGTCATGATGATTTCCTCTGATGTATGTAAAGCCTCTGCCTACCCAAAAAGTGTACTGAAGCACTGCTTAACCTCTTCTCGGGGCTCTGGGCCGCTCTTGCTTGTTGAGTGAGCACAGAGCCCCAGTGCGCTGGATTGGATCCTCAATCAATCCCCTTTTGCTGTTGCATGAGCCGATCTCTTGGTAGTCTCTTCCTCTGACGTCTGCTGGAACCTTACAAGTCATCTCTTCCAACTGCCACACAAATGACCACAATTAAAACCAAAACACTCCCACATGGCCCTGATATTCTTTTATATAGACACTCATCATAACCTCTGGCTAGAGGTTTCCATGAGGAGCGCAGCCCAAGACAGTGTCCAAAATAAGCTCCCTTGCCCCTGGTTTGCCTAAAGTCAGGGTGGCCTTGACAACCTTCCTGTGAACCAGAAGTGATCAAATATGCCTGCCGTTAATACTGCTCCGCTTCACCAATTTGAGGCCTACTGACTGTAGGATTTAGATTCTTTATGTGAATTGGAGTAATCAGAAAACCCAAGCACCTATGGGCTAGACTCTGCAGGGCTTTGAAGAACTCAATTGACCCAAAGGATGCCTATTCTCACTTGATGGAGGTTAGGAACCTTACAGAGGAAGGTGAGAGACTTCATCCTCAATGACTGCTCTTTTGGCCAGTTTGGTTTTGAATGCACATATGGGATCATTCTTTAGATCCATCAGGTGGTGATAATCGAAGCCACAGAGTCACAAAGGGCCAAGAGGCTGAATCAGACACATCTCCTTCAAAAAAAATTAAGAAAAGAGCCACAGGTGATGTCCATTCATTTCCATTTGAAAACTGTTTTCTTCAGGGTTCACAAAGGGGTGGCCTGAGGCAAAGACCTTCCTGACATTCAGGGCAACAGAACAATAGGTAAGCAATAGGCCCAAAGCAGGGTTTCTCCAATGAGACTTTACTGGTGACACTGATATCTGAGTATTCTGAGATGCTCGCCATTCCCTTCAGCTATCTAGTACATAGCAATGTCACAGAGATTGGAGGTGGTACATATCTTGGACAGAAAACCATGAGCCTATTCTGGATATTGGCCAGAATTCAGGAAGAAAACAGGAACTTAGGAAGATAGCAGGTGTTGCCCATCCTTAAGGAAAGCCTCAGTCCATTCATAAATTGGGCAGGATAAATGCTGGGATGTGTTCTGCTAGACAGGACAAATCCATTGATCCATTCTTTTTTCAACTGTCTACAACCACGGACACAGTGGGATACACAGACATAGAAACACTTGCCTTGTCAAATGACTTACAAGAAACAGTTCACTCAAAAGCAAACAAACCGCCGCTACTACCTATTCTCAGAACATGAGACAAAACCACAAACACACACCCACACATACAAAGGCACCTCCTTCCCCCAAGTAGGACTGTGACTATCCAGAGTGTCCTATGACTGGTGGGCCATACCATGTTACCCTGAAATGGCCTGTCCTTTCTCAGATATGCTCTCCTTGTCCAACTCTGTGAAGTTGTCAGGAGCCAGTGGTGAGCCACTACCTGCTTTCTCAGAAAAGGCCCCTCTTCAGAGCTTTCCTGGCATTTGACCATCTTCACATCATTAGTTACCAAGAAAGTCTGACTCTGTCCTTGGTAAATCGAAACAAGTGATACCCGTGGGACTGGGACTGTGACTGGCTCTGAGTGCCTGGCTTCATGGATCCCAAGTTCAGAGAGTTCCATCACCAAAGAAGTGTAGTGAGTTCACTTCCTTCAGGAACTGAATGAGGTCACTACCTTGGCAACCACTTTGTCCTCACAGTTGCTTCCAAGGGTCCCATGATATGGAGGTTGCCCCTACTTCCTGTGACACTTTCACAATTTAGAATGGGGTATCAACCATAGGCACCTGGGAACAGCTCTCCACATAGGCCTGGTTTGGTCTATCTTCTCTACATGAAGAAAAGAGAGGCTGATTCAAACACAACCCTTCATCCTGACCAGGTTGTTCACCATGGAAGATGAGTTTTCCTCTCTCAGGTCCTTCATAGCTGCCTACATCTTCTCCATGGATCATTTCTGCATGGGCCTTGTAGGTTCTCAGCAGGTGGAAAATTGCCTACATGCCTGTATTTTGAGACCAACTCTGTCCCTGCTCTTCTATAAAGTAAGATTGAGGGAACAGTGTGTGGTTAGGTTTAATAACATGTTCGATTTGGGTTAGGAATCATTCTGCTCAATGAATAATGGTATTGGAAACCTGTGACATTTATAAGAATATATAGGTGAAATATAAGTATGAAAACAGAAATCTAGGTAAGATTTGAAACCCAGAAGGACATTTGGCCCTTGATTGTGATACTTAGCATTGTATTATGTTCTGCACAGATGTCTCAGATAAATCGATATACAATTGCATTGGACCTTGTAACTTGGATGATTGAATGTAAAAGAGAACATTCAATCAAACAGGGATAGTCCGTAGGATCAGGAAGATAGTCGGTAGGTGTCGAAATAAGAGTGAGTATAGAATTTGGACCAAAAGTTTTTTAACAATAGGATTTCGGTTAGAGAGTGAATGTCAATATCAGCATATGTGTACGGTCACTCACAATGATGAACTGGGGAAAATATGTAGGAAAGCAGATATCAATAGAGACATTAGGAAATCAGGCAAAGTATAAAGTGAGTGATAGTATTAGACATTTTCAACATGGTTGAGCTTGACTGTATAATCTTAGGAAGAAACAAATATGGAGTCACAAACAGATTGACATTTGAGAGCATTAGGCAACTTGGACATAGATGTTTTAGTAATCCATGTTCAATTTCCATTTAGGCTTTGGTACAATCATAAGTGTGAACTTTGCATTTTGTGTGCAGATTATGACAGTGATAAAATGTATATGTAGATCAGTTGGAGTATTTCTTCCACCGATTCTGGGAGCAATATTTTGAAGACGCTTAAATTAGTATTGGGGGTACAAATAGGTGTACCATGTGTCTATGAATATTGAGATAATGCATGAAGAGACCATACTGAGAATAAATAATATAACGTGTTCCAACTTTAAATAATGGAATGAATTGATATCTGAAAGTATACATGACATCTTATATTGATATACATACATTCATTATAACCATTAATACATCTAATGGAAATATTAGGGTTATGGATAATCTTGAAAATTGTGTGTATTTTGCTTCAAAAGTGATTATGGAGATCTAAAATAATGTCTTTGGAAAGAAGTCTCATGAAAAGACCAGTCAAGAAACCAGCAAGAATACATGTGTTCTGAAGCAAGCAGTGATTGAAAGTGAAAAAAATGCCTGTAAATTTGTTAACTTTTGGATGAAATATATATCCTATGATGTGCAAAAACAGAAGAAATAGAAATTTACAATTGTTGAATAAAAATAAACGTCAAAATACACATCATGTCCCATAGGAATCAACTTGCTTTGATATTAAACTGGGTCAGTTACTGTACTAATATTAGGATTTGTGTGCACCATTCACTGAAGTTAGCTTTCAGTACTAGGTAACAAATATGAATTTCAGGTGGATGAATATTTCTGGAATAATCTTGTGAAAAGTTGATTATAAATCCAAGTATATGAACATTAATGAATTTATGGAGTGTATGTAAGACAAATATATTTCATATTTTGAAGAATTTGGAGAGTATATATATATATATATATATATATATATATATATATATATATATACAAAAAAACACACACACAGACATTAAAAATTGGCAATATATGTGCCAATAGAAATTCATCATGAAATATATATCATCCATTGAAGCAAAAATATTTATTTTACTTAACATGGATTAAAGTAAAATGTTGTTCAACTAGGAAGCTCACCCATAGGTTGAATTTTTACTTCCAACAGCGTTTAGGAGGAGTGATCTCTTCTCACAATTTGTATCTGTCAAGTCATCCACCTCACAATAATATAAGTGTGATACCAGGTAGGATTCAATATGTGCATGTAAAAATACATGTTTTGAATAGGCTTCAGAGAAAGGGAGACAGGAATTCACATATTTGTTAACTTTAAAAACACATGGAGAACTTTTTCAATTAAAAATTGACTAGATTTGTAATACCTACCCTTTATCATGCAAAAGGCAAGTCCAACTATACAACAGGCCTCTTCTGAACTGGTTGTATTTCTATTCTGTTTGGGTTATTTTTCTCCATCATATTTGGATTAGTAGTTAGAGTCTAGTAGGGTATGGGAAAGTGTCAGGGATTCAGAATTTCGAATGGAAAATAGAAAAATTAATCCAATGTGTATTCAAATATGTGCTACACAAAAATCTCCCCACTCTCATCCAGAACAATGCCTTGACATTTCCTTCGCCACAAGGAAGACACAATTAGAGGAGAAGAGTTAGAAAATCTATGAATACATATCTGGAATGGAAAATGCTCAGGCGTTCACAACCTTGGAGTTGGGAGAGGAGTATCCAAAAGTAAGGGACAGGGTAAACACTCCACAAACATGGAGTTCTGTCGGCCTGGAGACTTCTTGACAAACTGCCTCTGAAATCTAGCAAAGTAGAAAGGAATTGATAGGATTACACATTATCAACAGGGTTGAGGTTGAATATATAATCTTAGGAAGACACAAATATGTAGTCACCAATAGGATTGATTTGAGAGCATTAGGCAACCTGGACATGGATGTTTTTAGTAATCCATGCTCACTTTTCATTTAGGCTTCGGTACAATCATAAGCGTAACCTTTTCATTTTGTGTTCAGAATATTACTGTGATAAAATGTATATGTAGATCAGGTGACATGAAAATTTCTTTCACCATTTCTGGTAGCAATATTTTGAAGATTTATAAATTAGTATTCTGGGTACAAAGAGGTGTACCCTGTGTCTATGAATATAGACATAATGGATGAATAGACCATACTGTGAATAAATAATGAAATAATAAAACTGGTTCCACTTTAAATAATGGATTCAAATGATATTTGAAAATATATAAGAAATATTATATTGATATACAATCATTCTCTCCAACGAGTTATACATCTAATGGTAATACTAGGGTGATGGTTTATCATGAAAATTGTGTGAGTTTTGCTTGAAAAGTGATTATGGAAATTGAAAATAATGTGTTGGGAAAGAAGTCTCATGTAAATACCAGTCAAGAATCATGGAGGAATACATGTGTTCTGATGTAGGAAAAGATTGAGTGAAACAAATGCCTATAATTTTGTGAACTTGTGGATGAAATATATATTTTATGATGTGCATAAACTGAGGAAATAGTAATGTACCAGTGTTGAATATAAATGAACGTCAAAATACACATCATGTGCCATAGGAATCTACTTGAATTGATGTTAAACGGGGTCAGTTAACTCTAGACATATTAGGATTTGTATGCACCATTCACAGAAGTTAGTTTTCAGTACTAGGAAAAAAATATGTATTTCAGGTGGATGAATATTTCTGAGAATAATCTTGTAAAAATTTGATTATAAATAAACATGAACATGAATTAATTTAGGGAGTGTATATAAGACACCTATATTTCATATTTTGAAAAATCTGGAGGGTGTATATCTATCTATCTATGAATCTATGTGTATATATATATATATATATATATATATATATATATATATATATATACAAAACACAGTCACAGACATTAAAATTAGCAACATATATGCCTATCGAAATTCATCATTAAATATATAACATCCACAGATGAAAAATATATATCATTTAGTAAACATGGATTTATGTATAATGTTGTTCTACCAGGAAGCTCTACCATAGGTTGAATTTTCTGTTCCAACAGCGTTTAGGAGGAGTGATGTCTTCTCACAATTTGTATCTGCCAAGTCAGCCACCTCACAAAAATGTACATGTGATACCAGGTAGGATTCTATAAGTTCATATAAAAAAACATGTGCTGAATAGGATACAGAGAAAGGGAGACAGGAATGCACAAATTTGCTAAATTTAAAAACCCATGAAGAACTATTTCAATTAAAAATTGACTAGATTTATAACACGTACCATTTATCATTAAAAAGGCAAGTCAAACTATACATCATTCCTCTTCTTTACTGCTTGTATTTCTATTCTCTTTGGGTTTTTTTACTCCATCATATTAGGATTAGTAGTCAGAGTCTAGTAGCGTATGGGTTAGTGTCATGGATTCAGTATTTCAAATGGAAAATAGGAAAACATATCCAATGTGTATGCAAACATGTGCTACAACAAAATCTTCCCACTCTCATCCGGAAAAACGCCTTGATATAAACTTCACCCCAAATAAGACACAATTAGAGGAGAAGACTTAGAAAATCTTTGAATATATATCTGCAATGGAAAATGTACAGGAGTTCAAAACCGTGGAGCTGGTAGAGGAATTTCCAAAAATAAGGGACAGTGTAAACATTCCACAAACATGGAGCTCTTCCTGCTTAAAGACTTCTTGAGAATCTCTCTCTCTGAGGTTTGCCACTTGAAATATATGTTGTTTTCAGGAGATTTAGCTTCCTTTCTAGTGAGACCATCAAAGCTAGGTCTACATCTATATGACCTAAAGGACAGGGTTTCTTATTTTCCAATGAACTTGAGGCAGCAGTGCTGAATTCTCTCTTTGGAGGTAAACTGTATCCACTGTTGCCACGTGTCTCCTCGTGTAAACTCTGAAGCCATTTGGTCATCCTTCGCTTTTCGTGCAGTTTCTTCTTGTTGAACTGGGAGATTGGTATTTGCATCAAGAAATGCAAGGAGTTCAACTGGCACAGAGTGCTGGAGGGAGTTCTGTCAGGTGTGGTGGTCAGGTACTGCTGGAGAATGCAACAACCAGGCTTCTATCCCACATAGCTTGCCCCCTTGACCATAGCAACCTGATTCTGAACATTGCCCAGGACCCTCTCCATATGACAAGAAGCCTTTACATATAAGGGTCTTCTGGTTGCACCATGTCAGTCAAAAGCCATTTGGAAGCCAATGCAGATACAAATGGCCCCAGCACATATGTTGTGTCACACACCTGCCTACCACTGCTCTAGGCCCAATACTCAGCAGGCTCCAACTTACTGGCATCTCTGTTCTTCACCATTTTCATGAAACCCAGTGAATCAAGGCACTGTCTGGTACACTCATGATCAGCAACAGGACATCCAAAGGTTCTCCAGTGCCACCTGGTTATGGGAATTTCAAAAATTTCATGGTATTTATCTACCATTTTTCAAGGATGAAGTTGGAGGCACTGTGGGTTTCAATTCATTCAGGAACCATTAAATGGTGAGGAAGCTCATTTCAATGAATGCTCTTGAGAACTCTAACAGGCAAGTCTTCCCAAAGAGTGGCAAAAAGGTCACATGTAATCAGGCTCACTGAGGTCTACAATGTGAGGTCCATGTGTGTTTTCACTCTCAACTATGGCTGCCAAGTCTTTCAGAGTAAAATCCTGTGTTATCCTGGCTGAGATTCCCAGTGCTCTGGGGAAATCCAATCTTGGCCTAGATCTCAGTTTCCTAGGGCGACTCTCATGAGTGGCCTCCTAAAGTCCCAAGAGAATTCATGGCAATACTTCTCTGAGGTAAGATCTAGAACTCAGTCTCTAAGGGGAATCTCACCAGAGTTCATGCTCTGGTGGACCCAGTCATCTCTTCCAACCGCCACACAAATGACCACAAAAAAATTCAAAACACTCCCACAATGCCCTCATCTTCTTCCATATAGACACTCATAAAAACCTCTGACTGGAGGTTTCCATGAGTGGAGCAACCCAAGACAGTGTCCAAATAAGCTCCCTTGCCCCTCATTTGCCTAAATTCAAGGTTGCCTGGACACCCTTCCCGTGATCTAGGAGTGATCAAATAAGCCTTCCCTTAATTCTGCTCCACTTCTCCAATTTGAGACCTAATGTCTTTTGGGTACAGATTCTTTATGTGAATTGGAGTCATGAGAAAACCCAAGCACCTATGGCCTAGCCTATGAAGGGGTTTTAAGAAATCATTTGACCCAAAAGATAACTATTCTCACTTGATGGAGGTCAAGAATCTAACAGAGGAAGGCAAGAAACTTCATCCACAATGACTGCTCTATTTGCCCTTTTGGTTTTCACTGCACACAAGGGATCTTCATTAGATCCATCAGGTGCTGATAATCTAAGCCACAGCCTCACACAGGACCAAGAGGCTGATCAGACAGATCCCTTTCCAAACAATTAAGCCAAGATTCACAGGTGATGCCCATTCATTTCCATTTGAAAACTGTTTTCTTCAGGCTTCACAAAGGTTTGGCCTGAGGCAAAGACCTTCCTGACATTCAGAGTAACAGAACCATAGATAAGCAAATGGCCCAAAGCAGGGCTTCTCCACTGAGACTTTCCTGGTCACACTGAAATCTGAGTTTTCAAGATGCTCCCATTCCCTTCAGCAATCCAATACCTGGCCATGTCACAGAATTTTGAAGTGGTACATATCACAGACACAAAATCATAAGCCTATTCTGGAGTGTGGCCATAATTCAGGAAGAAAATAGGATGTATAAATTAGTATTGGGGGTACAATTAGTTGTACCCTGTGTATATGAGTATAAAGATAATGCATGAATAGACCACACTGTGAATAAAAAAATATAACTGGTTCCAACTTTAAATAATGTATTTAATTGATATCTGAATATATACAGGAAATCTTATATTGATATACAATCATTCATTCCAACCAGTTATACATCCAATTGTAATATTGGGGTTATGGTTTATGATGAAGAATGTGTGAGTTTTGCTTCAAAAGTGATTATGAAATCTAAAATAATGTGTTTGGAAAGAAGTCTCAAGAAAAGACCAGTCAGGAGACCTGGAGGAATACATGTGTTCTGAAGAAGTAAGTAATAGAAAGTGAAACATATGCCAATAAATTTCTGAAATTTTGGATGAAATATATATATAATATGATATACATTAACTGAAGAAATAATAATGTCCCAGTGTTGAATAAAAATGAACGTCAAAATACACTTCATGTCCCATAGGAATTTATTTGCATTGATAAAAAACTGGGTCACTTACTATAGAAATATCAGAATTTGTATGCACCATACACTGAAGTCAGTTTTTAGTACTAGGAAACAAATATGAATTTCAGGTGGATGAATATTTCTGAGAATAATTTTGTGAAAAGATGATTATAAATCCACATACTAGAACATGAGTGAATTTATGGAGTGTATAATAAGACACATATATTTCATAGTTTGAAAAATCTGGAGAGTATATATATATATATATATATATATATATATATATATATATATATATATATATAACAAACACGCAGAAATTAAAAAGGAGCAATATATATGCCAATCAAAATTCATCATGAAATATATATCGTCCACCGATGCAAAAATATTTATTTTACTGACGATAGATTTAGGTATAATGTTGTTCTACTAGGAAGCTCACCCATAGGTTGAATTCTCACTTCCAACAACGTTAATGGGAGTGCTCTCTTTTCACAAATTGTATCTGCCAAGTCATTCACCTCACAAAAATATAAGTGTGATATGAGGTAGGATTCGATAGGTCCATATAAAAATACATGTGATGAATAGGCTACAGAGAATGGGAGACAGGAATTCACATATTTGTTAACTTTAACAACATATGGTGAACTATTTCAATTAAAAATTGACTAGATTTACAACAACAACCCTTTATCATGCAAAAGGCAAGTCCAACTATACACCATGCCTCCTCTGAACTACTTGTATTTTAATTTTGTTTGGGTAATTTTTCTCCATCATATAAGGATTAGTAGTCAGATTCTAGTAGGGTATGAGTTAGTGTCAGGGATTCAGTATGTCAAATGGAAAATTTGAAAATGAATCCAATGTGTATGCAAATACGTGCTACACAAAAATTTTCCCACTCTCATTCAGAGCAATGACTTGACATTACCTTTGCCCCAAGTAATACACAATTAGAGGAGAAGAGTTAGAAAATCTGTGAATATATATCTGGAATGGAAAATACTCAGGAGTTCACAAGCTTTGATGTGGTAGATGAGTTTCCAAAAGTAAGGGACAGGGTAAAAACTCTACAAACATAGACCTCCTCGAGCATAAAGACTTCTGGAGAAACTGCCTTTGAGGTTGGGTACATGAAATAAATGTTGTTGTCAGAAACTTTAGGTTCCTTTCTAGTTAGACCATCAAACCTAGGTCTCCATCTATGTGTCCTGGAGGATATGGTCTCTAATTTTCAAATCTACATAAGGCAACAGTGCTGAATTCACTCTTTGTAGTTAAACTGTGGCCACTGGGGGTTAAGTGTCTCCCCGTGTGCAATGTGAAGATATTTGGTCATCCTCCATTTTTCATGGTGTTTCTTGATGCTGCTCTTGGAGTTTTGTATTTTCTTCATGAAATACAATGAGTTCAACAGGGGCACAGTGATCGAAAGATTTCTTGCACGTGTGTTGGGTCAGGGTCTGCAGGAGAATGCAACAACCAGGCTTCTATCCCACATAGCAATCTTTTCTGAACATTGCTCTTAACCCTCTCCATATAACAAGTTGCCTTTACATACAAGGGTTTGGTGGTTCCACCATGTCAGTCACAAGTCATTTGGCAGCCAATGCAGATCCACATGGCCCCACCACAGATGTTTTATCACACACTTGCTCACCACTGCTTTAGGCCCACTACTAAGCAGGCACCAACTTAATGGCATCTCTGTTCTCCACCATTTTCATGAAACCCAGTCAATCAAGGCACTCTCTGGTACCCTCATGGTATACTCATGATCAGCAACAGGACATCCAAAGTTTCTCCAGTGTCACCTGGTCATGGGAATTTCAAAAATTTCATGGTATTTGTCTAGCCATTTTTCAAGGATGAAGATGAAGGCACTGTGGGTTTCAATTTATTCAGCAACCATTAAATGGTGAGGAAGCTAATTTCAATGAATTCTCTGGAGAACTCTCAAAGGCAAGGCTTACTGAAAAGTGGCCAAAAGGTCACATGAAGCCAGACACATTGAGGTCTACAATGTGAGTTCCATTTGTGTTTTGACTCTCAACTATGGCTGCCAACTCTTTAAGAATAAAATCATGTTATATCTTGACTGAGATTCCCAGTGCTCTGTGGAAAGGCACACTGGGCTTAGATCTCAGTTTCCAGGGGTGACTCTCATGCGTGGCCTAATACAATCCCAACAAAATTCATGGCAATACTTCTCTGATGTCAGTTCCAGAACACAGGCTCTAAGGGGAGTCACACCAGAGTTCAAGCCCAGGTGGACCCAGTCATCTCTTCCAACCACGATACAAATGTTTACAATTAAAACCAAAACACTCCCACATGGCCCTCATCTTCTTCCATATAGACACTCATCATTTCCTCTGGCAGGAGGTTTCTATGAGGAGTGCAGCCCACGACAGTGTCCAAAATAAGCTCCCTTTCCCCTCATTTTCCTAAAGTCTGTGTGGCCTGGACACCCTTCCGTTTAACTAGGAGTGATCAAATAGGCCTGCCGTTAATGCTGCTTTGCTTCTCCAATTTGAGGCCTAATTACTGTGCAGTTTAGATTCTTTATGTGAATTGGAATCATGATAAAACCTAAGCACCTATAGGCTAGCCTCTGCAGGGCTTTGAATATCTCATTTGACCCAAAGAATCCCTATTCTCACTTAATGGAGGTCAGGAACTTTACATAGGAAGGGGAGAGACTTCATCTACAATATCTGCTCTTTTGGCCATTTTGGTAGTGGATGCACACATGGGATCTTGCTTTGGATCCATATGGTACTGAGAATCTAAGCCACAGCCTCACACAGTGCCAAGAGGCTGATTCAGACACATCCCTTTCCAAAGCAATTAAGCAAAGAGCCACAGGTGATGCCCATTCATTTCAATTTTAGAACTGTTTCTTCAGGCTTCACAAAGCAGTGGACTGAGGCAGAGACCTTCCTGACATTCAGGACAATAAAATAATAGGTAAGCAAAAGGCCCAAAGCAGGGTTTCTCCACTGAGACTTTACAGGTCACACTGATATCTGAGTTTTCTAAGAAGCTCGCCATTCCCTTCAGCTATCCAGTACATGTCCATGTCACAGAGCTTGGAGGTGGTACATATCTTGGACACAAAACCATGAGCCAATTCTTTAGAGAGGCCAAAATTCAGGAAGAAGACAGGAACTTAGGAGGATAGCAGATGTTACCTATCCATAAGTCAAGCAGCATTCCATTCATAAATTGCACTGGAAGAAGGCTGGGAAGCTTTCTACTAGACAGGACACATCCATTGATGCATTCTCTCTTCTCCTGTCTACAACCACGGACACCATTTTATATGCAGACATAGAAACACTCACCTTGTCAAAGTACTTACTAGAAACAGTTAACTCAATCCAAACAAACTGCCTTTCATACCTATTCTCAGAACAAGCGAAAACCACAAAACTACACCTACACCCACAAAGGCACCTCCTTTTCCTAAGTAATTCTGAGACTATTTGGAGTGTCCTCTGACTGGTGGGCCACAATATATTCTCTCAAAATGGCATGTCCTCTCTCAGATCTGTTCTCCTTTCCCAACTCTGTGAAGTTGTCAGGAGCCAGCAGTGAGCAACTACCTTTTTCTCAGGAAGGGCCCCTCTTCAGAGCTCTCTTGGCATTTTGGCATCCTCACATCAGTAGGTACCAAGAAAGACTGACTCTGTCCTTGATAAATCCAAACAAGTGAGACCACTGGGACTCGGACTGGGACTGGCTCTGGGTGCCTGGCTTCCTGGATCCCAAGTTCAGATAGTTCCATTAACAAGGAAGTGAGGTAAAGTCAATTCCTTCAGGAATTGAATGAGGTCACTGCCTTGGCAACCACTTTGTCCTAACATTTGCTTCCAAGAATCCCATGAGATGCAGGCTGCCCCTACTACCTGTGACATTTTCACAAGTTAGAATGGTATATAAGCCATAGGCACCCAGAAACAACTCTCCAAACAGGCCTGGTTTGGTCCATCTTCTCTGCATTAAAAATTGAGAGCCTGAATCAGACAAAACCCTTCATACTGACCAGGTTGTTTGCCATGAAAGTTGAGTTTTGCTCTCTCAGGTCCTTCATAGCTGCCTACATCTTCTCCAGGGATCATATCTGCATGGAGCTTTGAGGTTCTTAGCAGATGAAAAATCCCCTACTTTCCTGTATTGTAAGACCAACTCTGTGCCTGCTCTTCTGTAAAGTTAGATTGAGGGAAGAGTGTATGGTTATGGTTAATAACATGTTTGATATGGGTTAGGAATCATTCTGCTGGATGAATAATGGTATTGGGAACCTGCAATATTTATGAGAATATAGAGGTGGAATATTGTAATGATCTGGCGAGCATAGGAGGAAGAGACCAACAAGAGACTGTCTCATGAAACAACAAAGGGTTTATTGCAGGTCCAGCATGCTGGGGCTCAGAGCTCACTTGAATAGAGCAGAGAGCCCTGAGAACAGCTTAAACAGAGCTTATATACTTTCCTTGGAGAGGGCAGAGAGGAAAATTTATTGATGTGTCAGGGCGAGTGGGCGGTTTGCTTTCAACCGGTTGAGGGAGTACATTCTGCAGTTTGGCAGTTGGTGACAGCACATTCTGGGAACAAGATTTGCAAACAGTTCTCAAGATTTCAACAGTGTTTTGTTAAGCATACAGAAAAATAGGAAGTGACAAGTACCTATTTTATTAACCTTTTCCCCCCACTTCTTCTTCTGGTTACTTTTAATCATGAAAGTGATCATTAACGGTGTTACATTTTATGTCTGCTAGTGGGGTATATTGTTGTCTGATTACCATAAGTTTAACTTGTCCAATTTGAGCTTCGAGAAAGGAAATTACATGGTTTAGCCAACAGGATTCTACAGTTAGCAATAATATGAGGATAATTAATGGACAGGCCTGGGCTGATGAAAGCATAGTTAACTAGAGGGACTGTGTGAACCAAGACTCAAACCACCCTTTTTGGCCTCTCTCCCTCGTGGACGCTCTTCAAGGCAACTTCTTATTTTACTCATAAATTCTTTTACAACTCCAGTATGGTCAGCATAAAAACAACATTCTTTCCTCAATGCAGCACAATGTCCCCCTTCTCTCATGAAGAGAAGGTTTAAACCTCGCCGGTTCCGTAAAACAACTTCAGAGAGAGAGGTTAAAGATTCCTGTAAAGCTGTGATGGAGGTTTTATTTTCTTTAATTTTTGGTGTATTGCTGCTTCTAATTGGGTCATTTGTTGTGTCCCATGGACTAGGGCAGTGGTTTCTGTGCTCACTCCTGCAGCAACCCCTATTCCTAATAAGATGGCAAAAGTGAGAGACACAGGTTACTGGTGGAACCGGGTTGTATTCCCTCCGATTTGATCATTAAATGAACCTGCATCATGCTAGAGCACTCTGGGAAACATCTGCACCATTACATAATTTATCATATCTGTTGACCATTTCATGAAAACATAAACAATGTTTAAGTATATAGAATTATACTGTTGTAGGTACAGAAAAGGAAAGGCACCTAAGATAGCACCGAAGACAGGGAAAGAGTCCTATTTGGTTGTAAACGGATTTAGAGGGCATTGCTTCTGTTGTAATCAATTAATCCCCTGAACCCCAAGTTTAGGTTGTTTCAGAATTTGTACCCAACATGTAAGGGAAGGGGCTCAGAAATTCACAGTCTGCAGAAGTTCACAAAAAGCAGGGTTTTTTTCCTGTTATTTTTTTCTCTGTTCTGGGCAAGTTAACTTTTCAAGGACACCTGGGAGGGGGAGAGCTTTTTTTATTCTCTTTTTTTTTCTTCCTGCCAGCTCTTACCATGGAGCCTAGTTGGTAACTTCTTTACTTAGAATTGTAGCCATCTCTGTGAAGCCCCAGCTCAAGGCCAGAGGCCTTGTTCACTTATTTTGTGAAAAACTAGTAAGGGGGTGTCTAGCTTAGGGGTGATGATTTTTCCAGCCAGTGGCCAAGTAGAAAAGGGCAACATGAAAAGAGGATGTTTATCTACATTGAACTCTTTTATAGGGACTCTTTTTCTGAAAGTCCTAAAGTCAGCCATGGTGAAGACTTCTGGAGAAGGTCATATAAGACTTTTCTGTGAGCCTGGTACAGAGGGGGAAGACGTGAAAGGCAAGGCTGAGAGCAGCTCCGTTTATCTGAGAATGAGGAAGGAGAGATGTAAAAGAATATTTGGAAAGGGGTTTATGATTTTCCTGGCAACAAAAACTTGAGCAGTAGAACAGGTAGAGCAGACGGGACGACGGGAGTGAGTATCCCAAAAAGCATGTGAGGGACTTTAAATTCTTAGTCACCTGTTTCCAGTAATGACAAAGCAACTTTAAACGCCATTTTCATTACATCTTGGATAGGGGTCTGAGGGATCTCCTCAGCTGGTTTGAGCTTTGGTTTAGCTAGTAAGAGGACCTGATGGGACCAGCTGTGGGCACTGACTGGAGAAGAGAGGAGTGACTGGGTGGAGGGGTACCTCAGTACCTGATACCTCAGCAAGGGGGCAATGGTCTGAGAACCAACAGATGTTTGGGTTTTTGATCTAGTAATTGTAGGGGAGAAATCAGGTTTCTGAGATGGGAGTGACAGCAGAGAGTCTGGAGCAGAAGGCTGAGTGTTAGGATCTATTGGAGAAGCATAGTTCAGGATGTGAGCGAAGGAGGGAAAAGGCCTCCACATAGGGGAATCTCCTTCCACCCTTTTGAGCACTTACCGAAGTTAAAACTGTCACGCCGAATTTGAGGATCTAGAGACGCTTCTGGGGGCCATCGGTTTTGTTTGTCTAATTGTTAATATGGCCAATGCTGTGTACTGAATTTGACGAGGAGTTTGGGTTCCACCAGGCAGTCCCTGTATGCTAACATCACCATGACTTACAGAAGAAGTTGGCTTTTCCTCTACACAGCCGTGGCTGTTTGTGGCTTTGATCATCCGCCGGGCAAACATAGTAATCTAGGCTAGCCAACCTGCATCTGGCTCGCGTGTCTTTACATCCATAATGTTTGTTTCCATTATCTATGATACAGAAGGGATTTAAGAGAATTTTAGTATGATCCACTTTATCAGATATATCCCAATAGGATAAACTTATAGGCAGCTGACAAATGTCTGGGTGGAGAGATGGCCACCAGGTCCCTCTGAGGGCTGTATGCGAGATACACCATACTTCTTCTCTAGTAGGATTTATGATCATCCATCGCTGCTGAACCACCTGATGAGGTTAAGGACTACTGATGGCCAAGGGGAGAGTCTATAGCCTTATCCATAAGGTGAATACGCAATTTGAAGGGTTACTAGTCATTTCCAGTTTCCAGAAAGAGTCTGGACAGTGCGCAGGCTTGATATGAGAGGCATGGATCCAGGAATTGATTCTGTATACTTTTACTGATGTAGGTGTTATAAGTAGAACCTGGCATGTTCCGTTTCAGCGGGGTTCCAGGGATGACACCTGATGTCGTCTTATATAGATGAAGTCTCTTACTTGATATCGATGTGGAGTCCCCTTGTCTCCAGGTTGGTAGGCCGTGGCCAGCTGTTTGAACAGGTATCATTGAGTTCTTTCAAGAGCTTTAAGTCTGTCAAGCTAGGGGGTGTGGAATTCATCCTTAGGTCTTAGAGTTGGGGTTAGTTCCTTTACTGGATGAGGGGCACCATAGTGAATTTCACAGGGGGTTAGGTTACACAAAGAAACAGAGGGAGTATTTCTTGCATGAAACAGTGCATAAGGCAGGAGCATAGTCCAATCTTTTATGCCAGTCTCTAAGCTTAATTTTGTTAAGGTCTCTTTAATTGTTCTATTCATTCTTTCTACCTGTCCTGAACTCTGGGGTCTATAAGCACAATGTAACTTCCAATTAATCCCCAGGGTCCTGGCTAACCCCTGACTTACCTGGGCCACGAACATCGGTCCATTATCAGACCCTATTACCTTAGACAGGCTGTATCTTGGAAAAATATCTTTCAGGATCATCTTGACCACCATTTGCTCCATGTTTGTTTTTTTTGTTGTTGTTGTTGTTGGGAAGGCTTCAATCCATCCTGAAAATGTATCTACAAAGACTAGGAGATATTTAAGTCCATACCTTGCTGGCTTAATTTCAGTAAAGTCCACTTCCAAGAATTGTCCTGGTCTGGTTCCTCGAAGGTGCTTTCCTGCAGAAAGCTTGGAAGGGTAAGCATTAACCAATTGATGGACCTGACAGGTTTTTGTTACCCATTCAGTTATTTCCTTTCACTGTGATTCGGTTAGTGGAAAACTCTGTTCTTGATCCTTCAGGAATACCTGCAGTTTCTTTGAACCAAGGTGAGTGAGTTGATGTACATTTTCTACTGACATAGTTAGAGCTTTGACTATAGGAGTTTTTACTTAAGGATTTAGAAATTCCACTTAGGGGCCTTCAGGGTTAAAAGTTATTTTGGCCCAGAGCCTGGTGAGCAGATCTCTACCAATCAATGGGGACGGGCATTCTGCGATTACTAGGAAGGAGTGATGGATTTTTCCTTTCCCCAGGTCCATGATCCACTTAGTTGTCCAAGGCCGATATTTACGGCCATTAGCGCCTTGAACTAGAGACCATTTATTTGATAGAGGGCCCAATGGGGCCTTAAGGGCTGAGTATATTGCCCCTGTATCCACTGCAAAGTTTACTGGAGTCCCCTCCACTTCAAATGTTATTTACTTTCACTGTGCGTTGGTTAGTGGAGTTGGTTAGACTTCATCCACAAGAACTGCTCTTTTGGCCATTTTAGTTTTGGATGCACACATGGGATCTTTCTTTAGATCCATCAGGTGCTGAGAATCTAAGCCACAGCCTCACAGAGGGCCAAAATGATGATTCAGACACGTCCATTTCCAAAGCAATTAAGCAAAGAGGAACAGGTGATGCCCATTCATTTCCATTTGAAACCTGTTTTCTTCAGGCTTCACAAAGGGGTGGCCTGAGGAAAACACCTTCTTCACATTCAGGGCAACAGTTCAATAGGTTAGCAAAGGGCCCAAAGCAGGGTTTCTCCACTGGGACTTTCCTAGTCACACTGATATCGGAGTTTTCTGAGATGCTCCCATTCCCTTCAGCTGTCCAGTACATGGCCATGTCACAGAGCTTGGAAGTGGTACATATCTCGGGCACAAAACCATGAGCCTATTCTGGAGAGTGGCCAGAATTCACAAGAAAACAAGAACTTAGGAAGTTAGTAGGTGTTCCCCATCCATAAGGCAAGCCACAGACCATTCATAAATTTGGCAAGATGAATCCTGGAAGCTTTCAACTAGAAATGACACATCCATTGATGCATTCTCTTTTCTAATGTCTACAACCACGGACATGATGGGATACACAGACATAGAAACACTCACCTTGTCAAAGGACTTACCAGATAGAGTTCACACCAAACCAAACTGGCTTTTCTACCTATTCTCAGAAGGTGAGACAAAACCGCAAACTCACACCCACACCCACAAAGGCACCACCTTCCCCCTAGTAGGTCTATGACTATCCGGAGTGTCCTCTGACTGGTGGGTCATACTATGTTTTCCCAAAATGGCCTGTCCTGTCTCAGGTCCGGTCTCCTTGGCCAACTCTGTGAAGTTGTCTGGAGCCAGCGGTGAGCCACTACCAGCTTTCTCAGGAAAGACCCCTCTTCAGAGCTCTCCTGGCTTTTTGCCATTCTCACATCAGCAGGTACAAAGAAAGACTGACTCTGTCCTTGGTAATTCCAAACAAGTGAGACCACTGGAACTGGGACTAGGACTGGCTCTGGTTGCTTGGCGTTCTGGATCTCAAGTTCAGAGAGTTCCAACACCAAGGAAGTGACGTGAGATAACTTCCTTCAAGAACTGAATGAGGTCACTCCCTTGGCAACCACTTTGTCCAAACAGTTGCTTCCTATGGTCCCTTGAGATGGAGGCTGCCCCTACCTCCTGTGACACTTTCACAAGTTAGAATGGTATATAAACCATAGGCACTCAGGAACAGCTCTCCTCACAGGCGTGGTTTGGTCCATCTTCTCTACGTTAAGAAGAGAGAGGCTGCTTCAGACACAAACCTTTATCCTGACCAGGTTGTTTGCCATGGAAGATGACTTTTGCTCTCTCAAGTCTTTCATAGCTGCCTACATCTTCTCCAGGAATGATTTCTGCATGGACCTTTGAGTTTCTAAGCAGGTGGAAGATCCCCTACATTTCTGTATTGTAAGACCAACACTGTCCCTGCTCTTCTGTAACGTTAGATTGAGGGAACAGTGTATGGTTAGGGTTAATAACATGTTCGATTTGGGTTAGGAAACATTCTGCGGGATGACTAATGTTATTGGGAAACTCTTTCAGATCTGGTCTCTTTGGCAAACTCTGTGAAGTTTTCAGAAGCCAGTGGTCAGACACTCCCTCATTTCTCATGAACTGCCCCTCTTCAGAGCTCTTCTGGCATTTGGCCATCCTCACATCAGTAGGTACCAAGAACGTCTGACTCTGTCCTTGGTAAATCCAAACATGTGACCCCTTGAGACTTGGTCAGGGACTGGCTCTGGGTGCCTGGCTTCTTGGATCCACAGTTCAGAGAGTTCCATAACCAAAGAAATGGGGTAGGTGACTTCATTCAGAAACTGAATGAGGTCACTGCCTTGGCAAACACTTTGTCCTCACAGTTTCTTTCTAGGTTCCCATGAGATGGAGGCTGCCCCTACTTCCATGACACTTCAAGCGTTAGAGTTGTATATCAAAAATAGGCACCTGGAAACAGCTCTCCACACAGGCCTGATTTGGTCCAACTTCACTAATTTAAGAATAGAGAGGCAGATTCAGACACATCCCTTCATTTTGACCTGGTTGTTTTCCATGGAAGATGAATTTTTCTCTCTCAGGTCCTTCATAGCTGTCAACATCTTCTCCAGGGATCATTTCTGTATGGACCTTTGAGGTTCTCAGCAGGTGGAAGATCCCCTACATTCCTGTATTGTAAGACAAACTGTCCCTAATCTTTTGTAAAGTTAGATTGATGGAAGAGTGTATAATTAGGATTAATAACATGTTCGATTTGAGTTTGGAATCATTCTAGAGGATGAATAATTGTATTGGGAACCTCCAATATTTACAAGAATATATAGGTGAAATATAAGTATGAAAACAGAAATCTAGGTAAGATTTGAATCCCAGAAGGGAATTGGGCCTTTGATTGTGACACTTAGCTTTGAATTATGTTCTGCACAGGTGTGTCAGATAAATCGACATAAAATGGCATAGGACCTTGTACCTTGGATGATTGAAAGTCGAAGAGAACATCCAGTCAAAAGGGGACAGTAGGTAGGATTAGGAAGATAGTAAGTAAATTTAGAAAAAAGAGTGAGTATAGGATTTGGACAAAATGTTCTTTAGCAATAGGGTTTGGTTAGACAGTGAATGTCAATGTCAGCACATGTGAAGAATGAGTCACAATGATGAAATGGGGAAATATGTAGGAAAGCAGATATCAATAGAGACATTACAAAATCAGACAAACTATAAAGTGAGTGATAGGATTAGACATTTTCAACAGGGTTGAGTTTGAATATATAATCTTAGGAAGAAACAAATATGTAGTCACGAATAGGATTGACATTTGAGAGCATTAGGCAAATTGGACATGGATATTTTTAGTAATCCATGTTTACATTCCATTTAGTCTTTGGAACAATCATAAGTGCGAACTTTGCATTTTGTGTCCAGAATATTACTGTGATAAAATGTATATGTAGATCAGGTGACAAGAGTATTTCTTCCACCATTTCTGGGAGCAATATTTTGAAGACATATAAATTAGTATTGGGGGTACAAAGAGGTGTACCCTGTGTCTATGTATATAGAGATAATGCATGAAGAGACCATACTGTGAATAAATAATATAACTGATTACACTTTACATAATTGATTGAATTGATATCTGAAAATATGCAGAAAATCTTATATTGATATACAATCATTCATTCCAACCAATTATACATATAATGGTAATATTACTTTTATGTTTTTTCATGACGGGTGTGTGAGTTTTGCTTCAAACGTGATAATGGAAATTGAAAATAATGTGTTTGGAAAGAAGTATCATGAAATGAGCAGTCAAGAAACATGAAGAAATACATGTGTTCTGAATCAGGAAGTGATTGAAAGTGAAACAAATGCCTAACAATTTGATAAATTGTGGATGAAATATTTATCCTATGATGTCCATAAACTGAAAAAAATAGTAATGTACCAGTGCTGAATAAAAATGAAAGTCAAAATACACATCATGTCCCATAGGAATCTACACACATTGATGTTAAACTGGGTCATTTACTGTAGAAATATTAGGATTTGTATGCACAATTCACTGAAGTTTGTTTTCAGTACTAGGAAACATATATGTATTTCAGGTGGATGAATATTTCTGATAATCATCTTGTGAAAAGTTGATTATAAATCCACATATATGAATATGAATGAATTTAGGGAGTGTATAATAAGACACATATATTTCATATTCTGAAAAATCTGGGGAATATATCACACACACACACACACACACACACACACACACACACACATCCAGACATTAAAAAGTAGCAATATATATGGCAATCTTAATTCATCATGAAATATATATCATCCACAGATCCAAAAATATTCATTTTACTGAACATGGGTTTATGTATAATGTTGTTCAACTAGGAAGCTCACCCATAAGTTGAATTTTCAGTTCCAACAGCATTTAGGACGAGTGATCTATTCTCACAATTTGTATCTGTCAAGTCATCCACCTCACAAGAATGTACATGTGGTACCAGGTAGGATTCTATATGTGCATATAAAAATACATGAGCTGAATAGGCTACAGAGAAAGGGAGACAGGAATTCAAATATTTGTTACATTTAAAAACACACGGAGAACTATTTCAACAGAAAATTTGCTAGATTTATAACACCTACACTATATAACGCAAAAGTCAAATCCAACTACGCACCATGCCTACTCTGAACAGCCTGTATTTATATTTTGTTTGGGTTATTTTTTCCATCATATTAGGATTAGTAGTCAGAGTCTAGTATGGTAGGGTTTAGTGTCAGGGATAAAAAATTTTGAATGGAAAATTAGATAATGAATCCAATGTGCATGCAAAAAATCTTTCCTTTCTCATCCATAACAATGCCTTGACATTACATTCTTCCCAAGTAATACACAATTAGAGGAGAAGAGTTAGAATGTCTTTGAATACATATCTGGAATGGAAAATGCCCAGGAGTTCACAACCTTGGAGGTGGTAGAGGAGTTTCTGAAAGTAAGGGACAGGGTTGATAGACCCAACCTGATTTTTTATTAAAATTGGGAGCCATGTTGCCAGAAAGCCAGGAAAACATAATTTTGGCTTTACTAAAAATTACTGCAAATTCTGAACCTGCGTGGAATGTCTACCCATGCTTTAAACTCACCCATGCCTTGCTCTCTGACCAGATCGCAGCCCTCTCTGAAACTTTAGTGACACCTCATAAATATTTTCTTTCCCTGGACAGACAACGAGTCTCTGAGGCTCTAATGGTCCTCATAATTTCTGATGTTGGGGTGAGCAAAAAAAAAGTGTAAACTACCATTAATGTGATGCTTGTTAAAGTTCTGTTATCTGTAACCCCCTTTTTGTGTAACTTTTCTGGGCTTTAAAGCTGGGCTGTAGGAAAGTTGGGGTTGCTGTCTTGTTCCCACCGTTTTGGGAGGAAGAGTTAGCCAGGCTGATGGAAATAATAAGCTTAATTTAATTTGATTTTAATTGGAGTCAGTGGTCTTTTCTTGCGTCCTGGTCTAACAGGTAAACACTCCACAAACATGGAGATCTGCAGGCCTAACGACTTTTTGAGAAACTGCCTCTGAGGTTGGGCACTTGAAATATATGTTGTTGTCAGGAGCTTTAGCTTCCTTTGTAGTGAGACCATCAAAGCTGGGTCTGCATCTATGTGACCTGGAGAAATTGGTTTCTTATTTTCCAATGAAAATGAGGCAAAGTGCTGAATTCTCTCTTTGTAGGTAAACTGTCACCACTGAAGGCTAAGTGTCTCGCCGTGTGGACTGTGAACCCATTTGGTCTTCCTCCACTTTTCATGGTGTTTCTTGCTGCTGCACTGGGAGTTTGGTATTTGCTTCACAAAATACAAGGAGCTCAACTGGGACACAGTGCTGGAGGGAGTTCTGTCATGTGTGTTGGGTCAGAGTCTGCAGGAGAATGCATCAACCAGGCTTCTATCCCACATAGATTGCCCACTTGAAGATAGCAACCTGATTCTGAACATTGCCCTGAAACCTCTCCATATAACAAGATGCCTTTACATATAAGGGTCTTCTGGCTGCACCATGTATGCCACAAGCCATTTGGAAGTCAATGGTAGATCCACATGGTCCCACCACAGAAGTTTAATCCCACACCTGCACACCACAGTTCTGGGCCAACTACTCAGCAGGCTCAAACATACTGGCATCTCTGTTCTACACCATATTCATGAAACCCAGTCAATCAAACCACTGTCTGGTACACTCCTGATCAGCAACAGGACATCCAAAGGTTCTCCACTGCCACCCGCTAATGGGAATTTCAAAAATTTAAAGGCATTTATCTAGCCATTTTTCACAGATGAAGTTGGAGGCACTGTGGGTTTCAATTCTTTCAGGAACCATTAAATAGTGAGGAAGCTCATTTCAATGAAAGCTCTGGAGAATTCTCACAGTCAAGGCTTCCCAAATAGTGGCCAAAAGGTCACATGAACCCAGGCCCATTGAGGTCTACAGTGTGAGGTCCATGTTTCTTTTGAATCTCATCTATGACTGCCAAGTCTTTTATAATAAAATCATGTGATATCCTGGCTGAGATTGCCCATGCTCTGTGGAAAGCCTCCCTGGGATTGATCTCAGTTGCCAAGGGCGACTCTAATGCGTGGCCTCCTAAAATCCCAACAGAATTAATGGCAATATTTCTCTGAAGTCAGTTCCAGAACTCAGTCTCTAAGGGAAATCACACCAGACTTCAAGCCCAGGTGGACCCAGTCATCTATTCCAACCACCACACAAATGACCACAATTAAAACCAAAACACTCCCACATGGCCCTTGTCTTCTTCCATATAGACACTCATCATAACCTCTGTCTGGAGGTTTCCATGAGGGGCGCAGCCCACGACAGTGTCCAAAATAAGCTCCCTTACCCCTCATTTGCCTAAAATCGGGGTGGCCTGAACACCCTTCCTGTGAATCAGGAGTGATCAAATATGCCTGCCGTTTAGACTGCCCCGCTTCTCCAATTTGAGGCCTACTGACTGTTTGGTATAGATTCTTTATGTGAATTGGAGTCATGAGGAACCCCATGCACTTACGGGCTAGCCTCTGCAAGGTTCTGAAGAACTCATTTGACCCAATGTATCCCTATTCTCACTTGATGGATGTCAGAAACCTTACAGAAGAAGGCGAGAGTCTTCATCCACAATGACTGCTCTTTTGGCCATTTTGGTTTTGGAAGCACAAAAGGAATCTTTCTTTAGATCCATCAAGTGCTGAGAATTTAAGCCACAGCCTCACACAGGGCCAAGAAGCTGATTCAGACACATCCCTTTCCCAAGCACTTAAGCAAAAAGCCATAGGTGATGCTCATTCATTTCCATTTGAAAACTGTTTTCTTCATGCTTCACAAGGGGGTGGCCTAAGGCAAAGACCTTCCTGACATTCAGGGCAACAGAACATTATGTAAGCAAAAGGACCAAAGCAGGGTTTCTCCACTGAGACTTTACTGGTCACACTGATATCTGAGTTTTCTGAGATGCTCTCATTCCCTATCACTATCCAGTACATGGCCATGTCACAGAGCTTGGAGGTGGTACATATCTTGGACACAAAATCATGAGCCTGTTCTGGAGAGTGGCCAGAATTCAGAAAGAGTACAGGATCTTAGGCAGATACTAGGTGTTGCCCATCCATAAGGCAAGCCGCAGTCCATTCTTCAATTGGGCAGGATAAATGCTGGGAAGATTTCTACTAGACAGGACACATCCACTGTTGCATTCTCTTTTCTAATTTCGACAACCACGGACAGAGTGGGATACAAAGAAATAGAAAGACTCGCCTTGTCGAACGACTTACTAGAAACAGTTCACTCCAAACCAAACAAAAAGCCTTTCTTCCCCATTCTCAGAACATGATACAAAACCACAAACCCACACCCACATCCACAAAGGGACCTCCTTCCCCCAAGTAGGTCTGTGGTATCCGGAGTGTCCTCTGACGGGTGGGCCATACTATGTTCTCGCAAAATTGCCTGTTCTGTCTCAGATCTGCTCTCCTTTGCCAACTCTGTGATGTAGTCAGGAGCCAGCGGTGATCCACTACCTGCTTTATCAGGATAGGACCCTCTTCAGAGGTTTCATGGCATTTGGCCATCCTCACATCAGTAGGTACCAAGAAAGACTGACTCTGTCCTTTGTAAATCCAAATGAGTTAGTCCACTGGGACTTGGATGGGTTATGGCTCTGGGTGCCTGAACTTGGATCCCAAGTTCAGAGACTTCCATCACCAAGGAAGTGAGGTGAAGTCACTTCCTTGAGGAACTGAATGAGCTCACGGCCTTGAAAACCACGTTGTTCTAACAGTTGCCTTCAAGGTTCCCATGAGATGGAGGATGCCCCTACTTCCTGTGACACTTTCACAAGTTCGAATGGTATCTCAACCATGGGGACCCGGGAACAGCTCTCCACACAGGCCTGGTTTGGTTTATCTTCTCAATATTAAGAAGAATGAGGCTGATTCAGACACATTCCTTCATCCTACCAGATTGTTTGCCATTGAGATGACTTTTGGTCTCTCAGGTCCTTCATTGCTGCCTACATCTTCTCCAGGGATCATTTCTGCATGTACCTTTGAGGTTCTCAGCAGGTGGAAGATCCCATACATTCCTGTATTGTAAGACCAACACTGTCACTGCTCTTCTGTAAAGTTAGATTGAGGGAACAGTGTATGGATAGTGTTAATAACATTTTCATTTTCGGTTAGGAACCATTCTGCTGGATGAATAATGGTTTTGGAACCTGTGATATTTATAAGAATATAGAGGTGAAATATATGTACAAAAACAGAAATCTAAGTAAGATTTGAAGCCCAGAAATCATTGGGCCCTTGATTGGGATACTTAGCGTTGAATTACATTCTGCACAAATGTCTCAGATAAATCGATATACAATGGCATAGAACCTTGTACCTGGATGATTGAATGTAGCAGAGAACATCCAGTCAAAAAGTGATAGTCGGTAGGATTAGGAAGATAGTAGGTAGGTTTTAAGAAGAAGAGGGAATATAGGATTTGGACCAAAAGTTCTTTAGCAATAGGTATTCGGTTAGAGTGTGAATGTAAGTGTCAGCACATGTGAATAATCAGTCACAATAAAGAACTGTGGAAAATATGTAGAAAAGCCGATATCAATAGAGACATTACAAAATCAGGCAAAGTATAAAGTGAGTGACACGATTAGAAATATTCAACAGGGTTGAGTTTGAATATATAATCTTTGTAAGAAACAAATATGTAGTCACCAATAGGATTTTCATTTGAGAGCATTAGGCAACCTGGACATGGATGTTTTTAGTAATCCATGTTCACTTTCCATTTAGGTTTGGTACGATCATAAGTGTGACCTTTGCTTTTTGTTTCCAGACTATTTCTGTGATAAAATGCATATGTAGATCACATGCCATGTGTATTTCTTCCACCATTTCTGGGAGCAATATTTTGAAAACATATAAATTAGTGTTGGGGGTAAAAAGAGGTGTACCCTGTGTCTATGAATATAGAGATAATGCATGAAAAGACCATACTGTGAATAAATAATATAACTGGCTCCACTTTAAATAATGGATTGAATTGATATCTGAAACTAAGTAAGAAATCTTATATTGATATACAATCATTCATTCCAACCAGTTGTGCATCTAATGGTAATATTAGGGTTATGGTTTGTCATGACGGGTGTGTGAGTTTTGCTTCAAATGTGATAATGGAAATCGAAAATAATGTGTTTGGAAAGAAGTCTCATGAAAAGAGCAGTCAAGAAACATGGAGGAATACATTTGTTCTGAAGTAGGAAGTTTTTGAAAGTGAAACAAATTCCTATAAATTTGCGAACTTGTGGATGAAATATATATTCTATGATGTGCATAAACTGAAGAAATAGTAATGTTCCAGTGCTGAATAAAAATAAACTTCAAAATACACATCATGTCCCATTGAAATCTACTTGCATTGATGTTAAACTAGGTCAGTTACTGTAGAAATATTAGGATTTTTTTTTTTTTGGTGTTATACTAGAATTTATTTTAGCACTAGAATGCCACAGAATGTAGAGGAAAGAGCACTGGATTTTTAGCTATAGCACTAATTATCTAACATTTAATGACTCTTTTGGGGAGTCTAGAAATTACATCAGGCTATGTAACATGTTTTTTTATTTAACATTCATAAAAGCTTGGAATTTTGGTAATATTTCTCCGTTTTTATTTTTTATTTTTTCAGTTGTTGATGGATCTTCATTTTGTTTATTTGTATGTGGTGCTGAGAATAGAACACAGTGCCTCACACATACTAGGCAAATATGTTAACAATGAACCACAAACCCAGCCACTCCACTTTTATCTTAACAGTGAACACGCCTCTCTCTCTTCTTTACTCACTTTCTTCCTCATTTTCCCCCTTCTCTCTCTTCCTTTTTCGTTTTCCCTCCATATCTATTTTTCTCTCATGTCATTACAAACAGTAGTATGCTATGAAATTTAAATTTGAGAGTGTTCTTTATAGTCATTCTTGTTTCTTGAGAAAATTTAATAATTATAATCACCTGATAGATATATTACAATACATTTATTATACATACATATCTATATTCTTGCATATGCATTACATATATTATATATATATATACATATATATTTAAAAGTACTTTTTTTAGCCTGTTAGAAATAATATACACCAAGACTTTCTGAATTCTGAAGTCTTTAAGAATTAACATCTTTCAGTGAAAATCAAATAAACATATTTAAGTAAACAGGTATCATTCTTTTTTATCAATACTAATAATTTAAGGTTTTATATCACATTAAGCTGTAATATGGCATATTATATCTTATGAATTAGAGAAATTTTTTGGAACAACCTCTTATTTAAAGACCATATGCACTAACATTTTAAATGGCTTTCTTGTGATTTTATTCCTATCAATTATGTATTAATTGCCAAATACTTATTTTAGTACTTTTCATATTCATAATTGATATAAAGTCAATTGTTTAATTCTTCTTGTAAGTAGTTACATATTACAGTAGGGGCATTATTAATAATTCTAAATCTTTATAAGAAAATGGTACAAAGATATTTTCATGCAAAATTAAGAATTATTGCATGCTCTAAATGTTTAATTGTTGATACATTTAACAAAGAGCTTTTGATGAGTCTCTTCCTCAGTAAGACATAAAATGCAAATATATAGTTGGGTATGTATGTCCAAATAAAGATAAGGAAAAATACACATTATCAGCTAGAAACTATTAAATAAAAGATGAAAAGAAGAACCCAACACATAGTACCAATTTGTAAGATGAGGTAGTATTCTGGAAGAATAGCCTAAGGCTGGACCTGGTCGATGACAAAATATTAACTAAAAAAATGAAATATGAAAAATATAGAAAATGCTATGAATTTTTTATGAAGGTAGGTGAATCATCCTTTAATCTCAATTTGTGTGCATTTTAAAAAGCCAATTTTATGGAAAAATAAATTTGTGATAGTTACAACAACGCAAAACAAAGTTTCTGCTTAGCAAAATGAATGCATCTCAACCCTTTTTTAGCTGATTTATTGCCACTCAATTTTAAACCTCTATTTATTTATTTATTTTTATTGGTTGTTCAAAACATTACAAAGCTCATGATATATCATCTTTCATACATTTGACTCAATTGGATTATGAACTCCCATTTTTCCCCAAATACAAATTGTAGAATCACATTGGTTACACATTCACATTTGTACATAATAGCATACTAGTGACTGTTGTATTCTGCTACCTTTCCTATCCCCTACTATCCCCCCTCCCCTCCCCTCCCATCTTCCCTCACTACCTCATCTGCTCTTGTTCAATTCTCTCCATTGTTTCCCCACCATTTCCCCTCACAACCTCTTATATGTATTTTTGTGTAACATTGAGGGTCTCCTACCATTTCCATATGCTTTGCCTTCTCTCTCCCTTTCTCTCCCCCCACACTTCTTTGTTTAATGTTAATCTGTTCCTCATGCTCTTCCTCCCTGTTCTGTTCTTAGTTGCTCTCTTTATATCAAAGAAGATATTTGGCATTTGTTTTTTAAGGATTGGCTTGCTTCGCTTAGCCTAATCTGCTCTAATGCCATCCATTTCCCTGTAAATTCTATGATTTTGCCATTTTTAGTGCTGCGGAATACTCCATTGTGTATAGATGCCACATTTTTTTTATCCATTCATCTATTGAAGGGCATCTAGGTTGGTTCCACAGTCTAGCTATTGTGAATTGTGGCGTTATGATCATTGATGTGGCAGTATCCCTATAGTACACTCTTTTAAGACACTCCGGGAATAGTCTGAGAAGGGTGATAGCTGGGTCAAATGGTGCATCCATTCCAAGCTTTCCAAAGAATCTCCATACTGCTTTACAAATTGGCCTCACCAATTTGCAGTCCCACCAGCAGTGTACAAGTGAACACTTTTCCCCACATCCTCGCCAACACTTATTGTTGTTTGACTTCATAATGGCTGCCGATCTTACTGGAGTGAGATGGTATCTTAGGGTGGTTTTGATTTGCATTTCTCTGACTCCTAGAGATGCTGAGCATTTTTTTATGTACTTGTTGATTCATTGTATGTCCTCCTCTGCGAAGTGTCTGTTCAGGTCCTTGGCCCATTTGTTGATGACGTTATTTGATATCTTATTGTTTAATTTTTTGAATTCTTTGTATATTCTGGATATTAGGGCTCCATCTGAAGTGTGAGGAGTAAAAAATTGTTCCCAGGATGTAGGCTCTCTATTTATCTCTCTTATTGTTTCTCTTGCTGTGAAAAAATCTTTTTAGTTTAAGTAAGTCCCATTGTTTATTCTTGTTATTAACTCTTGGGCTATGGGCGTCCTATTAATGAATTTGGAGCCTGACGCCACAATATGTAGATCGTAGCCATCTTTTTCTTCTATCAGATGCAGTGTGTCTGATTTCATAACTAGCTCCTTGATCCACTTTGAGTTAACTTTTGTGCATGGCGAGTGAAAGGGATTCAGTTTCATTTTGTTGCATATGGATTTCCAATTTTCCCAGCACCATTTGTTGAAGATGCTATCCTTCTCCCAATATGCTTTTAGCCCCTTTATCATATATAAGAAAGTTGTAATTTTGTGAATTGGTTTCTGTGTCCTCTATACTGTACCATTGGTCCACCTGCCTGATTTGGTACCAGTACCACGCTGTTTTTATAACTATTGCTATGTAGTACAGTTTGAAATCTGGTATCGCTATACCTCCAGATTCACACTTCCTGCTTAGAATTGCTTTTGCAATTCTGGGTCTTTTGTTTTTCCATATGAATTTCATGATTGCTTTATCAGTTCTACGAGAAATGCCATTGGGATTTTGATTGGCATCGATTTAAACCTGTAGAGAAATTTGGGTAATATCACCATTTTGATGATGTTAGTTCTGCCTATCCATGAATAGGGTACATTTTTCCATCTTCTAAGATCTTCTTCTATCTCTGTCTTTAGGGTTCGGTAGTTTTCTTATATAAATCTTTCACCTCTTTTGTTAGGTTGATTCCCAAGTATCTTATTTTCTTTGAGGATATTGTGAATGGAGTGGTTTTCCTCTTTTCCATTTCAGAAGTTTTGCTCCTGATATGCATGAATGCCTTTGATTTATGTGTGTTGATTTTATATCTTGCCACTTTGCTGAATTCATTTATTAACTCTAGCAGTTTCTTTGTAGACCCATTTGGGTCTGTTAAATATATTATCATGTCATCTGCAAATAGCGATAATTTAAGTTCTTCTTTTCCTTTTTTTATGCCTTTAATTTCTATTGAATGTCTTATTTCTCTGCCTAGAATTTCAAGAACTAAATAGAATAGAAGTGGTGATAGAGGGCATCCCTGTCTTGTTCCAGATTTTAGAGGGAATGCCTTCAGTTTTTCTCCTTTTAGGATGATGCTAGCTTGAGGTTAAGCATAAGTAGCTTTTACAATGTTGAGGTAAGTTCCTGTTATCCCTAGTTTTTCTAGTGTTTTGAACACAAAGGGATGCTGTACTTTGTCAAATGTTTTTTCTGCATCTATCAAGATGATCATATGGTTCTTGTCTTTAAGTCTATTGATGTGGTGAATAGTATTGATTGATTTCTGTATATTGAACCAGCCTTGCATCCCAGGGATGAATACTACTTCATCATGGTGCACAATTTTTTTGATATGCTTTTGTATTCAATTCATCAGGATTTTATTGAGAATTTTTGCATCCAAGTTCATTAGAGATATTGGTCTGTAGTTTTTTTTTTTTTGAAGTGTCTTAGTCTGATTTCGGGATCAGGGTGATTTTGGCCTCATAGAATGAATTTGGAAGAGCTCCTTGTTTTTCTATTTCTTGAAATAGCTTGAAAAGAATTGGTATTAATTCTTCTTTGAAGGTTTTGTAGAACTCCTCTCTATACCCATCCGGTCCAGGGCTTTTTTTGGTTGGTAGTCTTTTGATGGCTTCTTCTATTTCTTCCTTTGTTATTGGTCTGTTTAAATTGTGTGTGTCTTCCTGACTCAATCTGGGCAGATCGTATGACTTAAGAAATTTATTGATATCTTCACTATCTTCTACTTCATTGGAATATAGGGTTTCAAAATACTTTCTAATTATCTTCTGTATTTCAGTAGTGTCTGTTCTGATATTGCATTTTTCATCCCGTATGTTAATAATTTGAGTTCTCTCTCTTCTTCTCTTCGTTATCATGGCTAAGGGCCTGTCAATCTTATTTATTTTTTCAAAGAACCAACTTTAAGTTTATCAATTTTGTCAATGTATTTTTTTTGTTTCAATTTCATTGATTTCTGCTCTAATTTTAATTATTTCTTGTCTTCTACTACATTTGCTGTTATTTTGCTCTTCCTTTTCTAGGTTTTGGAGGTGTAGTTTGAGTTCACTTATTTGTTGTTTTTTTCTTTTTTTGAGGAAAGAACTCCAAGAAATGAATTTTCCTCTTAAAACTGCTTTCATTGTGTCCCATAGATTACAGTATGTTTTGTCTGTATGGTCATTTGTCTGTAAGAATTTTTTTGTTTCCTCCTTTATGTCTTCTGTAACCAATTTATCATTCAGTAGAATATTGTTCATTTTCCATGTGATGTAGGATTTTTCCTTCCTTCTTTTATCATTGATTTCCAGTTTCATTTCATTATGATCAGATATGGTGGATGGTATTATCTCCATGCCTTTATATTTACTAAGTGTTTCCATATGACCTAATATACGGTCTATCTTTGAGTAGGATCCATGTGCTGCTGAGAAGAAGGTGTATCCACTTGAGGATGGTTGATATATTCTATATATGTCGGTTAAGTCTAGGTTATTGATTGTGCTGTTGAATTCTATAGTTTCTTTATTCAGTTTTTCTCTAGAGGATCTGTCTAATGGCGAGAGTGGTGTGTTGAAGTCACCCATAATTATTGTGTTGTAGTCTATTTGACTCTTTAACTTGAGGAGAGTTTGTTTTATGAGCGTTGCAGCTCAATTGTTTGGTGCTAACAAATTGATAATTGTTATGTCTTGTTGGTGGATAGTTCCTTTTAACAGTATATAGTGTCCTTCTTTATCCCTTTTGATTAACATAGGTTTGAAGTTGATTGTATTCGATTTGAGTATGGACACTCCTGCTTGCTTTCGAGGGCCTTTGAATGGTATGATTTTTCCCAACCTTTTACTTTGAGCCTGTGTATGTTTTTACCTATCATATGAGTCTCCTGAAGGCAACATATTGTTGGATTTGTTTTTTTGATCCAGGTTACTAGCCTATGTCTCTTGATTGGTGAGTTTAGGCCATTAACATTTAAGGTTACAATTGAAATATGATTTGTACTTCCATTCATGTATATTTATTTATTTATTTTAGTTTGGCTAGTTTTTAATTTTGGTTATTTTCCTCCCCCTTTACTTAGATACCTTCCTCTGTTAGTTTGGGGTACTATTTTTCAATTCCTCTTCTTGTAGTATTTTGCTCAAAATTCTTCGTAGTGCTGATGTTCTGGTTGCAAATTCTTTTAGCTTTTGTTTATCATGAAAGACTTTAATTTCATTGTCAAATCTGAAGCTTCATTTTGCTGGATACAGTATTCTTGGTTGGAATCCATTATTTTTCAGCATTTGAAACACATTGTTACAGGATCTTCTCACTTTCAAAGTTTGAGATGAAAAATCAGTCGTTAATCTAATTGGTTTACCCCTGAATGTAATCTGCATCCTTTCTCTTGAAGCTTTTAATATTCTCTCCTTGTTCTGTATGTTGGCTATCTTCATAATTATATGTCTTGGAGTTGGTCTATTATGGTTTTGAATGTTTGGGGTGCTGTAGGCTTCAAGGATTTGGCAATCCATTCCATCTATCATCTCTGGGAATTTTACTAGAATTATTTCATTTAATAAGTTGTCCATTTCTTTAGTTTGAATCGCTATGCCTTCTTCTATCCCGATGACTCTGAAATTTGTTTTTTTTTTATGACATTTCATATCTATTGAATAGATTGCTCTTGGGACTTAAGCATCTTTTCTGTGTTGACTATATTCTTTTCAAGTTGATAAACTTTGTCTTCATTATCTGATGTTCTAACTTCTACTTGATCCAGTCTATTTGTAATATTCTTGTTTGAGTTTAAATTTGGTTTATTGTTTCCTGCATTTCTAGGATTACTGTTTGATTTTTTTTAAGATCTCTATCTCCTGGTAAACCTTGTTCTTTGCCATTTGAATTTGTTTAATTTATTTTCAAAATATACTTTTATTGCTTGGACTTGTTGCCTCATGTCTTCTCTAATATTCCTTTCCATCTGAGTTAGGTATGCCTTAAGTTTTTTCCCTATCCCTTTTTCTAATAATTCTAGGTCCTCCTGTAGAATTAAGTTGTCCTGCATTGTTTGTACACCCTTTTTTTCCTTTTTTTCATGATGTTCACGTTACTTTCCATCTCTATTTGATTGCTGTGTTTCTGCTCTCTTCTATAGATTTGCTTTGGTTTTATATATCTCTGTTGCCTCTCCTTTGTGTTGGTAGACTATGCCTGCTACAGTGGATTCCACTGGGAAGGAATTGCGACGGCCGAGCTCCATTGATGTCACCTGTCTTCTATGGCGGGCCCCAGGCTCCTTGCCAGGTTGTTCAAATGGGGGGGGGTGGGACTGGACTTTCTCTGGTTGTTTTCAACTCCCAGTCGCCGACGTGCGGGCGGTCTCCAGCCTTCCAGTCGCGCAGTCAGCAGGTGGGCTGTCACTGGCGGGCGGGCGATCTCTAGCCACCCAGTTGTGCGTGCAGCCAGCGGGCGATCGGTCGCTGGTGGGAAGGCCGTCACCTGCCGCCCAGTCACACCAGTAGTGGGCTGGCTGTCACCAGCGGCGGGCATTCTCCAGCCACCCAGTTACGTGGGCCTGGCCTCTAGTCCCCTGGTTTCTCCTGCTAGTCCTGGTTTCTCCTGCTAGACCAGATTTCCCCTGAGTGATGCCTCTCGGCAGCTCAAACTGTACTCTGGGCCTGCCGTTTCATGCGTGTGGATGGTGTCTATTGGGAACCCCGGTACTCTATTGTTTTGATTTTTTCCACTTGCCCCTCCCCCAGCACTGGCTAGACAGGTTCATTTTCGCCACTGGTGGGAGGGGGAGTTGAAGGTAAGGTGCCTCTAGCTTTCCCCACCTCTTTATGCAGGCTCTCTCTGATAATCCCTCTCATGGAAAGCCTAAGAGAGATTTTATGTGAATTCCCTGCTGTATGGTAGATGAGCTGAGTAACACACACCTGTTTTATTGTTGCAATCTGTCAGAGAGTGGCAGTGGTTACTTCAGCTCTCCAAGATGGTGGCCTTTGGTTTCCTTGGTGTAGTTTTCATTGTGGGGGATAGAACTGTAGCACTTCCTTCCCCGTCTGAAATCCCAAACTCAGCCCGGGGCTCAGTAGGAGGTCAGCCGGCAGGATTCCACAGATTCCACAGCAACGTTTCTCCCTGCATGCTGGTCGCTTCTTGGTGGTGCCCCGCCATCTGTAGCCACGGGGCGGGCCGCACGGATCAGTCAGCCCGGATCTCCCGTCACACATTTGGCTCGTGTTTGAGACTCAATTACCGGACCTCGTTGGTGGAAATCATTCTTCTAGGTTTCGGTGCACACCCATTTTTTTGTAAGATCCTAACAAGATAATTTTTTGTCCTTCTAACTCGGTATTCACCTGTGAGGTGGCACAGTACACTGGGTGTGAGTGGCTGATTCAGAAACATCTCTTCATCCTGACCAGGTTGTTTGCCATGGAAGATGACTTTTGCTTTTTCAGGTCCTTCATAGCTGCCTACATCTTCTCCATGGACCATTGATGTTCTCAGCAGGTGAAAGATCCCCTACATTCCTGTATTGTAAGATCAACTCTGTCCGTGCTCTCCTGTAAAGTTAGATTGAGGGAACAGTGTATGGTTAGGGTTAATAACATGTTCGATTTGGGTTAGGAATCATTCTGCTTTATGAATAATTGTATTGGGAACCTGCGATATGTATAAGAATATATAGTTGAAATATATGTAGGAATACAGAAATCTAAGTAAGATTTGAATCCCAGAACGGCATTGGGCCCCTAATTGGGATACTTAGCGTTGAATTACGTTCTGCACATATGTCTCAAGTTAATCGATATAGAATGGCATAGGACCATGGACCTTGGAAGATTGAATGTAGATGAGAACATCCATTTAAAAAGGTATAGTTGGTAGTGAATGATAAATAAAATAGGTACTTGTCACTTCCTGTTTTTCTCTATGCTTAACAAAACACTGTTGAAATCTTGAGAACTGTTTGCTAATCTTGTTCCCAGAAAGTGCTGTCCCCAGTTTCCAAACTGCAGAATTTACTCTCTCACCTGGTTGCATGCAAACGGCCCACTCCCACTGAACCATCAATAAACTTCCCTCCTTGCCCTCTCCAAGGAAAGTAGATAAGCTCTGCTCAAACTGTTCTCAGGGCTCTCTGCTGTATTCAAGTGAGCTCTGAGCCACAGCATGCTGGACCTCCAATAAACCCTTTGCTGTTGCATGAGTCAGTTTCTTGGTAGTCTCTTCCTCCAATGCTCGCCCGACCTTTACACATGAAGTTTCCACTAATACCTAGAAGCGGCCGACGTGAGACCAAAACGGGCTACTCTCGGGGTAAGTAAGTCACCTCTTTCTGGTTTCAGGTTTCAGGTTAGGACTTGGCAAAATGGCTGTCGATGAAGAGCGTGAGCTCTCTCCAACAGTGGCTGACAGACGTGTCACAGAGCCACAGGCCACATCCCTGGGGGAGGCCCCAGAGGACTTTCGAAATTGAGTTACAATAGTCTCCTGGACTCAGAGATATTTTGTTTCGGATTCGGTATTGCCAGCCCATTGGTTATTGCCGGCTACTCAGTCCTGGTCTCAGTGTTGGACATCCATTGCCTGTCTTTATTGTCATGTCTTGTCTGTGTCATGTGTCGTTGCTTCCACTGTTTGTATATCTTTCATTATGGGACAGAGCACTTCAATGCTAGATCTCAGTTTAAAGGGCAACTCTTATGCGTGGTCTCCTAAAATCCCAACACAATTCATGGCAATACTTGTCTGAGGTCAGTTCCAGAACTCAGTCTCTAAGGGGAATCACACCAGAGTTCAAGCCCAGGTGGACCCAGTCATCTCTTCCAACTGCCACACAAATCACCACAATTAAAGCCAAAACACTCCCCAATGGCCCTCATCTTCTTCCATATAGACACTCATCATAACTTCTGGCTGGACGTTTCCATGAGGGGCACAGTCCAAGACAGTGTACAAAATAAGCTCCCTTCCCCCTCATTTGCCTAAAGTCAGGGTGGCCTGGACACACTTCCAGTGAAGCAGGAGTGATCAAATAGGCCTGCCATTAATACTGCTCTTCTTCTGCAATTTGAGGCCTACTGACTGTCAGGTATAGATTCTTTATGTGAATTTCAGTCATAAGAAAACCCAACCACATCTGCAGTGCTTTGAAGAAATCATTTGACGCAAAGGATCCCAATTCTCACTTGATGGACGTCAAGAACTTAACAGAGAAAGACGAGAGACTTCACCCACAATGACTGATGTTTTGGCCATTTTGGTTTTGGATGCACATGTGGGATCTTTCTTTAGATGTATCAGGTGCAGAGAATCTAAGCCACAGCCTCAAACAGGGCCTAGAGTTGGATTCTGACACATCCCTTTTCAAAGCAATTAATCAAAGAGCCACAGGTGGTGCCCATTCATTTCCATCTGAAAACTGTTTTCTTCAGGCTTCACGAAAGGGTGGTCTGAGGCAAAGAACTTCTTGATATTCAGGGCAAAAGAAAATTATGTAAGCAAAAGGCCCAAAGAAGGGTTTCTCCACTAAGACTTTACTGGTCACACTGATATCTGTGTTTTCTGAGATGCTCAACATTCCCTTCAGCTATCCAGTACATGGCCATGTCACAGAGATTGGAGGTGGTACATATCTTGGACACAAAACCATGAGCCTATTCTGAAGATTGGCCAGAATTCAGGAAGAAAATTGGAAATTACTAAGATAGTAAGTGTTGCCCATCCTTAAGAAAAGCCGCAATCCATTCATTAATTGGGCAGGATGAATGCTGGGAAGCTTTCTACTAGACAGGACAAATTCATTGATGCATTCTCTTTTCTAATGTCTACAACCATGGACATAGTGGAATACACAGACATAGAAACACTGGCCTTGTCAAACGACTTACTAGAAACAGTTCACTCCAAAAAAAAAAAAAAAGAAAAAAAAAAAAACTGCCTTTACTACCTATTCTCAGAACAAGAGACAAAATCATAAACCCACAACCACACCCACAAAGGCACCTCCTTTCCCCAAGTAGGTTTGTGACTCTACAGAGTGTCCTCTGACTGGTGGGCCATACAATGTTCCCCCAAAATGTCCTGTCCTGTCTCAGATCTGGTCTCTTTGGCCAACTCTGTTAAGTTGTCAGAAGCCAGTGTTGAGCCACTGCCGGCTTTCTCAGGCCCCTCTTCAGAACTCTCCTTGCTTTTGGCCATCCTAACATCAGTAGGTACAAAGAAAGACTGACTCTGTCCTTGGTAAATCCAAACAACTGAACCCACTGAGACTGGGACTGGATCTGGCTCTGTGTGCCTGGCTTCCAGGATCAGAAGTTCAGAGAGATCCATCACCAAGGATGTGAGGCGAGGTCACTTCCTTCAGGAACTGAATGAATTCACTGCCTTGTAAACCATTTTGTCCTAATAGTTGCTTCCAAGGTTCCCATTAGATGGAGGCATCCCCTAGTTCCTCTGAAATGTTCACAAGTTAGAATGGTATGTCAACCATAGGAACCCGGGAATAGGTATCCACGCAGGCCTGGTTTGGTCCTTCTCCTCTACATTAAGAAGAGAGAGTCTGATTCAGACACATCCCTTCATCCTGACCAGGGTGTTTGCCATGGAAGATGACTTTTGCTCTCTCAGGTCCTTCATAGCTGCCTATATCTTCTTCAGAGATCATTTCTTCATGGAACCTTGAGGTTCTCAGCAGGTGGAAGATCCCCTACATTCCTGTATTGTAAGACCAACTCTGTCCTTGCTTTTCATTAAATTTAGATTGAGGGAACAGTGTATTGTTAGGGTTAATAAAATGTTTGATTTGGGTTCGGAATCATTCTGCGGGATGAATAATGGTATTGGGAACCTGTGATATTCATAAAAATATAGAGGTTAAATATATGAATGAAAACCGAAATCTATGTAATTTTGAAGCCCAGAAGGGCATTGGGCCCTTGATTGGGATACTTAACTTTGATTTACTTTGTGCACAGATGTCTCAGAAAAATAGATATTCAATGGCATAGGACCTTGTACTTTGGATGATTGAATGTTGAAGAGAACATCCAGTCAAAAACGGATAGTCGGTAGGATTAGTTAGATAGTAGGTTTTGGAAGAAGAGGGAGTATAGTATTTGGAACAAAAGTTCTCTCGCAATAGGGTTTTGGTTAGAGAGTGAAAGTAAACATAAGTTCATGTGAAGGGTCAGTCACAATGATGAACTGGGGAAAATATGTAGGAAACCACATATCAATAGAGACATTATGAAATCAGGCAAAGTATACAGTGAGTAATATGATTAGGCATTTTCAACAGGGTTGAGTTTGAATATATAATCTTAGGAAGAAACAAATATGTAGTCACCAATAAGATTTCTATTTGAGAACATTAGGCATCCTGGACAGGAATGTTTTTAATAATCCTTGTTCACTTTCCATTCATTCTTCAGTACAATCAAAAGTGTGACATTTGCATTTTGTGTCCCGAATATTACTGTGATAAAATGTATATGTAGATCAGGTGACATTAGTATTACTTCCACCATTACTGGCAGTAATATTTTGAAGACATATACATAAGTATTGGTTGTACAAACAGGTGTGCCCTGTGTCTATGAATATAGATATAATGCATGAATAGACCACACTGTGAATAAATAATATAGCTGGTTCCACTTTAAATAATGGATTGAATTGATATCTGAAAATATATAAGATATCTTAGATTGATATAAATTCCAACAAGTTATACATCTATTGTTAATACAAGGGTTATTGTTTATCATGAACGGTGTGTGGTGTGTGAGTTTCACTTCAAAAATGATTATGAAAATTGAAAATAATGTGTTTTCTAAAGAAGTCTCATGAAAAGACCAGTCAAGAAACTTGGATGAATACATGTGTTCTGAAGGAGGAATTGATTGAAAGTGAAACAAATGCCTATAAATTTGCGAAATTGTGGATGAAAAATATATCCTATGATGTGCATCACCTGAAGAAATTGTAATGTGCCAGTGTTGAATACAAATGAACGTCAAAACTCATAGCATGTCCCATAGGAATCTACTCGCATTGATGTTAAACTGGGTCAGTTACTGTAGAAATATTAGGATTTGTATGCACCATTCACTTAATTAGTTTTCACTAGTAGGAAACAAATATGTATTTCAGGTGGATGAATATGTATGAGAATTATCTTGTGAAAATTGGATTATAAATCCACATACATGAATATGAATGAATTTAGGGAGTGTGTAATAAGACACATATATTTCATATTTTGAAAAATCTGGAGATTCTTTACATATATATATATATATATATATATATATATATATATATGTAAATACACACAGACATTAAAAAGTAGCAATATATATGCCAATCGAATTTCACCATGAAATATATATCATCCACAGATGCAAAAATATTCATTTTACTGAACATGGATTTATGTATAATGTTGTTCATCTAGGAAGTTCACCCATAGGTTGAATTTTCAGTTCCAACAGTGTTTAGGAGCTGTGATGTCTTCTTGCAAATTGTATCTGTCAAGTAAGCCACCTCACAAGAATGTACGTGTGGTACCAGGTAGGATTCTGTTTGTGCATATAAAAATACATGTGCTAAATATGCTACAGAGAAAGGGAGAACTCTTTCAACGAAAAATTGACTAGCTTTATAACGCCTACCCAATATAATGCAAAAGACAAGTCCAACTATACACCATGACTCCTCTGAACTGCTTGTATTTCTATTCTGTTTGGGTTATTTTTCTCCATCATATTAGGATTAGTTGTCAGAGTCTAGTAGGTTATGGGTTAGTGTCAGAGATTCAGAATTTAGAATGTACAAATGGAAAATGTATCCAATGTGTAAGCAAATATATGCTCCACAAAAATCTTTCTACTCTCATCCAGAACAATGCCTTGACATAACGTTCACCCCAGGTAAGACACAATAAGAGAAGAAGAATTAGAAAATCTGTGAATGTATATCTGGAATGGAAAATGCTCAGGAGTTCACAAACTTGGATGTGGTAGAGGAGTTTCCAAAAGTAAGGGACTGGAAAATACCAGAAAAAATGGAGCTCTGTCAGCCTTAAGACTTCTTGAGAAACTGCCTCTGAGGTTGGGCACTTGAAATATATGTTGTTGTCAGGAGCTTTGGCTTCCTTTGTAGTGAGACAATCAAAGCAGGGTCTGCATCTATGTGACCTGGAGAAATTGGTTTCTTATTTTCCAACGAACACGAGGCAGCAGTGCTGAATTCTCTCTTTGTAGGTAAACTGGAGCCACTGGGGTCTAAGTATCTCCCCTTGTGGACTGTGAAGCCATTTGATCATCCTTCATATTTCGTGGAGTTATTTGATTCTGCACTGGTAGTTTGGTATTTACTTCACGAAATAAAGAAGTTTAACTGGGACACAGTGCTGAAGGGAGTTCTGTCACGTATGGTGGGTCAGGGTCCGCAGGAGAATGTACCAACAAGGTTTCTATCCCACATAGCTTGCAAAATTGACAATAGCAACCTGATTCTGAACATTGCCCTGAAACCTCTCCATATAAAAAGATGCCATTATATATAAGGGTCACCTGGCTGTGCCATGTCAGTCACAAGGCATTTGGAAGCCAATGGCAGATCCACATGCCCGCACCACAGATATTTTATCACACATCTACCCACCACTGCTCTAGGCCCACTATTCAGCAGGCTCCAACTTACTGGCATCTCTGTTATACACCATTTTCATGAAACCCAGTCAATCAAGGCACTGTCTTGTATACTCATGATCAGCAATAGACATCCAATGGTTCTCTAGTGCCAGCTCCTCATGGGAATTTCAAAAATTTCATGGTATTTATCTACCATTTTTCAAGGATAAAATTGGAGACACTCTGGGTATCAATTCATTCAGGGACCATTTAATGGTGAGGAAGCTCATTTCAATGAAAGCTCTGGAGAACACTCACAGGCAAGGCTTCCCAAAGAGTGGCCAAGGGTCACATGAAGCCAGGCCCATTGAGTTCTACAATGTGAGGTCTATGTGTGTATTGATTCTCAATTATGGCTGCCAAGACTTTCAGAATAAAATCATGTGATATCCTGGCTGAGATTCCCAGTGCTCTGTGGAAAGCCACCCTGGGCTTAGATCTCAGTTTCCAAGGGCTACTCTCATGCGTGGCCTCTAAAATCATAACACAATTCATGGCAATATGTCTCTAAGGTCAGTTCCAGAACTCAGTCTCCAAAAGGGAATCACACCAGAGTTCAAGCCCAGGTGGACCCAGGATCTATTCCAACTGCCACACAAATGACCACAATTAAAACCAAAACACTGGCACAGGGCCCTCATGTTCTTCTAAACAGACACTCATAATAACCTCTGGCGGATGGTTTCCATGAGAGGCGCTGCCTAAGACAGTGTCCAAAATAAGCTCCCTTGCCCCTCATTTGCCTAAAGTCAGGGTGGCCTGGACACACTTCCTGTGAACCAGGAGAGATCAAATAGGCCTGCCATTAATACTGCTCTGCTTCTCCAATTTGAGGCCTACTGACTGTGGGTTTTAGATTTTTTATGTGATTTGGAGTCATGAGAAAACCCAAGCACCTATGGGCTAGCCTCTGCAGGGTTTTGAGGAATTCCTTTGACCCAAAGGATCCCTATTCTCACTTGACGGAGGTCATGAACCTTACAGAAGAAGGCGAGAGACTTCATCCACAATGACTGTCCTTTTAGCCATTTTGGTTTTGGATGTACACACAGAATCTTCCTTTAGATCCATCAGTTGATGAGAATAAAGCCACAGCCTCACAAAGGGCCAAGAGTCTGAATGAGACACATCCTTTCAAAGCAATTAAGCAAAGAGCAACAGGTGATGCTCATTCATTTCCATTTGAAAACTGTTTTCTTCAGGCTTCAAAAAGGGGGGCCTGAGGCAAAAACTTTCCTGACATTCAGGGAAACAAAACAATTGGTAAGCAAAAGGCCCAAAGCAGGGTTTCTCCACTGAAACTTTCCTGGTCAGAGTGATTTCTGAGTTTTCTGAGATGCTCGCCATTCCCTTCAGCTTTCCAGTACATGGCCATGTTACATAGCTTAGAGATGGTGCATATCTTGGACACAAAACCATGAGCCAATTCTGGAGAGTGGCCCTGAATTCAGGATGAAAACAGTAACTTAGGAAGATAGCAGGTTTAGCCCATCGAAAAGGCAAACCACAGTCCATTCATAAATTTGGCAGGATGAATGCTGGGAAGCTTTCTACTAGCCAGGACATATCCATTAATGCATTCTCTTTTCTAATGTCTATAACCACGGACACACTGGGATACACAGACAAAGAAGCACTCGCCTTGTCAAACAACTTACTAGAAACAGTTCATTCCAAACCAAACAAACCGCCTTCCCTACCTATTCTCAGAACATGAGAAAAAGCCACAAATGCACACCCACACCCACAAAGGCACCTTCTTCCCCAAGTAGGTCTGTGACTATCCGGAGTGTCCTTTGACTTGAGGACCATACTATGTTCCCCTGGAATGGCCTATCCTCTCTTAGATCTGGGCTCCTTGGCCAAATCTGTGAAGTTGTCAGGAGCCGGTGGTGAGACACTACCTGCTTTCTCTGAAAAGGCCTCTCTTCAGAGCTTTCCTGGCATTTGGCCATCCTCACATCAATAGGTACCAAGAAAGACTGACTCTGTCCTTGGTAAATCAAAAAAAATGAGACCACTGGGACTGCTACTAGAACTGGCTTTTGTGCCTGGATTCCTGGATCCCAGGTTCATAGAGTTCTATCACCAAGGAAGTGAGGTAGGTCACTTCCTTCAGGAACTGAATGAGGTCACAGTCTTGAAAATCACTTTTTTTTCTAACAGTTGCTTCCAAGGGTCCCATGAGATGGAGGCTGCCCCTACTTCCTTGACACATTCACAAGTTAGAATGGTATATCAACCATAGGCATCTTGGAACAGCTCTACACACAGGCCTGGTTTGGTCCATCTACTCTACATTAAGAAAAAAAAAAACTGCTTCCGACTCATCCCTTCATCCAGACCAGGTTGTTTGCCATGGAAGATGACTTTTGCTCTCTCAGGTCCTTCATAGCTGCCTACATTTTCTCCAGGGATCATTTCTGCATGGACCTTTGAGGTTCTCAGCAGGTGGAAGATCCCCTACATTCCTGTATTGTAAGACCAATTCTGTCCCTGAACATCTGTGAAGTTAGATTGAGGGAAGAGCGTGTGGTTAGGGTTAATAACAGGTTTGATTTGGGCTAGGAATCATTCTGAGAGATGAATAATAAAATTGGGAACTTGCGATGTGTACAAGAATATATAGGTGAAATATAAATATGAAAACAGAAATCTAGGTAAGATATGAAGCCTAGAAGGGCATTGGGCATTTGAGTAGGATACTTATCTTTGAATTATATTCTGCACAGATTTCTCAGATAAATGAATATACAATTGTATAGGACCTTGTATCTTGTATGATTGAATGTTGAAGAGAACATCCAGCTAAAAAGGGATAGTTGGTAGGATTAGGAAGATAGTCGGTAGGTTTAAAAAGAAGAGTGAGTATAGGATTTGGACCAAAGTTCTTTAGTTATAGGGTTTCGGGTAGAGAGTGAATGTAAATGTCAACACATGTGAAGAGTCTGTCACAATGATGAACTGGGGAAAATATGTAGGAAAGCAGATATCAATAGAGACATTAATAAATCAGGAAAGTATAAAGTGAGTGATAGGATTAGACATTTTCAACAGGGTTGAGGTTGAACATATAATATTAGGAAGAAACAAATATGTAGTCACCAATTGGATTCACATTTGAGAGCATTAGGAATCCTGGACATGGATGTTTTCTTGAAATCCATGCTCACTTTCCATTTAGGCTTTGGTACAATCATAAGTCTGACATTTGCTTTTCCTGTCCAGAATATTTCTGTGATAAAATGTATATGTAGATCAGGTGACAGGAGTGTTTCTTCCACCATTTCTGGGAGCAATATTTTGAAGTTGTATAAATTAGTATTGGGGGTACAAAGAGGTGTACCCTGTGTCTATGAATATAGAGATAATGCATAATAGTCCATACTGTGAATTAATAATACAACAGGTTCCAACTTTTAATAATGGATTGAATTGATATCTGAAAATATACAGGAAATCCTATACTGATATACATACATTCATTCAAACCAGTTATACATCTATTGGTAATATTAGGGTTATGGTTTAGCATGAAGGGTGTGTGAGTTTTGCTTCAAATGTGATTACGGAAATCGAAAATAATGTGTTTGGAAAGAAGTCTCATGAATATACCAGTCAAGATACCTGGAGGAATACATGTGTTTTGAAAAAGGAAGTGATTGACAGTGAAACAAATGCCTATAAATTTGTTAACTTGTGGATGAAATATATATGCTATGATGTGCAGAAACGGAAGAAATAGTAATGAACCAGTGAAGAATGAAAATGAACGTCAAATTACACATCATGTCCCATAGGAATCTAATGAATTGATGTTAAACTGGGTCAGTTACTGTAGAAATATTAGGATTTTTATGCACCATTAAGTGAAGTTAGAGTTTTCAGTACTAGGAAACACAAATGTATTTTAGGTGGATGAATATTTCTGAGAATAATCTTGTGAAAAGTTTATTATGAATCCACATACATGCACATGAATGAATTTACGGAGTGTATATAAGATACACATATTACATATTTTGAAAAATGTGGAGAGTATATATATATATATATATATATATATATATATATATATATATATATATATATATACACAAACACACAGACATTAAAAAGCAGCAATTTATACACCATTTCAAATTCATCATGAAATATATATCATCCACAGATGCAAAAATATATACTTTACTGAACATGGATTTATGTATAATATTGTTCTACTACAAAGCTCACACATAGGTTGAATTTTCAGTTCCAACAGCTTTTAGGAGGAGTGATCTCTTCTCACAATTTGTAACTGGGAAGTCATCCACCTCACAAGAATGTAAGTGTAATACCAGGTAGGATTCTATATGTGCACATAAAAATACATGTGCTGAATAGGCTACAGAGAATGGGAGACAAGAATTCACATATTTGTTAACTTTAACAACACATGGAGAAGTATTTCAATTCAAAAGTTACTAGATTTATAACTTATACCCTATATAATGCAAAAGGCAAGTCCAACTATACACCATGCCTCCTCTGAACTCCTTGTATTTCTATTCTGTTTGGGTTATTATTCTACATAATATTACGATTAGTACTCAGAGTCTAGTAGGGTAGGGGTTAGTGTCAGGGATTGAGTATTTCGCATGGAAAATTGGAAAATGAATCCAATGTGTATGCAAATATGTGCTACACAAAAATATTCTCACTCTCATCCAGAACTATGGCTTGACATTACTTTTGCGTCAAGTAAGACACAATTAGACTAGAAGAGTTTGAAAATCTGTTAATACATATCTGGAATGGAATATGCTCAGGACTTCACAACTTGGAGGTGGTAGAGGAGTTTCCAAAAGTAAGGGAAATGGTAAACACTCCACAAACATGGAGCTCTGCTGGCCTAAAGACTTCTTGAGGAACTGCCTCTGAGATTGGGCACTTGAAACATATGTTGTTTTCAGGAGCTTTATCTTCCTTCGTAGTGAGACCATCAAAGCTAGGTCTGCATTTATGTGACCTGGAAGACACGGTTTCTTATTTTCCAGTGAACATGAGGCAACAGTGCTGAATTTACATTTTGTACGTAAACTGTGGCCACTGGGGTCCAAGTGTATCCCTGCGTGGACTGTGAAGCCATTAGGTCATCCTTCAGTTTTCATGCTGTGTCTTGCTGCTGCACTGGGAGTTTGCTATTTGCTTCATGAAATACAAGGAGTTCAAGTGGGACACAGTGCTGGAGGGAGTTCTGTCACGTGTGGTGGGTCAGTTTCTGCAGAAGAATGCACCAACCAGGCTTCTAGCCCACATAGCTTGTCCCATTGACCGCAACAACTTCATTCTGAACATTTACCTGATACCTTATATTACAAGATGCCTTTACATAAAAGGGACTGCAGGCTGCACCATGTCAGTCACAAGCCATTTGGAAGCCAATGGCAGATCCACCTGGCCCCACCACAGATGTTTTATCACACACCTGCCCACCACTGCTCTAGGCCTACTACTCAGCAGGCTTCAACATACTGACATCTCTGTTCTACAACATTTTCATGAAACCAGTCAATGAAGGCACTGTCTGGTATACTCATGATCAGCAGCAGGACATCCAAAGCTTTTCCAGTGTGACCTGGTCATAGGAATTTCAAAAATTCCATGGTATTTATCTAGCCATTTTTCAAGGATGAAGTTGGAGGCACTGTGGGTTTCAATTCATTCAGGAACCATTAAATGGTGAGGAAGTTCATTTCAATGAAATCTCTAGAGAACTCTCACGGGCAAGGCTACCAAAGAGTGTCCAACGGTCACATGAAGCCAGGCCCATTGAAATCTACAATTGAGGTCCATGATTATTTGATCTCACCTATGGCTGTCAAGTCTTTCAGAATAAAATCTTGTGATATCCTGTCTGAGATTCCCTGTGCTCTGTGCAAAGCCACCCTGGGCCTAAATCTCAGTTTCCAAGGGCGAATCTCATGTGTGGCCTCCTAAAATCCCAACACTATTCATGGCAATACTTCTCTGAGGTCAGTTCCACAACTCAGTCTCTAAGGGAAATTACACAAGATTTCAAGCCCAGGTATACCCAGTCATTTCTTCCAACTTCCACACAAATGACAAAATTTGAAAGCAAAACACTCCCACATGGCCCTCATCTGCTTCTATATACTCACTCATCATAACTTCTGGCTGGAGATTTCCAAGAGGGCTGCAGCCCAAGACAGGGTCCAAAATAAGCTCTCTTGCCCCTCATTTGCCTAAAGTCAGGGTGGCCTGGACACCCTTCCTGTGAACCAGGAGTGATCAAATAAGCTTGAAGTTAATACTGCTCCGTTTCTCCATTTTGAGGCCTACTGACTGTCAGTTATAGATTCTTTATGTGATTTGGAGTCATGTGAAAACCCAAGCACCTCTGCAGAACTTTGAAGAACTCATTTGACCCAAAGAATCCGTATTCTCACTTGATGGTGGCCAGGAACCTAACAGAAGAAGGCAAGAGACTTCATCCACAATGACTGAACTTTTTGCTATTATGGTTTTGGATGCACACATGGGATCATTCTTTAGATCCATCAGGTGCTGAAAATCTAAGTCACAGCCACACAAAAGGCCTAGAGCCTAATTCAGACACATCCATTTTCAAGGCATTTAAGCAAAGAGCCACAGGTGATGCCCATTCATTTCCATTTGAAAACTGATTTCTTCAGGCTTCACAAAGGGGTGGCCTGAGGAAAAGACTTTCCTGACATTCAGGGCAACAGAACAATAGGTAAGCAAAAGGCCCAAAGCAGGGTTTCTCCACTGAGATTTTCCTGGTCACACGGATATCTGAGTTTTCTGAGATGCTCGCCAATCTTTTCAGCTATCCAGTAAATGGCCATGTCTTAGAGCTTTGAGGTGGTATATATCTTGGATGCAAAAACATGATCCAATTCTGGAGAGTGGCCAGAATTCAGGAAGAAAACAGGAAATTAGGAAGATAGCAGGCATTGTGCATTGATAAGGCAAGCTGCAGTCCATTCATAAATTGGGCAGGATGAATTATGGGAAGATTTATACTAGACAGGACACATCCATTAATGCATTCTCTTTTCTAATATCACAACCACGGACACAGTGAGATACACAGACATAGAAACACTCGCATTTTCAAAAGATTATTAGAAACAGTCAACTCCAAAACAAACAAACTGCCTTTCCTACCTATTTTCAGGACATGAGACAAAACAACAAATCCACACCCACTCCCACAAAGGCCCCTCCTTCCCCCAAGTAGGTCTGTGCCTATGTGGCGTGTCCTCTGACTGTTGGGCCATACTATGCTACCCAAAAATGGCCTTTTCAGTCTCAGATCTGAATCTTTGGCCAACTCTGTGAAGTTGTCAGGAAAAAGTGGTGAACCATTACCTGCTTTCTCAAGAAAGGTCCGTCTTCAGAACTCTCCTGGCATTTGCCCATCTTCACGTCAGTAGGTACCTAGAAAGACTGACTCTGTCCTTGGTATATCCAAACAAGTGAGTTCACTGGTACTGGGATTGGGACTGCTTCTGGTTGCCTTTCTTCTTGGATACCAAATTCAGAGAGTTCCATCACCAAGGAAATGATGTATGTCACTTTCTTTGGAACTGAATGAGGTCACTGCCTTGGCAACCACTTTGTCCTAACAGTTGCTTCCAAGGGTCCCATGAGATGGAGTCTGCCCCTGCTTCCTGTGACACTTTCGCAAGTTGGAATGGTATATCAACCATAAGCCCCCGGGAACAGCTCTCCACAGAGGCCTGGTTTGGTTCATCTTCTCTACAATAAGAAGAGAGAGGCTGATTCAGATACATTAATTCATCCTGACCAGGTTTTTTGACATGGAAGATGACTATTGCTCTCTCAGGTCCTTCATACCTGCCTAGAACTTCTCAAGGTATCATTTCTGCATGGATCTTTGAGATTCTCAGCAGGTGGAAGGTACCCTAATTTATTGTATTGAAAGAACAATTCTTTCCCTGCTCTTCTGTAAAATGAGATTGAGGGAACAATGTATGTTTTGTGTTAATAACAGGTTCGATTTGGGTTAGGAATCATTCTGCACAATGAATAATGGTATTGGGAACCTGCAATATTTACTAGAATATAGAGGTGAAATATAAGTATGAAAACAGAAATCTAGCTATAATTTGAAGCCAAGAAGGGCATTGTGCCCTTCATTGGGATACTTAGCTTTGAATTATGTTTTGTACAGATGTCTCAGATACATTGATATACAATGGCATAGGACCTTGTACCTTGGATGATTGAATGTAGAACAGAACATCCAGTCAAAAGAGAGTCAGTAGGATTAGGAAGATAGCCAGTAGGTTTTGGATGAAAAGTTAGTATAGGATTTGGACAAAAAGTTCTTTGGCAGTAGGGTTTCAGTTAGAGAGTGAATGTAAATGTCAGCACATGTGAAGAGTCATCACTATGATGAACTGGGGAAAATAAGTAGGAAAGCAGATAACAATATACACATTACAAAATCAGGCAAAGTATAAAGTGAGGAATAGGATTAAACATTTTCAACAGGGTTGATGTTTTATATATAATCTTAGGAACAAAAAATTTGTAGTGACCAATAGGATTGACATTTGAGAGCATTAGGAAACCTGGACATGGATGTTTTTAGTAATCCATTCTTACTTTCCTTTTAGGCTTTGGTACAACCATAAGTGTGACCTTTGCATTTTGTGTCCAAAATATTACTGTCATAAAATGTATATGTAGATCAGGTGACATGAGTAATTCTTCCACCATTACTGTGGACTGTGAAGTCATTAGGTCATCCTCCAATATCCTGGTGTTTCTTACAGCTGCATTGGGATTTTGGTATTGGCTTCACTAAATAAAAAAAGTTCAACTGGATCACAGTGCTGGAGAAAGTACTCTCACGTGTGGTGGGTTTTGGTCTGCAGGAGAATGCACCAAACAGGCTTCTATCACACAAAGATTGCCCCCTTGTCCATAGCAAACTGATTCGGAATATTTCCCTGAAACCTCTCCATATAACAAGATGCCTTTACATATAAGGGTCTGCTGTCTGCACCATGTCAGTCACAAGCCATTTGGAAGCCAATGGCAGATCCACGTGGCCCCACCACAGATGTTGTATCATACAGCTGCACACCACTGCTCTAGACCCACTGCTCAGCAGGCTCCAACTTACTGGCATCTCTGCTGTACACCATTTTCATGAAACCCAGTCAATCAAGGCACTGTCTGGTACACTCATGATCAGCAACAGGACATCCAACGGTTCTCCATTGCCACCTGGTCATGGGAATTTCAAAAAATTCAAGGTATTTATCTAGCCATTTTCAAGGATGACGTTGGTGGCACTGTGGGTTTCAATTAATTCAGGAACCATTAAATGGTGAGGAAGCTCATTTCAATGAAATTTCAGGAGAACTCTCACAGGCAAGGCTTCCCAAAGAGTGGAACAAAGGTCACATGAAGCCAGGCCCATTGAGTTCAAGCCCAGGTAGACCAAGTCATCTCTTCCAACCGCCACACAAATGACCACAATTAAAAGCAAAACACTCCCACATGGCCCTCATCTTCTTTTATAAAGACCCTCATCATAACCTCTGGCTGGAGGTGTCCTTGAGGGGCGCAGCCCAAGTCAGTTTCCAAAATATTCTCCCTTGCCACTAATTTGCCTAAAGTGAGGGTGGCCTGAAATCCCTTCCTATGAACCAGGAGTGATCAAATATGCCTGCCGTTAATACTACTCTACTTCTCCAATTTGAGGCCTACTGTCTGTGGGGTATAGATTCTTATGTGAATTGGAATCATTAGAAAACCCAAGGTCCTATGGGCAACCCTCTGCAGGGCTTTGAAGAACCCATTTGAGTGAGTCTAGCAGTTGGAACAAATGTTCTTTAGCAATAGGCTTTTGGTTGCAGAGTGATTGTAAATGTCAGCACATGTGAAGAGTCAGTCAAAATGATGAGCTGGGGAAAATGTGTAGAAAAGCAGATATCAATAGACACATTAGGAAATCAGGCAAAGTACAATGTGAGTGATAGGATAAGACATTTTGAAAAGGGTTGAGGTTGAATATATAATCTTAGGAAGAAAAAAATATGTAGTCACCAATAAGAATGATATTTGAGAGCGTTAGGGAATCAGGGCATGGATGTTGTTAGTAATACTCGCTCACTTTCAATTTAGGCTTTGGTACAATCATAAGTGTGACCCTTGCATTTTGTGTCAGCAATATTACTGTGATAAAATGTATATGTATATCAGGTGACTAGAGTATTTCTTCCACCATTTCTGAAAGTAATGTTTTAAAGAATAATAAATTAGTTTGGGGATACAAATAGGTGTACCCTGTGTCGATGAATGAATATAGAGATATTAGGATATGTATGCACCATTCACTGAAGTTAGTTTTCAGTACTAGGAAACAAATATGTATTTCAGGTGGATGATATTTCTGAGAATAATTTTGTGAAATGTTGATTATAAATCCACAACATGAACATGAATGAATTTAGGGAGTGTATATAAGACACATATATTTCATTTTATGAAAAATCTGGAGTATATATATATATATATATATATATATATATATATATATATATATTCATACAGAAAAAACACATTAAAAATTAGCAATATATGTGCCAATCCATATTCACCATGAAATATATATCATCCACAGATAAAAAACTATTTATTTTTTTATGAACTTGGATTTATGTATAATGTTGTTCAACTAGGAAGCTCACCCATATATTGAATTTTCTATTCCAACAGTTTTAAGGAGAAGTGATCTCTTCTCACAATTTGTATCTGCCAAGTCAGCCACCTCACAAGAATGTACGTGTAACCCCAGGTAGGATTCTATATGTGCATATAAAAATACATGTGCTGAATAGGCTACAGAGAAATGGAGACAGGAATTCACATATTTGTTAACTTTAAAAACACATGGAGAACTATTTCAATTAAAAATTGACTAGATTTATAACACCAACACTTTATCATGCAAAAGGCAAGTCCAACTATACACCATGCCTCCTCTGAACTGCTTGTATTTCTATTCTGTTTGGGTTATTTTTCTCCATCATATTAGGATTAGTAGTCAGAGTCTAGTAGGGCATGTGTTAGTGTCAGGTAATCAGTATTTCGCATGGAAAATAGGAAAATGAATCCAATGTGTATGCAAATATGTGCTACATAAAAATCTTCCCACTCTCATCCAGAACAATGCCTTGCATTAGCTTCACCCCAAGTAAGACACAATTAGAGGAGAAGTGTTAGAAAATTTGTGAATATATATCTGGAATGAAAATGCTCAGGAGTTCACAACCTTGGAGGCGGTAGAGGAGTTTCCCAAAGCAAGGGACAGGGTTGATAGACCCAACCTGATCTTTTATTAAAATTGGGAGCCATCTTGCCACAAAGCTATGAAAAGATAATTTTGGCTTTACTATAAATTACTGCAAATTCTGAACCTGCTTGGAATGCCTGCCCATGCCTTGAACTTGCCCATGCCTATCTCTCTGACCAGATAGCATCCCTCTCTGAATGTTTAGTTATACATCATAATTTTTGGCCTTTCCTGGCCAGACAACGACCCTCTCATAGGTTCCAATGGTCATCATAATTTCTGATTTTGGGGCCAACAAAAAAATAATGTAAACTACCATTAGTGTGATGCTTGATAAAGTTCTTTTATCTGTAACCCCCGTTTCTGGGCTATATAGCTGGGCTGTTGTAAAGGTGGGGTTGCTGTCTTGTTCCCGCCGTTTTGTTAGGGGGAGGCAGCCCAGACAGTTGAAATAATAAGCTTGCATTAATTTGATTTTAATTGAAATCAGTGGTCTTTTTTTATTGGTTGTTCAAAACATTACAAAGCTCATGATATATCTTCTTTCAAACATTTGACTTAATTGGGTTTTGAACTCCCACTTTTATCCCAAATACAAATTGCAGAATCACATCGGTTACACACTCACATTTTTACATAATGGCATATTAGTGATGGTTGTATTCTTCTACCTTTCCTTTCCCCTGCTATCCCCCCTCCCCTCCCCTCCCATCATCCCTCTCTACCTCATCTGCTGTTCTTCAATTCTCTCCCTTGTTCCCCCCCCCATGTCCACTCACATCCTCTTCTATGAAATTTTGTGTAACATTGAGGGTCTCCTACCATTTCCTTATGCTTTCCCTTCTCTCTCCCTTTCTCTCCCCCCACTCGTCTTTGTTTAATGTTAATCTGTTTCTCATGCTCTTTCTCCCTGTTCTGTTCTTAGTTGCTCTCTTTATATCAAAGAAGACATTTGGCATTTGTTTTTTAAGGATAGGCTAGCTTCGCTTAGCACAATCTGCTCTAATGCCATCCATTTCCCTGCAAATTCTATGATTTTGTATTTTTTATTGCTGCATAGTACTCCATTGGTATAGATGCCACATTTTTTTATCCATTCATCGATTGAAGGGCATCTAGGTTGATTCCACAGTCTAGCTATTGTGAATTGTGCCGCTATGATCATTGATGTGGCTGTATCCCTATAGTATGCTCTTTTAAGATCCTCAGGGAATAGTCCAAGAAGGGCGATAGCTGGTTCAAATGGTGGATTCAATCCCAGCTTTCCCAGGTATCTTCATACTGGTTTCCAAATTGGCCTTATCAATTTGCAGTCCCACCAGCAGTGTACAAGTGTACTCTTTTCTTCACATCCTCGCCAACACTTATTGTTGTTTGACTTCATAATGGCTGATAATATTACTGGAGTGAGATTGTATCTTAGGGTGGTTTTGATTTGCATTTCTCTGACTGCTAGAGATAGTGAGCATTTTTTCATGTACTTGTTGATTGATTGTGTGTCCTCCTCTGTGAAGTGTCTGTTCAGGTCCTTGGCCCATTTGTTGTTTGGGTTATTTGTTATCTTATTGTTAATTTTTGAGTTCTTTGTATATTCTGGATATGCGGGCTCTATCTGAAGTGTGAGGAGTAAAAAATTGTTCCCAGGATGTAGGCTCTCTATTTACCTTTCTTATTGTTTCTCTTACTGAGAAAAAACTTTTTAGTTTAAGTAAGTCCCATTTATTTATTCTTGCAATTAACTCTAGGGCTATGGGTGTCCTATAAGGAATTTGGAGCCTACCCCACAGTATGTAGATTGTAGCCAACTTTTTCTTCTATCAGCCGCTGTGACTCTGATTTGATATCTAGCTCCTTGATCCATTTTGAGTTAACTTTTGTGCATGGCCAGAGAAAGGGAGTCAGTTTCATTTTCTTGTATATGGATTTCCAATTTTCCCAGCACCATTTGTTGAAGATGCTATCCTTCTCCCAATATGCTTTTAGCCCCTTTATCAAATATAAGAAAGTTGTAATTTTGTGGATTAGTCTCTGTGTCCTCTATTCTGTACCATTCAATGGTCCACCTTCCTGTTTTGGTACCAGTACCACACTGTTTTTGTTGCTATTAATTTGTAGTACATTTTGTAGTACAGTTTGAACTCTAGTATCACTATACCTCCAGATTCACACTTCCTGCTTAGAATTGCTTTTGTTATTCTGGGTCTTTTGTTTTTCCATACAAATTCCATGATTGCTTTATCTATTTCTACAAGAAATGCCGTTGGAATTTTAATTAGCATCGCATTGAACCTGTAAAGAATGTTGGGTAATAACGCCATTTTGATGATGTTAGTTCTATCTGTGAACAGGGTACATTTTTCCATCTTCTAAGATCTTCTTCTCTCTCTCATTTTAGGGTTCTGTAGTATTCATTGTATAAATCTTTCACCTCTTTTGTTAGGTTGATTCCCAAGTATTTTATTTTCTTTGAGGATATTGTGAATGGAGTGGTTGTCCTCATTTCCATTTCAGAAGTTGGTTGCTGATATACAGAATGCCTTTGAGTTATGCGTGTTGATTTTATTTCCTGCCACTTTGCTGAATTCATTTATTAACTCTAGCAGTTTCTTTGTAGACCCTTTTGGGTCTGTTAAATATATTATCATGTCATCTGCAAATAGTGATAATTTAAGTTCTTGTTTTTCTATTTTTATGACTTTAATTTCTTTTGTCTGTCTAATTGCTCTGGCTAATATTTCAAGAACTAAATTGAATAGAAGTGGTGATAGAAGGCATCCCTGTCTTGTTCCAGATTTTAGAGGGAATGCCTTCAGTTTTTCTCCATGTAGGATGATGCTAGCCTGAGGTTTAGCATATATAGCTTTTACAGTGTTGAGGTAAGTTCCGGTTATCCCTAGTTTTTCTAGTGTTTTGAACACAAAGGGATGCTGTACTTTGTCAAATATTTTTTTCTGCATCGTTCGAGATGATCATATGGTTCTTGTCTTCAAGTCTATTGATGTGGTGAATAGTATTTATTGATGTCCGTATATTGAACCAGCCTTGCATCCCAGGGATGAATCCTACTTGACCATGCTGCACAATTTTTTTGATATGCTTTTTATTCGGGAATCAGTGGTCTTTTCTTGTGTCCTGGCCTAACATTTTGGAGTTCTCCAGCGAGATGACCCTGCCCGACCAGATCACAAGACCAGACTGCTGGAAATTCTAAAGCTGGCCTTCCCTCCAGGGCTCCGGGCTGAAGAGCCACTCTAGGGGGTGTGCAACTTGAGATGTTCCAAGGCCTTAGAGTGAGCCTTAGGTACAGGAAGCACTGCAGTGAACCACCACACTAAAACTATGAGAAAGCACCTGATGGAGGAGGCCTCCATAGGTAAGTGGCGCCTTTATAACATCTGATATCAAGTTAAGGGAGATCTCCTATGATGACAGAGAGGTGGCCTGGGGAGGCTCACATATACTCCTGTCTGGGACAGTAATGAGAATTGTTCTGTCCTCTGTTCTGTTCTGTGGGGAATTCCTCTGGAATGGTAGAGAGTTGCGGATGAGCACGCACACGTTCCTACCCGGGAGCTTTAGCAAGATGTTGCATTGCTCCTCTGTTTTTCTGTTTTGGCGCCGGGTTTCTTTTTTTGTGTGAGTTTTGTTCTGTGTTCTATATTTTTTTTGTTTGTTGGTTTTTGTGAGTTTTGTTGTGTGATTTCTGTGGTAAAAACTTAAGGATATTGAACGTGAAAATGGGGAATAAAGCAAGTAAGTCTGACACCCCTTTGGAATGTGTTTTAAGAAACTGTGATGAACTTCACCCCCCTTTGTTAATCAGGATGAGAGAAGCCCCTAGCTGGCTGCCTGGAGCACACCCATGGCACAGGGCAATGCCTGCTGGGCACCTAAGAACTGAGTATCTCCCAGGTTAACAGGTGAAAACGCCTTTAAAACCCCTTGTCCCTCCAGATCAAGAGAGTCACAAACTTTGGGCAGAGTCCCCTGTGTTTCTCCTTTGTTAGCAAAGCAATAAACCTCCTTTTTTTCTTTTTTGCAAAATCCTGTCCTCATTATTAAATTGGCATTAATTGGCTTGAAGGTCAGGAACCGAACTTTAAGTTAGAAATATTGATACACCACCCCCCCTCCCGCCCCGGAACTTTTTGAGAGCTGACTACTGAAATGTTAGGAGATAGAGCGTGCTTGGGGTGGAACCGAACCAGAGGAGCTAATCCTGTAAGTCAAAGGAGGGACTGAGGGACTCCCAGCAGCTGCTGAAGCCCTGTTGCTTCAGGAAATTCCCTCCTCCTTCCCTAGACTATAAGGATTATGCAACCTCTGTCTTCTTAAAAAGAGAAAATTAAAAAGGGACACTAAATGCGGTAAAGTCTCCATGGAGACCCTTGATTTTACATTTCAGGTTGCCCCTCTGTGAAAACATCTGGTCCCCTTGTGGGGACATCTATGGTGCCACTGGTTTACGAGATTTTTCTCTTATCTGCTCTGTTTTAAAGGCTTCTATCTGTCAGCCATACTCTGGAGCTCCTTTCTGTCTGTCTTGTGTCTTTGTATCTGGCCCTATAAGACATGTGCAATAATGTGTTGATATTTTAAATTGTTTCTTGGAAATGATCTTAGCTGAATGTGTGTCTAAATGATGATGTTTTATTGTAACAATCTGGTGTCTGAATGGGTTTTTGAAACATTGCACAATCTTGCAGTAAATAGTCAGGTTTTGGTAATTGTTTAGTTTATGATTTCAGATAATTCATGCCAGAGAACTTAAATACTTACAATGGAAAACTAAAGAACTCTACTTCCAAGATGGCAAGTAACTTCCCAATCATTCTGTCTTTATTTTTTTTCACCAATTTTGAATTATATAGCCTGGGAAAATGTCACTGTGGGTACCTGTGCATTAATTTGGAAAAGGATAGTAAATCATAGTATAACTTTTTACAAAAACAAGATATAAAGATATAAAATTTTGTGAATTGTATCTTAAACTTCTATCATAATTTTCAACATCCTAACCTGAATATTATGGCTAAAATGCCTTAGGTCTGAGTGTTCTGCTCAGAAAAGCAGTTTTTTCCAGCTCCTTCCAGACCTCAACCAGGAATTATGTTGAAATGCAATGAAAGAAGCCTGCAAGCTCAGTAAGAGACTGATCTGAAGCCTAAGGGGGAAAAAAAGGTAAATTGTATGGTATCTGCTAAATACTGGCCAGTCATTTTTTCTAGGACTCCTATTTTTTCCTTAGATTCTTTATATTTTTTGAACTCATGATTTTGACCCTACAGACCTAGGTTAATATTTTTCTGATCATTTCTATCTTTGACCAACTGTGGAGATTTTGAAACATTGCAATGAAAATTTCACCTGCGAAAAGCTACAAGGCCTTTATTATTATTATGTGTGCACACTTTTGTTAGGTGTTGTATGTATATATACATATATATATATATATATATATATATATATGTTAGTATATCATATATATGATACACAAATGCACATATATATGGAGCACTAATTTAAAAAAGCGGTCATAAAAACAAATTTTAAAAAGTGGATCCAAAGATTTTTAATTCACATGATTAAAATGGTTCAATTTAAATTGGATAAACAGATAAAAATAAATGTCTTTAAATTTAAGCTTTCAAGTTTTTCTAGGTGTTCAAAAATCTAATAAAATATTAATGTCAACAAATGATATAATATACCTTGGTTCTAGCACTTTTTCTTCAACAAAAAAATGGTTTAAACTGTTCATTACATTTGTCTAATATTTTGATAAGTAAGTAAAGTAAATTTGATTTGGGATTACTCATTCATGAGTACATTTGTTTGACATCTGATTGATTTACTAAGGTCTGTATAAGTTTGTACTAAAGTCTGTATAAGATTTAAAAAATCAGTCATGTTTTTAGGAGGCAAAAATTTCTTAAAACATAAGTGTACCCATAATATTGTGTTTATTAAGTTTTATTTTTTCTAGAGCAAGCAACCATAAAAATGAAAAAAATGATTAAATAAGAACTGTTATTTTAGAGCACTGTAGTGCCATTTCTTTAAAAGCTAAACTTGGTTAATGTAGAAACAACAATGTAATTGAGATGCTACTAATATGCTCATATCTTTCAGGTTTACAAGTCTATAAGGTAGAAACTTTAAAAGAGTATTATATCAAGCTGGTGTTCTGAAGCCGTATGGTAAAAAAAAAAAAAAAAAAATTATTGGGGATTTATTTACCTGTTATCAATAAGATATGTAAAGTTTTATGTTACTTTTTACATTGGGGAACAATTTAAATATATTTTTAAGTTAATGAGAGCCTAATCTATGTAAAGGTATAAAACTCTCAGCCTTTCTTTAATTCATGTTTTAAATTTGATAGCATATGGTGTTAGCTAATGTTCATGTGACCTCAAACAATTTATGTAGACTTTGTAAAATGATAATTAAAAAACAAAGATCAGCTTTAGAACTAAAACACTTAAGATTTATAAAGAGCCCTGCCTTACCTGAGATAAGGCTCTGTGTCCCATCTTAGTACATATGAGAATGACAACGAAAGCAGTAGGTCAGATTTTATTTCATTTAAAGTTATGTACAAAAGTCGTTTTTTTTGTTTTTTTTTTTTCTGTCAAGATTACTAGGATCTCAAACAGGGGATATAATGTAAAACTCAGCCAAAAAATTCAGGGTAGCTATTAAGAAACCTTAGTATTTTTACTCTTGTTAAAAAATTTTATTTTGTAATTTCCTTATAAGTGATCTAAAGATTCTCTGTTAGTGTTTTACAGAAGTGTTGCTTTAAGAACAAAACATTGGTTAATTTAAGATAATAAGTCATCACCTAAAAGACAGACAGAATAATACAGATCCTAATTAATTAAAAGATAAATTGTTATAAAGGTATAGACATTAGAGCTCAGTACTCTTAATATAAGGCTGTTAAATTTTATTTACTGGATGTTTAAGATTAGGATTTAAAATTAAAGTTAAATGAAAAGGGCCAAGAAAACCAATATTTGGCTCTTGCCCTCTGAGTCAGTCTGAATCCAGGGAACAGGGGACTTCTCTAAAGAGCTTTGCAACTCTGGGCCACATAACCTCCAGATCAGAGAAATTAATGAGACCACTGGAGAACAGAAAGCCAGTTAGTGCATTTGCTACGAAGAGGAGTGTCATCAGAGAAGGGAGACATCCCTGATGCTTCCGAGGGAGCCCACATGGTCAAGCAAGACCTGGACCCACCTAGCGCAAATGGCATGAGCAGAACTGAGAAGCTGCTCTCAAGTTTCCCCAGGAATGTCTCCCATAAAAGAACAGCTGACTGTTAACAATAGATAGTTTGACTGCTTTACCTTAAACACTTAGAAAAGACAGTTAAAACCAAAATGCAGCCATTCTGGGGTATTTAAAATAATTATAGTACTACTACTAATAATAATAATATTTTAAGGTATACACTTTATGTTAGCCTCCCAAAATAAGTAAGACTGGAGGCTACAAAGAAGAATTCTCAGACAGGAATGCCTGATAACTATAAAAAGAGACTATCAAGAGGAGCTGCCAGAGGCAGAAGTATTTAGTTTAAGGCCTACAGATATTCCTAACCTACACAGGTAGGCTTGGTATTTTCTAGTAAGATTATCCAGCCATTGAGTAACAGAATTAAGGTTTTTCTATTAGACCCAGAGGTCATACTACTAAAAGTATTTTGCAAGATCAGATGACATTAAATTATTAAACTCTATCTTATGGGGAGGGACAACTGTAACACTAAAATTTAAATGTTAAGTTGACAGTCCAGATAACTGGGTATATTAAAGACTGGTGAGGAAACTTCTATACAGTCACATGTTCCAGCTGCTGCAACATTATTCAGTACTCATGCTTTTTGTTTCTCTCCTAGAAGAACCCATCCCCAGATGACTTTACAAACTGTTCTTCCCCAACCAGACTCAAACCGAACTGACTTCTAAAAGGCAACTTATGTCCCTCAACTGACTTCTAAAAGGCAACTCATGTCCCTCACGCAATGCCCCCTCACATCACCCTCTCCCAGCTTAGAAGAAGCCAAAATGATTGACGCTTCTCTTCTTACAACAATGGATCCAAAAATTAATAGACAATAAATATAGGTAATTAATTAAGTCAGGTAAAACCAGGGAGACCTGTTTTTGGAGAGTTCTAAAAATTTGGAGACTGTTACCTAAGGGATTATAATTCCCTCAGTGCTCTTTCCCTAACCTATAAAAGATTTGAAAGGCACACATTAGAAAAGGCAGGAATGATAGACCCTACCTGATCTCTCATTAAAATTGGGAGCCATCTTGCCTCAAAGCCATGTAAAGATAATTTTGGATTAACTATAAATTACTTCAAATTCTGAACCTGATTGGAATGCCTGCCTGTGCCTTGAACTCACCCATGACAGGCTCTCTGACCAGATAGCAGCCGTCTCTGAAACTTTAATGACACCTCATGAATATTTGCCTTCCCCGGCCAGACAACGACCCTCTTTGAGGTTCTGATGGTCCTCATAAATTCTGATGTTGGGGCCAGAAAAAAAAATGTAAACTACCATTAGTGTGATGCTTGTCAAAGTTCTGTTATCTGTAACCCCCCAATTGTGTAACTTTCTGGACTATAAAGCTGGACTGTAGGAAAGGTGGGTTTGCTGTCTTGTTACCATAGTTCTGTGAGAGAGAGGTAGCCCAGGGAGTGGAAATAATTAGCTTTAATTTATTTGATTTTAATTTGAGTCAGTTGTCTTTTCTTGCATCCTAGTCTAACAGGTAAACACTCCACAACCATGGAGCTCTGATGGCCTAAAGTCTTCTGGAGAAACTGCCTCTGAGGTTGAGCACTTGAAATATATATTGTTGTCAGGAGCTTTAGCTTCTTTTGTAGTGAGACCATCAATCCTGGGTCTGCATCTATGTGACCTGGAGAACATGGTTTCTAATTTTCCAATGAACATGAGGCAGCAGTGCTGAATTCTCTCTTTGTAGGTAAACTGTGGCCATTGAAGGCTAAGTGTCTCCCCATGTGGACTGTGAAGCCATATGGTCATCCTCCACATTTCATGGTGTTTCTTGCTGCTGTACTGGGAATTTCGTATTTTCTTCATGAAATACAAGTAGTTCAACTGGGACACAGTGCTGGAGGGAGTTCTGTCATGTGTGGTGGGTCAGGGTCTGCATGAGAATGCACCAACCAGGCTTCTATCCCACATAGCTTGCTCCTTTGAAGATAGCAACCTGATTCTGAACATTTTTGCCCTGAAACTTCTCCATATAACAAGATGCCTTTATATGGAGAGGTTTCAGACATATAAGAAATTCCTGGCTGCACCATGTAAGCCACAAGCCATTTGGAAGTCAACGGCGGATCCACATGGCCCCACCACAGATGTTTTATCACACACCTGCACACAACAGCTCTGGGTCACTACTCAGCAGGCTTCAACATACTGGCATCTCTGTTATACACCATTTTTATGAAATCCAGTCAATCAAGGCACTGTCTGATACACTCATGATCATCAACAGGACATCCAAAATGTTCTCCAGTGCCACCTGGTTATGGAAATGTGAAAAATTTCATGGTATTTATCTAGCCATTTATCAAGGTTGTATTTGTAGACACTGTGGATTTCAATTTATTCAGGAACCATTAAATGGTTAGGAAGCTCATTTCAATGAAAGCTCTAAAGAACTCACACAGGCAAATCTCCCCAAAGAGTGGACAAAAGGTCACATGAAGCCAGGCCCATTGAGGTCTACAATGTGAGGTCCATGTGTGTTTTGACTCTCAAATGTGGCTGCCAAGTCTTTCAGAATAAAATCATGTGATATCCTGGCTGAGATTCCCAGTGCTCTGTGGAAAGCCACCCTTGGCCTAGATCTCAGTTTTCAAGGGCGACTCTCATTCATGGCCTCCTAAAATCCAAACAGAATTCATGGCAATACTTCACTGAGGTCAGTTCCAGAACCCAGTCTCTAAGGGAAATCATACCAGACTTCAAGCCCAGGTGGAGCCAGTATTCACTTCCAAGCAACACACAAATTACCACAATTAAAACCAAAACACTCCCACATGGCCCTCATCTTCTTCCATATAGACACTCATCATTACCTCTGCCTGGAGGTTTACATGAGGGCCACAGCCCAAGACAGTCTCCAAAATAAGCTCCCTTGCCCCTCATTTGCCTAAAATCAGGGTGGCCTGGACACCTTTACTGTTATCCTGGAATGATCAAATAGGTCTGCCTTTAATACTGCTCTTTTTCTCCAATTTGAGGCCTACTGACTGACAGGGATAAATTCTTTATGTGATTTGGAAGCATGAAAAAACAAAAGCTCCTATGGGCTAGCCTCTGAAGGGCTTTGAAAAACTCATTTGACCCAAAGGATCCCTATTCTCACTTATGGAGGTCAGGAACCTAACAGAGGAAGGCAAGAGACTTCTTCCACAATGACTGATCTTATTGCTATTTTGGTTTTGCATGCACAAATGGGATATTTCTTTAGATCCATTAGGTGCTGAGAATCTAAGCCATAGCCTCACACAGGGCCAGGAGGCTGATTCAGACACATCACTTTCCAAAGCAATTAAAAAAAGAGCCACAGGTGATGCCCATTTATTTCCATTTTAAAACTGTTTTCTTCAGGCTTCACACAGAGGTGGCCTGAGGCAAAGACCTTCCTGATATTCAGGGCAACTGAACAATAGGTAAGCAAAAGGCCCAAAGCAGGGTTTCTCCACTGAGACTGTACTGGTCACACTGATATCTGAGTTTTCTGAGATGCTCCCATTCCCTTCAGCTATCCAGTAATGGCTATGTAACAGAGCATGGAGGTGGTACATATCTTGGACACAATACCATGAGCTTATTTTGGAGTTTTGCAAGAATTCAAGAAGAAAACAGGAACTTTGGAAGATAGCTGGTGTTGCCCTTCAATAAGGCTACTCATCAATTTGCCATTCATCAATTGGGCAGGATGCATGCTAGGAAACTTTCTACTAGACTGGACACATTCACTGATGCATTCACTATTCGAATGTCTACAACCACGGACACAGTGGGATACACAGAAATACAAACACACGGCTTGTCAAACGACTTTCTAAAAACAGTCCCCTCCAAACCAAACATACCGCAATTCCTACCTATTCTCAGAACATGAGACAAAACCAAAAACTCAAACCCACACCCACAAATGCACCTCCTTCCCCCAAGTAGGTCTGTGACTATCCCGAGTATCCTCTGACTGGTGGGCCATAGGATGTTCCCAAGAAAAGGCCTGTCCTGTCTCAGATCTGTACTCATTGCCCAAATCTGTGAAATTGTCAGGAGCCAGCGGTTAGCCACTACCTGTTTTCTTAGGAAAGGCCCCTCTTAAGACCTCTCCTGGCATTTGGCTATCCTTACATCAGTAAGTACCAAGAAAAACTGAATCTGTCCTTCATAAATCTAAACAAGTGAGCCCACTTGGAGTGGGACTGGGACTGGCTCTGGGTGCCTGGTTTCTTCGATCCAAAGTTCAGAGAGTTCCATCACCAAAAAAATTAGGTAGGTCACTTTCTTCAAGAACTAAATGAGGTCACTGCCTTGGCAACAACTTCGTCCTAACAGTTGCATCCAAAAGTCCCATGAGATGGATGCTGTCCCTACTTCCTTTGACACTTTCACAAGTTAGAATGGTATATCAACCATTGGCACCCAGGATCAGCTCTCCACACAGGCCTGGTTTGGTCCATCTTTTCTACATTAAGAAGTGAGAGGCTGATTCAGACACATCCCTTCATCCTGACCAGGTTTTTTTCCATGGAAGTTGACTTTTGCTCTCTCAAGTCCTTCATAGCTGCCTTCATCTTCTCCAAGATCTATTGTGCATGTACCTTTGAGGTTCTCAGCAGGTTGAAGATCCTCTATGGTCCTGTATTGTAAGACCAACTCTGTCCCCGTACTTCTGTAAAGTTAGATTGAGGTAACAGTGTATGATTAGGGTTAATAACAGGTTCAATTTAGGTTAGGAATCATTCTGCAGGATGAATAATGGTATTAAAAACCTGGGATATTTACAAAAATATAAAGGTGAAATATAACTATTGAAACAGAAATCTAAGTAAGATTTGAAGCCCAGAAGGGCATTGGGACCTTAGTTGGGATTCTTACTTTTGAATTATATTCTGCACAGTTGTCTCAGATAAATCGATATACAATGGCATAGGACCTTGTACTTAGGATGATGGAATGTCTAAGAGAACATCCAATCCAAAAGGGATGGTGGGTAGGATAAGCAAGAAAATTGGTAGACTTCGAAAGAAGAGTGAGTATAGGATTTGAACAAAAAGTTCTTTAGCAATAGGGTTTTGGTTAGAGAGTGAATGTCAATATCAGCACATGTGAAGGGTCAGTCACAATAATGAACTGGGGAATAAATGTAGGAAAGCAGATATCAATAGAGACATATAGAAATCAGGCAATGTATAAAGTGAGTAATAGGAATAGACATTTTCAACAGGGTTGAGGTTGAATATATAATCTTAGGAAGAAACAAATATGTAGTCACCAATTGGATTGACATTTGAGACCATAAGGCAACATGGACATGGATGAATTTAGTAATCCATGTTCACTTTCCATTTAGGCTTTGGTACAATCATACGTGTTAAATTCGCATTTGGTGCCCAGATTATTACTCTGAAAAAATGCATATGTAGATCAGGTATCATGAGTATTTCTTCCACCATTTCAGGGTGCAATATTTTGAAGACGTATAAATTTCTATTGCGGGTTCAAAGAGGTGTACCCTATGTCTATGAATATAGAGATAATGCATGAATAGACTATACTGTGAATAAAAAATATAACTGGTTCCATCTTTAAATAATGGATTGAATTGATATCTGAAAATATATAAGAAATCTTATATTGATATACAATCACTCATTCCAACCAGTTATACATCTAATGGGGATATTAGGATTTTGGTTTATCATGAAGGGTAGTGTGGGATTTGCTTCAAAAGTGATTATGGAAATTGAAAATAATGTGTTTGGAAAGAAGTCTCATGAAAAGACCAGTCAAGAAACATGGAGGAATACATGTGTTCTGAAGCAGGAAGTGATTAAATGTGAAACAAATGCCTATAAATTTGCTAACTTGTAGATGAAATATATATCATATGATTTGCATAAACTGAAGAAATAGTAACATACCAGTGTTGAATAAAAATGAATGTCAAAATACACATCATGTCCCATTGTAATTTGCTTGCATTGATGTTAAACTGGGTCAGGTACTGTTGAAATATTAGGATTTGTATGCACCATTCATTGAATTTAGTTTTCAGTACTAGGAAACAAATATGTATTTCAGTTGGATGAATATTTCTGAGAATAATGTTACGAAAAGTTGATAATAAATCCACATACATGAATATGAATGAATTTAGGGAGTGCATACTAAGACCCATTTTTCATATTTTGAAAAATATTGAGAGTATATATATATATATATATATATATATATATATATATTACATATGAGTTTATATATATATATACTAAAAAAATATATGAACATGAATGAATTTAGGGGGTGTAAATAAGACACATATTTCATATTTTAAAAAATCTGGAGAGTGTGTGTATGTGTGTGTGTGTGTGTGTGTGTGTGTGTGTTTGTGTGTGTGTGTGTGTGTATATATATATATATATATATATATATATATATATATATCTCCACACAAACACAGATATTAAAAAGTAGCAATATATATGCCTATCAAAATTTACCATGAAATATACATCATCCACAGTTCCAAAAATATTCATTTTACTGAACATGGATTTATGAATAATGTTGTTCAACTAGGAAGCTCAGGCATACATTGAATTTTCAGTTTCAACAGCGTTTAGGAGGAGAGATCCCTTCTCACAATTTGTATATGCCAGGTCAGCCACCTCACAAGAATGTACATGTGGTACCAGGTAGGATGTTATATGTGCATATAACAATACATGTGCTGAATAGGCTACAGAGAAAGAGAGACAGGAATTCACATATTTGATAACTTTAAAAAATGGAGAACTATTTCAACAAAAATTTAACTACATTTATAATTCCTATCTTATTTAATGCAAAAGACAACTCCAAATATACACCATGCCTCCTCTGAACTGCTTGATATTCTATTCTGTTTTAGTTATTTTTCTGCATCATATTAGGATAAGTAGTCAGAGTCTAGTAGGGTATGGGTTAGTGTCAGGGAATCAGTATTTCGAATGGAAAATTGGAAAATGAATCCAATTTGTATGCAAATATGTGCTACTCAAAAATCTTCCCACTCTCATCCAGAACAACCTCTTGACATTACATTCACGCAAAGTAAGACCAAATTAGAGGAGAAGAGTAAGAAAATCTGTGAGTGCATATCTGGAATAGAAAATGCTCAGGACTTCACCACCTTGAATATGGTAGAGGAGTTTCCCAAAGTAAGGGACACGGTAAACACTCCACAAACTTGGATCTCTGCTGGCCTAAACACTTCTTGAGAAATTGCCTTTGAGGTTGGGCAGTTGAAATATATGTTCTTGTCAGGAGTTTTAGCTTCGTTTTTAGTGATACCATCAAAGCTGGGTCTGCATCTCTGTGACCTGGAGGACATGGTTTCTTATATTCCAATGAACATGAGGCAGCAGTGATGAATTCTCTCTTTGTAGGTAAGCTGTGGCCACTGGGGGCTAAGTGTCTCCACGTGTGGACTGTGAAGCCATTTGGTCATCCTCCACTTTTCGTGGTGTTTCTTGCTGCTGTACTGGGAGTTTGGTATTTTCTTCATGAAATACAAGGAGTTCAACTGGGACTTAGTGCTGGAGGGAGTTCTCTCACGTGTGAAGGGTCAGGGTCTACAAGAGAATGCACCACCCAGGCTTCTATCCCTCATCGCTTGGCCCCTTGTCCATAGCAACCTGATTCTGGACATTGCCCTGAAACCTCTCCGTATAACAAGATGCCTTTATATTGAAGGGTCTGCTGGCTGCACCATGTCAGTCACAAGCCATTTGGAAGACAATGGCAGATACACATGACCCAACCAAAGATGTTTTATCACACACCTGCACACCACTCTAGGCTCTAGGCCCACTACTCAGCAGGCTCTAACTTACTGCCATCTCTGTTGTACACCATTTTCATGAAACCCATTCAATCAAGGCTCTGTTTTGTACACTCATGATCAGCAACAGGAGATCCAAAGTTTCTCCAGTGAGACCTGGTCATGGGAATTTCAAAAATTTCATGGTATTTATATCACCATTTTTCAAGGATTTAATTGGAGGAACTGTAGGCTTCAATTCTTTGAGGAACCATTAAATTATGAGGAAGCTCATTTCAATGAAACCTCTGGAGAACTCTCACAGACAAGTCTTCCCAACGAGTGGCCAAAAGATCACATGAAGCCAGGCCCATTGAGGTCTACAATGTGAGGTCCATGTGTGTTTTGACTCTCAACTATGGCTGCCAGGTCTTTCAGAATAAAATCCTCTGATATACCGGCTGAGATTCCCTGTGCTCTGTGGAAAGCCACCCTTGGCCTAGATCTCAGTTTCCAAGGGCGACTCTCATGCGTGGCCTCCTAAAATCCCAACACAATTCATGGCAATACTTCTCTGAGGTCAGTTCCAGAACTCAGTCTCTAAGGGAAATCACACCAGAGTTCAAGACATGATGGACCCAGTCATCTCTTCCAACTGCCACAAAAATGACCACAATTAAAACCAAAACACTCCCACATGGTCCTCATCATCTTCCATATAGACACTCCTCATAACCTCTGGCTGGAGGTTTCCATGAGGGGTGCAGCCCATGACAGTGTCCAAAATAAGCTCCCTTTCCCCTCATTTGTGTAATGTCAGGGTGGCCTGGACACCCTTCCTGTGAAATATGATTGATCAAATATTCCCGCCATTAATACTGCTCTGCTTCTCCAATTTGAGGCATACTGATTGTGGGGTTTAGATTTTTTATGTGAATTGGAGACATGAGAAAACTCGGGCACCTATTTGCTAGCTTCTGCAAGGCTTTGAATAACTCATTTAATCCAATGGATCCCTAAGCTCACCAGATGGAGGTCAGGAACCTTACAGAGTAAGGCGAGAGACTTCATCCACAATGACTGCTCTTTTGGCCATTTTGGTTTTGGATGTATACATGGGATCTTTCTTTAGATCCTTCAGGTGCTGAGAATCAAAGACACAGCCTCACACAGAGCCAAGAGGCTGATTCAGACCCATCCCTTTCTAAAGCAATTAAGCAAAGAGCCACAGGTGATGCCCATTCATTTCCTTTTGAAAACTGTTTTCTTCAGGCTTCACAAAGGGGTGGACTGAGGCAAAGACCTTCCTGATATTCAGGGCAATAGAACCATAGGAAAGCAAAAGGACAAAAGCAGGGTTTTTCCACTGACACTTTACTGGTCACACTGATATCTTAGTTTTCTGAGATGCTGGCGATTCCCTTCAGCTATCCAGTATATGGCCATGTCACAGAGTTTGGAGGTGGTACATATTTTGGACACAAAACCATGAGCCTATTTTGGAGAGTGGCCAGAATTCAGGAAGAAAACAGGAACTTAGGAAGATAGCAGATGTTGAACATCCATAAGGCAAGCCAGAGTCCATTCATAAATTGGGCAGCATGAATGCTGGGAAGCTTTCGACTAGACAGAACACATCCATTGATGCGTTCTCTGTTCTAATGTCTACAACCACGGACACAGTGGGATACGCAGACATAGAAACACTCACCTTGTCAAAAAACTTACTAGAAACAGTCGACTCCAAACCAAAAAAACTGCCTTTCCTACCTATTCTCAGAACATGAGACAAAACCACATACAGTAGAGGAGGTAGAGAGAGAAGAGGGGAGGGGATGGGACAGGGGGGATAGTAGAGGATAGGAAAGACAGCAGAATACAACAGATACCAGAATGGCAATATGTAAATCAATGGTTGTGCAACTGATGTGATTCTGCGATCTGTATATGGGGTAAAAATGGGAGTTCATATCCCACTTGAATCAAAGTGTGAAATATAATATATCAAGAACTATGTAATGTTTTGAACAACCTACAATGAAAATTAATTAAAAAAATAAAAAAACACAAACTCACAACCACATCCACAATGTCACCTCCGTCCCCAAAGTAGGTCTGAGACTATCCAGAATGTCCTCTGATAGGTGCGCCATATTTTGTTCCCCTGAAATTGCCTGTCCTGTCTCAGATCTGGTCTCAAGGCCAACTCTGTGAAGTTGTCAGAAGCCAGTGTTGAGCCACTACCTGCTTTCTCAGGAAAGGACCCTCTTCAGAGCTCTCCTGGCATTTGGCCATTTTCATATCAGTAGGTACCAAGAAAGTCTCACTCTGTCTTTGGTAAATCCAAACAAGTTAGCACACTGGGACTGGGACTGAAACTGGCTCTGGGTGCCTGGCTTTGTGGATCCCACCTTTAGAGTGTTCTATCCCCAAGGAAGTGAGTAGGTCACTTCCTTCAGGAACTGAATGATGTCACTGCCTTGGCAACCACTTTGTCCTAACAGTTTCTTCCAAAGATCCCATGAGATGGAGGCTGCCCCTATGTCCTGTGACACTTTCAGAAGTTCGAAATGTATATCAACTCTAGGCACACAGGAACAGTTCTCCACACAGTCCTGGTTTGGTCCATCTTCTCTACATTAGGAAGAGAGAGGCTTTTTCTGACACAACCCTTCATCCTGACCAGGTTGTTTGCCATGAAAGATGACTTTTGCTCTCTCAGGTCCTTCATAGCTGCGTATATCTTCTCCAGGAATCATTTCTGCATGAACTTTTTATGTTCTAAGAAGGTTGAAGATCCCCTACATTCCTGTATTGTAAGACCAACTCTGTCCCTGCTCTTCTGTAAAGTTAGATTGAGGGAACAGTGTCTGCTTAGGGAAATAACGGGTTCAATTTGGGTTAGGAATCATTCTGTGGAATGAATAATGGTCTTAGGAACCTGCGATATTTACAAGAATACAGGTGAAATATAAGTATAAAAACAGAAATCTAGGTAAGATTGGAAGCCCAGAAAGGCATTGGGGCCTTGAGTGGGATAGTTAGGTTTGAATTATGTTCTGCACAGGTGTCTCAGATAATCAATATACAATGCCATAGGACATTGTACCTTGGATGATTGAATGTCATAGGGAACATCCAGTCAAAAAGGAATAGTTGGTAGGATTAGGAAGACAGTCAGTAGGTTTAGAAAGAAGAGTGAGTATAGGATTGGGACCAAAAGTTTTTTAGCAATAGCGTTTCCGGTAGAGAGTGAATGTATATGTCAGGACATATGAAGAGTCAGGCATAATGATGAACTGGCAAAATTTGTAGGAATGCAGATAGCAGTAGAGACATTAGGAAATCAGGCAAATTATAAAGTGAGTGATAGGATTAGACATTTTCAACAGGGTTGAGGTTGAATATATAATCTTAGGAAGAAAGAAGTATGTAGTGACCAATAGGATTGACATTTGAGAGCATTAGGCAACCTAGACATGGTTGTTTTTAGTAATCCATGCTCACTTTCCATTTAGGCTTTGGTGAAAGGTTAATAAAATAGGTACTTGTCACTTCCTGTTTTTCTTTATGCTTAACAAAACACTGTTGAAATCTGGAGAACTGTTTGCTAATCTTGTTACCAGAATGTGCTGTCCCCAACTGCCAAACTGCAGAATGTACTCCCTCACCCATTTGCACGCAAACCGCCCACTCACCCTGACCCATCAATAAACTTCCCTCCTTGCCCTCTTCAAAGAAATCATTTAAGCTCTGCTTAAGCTGTTCTTAGGGGTCTCTGCTCTATTCCGGTGAGCTCTGAGCCCCAGCATGCTGGACCCCCAATAAACCCTTTGCTGTTGCAATAGACAGTCTCTTGGTGGTCTCTTCCTCTGATGCTTGCCTGACCTTTATATCTGGAGGCCCCAGCAAAATCTGGCAGGGGCAGAAGAATGACCCCCAACAGGCTCCTGTCAGGGTAAGTAAGGCGCCTCTCTCTGATTTCAGGTTTCAGGTTAGGGCTTGGCAGAATTGCTATCATTGATGAGCGTGAGCTCTCTCCGATGGTGGCTGACAGACGTGTGTCACAGAGCCACAGGCCACGTCCCTGGGGTTTGCCCAAGAGGACTCTGGAATTCGAGGAACAAAAGTCTCCTCAAGTCAGTGGTATTTTGTTTTGGATTCAGGATTGCCAGCTCATCAGGTTTTGCCGGCCACTCAGTCCTGGTCTCAGTATTGGAAGTCCATTGCCTGTCTTTATTGTCTTGTCTTGTCTGTGTCGTGTGTCCTTGCTTTCACTGTTTGTGTATTTTTCATTATGGGACAGAGCACTTCAAGGTCTCTGTTCCTTACCCTTGATCACTGGACCAAAGTACGCTTAAGGGCTCAGAATCTTTCTTTTTCAGTAAAACAGCAGACCTGGCAGACTCTCTGTGCCTCAGAATGACACACCTTTGGAGTCGGATGGCTCCCAGAAGGATCTTTCTACTTCCCCCTAATTTGAAAAATCAGAGAAATCACCTTTCACCTGGGGCCACATAGCCATCCAGATCAACAGCCATATATCTTAACTTGGCAGGACCTCTACAAATCTCCTCCTCCGTGGGTGAAGCCTTTCCTTGTCCGTGTCCCTGCTCCTACTCCTTTTTCCATGATTCTATCTCCCAAGCCCTCTGCTCTTAATCCTCCACCCTCTGTTCTCCCTGAGTCTCAAGACTCTACTGGACTCTCCTCCCCCTCCTTATCCCCTGCCCTCGTCCACCTACCCCCAACATACTCTAAGTGATTCCTCTGCTGCTGACTCAGCCTCTCAAGCATTGGAGGAAACCAGGCAGGCCCAGCACCCTCCAGATTACGCCCCCTTGGCACACACATCCCACCTTCCCTGGAGGAAGCTGGCCCGGCTAAAAGAACTCAAAGAACTCACCGGCGTTTTCACACCTTCTTACTTGGGATGACTGCCAACAACTCCTAGGGACTCTCTTTACGACAGAGGAATGAGAGAGAAACCTCCTGGAAGCTAGGAAAAAAATATCCTCGTACCAGATGGGCGACCGACACAACTTCCCAACATAATCAAAGCCAGCTTCCCCTTGAACCGACCCAACTGGGACCCCAACACATTTGAAGGTAGAGAGCATCTGTCCACTTATTGCTGGGCTCTAGTAGAGGGTTTCCAAGCGGCTGATAGGCAACCAACTAATTTGGCCAAAGTAAGAGAGATTATTCAAGGGCCTGATGAATCTCCCTCTATGTGTCTAGAGAGAATTATGGAGGCATATAGGAGATATACTCCTTTAGATCTTCAAGCAGAGGACCAAAAGCATCTGTCACGATGGCCTTTGTTGGGCAAGCTGCCCTGGAGATTAAAAGAAAGTTACAATGCTTAGATGGATTACAAGATATAACTTTGAGAGAATTAGTCAGAGAAGCCGAAAAAGTATACTATAAGAGAGAAACTGAGGAAGAGAAGGAACAAAGGAGGGAGAATGAAAGGGAGCAAAGGGAGGATGAGAGAATCAAAAGACAGACTAAGGCATGGACTAAGGTCCTGGTCACAACAACAAATAGGCCAGAAATTGTGAAACAGGGAGACAGGAAGGGATATTTTGGCCCAAGCCAAATGCCACCCCTGGCCTCAGATCAATGTGCCTACTGTAAAGAAAAAAGACACTGGGCCAAAGAGTGCCCTAGAAAGAGACAGCCATGCCTGCCAGACATTCTGACTCTGGAGGATGACTAAGAAAGCCGGGTCTCAGATCACCTCTCCAAGCTCAGGGTAACTTTTGAAGTGGAGGGGACCCCAGTAAACTTTGAAGTTGATACAGGGGCAGTATACTCAGCCCTTAAGGCCCCATTGCGCCCTCTATCCAATAAAAGGTCTCTAGTTCAAGGGGCTAATGGCAGTAAACATCGGGCTTATACAACTAAGAAAACCATGGACCTGGGGAAAGAAAAAATCCATCAATCCTTCCTAGTAATTCCAGAATGCCCAGCCAAATTGATGGGCAGAGATCTGCTCACCAAGCTCCAGGCCAGAATAAATTTTAACCCTGAAGGCCCCTAAGTGAAATTTCTAAATCCTTCAGTAAATCTCCTATAGTCAATGCATTAACTATGTCAGTAGAAGATGAACATCAACTCTTCACACACACCCAAGACTGATCAAACAGGCAAGCTATCTCAGAAATGGATAACAGATTACCCAGATGCCTGGGGAAAAAATGCTGGGTTAGGCTTAGCCATGAAAAAAACTCCAATAACAGTGGAGTTAAATACCTCAGCCTCCCCATTCAATGTCAGACAATATCCTTTGAGCAAAAAAGCTAAAGATGGGATAAGGCTCCATTTTCAGAAATATCTGGCCTTAGGGTCCTAAGGCCCTGTCAATTGGCCTGGAAAACTCCCCTGCTACCAGTAAAAAAAGCCAGGAATTGGAGACTATCCCCTGTTCAAGACCTAAGAAAGATCAACAACAGAGTGCAGGACATTCACCCCATGGTACCTAATCCATACAATCTGCTTAGCACTCTGAACCCTGAGCGGAAATGGCATACTGTTCTGAACTTAAAAGATGCTTTCTTTTGCTTGCCTCTGCATAAAGATAGTCAGTTGCTGTTTCCTTTCAAGTGGGTAGACCCAGAAACCGGAACATCTGGTCAACTAACTTGGACTAGACTCCCACAGGGGTTCAAAAACTCCCCCACTCTCTTTGATGAAGCAATCCACAGAGATCTCAACAACTTCAGAACTACACACCCCAAAGTCACCCTGCTTCAATATGTGGATGACCTGCTACTGGCAGTCAACAACAAGGAAAACTGTGAGTCTGGGACCCAAGCACTATTATCCGAGCTTGCTCCACTCGGGTATAGAGCTTCGGCCAAAAAGGCCCAAATTTGCCAGCAAGAAGTAATCTTCCTGGGCTATTCCCTTAGGGGCGGTAAACAATGGATCACTGAGCCCAGAAAACAAAACGTTGTGCAGATACCACCCCCATCTAACAGGAGACAACTCAGAGAGTTTCTTGGGACTGCTGGCTTTTTCAGGTTATGGATACCTTGGGTTGCATCCTTAGCTGCTCCTTTATACCCGCTGTTAAAGGGAGATGCCCAATTCCAATGGACCCCTGAGCACCTGCAAGCTTTTGATAATATCTAAGGACACTGACACTGAACTCCTCAACTTCACTGAGCCGAGCCTGCAATTTCAGAAAGCCCTACACAACGTTAAAAATGTACATCAACTCACTCACCTTGGTTCAAAGAAACTGCAGGCATTCCTGAAGCATGAAGAACAGAGTTTTTCACTAACCGACTCACAGCAAAAGGAAATAACTGAATGGGTAACAAAAGCCTGTCGGGTCTTTAAATTGGTTAATGCTTACCCTTCCAAGCTTCCTGCAGGAAAGCACCTAGGAGGAACCAGACCAGGACAATTCTGGCAAGTGGACTTTACTGAAATTAAGCCAGCAAGGTATGGACTTAAATATCTCCTAGTCTTTGTAGATACATTTTCAGGATAGATTAAAGCCTCCCCCCTCCAAAAAAAAGGCACAAATGGTGGTCAAGAAGATTGTGAAAGATATTTTTCCAAGATACGCCCTGCCTAAGGTAATAGTGTCTGATAATGAACTGGCATTCATGGACCATGTAAGTCAGCAGTTAGCCAGAACCCTGGGGATTAATTGGAAGTTACATTGTGCTTATAGACCCCAGAGCTCAGGACAGGTAAAAAAAAATAAATAGAACCATTAAAGAGGCCTTAACGAAATTAAGCTTAGAGACTGGCATAAAAGATTGGACTATTCTCCTGCCTTATGCACTGTTTTATGCAAGAAATACACCCTCTATTTCTTTGTGTAACCTCACCCCCTATGAAATTCTCTATGGTGCCCCTCCTTCAGTAAGGGACTTAATCCCTACTGTAAGACCTAACGATCCCTTCCAACCCCCTCGCTTGACAGACTTAAAGCTCTTGAAAGAACTCAGAAATACCTGTGGAAACAGCTGGCCACTGCCTACCAACTTGGGGACGAGGGGACTCCACATCGATATCAAGTAAGAGACTTCATCTACATAAGAAGACATCAGGTGTCATCCCTGGAACCCCACTGGAAAGGACCATACCAGGTGCTACTTATAACACCTACAGTGGTAAACGTAGACGGAATCACTTCCTGGATCCGGGACTCTCATCTCAAGCCTGTGCCCTGTCCAGACTCTGGCTGGAAACTGAAAAAAAGACTGGTTATCGTTTCAAATTTTGTATTTGCCTTGTGGATAAGGCTATAGACTCTCCCCTTGGCCACCAGTATTCCTAACACTCACCAGCCCATTCAACAGCGATGGCTGAACACAAATCCTCATCTACATAAGAAGACATCAGGTGTCATCCCTGGAACCCCACTGGAAAGGACCATACCAAGTGCTACTTATAACACCTACAGTGGTAAAGATAGACGGAATCACTTCCTGAATCTGGGACTCTCATCTCAAGCCTGTGCCCTGTCCAGACTCTGGCTGGAAACTGAAAAAAGACTGGTAATCATTTCAAATTGTGTATTTGCCTTGTGGATAAGGCTATAGACTCTCCCCTTGGCCACCAGTATTCCTAACACTCACCAGCCCATTCAACAGCAATGGCTGATCACAAATCCTACTAGAAAAGAAGTATGGTCTATCTCACACACAGCCCACTTAGGGACCTTGGTGCCATCCCTCCACCCAGACATTTGTCAGCTGGCTATAGGTCTTTCTTATTGGGATATCCCTGATGAAGAGGATCCCACTAAAATTCCATTAAATCCCTTCTGCATCATAGATAATGGAAACAAACATTATGGATGTAGGGACACGCTTGCCAGATGCAAGTTGGCTAGCCTAGAATACTATGTTTTTCTGGTGGACTATCAAAGCAACAAACAGCCACTGCTGTGTGGAGTAAAACCCGACATCTTCTGTAAGTCATGGGGATGTGGGCATACAGGGGCTGCCTGGTGGAACTCAAACTCCTCATCAAATTCAGTACACAGCATTGGCCATATTACCAATTAGATAACCAAAACTGATGGCCCACAGAGGGGTCTCAAGATCCTCAAATTCTGCGTGACAGTTTTAACTTCGGCAAGTGCTCAAAAGGGTGGAAGGAAATTCCCCTATGTGGAGGCCTTTTCCCTCCTTTGCTGACATCCTGAACTATGCTTCTCCAATAGATCCTCACACTCAGCCTTCTGCTCCACACTCTCTGCTGTCACTCCCACCTCAGCAAACTTATTTCTCCCCTCCAATTAGTAGATCAAAAACCCAAACCTTCGCTGATTCTCACACGATTGCCCCCTTGCTGAGGTAGCAGGTACTGAGGTACCCCTCCACCCACTCACTCCTCTCTTCTTCTGCCAGTGCCTGCACCGGGTCCCATCAGGTCCTCTTACCAGCAAATCCAAAGCTCATACCAGCCGAGGAGGGCCCTCAGACCCCTATCCAAGATGTAATGAAAATGGCCTTTAAAGTTGCTTTGTCATCAATGAAAACAGGTCACTAAGAATTTAAAATCCCTCACAGGCTTTTGGGGATACTCACTCCCATCTGCCCCTCTGCTCTACCTGTTCTACTGCTCAAGATTTTGTTGTTGGGAAATCCCAAATCCCTTTCACATTATTCATTTACATCTCTCCTTCCTCATTCTGGGATCCACAGAGTTTCTCTCACCCCCGCCCCCCGCCTGCCCCATCTTCCCTTTCTGTGCCAGGCTCAGAGAAACGTCTTAAATGACCTTCTCCAGAATTCTTCACCATGGCTGACTTTAGAACTTTCAGCAAAAGAGTTCCAATAAAAGAGTTCAATGTAGATAAACTTCCTCGTTTCATGTTGCCCTGTTCTACTTTGCCACTGGATGCAAAAATGAACACTCCTAACCTAGACACTCCCTTACTAGTTTTTCACAAAATATGTGAGCAAGGCCTCTGGCCTTGAGCTGGGGCTTCACAGAGATGGCTACATTTCTAAGATAAAGAAGTTACCAACTGGGCTCCATGGTAACAGCTGGCAGGGAGAAAAAAGGAGAAGAAAAAAGCTCTACCCCTCCCAGGTGTCCTTAAAAAGTTAACTTGCCCTGAACAGAGGAAAAAAAAACCAGAAACAAAAACTGCATTTTGTGATTTTCTGCAGACTGTGAATTTCTAAGCCCATTCCCTTACAGGTTGGGTACAAAATTCTGAAACTACCTAAACGTATGGTTCAGGGGATTAATTGACTACAACAGAAGCAATGGCCTCTAAATCCGTTTGCAACCAAATAGAACTGTTTCCCTGTCTTCAGTGCTATCTTAGGTGCCTTGCCTTGTCCGTCCCTTCAACAGTATAATTCTATATACTTAAATATTTTTCAGTTTTCATGAAATTTTCAACTGATGTGATTAATTACGTAATGGTGCAGATGTTTCCCAGAGTCCTCTATTATGAAGCAGTTTCATTTAAATATCAAATAAGGGGGCATAAAACCTGGTTCCGCTGGGAACCTGTATCCCTCACTTTAGCCATCCTATTAGGAATAGAAGTTGCTACAGGGGTGGGCACAGGAACCACTGCCCTAGTCCATGGGACACAACAAATGACCCAATTAGAAGCAGCAATAGACCAAAACTTAAAAATATTAAAAATCTCCATCACAGTTTTAAAGGAATCTTTAAACTCTCTCTCTCTGAAGTTGTTTTACAGAACAGGCCAAGGTTGGACCTGCTCTTCATGAGAGAAGGGGAACTTTGTGCTGCATTGAGAGAAGAATGTTGTTTTTATGCCAACCATACTGGAGTTGTAAAAGAATTTATGAGTAAAATAAGAAGATGCCTTGAAGAGCGTCCAGGATGGAGAGAGGCCAAAAAGGGTGGTTTGAGTCTTGGTTCACACAGTCCCCCTTGTTAACCAGGTTTTTATCAGCCCTGGCCGGTCCATTAATAATCCTCATATTATTGCTAACTGTGGGACCCTGTTTGCTCTACCATGTAGTTTCATTTCACCAAGATCAAATTGGACAAGTTAAGCTTATGATAATCAGACAAAAATATACCCCACTAGCAAACATAAAATATGATATCCCCCAATGAACACTTTTATTATTAAAAGTAACCAGAAGAAGAAGTGGGGAATGAAAGGTTAATAAAATAGGTACTTGCCACTTCCTGTTTTTCTGTATGCTTAACAAAACACTCTTCACATTTAGAGAACTGTTTGCTAATATTGTTCGCAGAATGTGCTGTCCCCAACTGCCAAACTGCAGAATGTACTTCCTCACCCGGTTGTAAGCAAACTGCCCACTCGACCTGACCCATCAATCAACATCCCTCCCTGCCATCTCCAAGGAAAGTATATAAGCTCTGATAACCTGTTCTCAGGGCTCTCTTCTCTATTCAAGTGAGCTCTGAGCTCCAGCATGCTGGACCCCCAGTAAACTCTTTGCTATTGCATGAGACAATCTCTTGGTGGTTTCATTCTCTGACGCTCGCCCGACCTTTACATTGGTACAATCATAATTGCGATCTTTGCATTTTGTGTCCAGAATATTACTGTGATAAAATGTATATGAAGATCAGGTGACATGAGTATTTCTTCCAATATTTCTGGGAGAAATATTTTGAAGATGAATAAATTAGTATTGGGGATACAAAGAGTTGTACCCTGTGTCTATGAATATAGAGATAATGCATTAATAGACCATACTGTGAATAAAAAATAAAACTGGTTCCAACATTAAATAATGCATTGAAATGATATCTGAAAATAAACAGGAAATCTTATATTGATATATACATTCATTCCAACCAGTTATACATATAACGGTAATAATAAGGTAATGGATTAACGTGAAGAGTGTGTGAGTTTTGCTTCAAAAGTAATTATGGAAATTGAAAATAATGTGTTTGGAAAGAAGTCTCATGAAAAGACCAGTCAAGAAAACTGCAGGAACACATGTGTTCTGAAGCAGGAAGTGATGGAAAATGAAACAAATGCCTATAAATTTGCTAACTTGTGGATGAAATATATATCCTAAGATGTGCATAAATTGAAGAAATAGTAATGTACCAGTGTTGAATAAATATGAACATCAAAATGCACATCGTGTCCCATAGGAATCTACTTGCTTTGATGTTAAACTGGGTCAGTTACTGTAGAAATATTAGGATTTGTATTCACCATTCACTGAAGTTAGTTTTCAGTACTAGGAAACAAATATGTATTTCAAGTGGATGAATATTTCTGAGAATAGTCTTGTGAAAAGTTGATTATAAAACAGCGTACATGAATGTGAATGAATTTAGGGAGTGTATATAAGACACATGTATTCCATATTTTGAAAAATCTGGAGAGTGAATACATATATATATATATATATATATATATATATATATATATATATACACACACACACATACCCAAACAAAACACACACAGAGAGACATAAAAAACAGCAATATATATGCCAATCGAAATTCATCATGAAAATTATATCATCCACAGATGCAAAAATATCTCTTTTACTGAACATGGATTTATGTATAGTGTTGTTCACCTAGGAAGCTCTGCAATAGGTTGAATTTTCAGTTCCAAAAGCGTTTATGAGGAGTGATCTCTTCTCACAATTTGTATCTGCCAATCATCCACCTCACGAGAATGTACGTGTGGTACCAGGTAGCATCCTATATGTGCATATAAATATCCAGGTTCTGAATAGGATACAGAGAAAGGGAGACAGGAATTCACATATTTGTAACTGTAAAAACACATGGAGAACTATTTCAACAAAAAATTGCTATATATATTACTCCTACCCTGTATAATGAAAAAAGCAAGTCCAACTATACACCATGCCTCCTCTGAACTGTTTCTATTTCTATTCTGTTTGGAATGCCAACCTGGGCCTATTTCTATTCTCTGTGGAAAGCCAACCTGGGCCTAGATATCAGTTTCCGAGGGCGACTCTCATGCGTGGACTCCTAAAATGCCAAAACTCCGCGTTTTCTAACATTTCCCAGAACACGAGTAAAAAACAAAAACCCAAACCCAAACCCACAAAGGAACCTCCTTCACCCAAGAAGGTCTGTGATAATCCGGAATGTCCTGTGACTGGTGGGCCATATTATGTTCCCCTGAAATGGCTTTTCCTGTCTCAGATCTGGACACCTTGGGCAACACTGTGAAGTTGTCAGGAGCCAGGTGTGAGCCACTACCTGCTTTCTCAGGAAAGACGCCTCTTCAGATCTTTCCTGGCACTTGGCTATCCTCATATCAGTAGGTACCATTAAAGACTGACTCTTTCCTTGCTAAATGCAAACAAGTGAGAACACTGGGACTGGGACTGGGACTGGCTCTGGGTGCATGACTACCTGGATCCTAAGTTCAGAGAGTTCCATCACCAAGGATGTGAGGTGAGGTCACTTCCTTCAGGAACTGAATGAGGTCACCGCCTTGACAACCACTTTGTCCTAACAGTTGCTTCCAAGGGTCCCATGAGATGGAGGCTGCACATACTTCCTATGACACTTTCACAAGTTAGAATGGTATATTAACCATAGGCACCCAGGAACTGCTCTCCCCAAAGGCCTGGTTTGGTCCATCTTCTCTACATTAAGAAGAGAGTGCCTGATTCAGACATATGTCTTCACCTGACCAGGTTGTTTGCCATGGAAGATGACCTTTGCTATCTCAGGTCCTTCATAGATGCCTACATCTTCTACAGAGATCATTTCTGCATTGACTTTTGAGATTCTCAGCAGGGGGAAGATCCCCTACATTCTTGTATTGTAAGACCAACTCTATCCCTGCTCTTCTGTAAAGTTAGATTGAGGGAACAGTGTATAGATGGGTTAATAACATGTTCGATTTGGGTTAGGAAATATTCTGCTGGATGAATAATGGTATAGGGAACATGCGATATTTATAAGAATGTATAGTTGAAATATGTGTATGAAAACAGGAATCTAAGTAAGATTTGAAGCCCAGAAGGGCATTGGGCCCTTGATTGGGATACTTAGCGTTGAATTGCGTTCTGCACACATGTCTCAGATAAATCGATATACAATGGCATAGGACATTGTACCTTGAATGACTGAATGTAGAAGAGATCATACAATCAAAAAGGGATAGTAAGAAGAGTGAGTACAGGATTTGCACCAAAAGTTCTTTAGCAATATGATTTCGGTTAGAGAATGAATGTAAATATCAGCACATGTGAAGAGTCAGTCACAATGTTGAACTGGGGAAAATATGTAGGAAAGCAGATATCAATAGAGGCATTATGAAATCAGGCAAAATATAAAGTGAGTGATAGGATTAGACATTTTCAACAGGGTTGAGGTTGAATATATAATTGTAGGAAGAAACAATTATGTACTGATTAAGAGGATTGACATTGAGAACATTAGGCAACCTAGACATGGATGTTTTTAGTAATCCATATTCACTTTCCATTTAGCCTTTGGTAAAATCATAAGTGTGGCCTTTGCATTTTGTGTCCAGAATATTACTGTGAAAAAATATATATGTAGATCAGGTGACATGCATATTTCTTCCACCATTTCTGGGAGCAAAATTTTAAAGACATATAAATTTGTATTGGGGGTAAAAAGAGGTGCACCCTGTGTCTATGAATATAGAGATAATGCATGAATAGACAATACTGTGAATAAATAATATACCTGATTCCATTTAAATAATGGATTGAATTGATATCTGAAAATATATAAGAAATCTTATATTCATATACAATCATTCATTCCAACCAGTTATACATCTAATGGTAATATTAGGGTTATGGTTTATCATAAAGCGTGTGTGAGTTTTGCTTCAAGATTGATTATGGAAATCGAAAATAATGTGTTTGGAAAGAAGTCTTATAAAAATACTAGTCAGGAAACATGGAAGAATACATCTGTTCTGAAGCAGGAAGTGATTGAAAGTGAAACAAATGCTTATAAATTTGGTAACTTGTGGATGAAATATATATCCAATGATGTGCCTAAACTAAATAAATACTAATGTTACATTGTTGAATAAAAATGAACTTCAAAATACACATCATGTCCCATAGGAATCTATTTGCATTGATGATAAACTGGGTGAATTACTGTAAAAATATTAGGATTTGTTTGCACCATTCACTGAAGTTACCTTTCAGTACTAGGTAACAAATATGTATTTCAGGTGGATTAATATTTCTGAGAATAATCTTGTGAAAAACGATAATAAATCCACATACATGAATATGAATTAATCTAGGTATTGTATAATACGACACATATATTTCATATTTTGAAAAATCTGAAGAGTGTGTGTGTGTGTATGTATGTATGTATATATATATACATACATACATACACACACACACACATAAAGACATTAAAAACTAGCAATATATATGCCAATTGAAATACATCATGAAATATATATCATCCACAGATGCAAAAATACTCATTTTACTGAACATGGATTTATGTATAATGCTGTTCAACTAGAATGCTCACCAATAGTTTGAATTTTCTGTTCCAACAGCATTTATGAGGAGTGATCTCTTCTCACAATTTGTATCTGCCAATTCAGCCAGCTCACAAGATGTAGGATTCTATATGTGCATATAAAAATACATGTGCTGAATAGGCTACAGAGAAAGGGAGACAGGAATTCACATATTTATTAACTGTGAAAACACATGGAGAACTATTTTAACAAAAAATTGACTAGATTTATAACTCCTACCATATATAATGCAAAAGGCAAGTCCAACTTGATAATCTGTGAATACATATCTGGAATGGAATATGCTCAGGATTTCACAACCTCATAGTTGTTAGAGGTGTTTCCATAAGGAAGGGACAGGGTAAACACTGCACAAACATGGAGGTCTGCTGGCCTAAAGACTTCTTGATAAAAAGCCTCTGAGTTTGGGCACTTGAAATATATGTTGTTGTCAGGAGCTTTAGCTTCCTTTGTAGTGAGATCATCAAAGCTGGGTCTGCATCTATGTGACCTGGAGGACATGGTTTCTTATTTTCCAATGAACATGAGGCAGCAGTGCTGAATTCTCTCTTTGTAGGTAAACTGTGGTCACTGAGGGCTAAGTGTCTCCCCGTATAGACTGTGAAGCCATTAAGTCATCCTCCACTTTTTGTGGTGTTTCTTTCTGCTGCACAGGGAATTTGGTATTTGCTTCACTAAATACAAAGAGTTCAACTGGAACAAAGTGCTGGAGGGAGTTCTGTCACGTGTGGTGGGTCAGGGTCTGCAGGAGAATGCACCAACCAGGCATCTATCCCACAGACATTGCCCCCTTGACAATAGCCACCTGATTCTAAACATTGCCCTGAAACTTCTTCCTTTAACAAGATGCCTTTTTATATAAGGGACTCAAGGCTGCACCATGTCAGTAACAAGATATTTGGAAGCCAATGGCAGATCCACATGGCCCCACCACAAATGTTTTATCACACACCTTCCCACCACTTCTCTAGGCCCACTACTCAGCAGCCTCCAAATTACTGGCATCTCTGTTCTACACCATTTTCATGCAACCCAGTCAAACAAGGTACAGTCTGGTATACTTATGATCAGCAATTGGAGATCCCAAGGTTCTCCAGTCATGGAAATTTCAAAAATTTCCTGCAATTTATCTAGCCATTTTTCAAGAATATAGTTGGAGGCACTGTGGGTTTCAATTCTTTCAGGAACCATTAAATGGTTATGAATCTCGTTTCAATTAAAGCTCTGGAGAACTCTCACAGGCAAGGCTTCCCAAAGAGTGGCCAAAAGGTCACATGAATCCAGGCCCATGAGGTCTACAATGTGAGCTCCATGTGTGTTTTGACTCTCAACTATGGCTGCCAAGTCATTAAGAATAAAATCATGTGATATCCTGGCTGAGATTCCCAGTGCTCTGTGCAAATCCACCCTGGGCCTAGATCTCAGTTTCCAAGGGTGACTCTCACGATTTGCCTCCTAAAATCACAACACAATTCATGGAATACATCTCTGAGGTCAGTTCCAGAACACAGTCTTTAAGAAGTCTCTTCTCTGTTCACACCAGAGAACAAGCCCAGGTGGACCCAGGCATCTCTTCCAACCACCACACAAATGACCCCATTTAAATACAAAACACTCCCACATGGCCCTCATCAACTTCCATATAGACACTCATCATAACCTCTGACTGGAGGTTTCCATGAAGGGTGCAGCCCAAGTCATTGTCCAAAATAAGCTCCCTTGCCCCTCATTTGCCTAAAGTCAGCGTGGCCTGGACACCATTCCTGTGAACCAAGAGTGATCAAATAGGCCTGCCGTTAATACTGCTCCACTGCTCCAATTTGAGGTCTACTGACTTTGAGGTTGAGATTCTTTATGTGAATTGGAGTCATGAGAATACCCAAGCATATATGGGCTAGCCTCTGCAGGGATTTGAAGAACCCATTTGACCCAAAGTGTCCCTATTCTCACTTGATGGAGGTCAGGAACCTTACAGAGGAAGGCGAGAGACTTCATCCACAATGACTGCTCTTTTGGCAATTTTGGTTTTGGATGCACTTCTGGGATATTTCTTAAAAACCATCAAGTGCTAAGCCACAGCCTCACACAGGGACAAGAGCCTGATTCAGACACATCACTTTCCAAAGCAATTAAGCATAGAGCCACAGGTGATGCCCATTCATTTCCATTTGAAAACTGTTTCTTCAGGCTTCACAAAGGGTTGGCCTGAGGCAGAGACCTTCCTGACATTCAGGGCAACAGAACATTAGGTAATCCATAGGCCCAAAAACAGGGTTTCTCCTCTGAGACTTTCATGGTCACACTGATATTTGAGTTTTCTGAGATGCTCGCCATTCCCTTCAGCTATCCAGTACATGGCCATGTCACAGAGCTTGGAGGTGGCATATATCTTTGACAAAAAACCATGAGCCTCTTCTGGAGGGTTGCTAGAATTTAGGAAGAAAATGGGAATATAGGAAGATAGCAGGTATTGCCCATGGAAAAGGAAAGCTGCAATCCATTCATAAATTATGCCGGATTAATGCTGGGAAGCGTTCTACAAGAAAGGACACATCCGTTGATGCATTCCCTTTTCTAATGTCTACAACCACAGACACAGTGGTATATTCAGACATAGAAACACTCGTCTTGTCAAAGGACTTACGAGAAACAGTTCACTCCAAATCAAGCAAACCGCCTTCCCTACCTATTCTCAGAACATGAGACAATACCACCAACCCACACCCACACCCACAAAGGAGCCTCCATCCCCAAAGTAGGTCTGTGATATCCGCAGTGTCCTCAGACTGGTGGGCTATAATATGTTCCTCTGAAATGGCCTGTCCTGTCTCATATCTGGTCTCCTTGGCCAACTGTGTGAAGTTATCAGGAGACAGTGTTGAGCCAATAACTGCTTTCTGATTAAAGGACCCTCTTCTGAGCATTCCTGGCATTTGGCCATCCACACATCAGTAGGTACCAAAAAGGACTGACTCTGTCCTTGGTAAATCCAAACAAGTGAGACAACTGGGACTGGAACTGGGACTGGCTCTGTGTTCCTGGCTTCCTGGATTTCACGTTCAGAGATTGCTATCATCAAGGGAGTGAGGTGAGGTCACTTCCTTCAAAAATTGAATGAGGTCACTGCATCAGCAACCAATTTGTCCTAACAGTAGCTCCCAGAGTCCCATGGAGGCTGCCCCTACTTTCTGTGACACTTTCACAAGTTAGAATTGTATATCAACCATAGGCACCCAGGTAAAGCTCTCCACACAGGTCTGGATTAGTCCATCTTCTCTACATTAAGAAGAGAGAGGCCGATTCAGACACAACCTTTCATCCTGACTAAGTTGTTTGCCATGGAAGAAGACTTTAGCTCTCTCAGGTCCTTCACAGCTGACTATATCTTGTTCAGAGATCATTTCTGCATGGACCTTTGAGGTTCTCAGAAGGTCAAAGATCCCATATATTCCTGTATTGTAAGACCAACTCTGTTCATGCTCTTTTTGTAAAGTTAGAATGAGGAAACAGTGTATGGTTTGGGTTAATAATATGTTCAATTTGGGTTAGGAATCATTCTACTGGATGAATATGCTATTGGCAACCTGTGATATGTAAAAGAATATAGAGGTGAAATATATGTATGAAAACATAAATCCAAGTAATATTTGAACCCCAGAAGGGCATTGGGCCCTTGATTGGGATACTTAGCGTTGAATTTCATTCTTCACAAATGCCTCAGATAAATCAAAAAACAATGCCATAGGACCTTGTACCTTGGATGATTGAATGTCGAAGACAACATCCAGTCAAAAAGCGATAGTCCACAGGAATTGGAAGATAGTCGGTAGGTTTATGAAGAAGAGTGAATATAGCATTTGGAAAAATTATTCTTTAGCAATAGGGTTTCTGTTAGTGAGTGAACATAAATGTCATCACATGTGAAGAGTCAGTCACAAAAGTGAACTGGGAAAAATAAGTAGGAAAACAGATATCAACAGAGACATTATGACATCAGCAAAACAAAAATTAAGTGATAGGATTAGACATTTTCAACAGGGTTGAGATTGAATATATAATCTTAGGAAGAAACAAATATGTAGTCACCAATAGGATTGACATTTGAGACCACTAGGTAACCTGGACATGGATGTTTTTAGTAATCCATGTTCAGCTTCCTTTTAAGCTTTGGTACAATCATAAGTTTGACCTTTGCATTTTGTTTCCAGAATATTAGTGTGATAAAATGTTTATGTAGATAAGGTGACATGAGTATTTCTTCCACCATTTCTGGGTGCAATATTTTGAAGACGTATAAATTAGTATTGGGGGTACAAAGAGGTGCACCCTGTGTCTATGAGTATAGAAATAATGCATGAATAGACCATACAGTGAATAAATAATATAACTGGTTCCACTTTAAATAATGGATTGAATTGATTTCTGAAAACATATAAGAAATATTTTATTGATATAGAATCATTCATTCCAACAAGTTATACATCTAATGGTAATATGATGGTTAGGGTTTATCATGAAGGGTGTGTGAGTTTGCTTCAAAAGTGTTTATGGAAATCGAAAATAATGTGTTTGGAAAGAAGTCTCATGAAAAGATCAGTCAAGAAACATGGAGGTATTCATTTGTTCTGAAGCTGAAAGTGATTGAAAGTGAAACAAATGCCTATAAATTTGCGAACTTGTGGATTGAATATATATTCTATGATGTGCATAAACTGAAGAAATACTAATGTGTCAGATTTGAATAAAAATGAACGTCAAAATACACATTATGTGTCATAGGAATCTAGTTGCTTTGAGGTTAAACTGGGTCAGTTACTGTAGAAATATTAGGATTTGTATGAATCATTCACTGAAGTTAGTTTTCAGTACTAGGAAACAAATATGTATTTCAGGTGGATGAATATTTCTGATAATAATCTTGTGAAAAGTTGATAATAAATCCACATAAATGAATATGAATGAATTAAGGGACTGTATTATAAGACACATATATTTCATATTTTGAAAAATCTGGAGAGTATATATATATATATATATATATATATATATATACACACACAAACACACACACACATTCATACACACATTAAACAGTAGCAATATATATGCCAATCGAAATTCACCATGAAATATATATCATCCACAGTTCCAAAAATATTTATTTTACTGTACATGGATTTATATATAATGTTGTTGAATTAGGAAGATCCCTCATAGGTTAAATTTTAAAACATAAGCCTATTCTGGAGATTGGCCAAAATTCAGGAAGAAAACAGGAACTTAGGAAGGTAGCAGGTGATGACCATCGATAAGGCTACCTGCAGTCCATTCATGAATTGGGCAGGATGAATGCTGGGAAGAATTCTACTAGACAGGTCACATCCATTGATACATTCTCTTTTCTAAAGTCCACAACCATGGACAAAGTGGCATACACACACATAGAAACACAAGCCTTGTAAAACGACTTTCTAGAAACAGTCCAGTCCAAACCAAACAAAATGTCTTTCCTACATATTCTCAGAAAATGAGACAAAACCACAAACTCACACCCACACTCACAAAGGCACCAGCTTCCCCCAAGTAGCTGTGTGACTATATGGAGTGTCCTCTGATTGGTGGGCCACACAATGTTCCCATGAAATGGCCTGTCCTGTCTCAGATCTTGTCTTCTTGGCCAACTCTTTGAGGTTGTCAGTAGCCAGTGGTGAGCCACTACCTGTTTTCTCAGGAAAGGCGCTCTTCAGAGCTTTCCTGGCATTTGGCCATCCTCACTTCACTAGGTATCAAAAAAGGCTGACTCTGTCCTTGGTAAATTCAAACAAGTGAGCACACTGAAACTGGGACTGAAACTGACTCTGGGTGCCTGGCTTTCTGGATCCCAAGTTCAGAGAGTTCCATCACCAAGGAAGTGAGGTGAGGTCACTTTCTTCATTAAGTAATGAGGTCACTGCCTTGGCAACCAATTTGTCCTAACAGTTGCTTCCAAGGGTCTCATGAGATGGAGGCTGCCCCTACTTACTGTGACACTTTTACAAGTTCGAATGGTATATCAACCATAGTCACCCAGGAACAGCTCTCCAGACAGGCCTGGATGGTCCACCTTCTCTACATTGAGTACAGAGCGGCTCATTGAGACACATCCCTTCATCCTGACCAAGTTGTTTGTGATATAATAAGACTTTTGCTCCCTCAGGTCCTTCATAGCTGCCTACATCTTCTCCAGGGATCATTTCTGCATGGACATTTGAGATTCTCAGCAGGTGGAAGATCCCCCACATTTTTGTATTGTAAGACCAACTCTGTGCCTGCTCTTCTGTAAAGTTAGAGTGAGGGAAAAGTGTATGGTTAGGGTTAATGACATGTTCAACTTGGGTTAGGAATCATTCTGCAGGATGAATAATGGTATTGGGAACCTACGATATTTATAAGAATAATGAGGTGAAAAAAGAAGTATGAAAAAAGAAATGTAGGTATGATTTGAAGCCCAGAAGGACATTGAGCCCTTCATGGGGATACTTTGCGTTGAATTACGTTCTGCACAGATGTCTCAAATAAATCGATATACAATGTCATAAGACCATTTACCTTGGATGACTGAATGTAGCAGAGAACATCCAGTCAAACAGGGATATTCGGTAGGATTAGGAAGATATTCAGTAGGTTTAGGAAGAAGAGTGAGTATAGGATTTGGACAGAAAGTTCTTTAGCAATAGTTTTTCAGGGAGAGAGTGAGTGTAAAGTTCAGCACATGTGAAGAGTCAGTCACAATGATGAACTGGAAAAAATATGCAGGAAAGCAGATAACTATAGAGAAATTAGTAAATAAGGCAAAGTATAAAGTAAGTGATAGGATTAGAGATTTTAAACAGGCTTGAGTTTGAATATATAATCTTAAAAAGAAACAGGTATCTAGTCACCAATAGGATTAATATTTGAGAGCATTAGGCAACCTGGACAAGGATGTTTTTAGTAATCCATGCTCACATTCCATTTAGGCTTTGGTACAATCAAAAGTGTGAACTTTGAATTTTGCGTCCAAAATATTACTGTGATAACATGTATATGTAGATCAAGTGACATGAGTAATTCTTACACCATTTTGGGGAGCAATATTTTGAATATGTATAAATTAGTATTGTCGGTACAAAGAGGTGTAGCCTCTGTCAATGAATATACAGATAATGCATGAATAGACCATACTGTGAATAAACATACTGTGAATAAATAATATAACTGGTTCCACTTTTAATTATGGGTTGAATTGATATCAGAAAATATATAGTAATTCTTATATTGATATACATTCATTCATTCCAACCAGTTATACATCTAATGGTAATATTAGTGTTATGTTTTATCATGAAAGGTGTGTGAGTTTGCTTCAAATAATGTGTTTGGAAAGAACTCTCATGAATAACGAGTCAAGAAACATGGAGGAATACATGTTTTCAGAAGCAGGAAGTGATTGAATGTGAAACAAATGCTTATTAACTTGTGAACTTTAGAATTAAATATATATCCTATGATGTGCGTAAACTGAGGAAATAATTATGTACCAGTGTTGAATGAAAATGAACTTCAAAATACACATCATGTCCCATAGTAATCTACTTGCATTGATGTTAAACTGGGTCAGTTACTGTAGAAATATTAGGATTTCTATGCACCATTCACTGAAGTTAGTTTTCAGTACTAGGAAACATATATGTATTTCAGGTGGATGAACATTTCTGAGAATAATCTTGTTGAAAGTGGAATATACATTAACATACATGAACAAAATGAATTTAGGGAGTGTAGATAAGACACATGTATTTCATATTTTGTGAAATCTGTAGAGCGTATATATATATATATATATATATATATATATATATATATATATATATATATACACAAAACACACAGAGACATTAAAAATAGCAATATATATGCCAATCGAAATTCATCATGAAATATATATAATCCACAGATGCAAAATGTTTATTTTACTGAACATGGATTTATGTATAATGTGTTCAAATAGGAAGCTCACACATAGGTTTAATTTTCAGTCCAACAGCATTAATGAGGAGTGATCTGTTCTCACAATTTGTATCTGCCAATTCAGCCACCTCACAAGAGGTAGGATTCTATATGTGCATATAAAAATACATGTGCTGAATAGGCTACAGAGACAGGGAGACAGGAATTCACACATTTTTTAACTTTAAAAACACATGGAGAACTGTTTCAACAAATATTTGACTGGATATATAACTCCTACCCAATATCATGCAAAAGGTAAGTCCAACTATACATAATGCCTCTTCTGAACTGCTTCAATTTCTATTCTGTTTGGGTTATTTTTCTCTATCATATTAGGATTCCTAGTCAGAGTTTAGAAGGTATGGGTTTGGGTCAGGGATTCAGTATTTCAAATGGAAAACTGGAAAATGAATCTAATGTGTATGCAAATATGTGCTACACAAAAATCTTCCCACTCTCATCCAGAACAATGGCTTGACATTACCTTCGACACAACTAAGACACAATTACAGGAGAAATGTTAGAAGATCTGTGAATACATATCTGGAATGGAAAATGCTCAGGAGTCCACAATCTTGGAGGTGGAAGATGTGTTCTAAAAGTAAGGGACAGGGTAAACACTCCACAAACATGGATCTCTGCTGGCCTAAAAACTTCTTAAGAAACTGCCTCTGAGGTTGGGCACTCGAAATATATGTTGTTGTCAGGAGCTTTAGCTTCCTTTGTAGTGAGACCATCAAATCTGCGTCTGCATCTATGTGACCTGGAGAACATGGTTTCTTATTTACCAATGAGCATGAGGCAGCAGAGCTGAATTCTCTCTTAGTAGGGAAAATGTGGCCACTGGGACTAACTGTTTCCCCGTGTGGACTGTAAAACCATTTGGTCATCCTCCACTTTTCGTGGTGTTTCTTGCAGCTGCTCTGGGAGTTTTGTATTTGCTTCACAAAATACGATGCATTAAAAGGGACACAGTTCTTGAGGGTGTTCTGTCAGGTGTGCTGCGTCAGGGTCTTCAGAAGAATGCACCAACGAGGCTTCTATCCCACATACCTTGCCCCCTTGACCATAGCAACCTGATTTTGAATAATATATATATATATATACTATAAAGTGATAATACAAATCGAAAATAATGTGTTTGGAAAGAAGTCTCATGAAAAGACCAGTGAAGAAACATGGAGGAATACATGTGCTCTGAAGCAGGAAGTGATCGAAAGTGAAAGAAATGCATATAAATTTCTGAACTAGTGAATGAAATATATATCCTATGATGTGCAAAAACTGAAGAAATAATAATGTACCAGTTTTGATCAAAGTGAACGTCAAAGTACAAACTTGTACCATAGGAATCTACTATTTAACTATTGAAGTTAAACTGGGTCAGTTACTGTAGAAATATTAGGATTTCTATGCACAATACACTGAAGTTATTTTTCAGTTCTAGGAAACAAATATGTATTTCAGGTGGATAAATATTTCTGAGGATAATCTTGTGAAAAGTTGATTTTAAATACACATACATGAATATGAATGAATTTATGTAGTGTATAAGAAGACTCATATATTTCACATTTTGAAAAATCTGGAGAGTGTGTGTATGTATATATGTATATATATACATATATACATATATACATATGTATATATGTATACACACACACACACACACACACACACAAAACACACACAGGGAGATTAAAAAGTACCAATATATATACCAAAGGAAATTTATCATGAAATATATATCACCCACAGATCAAAAATATTCATTTTACTGAACATGGATTAATGTATAATGTTGTTATACTAGGAAGCTCACATATGGTTTGAATTTTCATTTCCAACAGCGTTTAGGTGGAGTGATTTCTTTCCACAAATTGTATCTGCCAAGTCAGCCACCTCACAAAAGTGTAAGTCTTATACCATGTAGGTTTCTATATGTGCATATAAAAATACATGTTCTGAATAGGCTACAGAGAAAGGGAGATAGGAATTCATATATCTGTTTACTTTAAGAACACATGATGAACTATTTCAAAAAAAAATTGACTAGATTTATATCTCTTACAATATATAATGCAAAAGGCAATTTAAACTATACACCATGCCTTCTGTGAAATGCTTGTATTTCTATTCTGTTTGGGTTATTTTTCTCCATCATATTAGGATTAGTAGTCAGAGTCTACTAGGGTATGGTTAGGGTCAGGGAGGAAACGGTTTCTTATTTCCCAATGAACATGAGGCAGCAGTGCTGAATTCTCTTTGTATGTAAACTGTGGCCTCTGAAGGCTAAGTGTCTACCCATGTGGACTGTGAAGCCATTTGGTCATTCTCCATTTTTCATGGTGTTTCTTGCTGCTTCACTTGGAGTTTGGTATTTGCTTCACAAAATACAAGGAGCTCAACTGGGAAAGAGTGCTGGAGGGAGTTATGTCACGTGTGGTGGGTCATGGTCTATAGGACAATGCAACAGCCATGCTTCTATCCCACATAGCTTGCCCGCTTGACCATAGCACTTGATTCTGAACATTGCTCTGAAACCTGTGCATATAACAAGATGCCTTTACATATAAGGGTCTGTTGGTAGCACCATGTCAGTCACCAGCCATTTGGAAGACAATGGCAGATCCACAGGGCCACACCACAGATGTTTTGTCACACACCTGCACACCACGGCTCTAGGCCCACTACTAAGTAGGCTCCAACTTACTGGCATCTCTGTTCTACACTATTTTCATGAAACCCAGTCAACCAAGGCACTGTCTGGTATACTTATGATCAGCAACAGAACGTCCAAAGTTCTCCAGTGCCATCTGGTAATGGGAATGTCAAAAATTTCATGGTGTTTATCTAGCCATTTTTCATGGATGATGTTGGAGGCCCTGTGGGTTTCAATTCATTCAGGAACCATTAAATGATGAGGAAGCTCATTTCAATGAAAACTCTGCAGAACTCTTACAGGCAAGGCTTCTCAAAGAGTGTCCAAAAGGTCACATGAAGCCAGACCCATTGAGGTGTAAATGTGAGATACATGTGTGTTTTGACTCTCAACTATTCCTGCCAATACTTTGAGAATAAAATCATGTGATATTTCGGCTGAGATTCCCAGTGCTCTGTGGATAGCCACCATGGGCCGATTTCTCAATTTCGAAGGGTTCCTCTCATGCGTGGCCTCCTAAAATCCCAACTCAATTCATGGCAATACTTCTCTGAGCTCAATTCCAGAACTCAGTCTCTAAGGGCAATCAAACAAGAGTCCAAGCTCAGGTGGACTCAGTCATCTCTTGCAACCACCACACAAATGACCACAATTAAAACCAAAATACTCCCACATGGCTCTCATCATCTTCCATATAGACACTACTCACAATCTCTGGCTCGAGTTTACCATGAGGGGCACAGCCCTAGACAGTTTCATAAATAAGCTCCCTTGCTTCTCATTTGCCTAATGTCAGGGTTGCCTGGACACCCTTCCTGTAAACCAGGAGTGATCAAATAGTCCTGCCATTAATAATACTCTGCTTCTCTATTTAAGCCTTTCTGATTGTGGGGTTAAGATTCTTTATGTGAATTGGAGTCATGAGCTTTGATTCTTTATGTGAATTAGAGTCAGTGGCTTTGAAAAACTCATTTGACCCAATGGATCCCTATTCTCACTTGATGGAGGTCAGGAACTTTACAGAAGAAGTATAGAGACTTCATCCACAATGACAGCAATTTTGGCCATTTTGGTTTTGGATGCACACATGGGATCTTTCTTTAGATCCATCAGATGCTGGGAATCTAAGCCACAGCCTAACATAGGGCCAAGAGGCTGATTCAGACCCATCCTTTTTCAGAGCAATTAAGCAAAGAGTCACAGGTGATGCCCATTCCTTTCCATTTGAAAACTGTTTTCTTCAGGCTTCATAAAGGTGTGGCCTGAGGTAAAGACCTTCCTGACATTCAGAGAAAGAGAAGAATAGGTAAGCAAAAGGCCAATATCAGGGTTTCTCCACAGAGACTTTCGTGGTCACATTGATATCTGAGTTTTCTGAGATGCTGGCCATTCCCTTCAGCTATCAAGTACATAGCCATGTCACAGAGCTTGGAGGTGGTACATATCTTGGACACAAAACCATGAGCCTATTCTGGAAAGTGGCCAGAATTCAGGAAGAAAACAGGAACTTAAGAAGATATTAGGTGTTGCCCATCCTTAAGGCAAGCCACAGTCCATTCATAAATTGGGCAGGATGAATGCTGGGGAGCTTTCTAATAGACAGGGAACATCCATTGATGCATTTTGTTTTCTACTGTCTACATCAACGGACACAATGGGATACACAGACATAGAAAAACTCACCTTATCAAACGACTTACTAGATCAGTCAACTCCAAAACAAACAAATCACCTTCCCTACCTATTCTCAGAACATGAGAGAAAACCACAAACCCACACCCACACCCACAAAGGCACCTTTTTTTCCCAAGTAGTTCTGTGACTATCCGCAGTGTCCTCTGACTGGTGGGCCATACTATGTTCTCAGATCTGGACTCCTTTACCAAATCTACGAAGTTGTCAGGAGCCAGCGGTGAGCCACTACCTGCTTTCTCATGATAGGCCCATCTTCAGAGCTTTCCAGGCATTTGGCCATCCTTACATCAGTAGGTACCAAAAAGAATGACTCTGTCTTTGGAAAATCGAAATAAGTGAGACCACTGGGACTGGGACTGGAACTGGCTTTGGTGCTTGGCTTCCTGGATCCCAAGTTCAGAGTCTTCAAACACCAAAGATGTGAGGTGATGTCACGTCTTTCAGAAACTCAATGAGGTCACTGCCTCTGTAACCAATTTGTCCTAACAGTTGCTTCCAAGGGTCCCATGAGATGGAGGCTGCCCCTACTTCCTGTGACACTTTCACAAGTTAGAATGGTATATACACCATAGGCACCCGGGAACAGCTCTCCACAGAGGGCTGGTTTGGTCCATCTTCTCTACATTAAGAAGAGAGAGGCTGATTCAGATACAACCCTTCATCCTGACCAGGTTGTTTGCCATGAAAAATGACTTTTGCTTTCTCAGGTCCTTCATAGCTGCCTACATCTTCTCCAGGGATCATTTCTGCATGGACCTTTGAGATTCTCAGCAGCTGGAAGATCTCCTGCATTCCTGTTTTGTAAGACGAACTGTGTCCATCTCTTCTGTAAAGTTAGATTGAGGGAACAGTGTATGGTTATAATTAATAACATGTTCACATCGGTTTAGGGATCATTCTGCTGGATGAATAATGGTATTGGGAACCTGTGATATTTCCAATAATACAGAGGTGAAATGTAAGTATGAAAACAGAAATATAGGTAAGATTTGAAGCCCAAAAGGTCATTGGGACCTTGATAGGGACACTTAGCTTTGAATTACGTTCTGCAAGGTGTCTCAGCTAAATTGACAATCATTGGCATAGGACCTTGTACCTTGGATGATTGAATGTAGAAGAGAACATCTAATCAAACAGGGCAGTCAGTAGGATTCGGAAGATAGTCGGTAGGTTTCGGAAAAAGATTGAGTATACTATTTGGACAAATTGTTCTTTAGCAATAGGCTTTCGGGTAGAGAGTGCATGTAAATGTCACCACATATCAAGAGTCAGTCACAATGATGAAGTGGGGAAAATAGGTAGGAAACCAGATATCAATAGAGATATTACAAAATCAGGCAAAGTATAATTTAAGTGATAGGATTAGGCATTATCAACAGGGTTGAGGTTGAATATATAATCTTAGGAAGAAACAAATATGTAGTCACCAATAGGATTGACATTTGAGAGCATTAGGCAACCTGGACATAGATGTTTTTAGTAATCCATGCTCACTTTCCATTTAGGCTTTGGCACAATCATAAGTGTAAACTTTTCATTTTGTGTGCAGAATATTACTGTGAAAAAATGTATATGGAGATCAGGTGAAATGAAAATTTCTACCACCATTTCTGACAGCAATACTTTGAAGACGTATAAGTTAGTATTTTGGGTACAAAGAGATGTACCCTGTGTCTATGAATATAGACATAATGCATGAATAGACCATACTGTGAATAAATAATATAACAAGTTCCACTTTAAATAATGTATTGAATTGATATCTAAAAATATATAAGAAATCTTATATTGATATGTAATCATTCATTCCAACCAATTACATATTTAATGGTACTATTAGGGTGATGGTTATCATAAAAAGTGTGTGAGTTTTGCTTCAAAAGTGATTATGGAAATCGAAAATAATGTGTTTGGAAAGAAGTCTCATGAAAAAAACAGTCAAGAAACCTGAAGGAATACATGTGTTCTGAAGCAGGAGTTTATTGAATGTGAAACAGATGCCTATAAATTTGCTAATTGTGGAAGAAATATATATCCCATGATGTGCATAAACTGAGGAAATAGTAATGTACCAGTGTTGAATAAAAATGAACGTCAAAATACACATCATGTCCCATAGGAATCTACTTGCATTTATGTGAAACTGGGTCAGTTACTGTAGAAATATTAGGATTTGTATGCACCATTTACTGAAGATAGTTTTCAGTACTAGCAAACAAATATGTATTTCAGGTGGATGAATATTTCTGAGAATAATCTTGTAATAAGATGATTATAAATCCACATACATGAATATGAATGAATTTAGGGAGTGTATAATAAGACACATATATTTCATATATTCCATATTTGAAAAATCTAGAGAGTGTATATATATATATATATATATATATATATATATATATATATATATATATATATAAACACACAGAGACATTAAAAATTAGCACTATATATGCCAATAATTCATCATGAAATATATATTATCCACAGATCCAAAAATATTCATTTTACTGAACATGGATTTCTGTATTATGTTGTTCAACTAGGAGGCTCACCCATAGGTTGAATTTTCAGTTCCAACAGCATTTAGGAGGAGTGATCTCTTTTCACAATTTGTATTTGCCAAGTCAGTCACCTCACAGAAATGTACGTGTGATACCAGGTACGATTCTATATGTGCATATAAAAATATATGTGCTGAGTAGACTACAGAGAAAGGGAGACAGGAATTCACATAGTTGTTAACTTTAAAATACATGGAGAACTATTTCAAAATAAAATTGACTCGATTTATAACACCTACCCTTTATGATGCTAAAGACATGTCCAAATATACACCATGCCTCCTTTGAACGGCTTCTATTTCTATTCAGTTTGGGTTATTTTTCTCCTTCATATTAGGATTAGTTGTCAGAGTCTAATAGGATATGGGTTAGTGTCAGGGATTCAGTATTTTGAATGGAAAATTGGAAAATGAATCCAATGTGTATGGAAATATATGCTACAAAAAAATCTTCCCACTCTCATCCAGAACAATGACTTCACATTACTTTCCCCCCAAGAAAGACATAAATAGAGGAGAAGCGTTAGAAAATCTGTGAACACATATTTGGAATGGAAAATACTCAGGATTTCATACCTTGGAGGTGGTAGATGATTTTCCAAAAGTAAGGGACAGGGTAAACAGTCCACAAACATGGAGCTCTGCTGTCCTGAAGACTTCTTGAGAAACTGCCTCTGAGGTTGGGCACATAAAATATATATTGTTGTCAGGAACTTCAGCTTCCTTTCTAGTGAGACCATCAAACGTGGGTCTGCATCTATGTGACCTGGAGGACATGGATTCTTATTTTCCAATTAACATGAGGCAGAAGTGCTTAATTCTCTCTTTGTAGGTAAACTGTGGCCACTGGGGGCTTAGTGTCTCCCCGTGTGGACAGTAAAGCTATTTTGTCATCCTCCACTTTTCATGGTATTTCTTGCTGATGCACTGGGATTTTGGTATTTGCTTCATGAAATACAAGGAGTTAAACTGAAACACAGTGCTGGAGAGAGTTCTGACATGTGTGGTGGTTCAGGGTCTGCATGAGAATGCACCAACCAGGCTTCTATCCCACATAACTTGCCCCCTTGTCCATAGCAACATGATTTTTAGCATTGCCCTGAAACTTCTCCATATAACAAGATGCCTTTACATACAAGGGTCTGCTGGTTGCACCATGTCAGTTAGAAGCGATTAGGAAGACAATGGCAGATAGACATGGCTCCAACACAGATGGTTTATCACACACTTGCACACCACTGCTATATGCCCAGTACTCAGGAGGCTCCAACTTACTGGCATCTCTGTTCTACACTATTTTCATGAAACCCAGTCAATCAACGAACTGTCTGGTACACTCATGATCAGCAAGACAACATCCAAAGGTTCTCCAATGCCATCTGGTTATGGGAATGTCAAAAATTTCATGGTATTTATCTAGCCATTTTTCAAGGATAAAGTTGGAGGCACTCTGGGTTTCAATTCATTCAGGAACCATTAAATGCTGAGGAAGCTCATTTCATTGATTGTTCTGGAGACCCCTTATAGGCAAGTCTTCAAAAAGAGTGGTCAAAAGGTCACATGTAGTCAAGCCCATTGAGGTCTACAATGTGAGGTCCATGTGTGTTTTGACTCTCAACTATGGCTGCCAGGTCTTTCAGAATAAAATCCTGTGATATCCTGGCTGAGATTCCCAGTGCACTGTGGAAAGCCACCCTTGCCCTAGATCTCAGTTTCCAAGGGCGACTCTCATGCGTGGCCTCCTAAAATCTCAACACAATTCATGGCAATATTTCTCTGAGGTCAGGTTCAGAATTCAGTCTCTAAAGGGAATCACACCAGAGTTCAAGCCCAGGTTGACCCAGTCATCTCTTCCAACCGCCACACAAATGACCACAGGTAAATCCAAAACACTCCCACATGGCCCTCATCTTCTTCCATATAGACACTCATCATAACCTCTGGCTGGAGGTTTCCAAGAGGGGCACAACCCATGACAGTTTCCAAAATAAACTCCATTGCCCCTCATTTGCCTAAAGTCAGGGTGGCCTGGACACCCTTCCTGTGATCCAGGAGTGATCAAATCGGCCTGCCCTTAATTCTGCTCCACTTCTCCAATTTAAGGCCTAATGATTATCGGGTACAGATTCTTTATGTGAATTGGAGTCATGAGAAACCCAAGCACCTTTGGCCTAGCCTCTACAGGGGTTTGAAGAAATCATTTGACCCAAAGAATTTCTATTCTCACTTGATTGAGTTCAGGAATCTAACAGAGGAAGGCAAGAAACTACATCCACAATGACTGCTCTATTTGCTCTTTTGGTTTTGACTGCACACAAGGGATCTTTCTTAGATCCATCAGGTGCTGCTAATCTAAGCCACAGCCTCACAAAGGGCCAAGAGGCTGAACCAGACACATCCCTTTCCAAAGCAATTAAGCCAAGATCCACAGGTGATGCCCATTCATCTCCATTTGAAAACTGTTTTCTTCAGGCTTCACAAAGGGTTGACCTGAGGCAAAGACCTTGTGACATTCAGAGTAACAGAACCTTAGGTAAGCAAATGACCCAAAGCAGGATTTCTCCAGTGAGACTTTCCTGGTCACACTGATATCTCAGTTTTCGAGATGCTCCCATTTCCTTCAGCTATCCAGTACATGGCCATGTCACAGAGTTTGGAGGTGGTACATAACCTAGACACAAAACCATGAGCCTATTCTGGAGAGTGGCCAGAATTCAGGAAGAAAATAAGACGTATAAATTAGTATTGGGGGTACAATTAGTTGTACCCTGTGTCTATGAATATAGAGATAATGTATGAATAGACCACATTGTGAATAAAAAAATATAACTGGTTCCAACTTTAAATAATGGATTGAATTGATATCTGAATATATTCAGCAAGTATTATATTGATATACAATCATTCATTACAACCAGTTATACATGCAATGGTAATAATAGTGTTATGGTTTATCATGAAGAGTGTGTGAGTTTTGCTTCAAAAGTGATAATGGAAATCTAAAATAAAGTGTTTGGAATGAAGTCTCATGAAAACACCAGTCAACAGTAGTGGAGGAATACATGTGTTCGGAAGAAGGAAGTGATTGAAAATGAAACATATGCCTATTAATTTCTGAACTTTTGAATGAAATATATATATATATATATAATATGATATATATAAACTGAAAAATAGTAATCTACCTGTGTTGAATGAAAATGAACGTCAAAATACACATAATGTCCCATAGGAATCTATTTGCATTGATGTGAAACTGGGTCAGTTACTGTAGAAATATAAGGATTTGTATGCACCATTCACTGAAGTTAGTTTTCAGTACTAGGAAACAAATACATATTTCAGGTGGTGAATATTTCTGAGAATAATCTTGTGAAAAGTTGATTTTAAATCTACATACATGAACACGAATGAATTTAGGGAGTGTAAAGAAAACACATATATTTCACATTTTGAAAAATCTGGAGAATATATATATATTTGTAAACATACACAAAACAAACACCCAGAAATTAAAAAGTAGCAATATATATGCCAATCGAAATTCATCATGAAATATATATCATCCACCGATGCAAAAATATTTATTTTACTTACCATTGATTTAGGTATAATGCTGTTCTACTAGGAAGCTCACCGATAGGTTGAATTCTCAGTTCCAACAGCGTTAATGAGGAGTGCTCTATTCACAAAATTTGTATCTGCCAAGTCATCCACTTCACAAAAATATAAGTGTGATATGAGGTAGGATTCTATAGGTGCATATAAAAATACATGTGCTGAATAGGCTAAGAGAATGAGAGTCAGGAATTCACATATTTCTTAACTTTAACAACATATGGAGAACTATTTCAATTAAATATTGACTAGATTTATAACACCTACCATTTATCATGCAAAAGGCAAGTCCAAATATACACCATGCCTCCACTGAACTGCTTGTATTTCAATTCGGTATGGGTAATTTTTTCCCATCATATAAGAATTAGTAGTCAGATTCTAGTAGGGTATGTGTTAGTGTCAGGGATTCAGTATTTCGAATGGAAAACTGGGAAATGAATCCAATGTGTATACAAATATGTGCTACACAGAAATCTTCCAACTCTCATTCAGAACAATGCCTTGACATTACCTTCGCCCAAAGTAAGACACAATTAGAGGAGAAGAGTTAGAAAATCTGTGAATTCATATCTGGAATAAAAAATTCTCAGGAGTTCACAACCTTGGAGGTGGTAGAAGAGTTTCCAAAAGTAAGGGATAGGGTAAACACGCCACAAACATAGAGCTCCTCCGGCCTAAAGACTTCTGGAGAAACTGCCTTTGAGATAGGGCACTTGAAAAAAATGTTGTTTTCATTAGTTTTAGCTTCCTTTCTAGTGAGACCATCAAACCTGGGTCTGTATCTATGTGACCGGGAGGACAAGGTTTCTTATTTTCAAATGAACATGAGGCAACAGTGCAGAATTCTCTCTTTGTAGGTAAACTGTGGCCCCTGGGGGTTAAGTGTCTCCCCGTGTGAACTGTGAAGCAATTTGGTCATCCTACACTTTTCATGGTGTTTCTTCATGCTGCAGTGGGTGTTTTCTATTTGCTTCACAAAATACAATGAGTTCAACAGGGACACGGTGTTGCAGGGATTTCTCGGACGTTTGGTGGGTCAGGAACTGCAGGAGAATGCACCAACCAGGCTTCTATCCCACATAGCTTGTCCCCTTGACCATAGCTTTCTGATTCTGAACATTGCTCTGAACCCTCTCCATATAACAAGATGCCTTTACATACAAGGGTCTGCTGGCTGCACCATGTCAGACACAAGACATTTGGAAGCCAATGGTAGATCCACATGACCCCTCCACAGAAATTTTAGCACGCACCTGCACACCACTGCTCTAGGCTCACTACTCAGCAGGCACCAACTTACTAGCATCTCTCATCTACACCATTTTCATGAAACCCAGTCAATCAAGGAACTGTCTGGTACACTCATGGTCAGCAACAGGTCATACAAAGTCATCCAGTGGCACCTGGTCTTGGACCAAAGGTTCTTTAGCAATAGGGTTTCGGTTAGAGGGTGAATGTCAATGTCCGCAAATGTGAAGGGTCAGTCACAATGATGAACTGGGGAAAATATTTAGGAAAGCAGATATCAATAGAGACATTAGGAAATTAGGCAAAGTATAAAGTGAGTGATAGAATTAGACATTTTCAACAGGGTTCAGGTTGAATATTTAAGATTAGGAAGAAACAAATATGCAGTCACCAATAGGATTGACATTTGAGAGCATTAGGCAAACTGGACATGGATGTTTTTTGTAATCCATGGTCACTTTCCATTTAGGCTTTGGTACAAACATTAATGTGACCTTTGTATTTGTGTCCAGAATATTACTGTGATAACATGTATATGTAGAACAGGTGACATGACTCTTTCTTCCACCATTTCTGGGAGCAATATTTTGAAGATGTATAAATTAGTATTGAGGGTACAAAGAGGTGTACAATGTGTCTATGAATATAGAGATAATACATAAATAGACCATAAGGTGAATACATAATATAACTGGTTCCACTTTAAATAATGGATTGAATTAATATCATAAAATATATAAGAAATCTTATATTGATATACAATCATTCATTCCAACCAGTAATACATCTAATGGTGATATTAGGGTTATGGTTTATCATGAAGGGTGTGTGAGTTTTGCTTCAAAAGTGATTATGGAAATCGAAAATAACGTTTTTGGAAAGAAGACTCATGAAAATAATAGTCAAGAAACATGGAGAAATATGTGTGTTCTGAGCCGGAAAGTGCTTGAAAGTGAAATAAATGCGTAAAATTTTGCTAACTTGTGGATGAAATATATACCCAATGATGTGCATAAAATAAAGAATTAGTAATGTACCAGTGTTTAATAAAAATGAACATCATAATACACATAATGTCCTATAGGAGTCTACTTGCATTGATGTCAAACTGGGTCATTTACTGTAGAAATATTAGGATTTGTATGAACCATTCACTGTAGTTACTTTTCAGTACAAGGAAACAAATATGAATTTCAGGTGGATGAATATTTCTGAGAATAATCTTGTGAAAAGTTGATTATAAATCCACATATATGAACATGAATGAATTTTGGGAGTGTGAATAAAATACATATATTTCATATTTTAAAAAATCTGACGTGTGTGTGTGTGTGTATATATATATATGCACAAACACAAAGACATTAAAAAGTAGCAATGTATATGCCAATCAACATTCATCATGAAATATATATCATCCACAGATCCAAAAATACTCATTTTGCTAAACATGGATTTATGTATAATTTTTTTCTACTAGGAAGCTCACCCATAGGTTGAATTTTGAGTTCCAACAGCGTTTTGGAGGAGTGATCTGTTCTCACAATTGGTATCTGCCATCAGGCACCTAACAAGATTGTAAGGGTGATACAATGTAGGATTCTATATGTGCATATAAAAATACATGTGATGAAAGGGAGACTAGAGTTCACATATTTGTTAACTTTAAAAACACATGGAGAACTATTTCAACAAAAAATTGACTAGATTTATAACTCCTACCATGTATAATGCAAAAGGTAAGTCCACCTATACAACATGCATCCTCTGAACTGCTTGTATTTCTATTCCGTTTGGGTTATTTTTCTCCATCTATTAGTATTAGTAGTCAGAGTCTAGTAGGGTATGGTTAGTGTCAGGGATTCAGTATTCTGAATGGAAAATTGGAAAATGAGTCCAATGTGTATGCAAATATGTGCTACAAAAAATCTTCTCACTCTCATCCAGAACAATGTCTTGACAATACCTTCACCCCAAGTAAGACACAATTAGAGGAGAAGAGTTAGGAATTCTGTGAATAAAAATCTTGAATGGAATATGCTCAGGAGTACACAAAGTTTTAGGAGGTAGAGGAGTTTACAAAAGTAAGGGACAGGGCCAAACCTCTCCATGTAAAAGGATGCCTTTACATATAAAGGTCTGCTGGCGGCATCCTGTCAGTCACAATCGATTTGGAAGCCAATGGCGGATGCATATGGTTCCATCACATATGTTTTATCGCACACCTGCCCACCACAGCTCTAGGCTCACTACTCAGAAGGCTCCTATGTACTGGCATCTCTGTTCTACACCTTTTTCATGAAACCCTGTCAATCAAGGAACTGTCTTGTATACTCATGATCAGCAACAGGACATCCAAGTTTCTCCAGTGGCACCTGGTCATGGGAATTTCAAAAATTTCATGGTATTTATCTAGCCATTTTTCAAGGATGAAGTTGGATTCACTGTGGGTCTCAATTCATTCAGGAACCATTAAATGGTGAGGAAGCTCATTTCAATGAATGCTCTGGAGAGCTGTCACAGGCAAGTCTTCCCAAAGACTGGGCAAAAGGTCACATGAAGCCAGGCCCATTGAGGTCTACAATGTGAGGTCCATGTGTGTTTTGACTCTCAACAATGGTTGCCAAGTCTTTCAGAATAAAATCATGTGATATCCTGTCTGAGATTCCCAGTGCTCTGTGGAAAGCCACCCTGGGCCTACATCTCAGTTTCCAAGGTGACACTCATGCATGGCCTAATAAAATCCCAACAAAATTCATGGCAATACTTCTCTGAGGTCACTTCTTGAACTCAGTCTCTAAGGGGAATCACACTAGAGTTCAAGCCCAGGTGGACCTAGTCATCTGTTACAACCTTGATAAAAATGTCCACAATTGAAACCAAAACACTCCCACATGGCCCTCATCTTCTTCCATATAGACACTCATCATGACCTCTGGCTGGAGTTTTCCATGTGGGGCGCAGCCCAGGACAGTGTCCAAATAAGCTCCCTTGCCCCTCATTTGCCTAAAGTCAGGGTGATCTGGACACCATTCTTGTGAACCAGGAGTGATCATATAGGCCTGCCGTTAATGCTGCCCCACTTCTCCAATTTGAGGCCTAATGACTGTGGGGTTTAGATTCTTTATGTGAAATGGAGTCATGAGAAAACCCAAGCACCTATAGGCTCGCCTCTGAAGGGCTTTTAAGATCTCATTTGACCCAAAGGATTCCTATTCTCACTTATTGGAGGTCAGGAACTTTACATAGGAAGGCGTGAGACTTCATGCACAATAAGTGCTCTTTTGGCCATTTTGGTATTGGATGCACACATGGGATCTTTCTTTTGATCCATCTGGTGCTGGGAATCTAAGCCACAGCCTCACAGAGGGCCAAGGGGCTGATTCATACACATCCCTTTCCAAAGCAATTAAGGAAACAGCCACAGATGATGACCATTCATTTCCATTTGAGAACTCTTTGCTTCAGGCTTCACAAAGGGGTGGCCTGAGGCAGAGACCTTCCTGATATTCAGTGCAATAAAACAATAGGTAAGAAAAAGGCCCAAGGCAGGGTTTCTCCACTGAGACTTTACTGGTCACACTGATATCTGAGTTTTCTAAGAAGCTCGCCATTCCCTTCAGCTATCCAGTACATGTCCATGTCACAGAGCTTGGAGGTGTTACATATCTTGAACACAAAACCATGAGCCTATTCTTGAGAGAGGCCAGAATTCAGGAAGATAATAGGTAATTAGGAGGATATTAGGTGTTGCCCATCCATAAGGCAAGCCGCAGTCCATTCATAAATTGGGCAGGATGAATGCTGGGATTCTTTCTACTAGACAGGACACATCCATTGATGCATTCTCTCTTCTAATGTATACAACCACAGACACTGTGGGATATACATAGAAACACACGCCTTGTCAAAGGACTTACTATAAAATGTTCACTAAATCCAAACAAAACGCCTTTCCTACCTATTCTCAGAAAGAGAGAAAACCACAAACCTACACCAACACCCACTAAGGCACCTCCTTTCCGCAAGTAATTCTGAGAATATCTGGAGTGTCCTTTGACTGGTGGGCCATAGTATGTTCCCTCAAAATGGCATGTCCTGTCTCAGATCTGTTCTCATTATCCAACTCTATGAAGTTGTCAGAAGCCAACATTGAGCAACTACCATTTTTTTCCCAGGAAAAGCCCCTCTTCAGAACTCTCTTGGCATTTTGGCATCCTAACATCTGTAGATACCAAGAAAGACTGACTCTGTGCTTGGAAAATCCAAACAAGTGAAACCACTGGGACTGGAACTGGGACTGGGACTGGCTCTTGGTTCTTGGCTTCCTGGATCCCAAGATCAGAGAGTTCCATTAAAAAGGAAGTGAGGTGAGGTCACTTCCTTCAGGAACTGAATGAGGTCACTGCCTTAACAACCACTTTGTCATAACAGTTGCTTCCAAGCGTCCCATGAGATGCAGGCTGCCCCTACAACCTGTGACAGTTTCACAAGTTAGAATGGTATATCAACCATAGGCACCCAGGAACAACTCTCCACAAAGGCCTGGTTTGGTCCATCGTCTCTACATTAAGAAGGGAGAGGCTGATTCAGACACAACCCTTCATCCTGACCAGGTTATTTTGACATGGAAGATGACTTTTGCTCTCCCAGGTCCTTCAGAGCTGCCTACATCTTCATCAGGGATCATATCTGCATGGACCTTTGAGGTTCTAAGCAGGTGAAAGTTCCCCTACTTTCCTGTATTGTATGACCAACTCTGTGCCTGCTCTTCTGTAAAGTTAGATTGAGGGAAGAGGATATGGTTAGGATAAATAACATGTTTGATTTGTGTTAGGAATCATTCTGCTGGATGAATAATGGCACTGGGAACCTCTGATATTTATAAGAATATAGAGGTGAAATATTATAATGGTCGGGCGAGCATAAGAGGAAGAGACCACCAAGAGACTGTCTCATGCAACAACAAAGGGTTTATTGCGGGTCCAGCATGCTGGGGCTCAGAGCTCACTTGAATTGAGCAGAAAGCCCTGAACAGCCTAAGCAGAGCTCTTATACTTTCCTTGGAGAAGTCAGGGATGGAAGTTTATTGATGCCTCAGGGCGAGTGGGCAGTTTGCTTTCAACCAAGTTACAGAGTACATTCTGCAGTTTGGCAGTTGGGGACAGCACATTCTGGGAACAAGATTAGCAAACAGTTCTCAAGATTTCAACAGTGTTTTGTTAAGCATACAGAGAAAGAGGAAGTAACAGGTACCTATTTTATTAACCTTTCATTCCCCAATTCTTCTTCGGGTTACTTTTAATCATAAAAGTGATCATTGAGGGGTGTTACATTTTATATCTGCTAGTGGGGAATATTGTTGTCTGATTACCATAAGTTTAACTTGTCCAATTTCAGCTTGGAGAAAGAAAACTACATTTATGAGCCAGCAGGGTACTACAGTTCACAATAATATGAGGATTATTAATGGACAGGCCAGGGCTGATGAAAGCATAGTTAACCAGAGGAACTGTGTGAACTAAGACTCACACCAACCTTTTTGGGCCTCTCTCTCTCGTTGACGCTCTTCAAGGTGTTTTCTGAATTTACTCATAGATTCTTTTACAACTCCAGTATGGTCGGCATAAAAACAACATTTTTCCATCAATGCAGCACAAAGTCCCCCTTCTCTCATGAAGAGGAGGTTTAACCCTTGCCTGTTCTGTAAAACAACTTCAGAGAGAGAGGTTAAAGATTCCTGCAAAGCTGTGATGGACGTTTCTAATATCTTTATGTATTGGTATATTGCTGCTTCTAATTGGGTCATTTGTTTTCTCCCATGGACTAGGGCAGTAGTTCCTGTGCCCTCTCCAGCAGCAACTCCTATTCCTAATAGGATGGCTAAAGTGAGAGATACAGGTTCCCAGCGAAACTGGGTTGTATGCCCTCCTATTTGATATTTAAATGTACCTGCGTCATCATAGAGCACTCTGGGAAACATCTGCACCATTACATAATTAATCACATCTGTTAACCATTTCATGAAAACATAAACAATATTTAAGTATATAGAATCTTTCTGTTGTAGGGACAGACAAGACAAAGCACCTAAGATAGCACCGAAGACATGGAAACAGTTTTATTTGGTTGAAAACGGATTTAGAGGGCATTGCTTCTGTTGTAATCAATGAATCCCCTGAACCCCAAGTTTAGGATGTTTCAGAATTTTTACCCAACATGTAAGGGAAGGGGCTCAGAAGTTCACAGTGTGCAGAAGATCACAAAAAGCAGTTTTTGTTTCTGTTCTTTTTCCTCTGTTCTGGGCAAGTTAACATTTCAAAGACAACTGAAAAAGGGAGAGCTTTTTTTTTTCTCTATTTTTTTTCTCCATGCCAGCTGTTACCATGGAGCCTAGTTGGTAACTTCTTTATCTTAGAATTGTAGCCATCTATGTAAAGCCCCAATTCAAGGCCAGAGGTTTTATTCACATATTTTGTGAAAAACTAGTATGGGGGTGTCTAGCTTAGGAGTGCTGATATTTCCAGCCACTGCCAAAGTAGAACAGGACAACACGAAAAGAGGAAGTTTATCTACATTGAACTCTGACTTCTGGAGAAGTCATTAAAAACTTTTCTGTGGGCCTGGTACAGAGGGGGAAGACGGGGAAGGCAAGGCTGAGAGCAGCTCAATGGATCTGAGAATGAGGAAGGAGAGATGTTAAAGAATATTGGGAAAGGGGTTTCGGATTTTCCTAGCAAACAAAAACTTGAGCAGTAGAACAGGTAGAGAAGAGGGTATGACAGGATTGAGGATCCCAAAAAGCCTGTGAGGGACTTTAAATTCTTAGTAACCTGTTTTCAGTGATGACAAAGCAACTTTAAAGGCCATTTTCATTAAATCTTGGATAGGGGTCTGAGGGATCTCCTCTGCTGGTTTGAGCTTTGGGTTAGCTGGTAAGAGGACCTGATGGGACCTGCTGTGGGCACTGACTGTAGAAGAGAGGAGTGAGTGGGTGGATGGGTACCTCAGTACCTGATACCTCAGTAAGGGGGCAATGGTCTGAGAACCGGCAGAGGTTTTGATTTTTGATCTAGTAATTGGAGGGGAGAAATCAGGTTGCTGAAGTGAGAGTGACAACAGAGAGTCTGGAGCAGAAGGCTGAGGGTGAGGATCTATTGGAGAAGCATAGTTCAGGATGTGAGCAAAGGAGGGAAAAGGACTCCATATAGGAGAAACTCCTTCCACCCTTTTGAGCACTTTTAGAAGTTAAAAACATGATGCAGAATTTGAGGATCTAGAGACCCCTCTGAGGGCCATCGGTTTTGGTTGTCTAATTGGTAATATGGCCAATGCTGTTTATTGAATTTGATGAGGAGTTTGGGTTCCACCAGGCAGTCCCTGTATGCTAACATCCCCATGACTTACAGAAGTTGGCCTTTATTCCACACAGCTTTGGCTGTTTGTGGCTTTGATAGTCTGCGGGAAAACTTAGTAATATAGGGTAGCCAACCTGTATCTGGCTTGCCTGTGCCTACATCCATAATGTTTGTTTCTATTTATGAAACGGAAGGGATTTAATGGAAATTTAGTGGGATCCGTTTTATCAGGGATATCCCAATAGGAAAAACCTATAGCCAGCTGACAAATGTCTGGGTGTTGAGATGGTCCACAGGTCCCTAAAGGAGCTGTATGCAAGATAGACTATCCTTCTTTTCTATGAGTATTTGTGATCAGCCATCTCTGCTGAATGGACTGATAAGGGTTAGGAGTACTGGTGGCCAAGGGGAGAGTCTATAGCCTTATCCACATGCCAAATACGCAATTTGAAAGGTTTACCAGTCATTTCCAGTTTCCAGCAAGAATCTGGACAGTGCGCAGGCATGAGATGAGAGGCATAGATCCAGGATGTGATTCTATATACTTTTACTGCTATAGGTGTTATAAGTAGCACCTGGTAAGTTCCTTTCTAGTGGGGTTCCAGGGATGACATCTGATGTTGTCTTATGTAGATGAAGTCTCTTACTTGATATCGATGTGGAGTCCCCTCGTCCCCAGGTTGGTAGGCTGTGGCCAGCTGTTTTAACAGGTATCGCTGAGTTCTTTCAAGAGCTTTAAGTCTGTCAAGCAAGGGGGTGTGGAAGTGATCGTTATGTCTTAGAGTTGGGGTTAGGTCCCATACTGTAGGAGGGGCACCATAGAGAATTTCACAAGGGGAGAGGTTACACAAAGAAACAGAGGGAGTATTTCTTGCATGAAACAGTGCATAAGGCAGGAGCATAGTCCAATCTTTTATGCCGCTCTCTAAGCTTAATTTCATTAAGGTCTCTTTAATTTTTCTATTTATTTTTTCTACCTTTCCTGAGTTCTGGGGTCTATAAGCATAATGTAACTACCAATTAATCACCACGATACTGGTTAACCCATGACTTACCTGAGCCATGAACGCCGGTGCATTATCAGACCCTATTACATTAGGCAGGCCGTATCTTGGAAAAATATCTTTCAGTATGATCTTGACCACCATTTGCGCCATTTTTTTTTCTACTCCTTTTTTTTTTTCGGGGGTGGGGGAAGGCTTCAATCCATCCTGAAATGTATCTACAAAGACTAGGAGATATTTAAGTCCATACCTTGCTGGCTTAATTTCAGTAAAGTCCACTTCCGAGAAGTGTCCTGGTCTGGTTACTCAAAGGTGCTTTCCTGCAGGAAGCTTGAAAGGGTAAGCATTAACCATTTGATGGACCCGACAGTCTTTTGATACCCATTCAGTTATTTCCTTTCACTGTGAGTTTGTTAGTGGAAAACTCTGTTCTTGATTCTTCAGGAATGCCTGTAGTTTTCTTGAACCAAGGTGAGTGAGTTGATGTACATTTTCTACGGATATTGAAAGAGCCATGACTATAGGAGCTTTTACTGAAGGATTTAGAAATTCCACTTGGGGGATTCAGGGTTAAAAGTAATTTTGGCCCAGAGCTTGGTGAGCAGATATCTACCCATTAATGGGGCTGGGCATTCTGGGATTACTAGGAAGGAGTAATGGATTTTTCCTTTCCCCAGGTCCACGGTACTCTTATTTGTCCAAGCCCAATATTTACTGCCATTAGCCCCTTGAACTAGAAACCTTTTATTTGATAGAGGGCCCAATGGGACCTTAAGGGCTGAGTATATTGCCCCTGTATCCACTTCAAAGTTTACAAGGGTCCCCTCAACTTCAAAAGTTATTTACTTTCACGGTAAGTTGGTTAGTGGAGTTGGTTAGACTTCATCCACAATGAGTGCTCTTTTGCCCATTTTGGTTTTGGATGCACACATGGGAATTTTCTTTAGATGCAACAGGTGATGAGAATCTAAGCCACAGCCTCACACAAGGCCAAAATGCTTATTCAGACACATCCCTTTCCAAAGCAATTAAGCAAAGAGCCACAGGTGATGTCCACTCATTTCCATTTGAAAACTGTTTTCTTCAGGCTTCTCAAAGGGGTGGCCTGAGGCAAAGACCTTCCTGACATTCAGGGCAAGAGAACAATATGCAAGCAAAAGGCCCAAAGCAGGGTATCTCCACTGAGACTTTACTGGTCACACTGATATCTGAGTGTTCTGAGATGCTTGCCATTCTCTTCATCTATCTAGTACATGGCCATGTCACAGAGCTTGGAGGTGGTACATATCTTCGACAAAAAATCATGAGCCGATTCTGGAGAGTGACCAGAATTCAGGAAGAAAACAGGAACTTAGAAATATAGTATGTGTATCCCATCTATAAGTCAAGCCACAGTGCATTCATCAATTGGGCAAGGTGAATCCTGGGAAGCTTTCTACTAGACAGGAAACATCCATTGATGCATTCTCTTTTCTAATGTTTACAACCACGGACACAGTGGGATACACAGACATAGAAACCCTCTCCTTGTCAAACGACTTACCAGAAACAGTTCACACCAAACCAAACAAACCGCCTTTCCTACCTATTCTCAGAACATGAGACAAAACCGCAAACACACTCCCACACCCACAAAGTCACCTCCTTCCCCTAAGTGGGTCTGAGACTATACAGAGTGTTCTCTGACTGGTGGGCCATAGTATGTTCCCCCTAATTGGCCTGTCTTGTCTCAGATCTGGTCTCCTTCTCCAACTCTGTGAAGTTGAGAGGAGCCAGCGGTTAACCACTACATGTTTTCTCAGGAAAGGCCCCTCTTCTGAGCTCTTCTGAAATTTGGTCATCCTCACATCAGTAGGTACCAAGAAAGACTGACTCTGTCCTTGGTAAATCCAAACAATTGAGACCACTAGGAGTGGGACTGGCACTAGCTATGGGTGCCTGCCATCCTGGATCCCAAGATCAGAGAGTTCCAAAACCAAGGAAGTGAGGTGAAGTCACTTCCTTCAGAAACTGAATGACGTCACAGCCTTGGCAACCACTTTTTCCTAACAGTTGCTTCCTATGGTCCCATGAGATGGAGGCAGCCCCTACTTCCTGTGACACTTTCACAAGTTAGAATGGTATATCAACCATTGGCACCTGGGAACAGCTCTCCCCACAGGCCTGGATGGTCCATCTTCTCTAAATTAAGAAGAAAGAGGCTGATTCAGTCACAAATCTTTATCCTGACCAGGTTGTTTGCCATGGAAGATGACTTTTGCACTCTCAAGTCTTTCATAGCAGCATACATCTTCTCCAGAGATTATTTCTGCATGTACCTTTGAGGTTTTCAGCAGGTGGAAGATCCCCTACATTACTGTATTGTAAGACCAACACTGTCCCTGCTTTTCTGTAAAGTTAGATTGAGGGAACAGTGTATGGTTAGGGTTAATAACATGTTAGATTTGGGTTAGGAATCATTCTGCGGTATGAATAACGGTATTGGAAACCTGTCATATTTACAAGAATATATTGGTGAAATATAAGTATAAAAACAGAAATCTAGGTAAGATTTGAACCCCAGAAGGGAATTGGGCCCTTGATTGGGATACTTAGCTTTGAATTATGTTCTGCACACATGCCTCAGATAAATCGATATAAAATGGCATAGGACCTTGTACTTTGGATGATTGAATGTCGAAGAGAACATCCATTCAAAAAGAGACAGTTGGTAGGATTAGGAAGATAGTCGGTAGATTTAGAAAAATGAGTGAGTATAGGATTTTGATTAAAATGCTTTAGTAATAGGGTTTCGGTTAGAGAGTGAATGTCAATGTCAGCACATGTGAAGATTGAGTCACAATGATGAACTGGGGAAAATATTTAGGAAAGCAGATATCAATAGAGACATTACAAAATGAGACAAAGTATAAAGTGTGTGATAGGATTAGACGTTTTCATAGGGTTGAGTTTGAATATATAATTTTAGGAAGAAACAAATATGAAGTCACCAATAGGATTGACATTTGAGAGCATTAGGCAAACTGAACATGGATATTTCTTGTAATCCATTTTCACGTTCCATTTAGGCTTTGGTACAATCATAAGTGCGAACTTTGCATTTTTGTCCTGAATATTACTATGATGAAATGCATATGTAGACTAGGTGACAAGAGTATTTCTTCCACCATTTCTGGGAGCAATATTTTGAAGACAAATAAATAGTATTGGGGGTACAAAGAGGTTTACGCTGTGTCAATTTATATAGAGATAATGCATGAAGAGACCATATTGTGAATAAATAATATAACTGGTTACACTTTAAATAATGGATTGAATTGATATCTGAAAATATACAGGAAATCTTATATTGATATTCAATCATTCATTCCAACGAATTATACATATAATTATAATATTATGGTTATGGTTTATCATGACAGGTGTGTGAGTTTTGCTTCAAAAGTGATAATGTAAATTGAAAATAATGTGTTTGGAAGGAAGACTCATGAAAAGAGCAGTCAAGAAACATGGAGGAATACATGTGTTCTTGTTGAGAGCCAGCGGCTTCTGTATGGCCCCTGGCATTTTGCCAAGAGTATTGATTGACAGGCGAGGCATTACTATCTGCCTCTGCCGCTACTTTTGAGTTCTCACACTAATTTCAAGCTCTCGTGGGGATTTCCAGGGATTCCCCGAGAGTTCCCATTGGTTGGGGAAGTGCAGGAGGGGGGTTTTCCGGAGGAGATATTTCCTGCTGCCGGGTACCTGGACGAGCCGCGTGGCATTCGGGAAATTTCCCCAGGAGCGTGTGTGAGGTTTTTTCTTGCAGTTCAAAAATAAAGTTTGTTCCTTCTTCAGTGGCTCGTGATTTGTGCCCAGCCAGACTGCAGCAATTGGCGGCCCGTGCGGGGAACGTCTGAAGCTTCGGAGTAAGTGAAATTGCTTGCCCCTAAGGGAAGGCGAGAGAATGGGTGACCATTTTAAACAACAATGTGTTCTGGTTTTGATTTGTTTTGTGTTTGTTTCAATCTGCCTATCCCTAAAATTTTCTCAGGCAGAATGAGAAAAATGGTTGGCTAAAGGTTTGAAGTTGTTCGCCCCTGAGGAAGAGATAGAAATAGACCACAAATGCACATGTCAAGAAAATAGGAAAATTTATACAAGGATCTTTTGTTCCGTTTTTGCTTCATTCTGTTTCGGTTTTGTTTTGTGTTATCTTATTGGGTTGCGTTATCTTTATAACATATTAGAAAATAGTAAAAAACAAAATGAAAAAGTGTTAAGTAAATTGTTAGAGGTTCAGACCATGGAGAAAGACATTATAGATCAAGCAAAAGAGAAGGTCTCTCGAGCTAGTCAGACAGAGGAAAAAAATTTAAAGGAAGAAAGCTTAGAGGAGAAAGAGCTATTAGGGAAAAAGCTAAAACAGTAGGCTACTACTAACACTGTTCTAACACCAGAGGGCGTAATTCAACCAACAGCTCCACCTATGGAGATAAGTGAGTGGCCTTCAACCCCGGTAGCTGATAGGTGGGATCCTGAGACAGGACCTCAAAGATTAGCATGCCCTGTACTTGAGCAGGCAGGAGGGCAGCAAATTCACCGTGCTTTAGATTTCAAAACAGTGAAGCAGTTAAAGAATCTGTAACAACCTATGGTCCTCAAGCACCCTTCACGGTGAGCATGGTCGAATCCATTACCAACTTGGACATGACGCCAGCAGATTGGGCTAGTATGTGTAAATCTGTGATAAATGGAGGACAATATTTGTTATGGAAGGTTGCCAATGAGGAATTTTGCAGGGAGACAGCTAGGCGCAATGCAGCAGCCGGTTACCCTCAAAGAAATCTAGGTATGTTGTTAGGAAAAGAACCTTATGAGGGTCAACGGCAACAAATTGAATATGATCCTGGCGTATATGCACAAATTGCTGTAGATGTGGTTAGGGCAATGAAAACTCTACAGGGACATGGAGATTTACAAGGACAGTTATATAAGGTAATACAGGAAACTAATGAACCTTATGCTGAATTTAAAGATAGGCTAATTCAAGCAGCTTCTAGAATTTTGGGGGATACAGAACAAGCAATGCCATTTATAAAACAACTGGCTTATGACCAAGCAAATCGTTGCTGCCGAGAGGTCATTAGACCATGGAGACATGAAGATTTAAACACATATATTAAATTATGTAGAGACATTAATGAACAAGGACAAGTCATGGCAGCAGTACAACAGGCTTTAGATGCCAGGCCAAAAACATGCTACAATTGTGAACAAGCAGGACACTTTAAAAGGAGTTCCTCCATAAGAGGAGGGTTTAACAAAGCTAGGTATCAAAGGAATAGAATACCAGGTATTTGTCCACGATGCCGTAGAGGGAGATATTTGGCTAATGAATGCCGTTCTCAAACCACCAGAGAGGGTACTCCGTTAATAAAAAATGAACAAGGACCAGGTGTTTACCCACAATATCATAGAGAAAGGCATCGAGCTCCATTGCCAAAAAAACGGACAGGGGGGCCCAATGCTCCGGGGCCCACGACCGCAAATGTATGGGGCACTGGAGGAACCCAGAAACACCATGGAGGAACCCAGCAACAGCATCAGGGTAGTGCACCGGACACATTATCCATCAGATCTCTCATCAGACAAACCAGAGGGAGCGCAGGGTTGGACATCCACGCCTCCGACAGAGCAGTACTAACTCCAGAGATGGGAGTTCAAATCATTTCCAAAGGAATAAAAGGACCTCTTCCCAAGGAACAGTAGGCTTATCGTTAGGACGCAGTTCTTCTACTCTAAAAAGATTTATGATAAGTCCTGGGGTAATTGATCCCGATTATGAAGGTGAAATAAAAATTTTAGCTAGTTCTCCAAAGGGTATATCAGTAATTTTTCCAGGAGATAGAATAGCACAGTTATTAATAATACCCAGCCTACATGATAAATTTTCCAGTAGTAGTAAAGAAAGAGGTTCCAGGGGATTAGGTTCCACAGGTGTAGATTGGGCTATGCTGTCTTTAAATTTAGATTCTCGCCCCATGCTAAAAGTAAATATTCAAGGACATGAATTTAATGGGCTACTGGATACAGGTGAACTCCTTAGCATCATCTCTCATCAAGAATGGCCAAAACATTGGCCATTACAACAAGGCACTCAAACGCTATGAGACCTAGGAGTGGTGACTAATCGCCATAGAAGTGCAATGGTATTAGATTGGAAAGATCCTGAAGGATGCGAAGGAACTATACAGCCATATGTATTGGATCATCTTCCAGTAAATTTTTGGGGACGATATGTCCTAGATCAATTAGGTTTGACATTAACAAATAACATCAATTAATATGCACCCACTATTATGGCTAGAGAAGGTTTTAGGAAAGGAAAAAGATTAGAAAAACAAGAACAAGGTATAGCAGAACCAATACAAATAGACCAAGCAACAGACAGACATGGGTTGGATATTCAGAAAGGGCAACTGAGATAATAAAAATTACTTGGAAATCAGAAAGACCAATATGGGTTCTTCAGTGGACCTTGACTAAAGAAAAGATACAAGCAGCCCAGGACCTGGTCAAACAAAAATTAGCGGAAGAACATATACAACCTTCTGTATCTCCCCATTATACTCTCATTTTTGTCATCAAAAAGAAATCTGGTAAATGGTGATTATTGCAAGATTTAAGAGCCATTAATAATGAGATGGTTATTTTGGGACCTGCTCAATCAGGGATTAATCAATTCTCTGCTTTGCCAAAAACTTGGTAAGTTTTAGTTATACATATTAAAGATTGTTTTTTTTTTTCATTTCCAATTCTTCCTGAGGATAGTCCACGTTTTGCATTTACTATCCCTGCACTGAATCATGAAGGTCCTGATCAGAGGTATGAGTGGAAGGTAATCCCTCAAGGGATGGCTAACAGCCCAACTATGTGTCAAATTTATGTTAACAAAGTAATCCAGCCACTTAGATATAAAAATCCTTAACTACAAATATTTCACTATATGGATGATGTATTCTTAGCATACAAAGCTAAAAACCCATTGCTAGAATGTTATGCCACACTTCAAACTTATTAGATAAAGTACAATTAAATCTTCCAATTAATTATTTAGGAGTTCTATTATCCTCAACCATGGTCCAACCACCAAAAATTCAAATATGAGTACATCAAATCAAATCACTTAATGACTTTCATAAGTTATTAGGAGACATAAATTGGATAAGGCATTATCTAGGCATAACAACAGAGGAGTTGGGACCTTTATTTGATATCCTAAAAGGTCCATCAGATCCAAATTCATCCCTCGTGTTAACGCCTGAAGCAAGAAAGGCATTAAAAATTAATGGAACATATATGGAAAATATGCATTTGGATAGAATTTATATAACTTTGCCTTCATTATTTATTGTAATACCAACAAAAATATTCCTACAGGAGTATTTTGGCAAGAAGGTCCATTATTGTGGATACATTTATCTTATTCACCTAACACTATTCTTACTAGGTATCCTGAGCCTGTAGGACAATTAATACTCAAAGGAATAAAAGCAGCAAAGGGAGTATTAGGAATTTCTCCCAATAAAATTATTTCTCCATATACTATGGATCAAATTGATGAGTTATCTAATGAGTTAAATACTTGGGCAATAATCATGTGTAAATCTAATATTTCATTTCATAATCACTTACCATCTAATCCTTTGTTGTCTTTTTGGTCTATGCATCCTGTAGTTTTTCAAAAAATGACAAGATAAACCCCTATCATGAATGCTCCAAATGTATTCACTGATGGGTCAAATAATGGTACAGCAGCAGTAGTTACCCCTGATCAAACTTTTAAATTTTTAGTGCCCAAACAATCAGCTCAAAAGGTAGAGCTTAATGTGGTTTTACAAGATTTTGTGATGTTTAAAGATTCTGTATTTAATTTATTTTCTGATAGTCAGTATATAGTTAATGCTATATTATCCCTTGAAGATGCTGGTAGGATTTCCCCTTCCTCTACTGTTTTCTCTTTGTATTCCACTATACAAAGTCTAATATGGGAGAGAAAAGATCCATTCTTCATAGGACATATCAGAGCACATACAGGGTTGCCTGGAGCCCTTAGTTTGGGCAACGATTTAACAGATAAAACTACACATGACATACATATTTTCTCTACACTAGAAGAAGCTACAAATTTTCATAAAAGGTTCCATGTCAATGCTAAATCTTTACAAAAGCATTTTAAAATATCTAAGGAAAAAGCTAGACAAATAATAAAACAATGTCAAAATTGTGTGAACTTTTAACCACAAGTTAATCTTGGAGTCAATTCTAGAGCACTGATACCTAACCATATTTGGCAGATGGACGTCACACACTTGCCAGAATTTGGAAAATTAAAATATTTGCATGTTACAGTTGATACTTCTTCCAGATTGTTAATGGGCTCCCTTCATGCCGGAGAAAAAACTAAAGATGTTATAGCTCATTGCTTACAAAATTTTGCCACTGTGGGCGTTCCAAAACAGTTAAAAACAGATAATGGTCCTGGTTATACTTCTACCTCTTTTAAACAATTTTTCTCATCATTTGGCATTAATCATAAAACAGGAATCCCATACAATCCACAGGGACAAGGCATAGTTGAAAGAGCTCATCAAACTATTAAAATGTACTTATTAAAGCAAAAAGAGGGCATTGGAAAGGGGTATATATCCCCCAAAGATAAACTTAAAATAACCCTCTTTACTCTAAACTTTTTAAAATTTGGATTCATCAGGACTTAGTGCTACGGAAAGGCATATGTGTCCAAAAAATGTCGATAAGCCTAAGGTGCTTTGGAAGGATATTCTAACAGGACAATGGAAAGGTCCTGACCCAGTGATTGTCTGTAATAGGGGGTCTGTTTGTGTGTTTCCACAGGGAGAACAGCACCCAATTTGGATTCCAGAGAGATTAACTAATGTCCTGACCCAGTGATTTTCTGGAGTTGGGGTTCTGTTTATGTGTTTCCACAGGGAGAACAACAGCCAATTAGGATTCCAGAGAAACTAACTAAAGCGAATTCTACGGATGGAAAAAAAAAAAGTGATTTGACTCAAATGCATAACAGCTGATATCAAGAGCTCCAGTTTGGCTTTTCTTACATCTGTGACAGTGATTAACCAGGACGTTCTTTTCAATATTTATTTTATTATTGCGTTTTCCCACAGCATAAAGTTCTATTGTATTTTTGAGCTCATACAGACCTAGGTTAATGTTTTTCTTATCAGTTTTATTTTTTGACTGTGGAGTTTTTAAACATTGCAATGGAGGTTTTACCTAAGTAAAGCTACAAGGCCTTTACTATCGTCTTATGAGTTGTATGTTATCTGTGCACACTTCTGTTTTGTGTTGTATGTCTGTATGTGCGTATGTCCATAGATCATATATGAGGAGCGCTCATGAATAAATGGATATGAATTTTTTTTATTCATGTGATTTTAATGGTTTAATTTAAATTGGGTAAACAGCTGTTGAAAATTGTTTTAATATGTAAACTAATAAGGAGTTTAACAGATCTCTTTGTTTACTTTCACCTTTCCTTTTCATTATACTTAATAATTCTGTTCAGGATAATGTAAATTGTTCAAAAAATTGTTTTTTTAGTGCCTGTTGGAATGTTACATAATTTTTTTTCTTAGCATCATTGCCAGAATTCCTATCATCTTCCCAGTGCTGGTGAAGACAAAGATAAAACCAAACTACAGCTTCCTCAATAGTTATCACAACAAACTGTATAAACTGATGCATCAATGAATAATAACTCAACAAGTAATGCTCATTCAAGGAGTTGATTTACTTGGGAGGAAATGGACATATTGACAGATTAGTCTGCTTTGAACTGCTTGCAGAACTTGCCTGGACTATGTATCACTTGCATGCATTGTGAACTATCTGTTGGTGTAGTGAATTTTGGTAGTGCTGGAGTATTTTCGCTCATGGTGTCACTGGTGGTACAATTTTTCAAAGGAGCTGTCAATTGGCTTAGTGTCATGGCCTTTTGAATCCTCCTCCCTTCTACTAGTGATGGTCTAAAATTTGGAGGCCAACAGAGGTGAGGCAAAAAACCTCACCCCCCCCACTGGCACCAAGGCCAAATTTGGGGGCCAACAGAGGTGAGGCAAAGAACCTCACCCCCCCACTTGTGCAAAGGCCTATCCACAAGTTTGGCTGTATGCTGGACCGGTAGTCAGTTATGGGTATGATCCAATTGCAGTGGTACCAACCTAAGACAGGAGGCTGACGCCTAGAGGTAAGTTCATCCAAAGATGGGTAAGAACCATATGTTGAATTGGACTACCTAACAGGCACGGTCCCTAAGCCACATTGCTTGTTTTTTAATTAAACAGAAGGGGGGAGATGTTGAGAGCCAGTGGAGTCTGTATGGCCCCTGGAATTTTGCCAACAGTATTGATTGACAGGTGAGGCATTACTGTCTGCCTCTGCGCTACTTTTGAGTTCTTGCACTACTTTCAAGCTCTCATGGGGATTACCAGGGATTCCCCGAGAGTTCCCATTGGTTGGGGAAGTGCAGGAGGAGGGTTTTCCAGAGGAGATATTTCCTGCTGCCGGGTACCTTTACGAGCCGCGTGGCATTCGGGAGATTTCCCCAGGAGCTTATGTGAGGTTTTTTCTTGCAGTTCAAAAATAAAGTTTGTTCCTGCTTCAGTGGCTCGTGATTTGTGCCCAGCCAGACTGCGGCATGTTCTGAATCAGGAAGTGATTGAAACTGAAACAAATGCCTATCCATTTGATAAATTTTGGATGAAATATATATCCTATGATGTGCATAAACTGAAGAAATAGTAATGTACCAGTGTTGAATAAAAATGAATCTCAAAATACACATCATGTCCCATAGGAATCTACTTGCATTGATGTGAAACTGGGTCAGTTACTGAAGAAATATTAGGATTTGTATGTACCATTTACTGAAGATAGTTTTCAGTACTAGCAAACAAATATGTATTTCAGGTGGATGAATATTTCTGAGAATAATCTTGTGAAAAGTTGATTATAAATCCACATATATGAATATGAATGAATTTAAAATAACAATGAAAACCAACAATGGGAGGTAGGACAGTAAAGGGGGGGGAGATAATCAAAGAGGAAAACAATCCATATTTTGTGACAGAAATAAGCAAATATGGCTGGAAGAACAACCCATATCTCAATAAGAACCCTAAATGTAAATGGCTTAAACTCACCAATTAAGAGATACAGGCTAGTAAAATGGATCACAAAACAAGACCCAACGATATGCTGTCTACAGGAGACGCATTTGATAGGAAAAGACATACATAGGCTGAATGTGTAAGGTTTGGAAAAATCATATCACTCATATGGACTTTGGAAACAAGCAGGAGTGTCCATACTCATATAAAATAAAATAGATTTCAAGCCAAAGTTTATCAAAAGGGATAAAGAGGGACACTACATACTGCTTAAGGGAACCATACACCAACAAGACAAACAATCATAAATATATATGCCCCAAACAATGGTGCAGCTATTTTCATCAAACAAACTCTTCTCAAGTTCAAGAGTCTAATAGACCACCATAGAATAATCATGGGAGACTACAACACACCTCTTTCGCCACTGGACAGATCTTCCAAACAACAGTTGAATAAGGAAACTATAGAACTCAATAACACAATTAATACAAATAACACAATTAATAACCTAAACTTAATTGACATATATAGAATATACCACCCAACATCAAGCAGTTTCACTTTTTTTCCAGCAACACATGAATCCTTCTCAATAATAGATCATATATTGTGTCACAGGGCAACTCTTAGACAATATAAAGTAGTAGAGATAATACCATGCATCTTATCTGATCATAATGGAATGAAACTGAAAATCAATGATAAAAGAAGGAAGGAAAAAGCATACATCACTTGGAGAATGAACAATAGGTTACTGAATGATGAATGGGTTATAGAAGACATCAAGGAAGAAAGTAAAAAATTCTTAGAGATAAATGAAAACACAGATACAACATATCGGAATCTATGTGACACATTGAAAGCAGTTCTAAGAGGAAAAATTATTGCTTGGGGTTCATTCCTTAAAAAAAGAAAAAACCAACATGGTGAAGGTAATCCCCCACTCACTGTCTTGACAGGGTCACAGTGAGAAAAAGTGTTGTCAAAGCTGCTCTCCCATTGTCTAGACAGGGTCACAGTGAGGATGAATGCTGGCAAAGACACGCTGGTTGTTGGGAAACGGAAACCATGAGACCCCTTTTTATGTAATTGGGACTTTTCTTTTTCATGCATATGTTTCTGACAGGAGGCATGAGTATGTTAAATGTCAAAGAAATTAAATTTCAGATGGCTAGAACATAACAGGTAGTTCATGCCTTGGAGGCTGTTCTACTACCCCTCAGCATATCAAGGACAAATAAGGTTGTTCTTCTATCTCAGTACATTGTGGACAAACCTCATAATGGACAACAATCATCATTTAAAAGGTCATGTGAATTTTAGGCACCACATTGATTATATCAACTGGAACCCAAGTCCATATTTCCACTCTCTTATAAAACCTAATCAGTATGCTTATTTCACAAAGTTTACCACATGCAGTCTCATTTTTGATTAAGGAAAGTTATATTATACACTTAGGAATGTTAAAACGTATAAAGTTATATTTTTCTCTTTTTATAAACCCTTTCTTACTTTACATAGGGATATATGATGAGCATAGTTAATATTGGTGGAAAGTGGATTGATTTTTAGAACTTACTTTCTATTGAGAAAGATTATAAAGATATTAGAACTAGTGCACCTTGACTGAGAAACAAAGAAACTCCTTGAGAAAGCAGCTCAACCAGTTTTATGAGAATAAATTTAGGAATTAATTAAAACAGCTTTATAAGACACAGTTTTAGAATAATGTTAGAAATATTATTTTATTTTGATTCTTAAGTTTAGAAATTCTTAAGTTTTTAGTTATATAGGTTTCTGATATGTTTTAAGAATGATTCATAAACTTTAGGATATTTTAAATATAAAATTTAAAGGGACTTTTTTAGATGGGAATTTTAGATTAGAAATAAAGTACAAGTGTATTTTAGGTTAATGATTGGTTAGGAGACTTAGAGTCTGGTTATGTAGTTTGGCATTAGTTAATAAGAAAATAGCATATCTTGTGAAAAATAGTAAATCTTGGGAAAATCTGAAAAATGTAAATTAGTGATGTATTTCATTAATGATTCTGTACTTTTAATAATTATATAACTCAAGGACATATCCTGGAAAAATGTAAATTAATGTTGCCTTTTTTGTACCTCCAATCATGGTTAAGGAAATGTCATGTCTTGGCAAAGTTTTAAATTATATAATCAATGACGTATTCTGAAACTCTAATGATGAGAAAAATTGTAAATAACGGATGACCCAGAGAAAGATGCATTAGCTCTCTCTCTGGAGATTGCTCGAAAAAAAAAAAATCCACATATATGAATATGAATGCATTTAGGGAGTGTATAAAAAGACACATATATTTCATATTTTGAAAAATCTGGAGAGTGTATACACACACACACACACACACACACACACACACACACATACTTTAAAAAGTAGCAATATATATGCCAATCGAAATTCAACATGAAATATATATCATCCACAGATCCAAAAATATTCATTTTACTGAACATGGATTTTTGTATAATTTTGTTCAACTAGGAAGGGAACAGTGTATAGTGAGGGTTAATAGAAGGTTCGATTTGGGTTAGGAATCATTCTGTGGGATGAACAATGGTATTGGGAACCTGCAATATTTACAAGAATGTATAAGTGAAATATAAGAATGAAAACAGAAATCTAGGTAAGATTTTAAGCCCAGAAGGGCATTGGGCACTTGATTGGGATAATTAGCTTTGAATTATGTTCTGCAGAGTTGTCTCAGATAAACTGATGTACAGTGGTGTAGGACCTTGTACCTTCGATGTTGGAATGTCGATGAGAACTTCTAGTCAAAAAGGGATAGTCGGTATTATTAAAAGATAGTCGGTAGGTTTAGAAAGAAGAGTGAGTATAGGATTTGCACCAAAAGTTTTTTAGCAATAGGGTTTCGGGCAGAGATTGAATGTAAATGTGAGCACATGTGAAGAGTCAGTCACAATAATGAACTGGGAAAATATGTAGGAAAGCATATATTAATAGAGACATTTGGAATTCAGGCAAATGATAAAGTGATTGATAGGATTAGACATTTTCAACAGGCTTGAGTTTGAATATATAATCTTAGGAAGAAACAAATATGTAGTCACCAATAGGATTGACATTTGAGAGCATTAGCCAACCTGGATATGGATGTTTTCAGTAATGCATGCTCACTTTCCATTAAGGCTTTGGTACAATCATAAGTGTGACCTTTGCTTTTTGTGTCCAGAATATGACTGTGATTAAATGTATATGTAGATCAAATGACATGAGTATTTATTCCACCATATATGGGAGCAATATTTTGAAGATGTATAAATTAGTATTGGGGTTACGAATAGGTGTACCCTGTGTCTAGGAATATAGAGATAATGCATGAATAGACCATACTATGATTAAACAATATAACTGTTTCCAAATTTAAATAAAGGATTGAATTGATATCTGAAAATATACAGGAAATCTTATATTGATAAAAAATCATTCATTCCAACCAGTAATACATCTAATTTTAATATTAGGTTTATGGTTTATCATGAAGAGTGTGTGAGTTTTGTTTCAAAAGTGATTATGGAAATAGAAAATAATGTGTTTGGAAAGAAGTCTCATGAAAAGACCAATCAAGAAACCTGGAGGAATACATGTGTTTTGAAGCAGGAAGAGATTGAAAGTGAAACAGGTGCCAATAAATTCGTGAACTTGTGAATGAATTATATATCCTATTATGTGCATAAACTGAAGAAATAATAATGGACCAGTGTTGTAAAAAAATGAACGTCAAAATACACATCATGTCCCATTGGAATATACACGTATTGATGTTAAACTGGGTCAGTTACTGTAGAAATATTAGGATTTATATGCACCATTCACTGAAGTTAGTTTTCAGTACTAAGAAACAAATATGTATTTCAGGTGGATGGATGAATATTTCTAAGAATGATCTTGTGAAATGTTGAATATAAATCCACATACATGAACATGAATGAATTTAGGAAGTGAATATAAGACACATATATTTCATATTTTGAAAAATCTGGAGAGTATATATATATATATATATATATATATATATATATATATATACAAAAAAACACACACAGACATTAAAAAGTAGCAATATATATGCCAATCGAAATTCATCATTTAATATATATAATCAACAGATGCAAAAATAATTATTTTAGTAAACATGGATTTCTGTATAATGTTTTTCAAGTGGGAAGCTGACCCATAGTGTGAATTTTCCATTCCAATAGCGTTTTGCAGGAGTGATCTCTTCTCACAATTTTTATCTTCCAATTCAGCCACCTCAAAAGTATGTATGTGTGATACCAGGTAGGATTCTATATGTGCATTTAAAATTACATGTGCTGAATAGGCTAGAGAGAAAGGGAGACAGGAATTCACATATTTGTTAACTTTAAAAACACATGGAGAACTATTTCAACAGAAAATTTACTCGATTTATAACACCAACCCTTTATCATGCAAAAGACAAGTCCAACTATACACCATGCCTCCTCTGAACTGCTTGTATCTCTATTGTGTTTGGTTTATTTTACTCCATCATAATGGTTTAGTAGGCAGAGTCTAGTCAGCTATTGGTTAGTGTCAGAGATTCAGTGCTATTGGTTAGTGTCAGGGATTTAGTATTTCGAATGGAAAATAGGAAAATGAATCCAATGTGTATGCAAATATGTGCTACACAAAATTCTTCCAACTCTTATCCAGAACAATGCCTTCACATTACTTTGGCCCCAAGTAAGACACAATTACAGGAGAAGAGTCAGAAAATCTGTGAATACATATCAGGAATGCAAAATCCTCAGGAGTTCACAACCTTGGTGGTGGTAGGGGAGTTTCCAAAAGTAAGGGACAGGGTTTATAGATCCAACCTCATCTTTTATTCAAATTGGGAGCCATCTTTCCACAAAGCCATGACAAGATAATTTTGGCTTTACTATACATTACTGCAAATTCTGTACCTGCTTGAAATGCCTACCCATGCCTTGAACTCACCCATGCCTGGCTCTCTGACCAGATAGCAGCACTCTCTGAAACTTTAGTGACACCTCATAAATATTTTCTTTCCTTGGCCAGCCAACGAGTCTCTGAGGCTCTAATGGTCCTCATAATTTCTGATGTTGGTGTGAGCAAAAAAATATATATATATATATAAACTATCATTTGTGTGATGCTTGTCAAAGTTCTGTTATCTGTAACCCCCTTTTTGTGTATCTTTCTGGGCTATATAGCTGGGCTGTAGCAAAAGTGGGGTTGCTGTCTTGTTCCCGCCGTTAAAGGAGGGAGAGGCAACCTGGCCTGTTGAAATAATAACCTTGCCTCAATTGGATTTTAATTGGAGTCAGTGGTCTTTTCTTGCATCCTGGTCTATCATTTTGGAGTTCCCCAGCGAGATGACCCTGCCTGACAAGATCACAAGACCAGACTGCTGGAAATTCTGAAGCTGGCCTTCCCTCCAGGGCTCCAAGCTAGAAAGCCACTCTAGGGGGTGTACAACTTGAGACATTCCAAGGCCTTGGATTGAGCCTTCGGTCTGGGGAGCACTGTAGTGAACCACCGCACTAAAACTATTAGCAAGCACCTGGTAGAGGAGGCCTCCATATGTAAGTGTCGCTGTTATAACATCTGATATCCGGTTAAGGGAGATCTCTTCTGAAGACAGAGAGGTGGCCTGGGGAGCCTCACATATACTCCTGTCCGGGACAGTAATGAGAATTGTTCTGTCCTCAGTTCTGTTCTGCAGGGAATTTCTCTGAAAGGGTAGAGAGGTGCCGATGGGCACACATGCGCTCCTACCCCGGACCCTTAGCAAGATGTTGCATTGCTCCTCTGTTTTTCTGTTTTGGCGCCGGGTTTCTTTTTTTGTTTGAGTTTTGTTCTGTGTTCTATATTTTTTTTTGTTTGTTGGTTTTTGTGAGTTTTGTTGTGTGATTTCTGTGGTAAAAACTTAAGGATATTGAACGTGAAAATGGGGAATAAAGCAAGTAAGTCTGACACCCCTTTGGAATGTGTTTTAAGAAACTGTGATGAACTTCACCCCCCTTTGTTAATCAGGATGAGAGAAGCCCCTAGCTGGCTGCCTGGAGCACACCCACTGCAGAGGGCAATGCCGTCTGGGGACTTAAGAACTGAGTATCTCCCAGGTTAACAAGTGAAACTCCTTTAAAACCCCTTGTCCCTCCAGATCAAGAGAGTCACAACCTTTGGGCAAAGTCCCCTGTGTTTCTCCTTTATTAGCAAAGCAATAAACCTCCCTTTTTCTTTTTCTCAAAACCCTGTCCTCATTATTAAATTGGCATTAATTGGCTTCAAGGTCAGGAACCGAACTTTAAGTTACAAATTTTGATATGCGCCCCCTGTCCCAGAACTTTTTTAGAGGTGACTAATGAAATGTTAGGAGAAGGAGCATGCTTGGGATGGAACTGAACCAGAGGAGGTAATCCTGTAAGTAAATGGAGGGACTGAAGCATTCCCAGCAGCTGCCAAAGCCCTGTTGATTCAGGGAATTCCCTCCTTCCTTCCCTGCACTGTAAGGATTATACCACTTCTGTCTTCTTAAAAAAGAGAAAAAGAAAAAGGGGACACTAAATGCAGTGAAGTCACCATGGGGACACTTGATTTTACGTTTCAGATTGCCCATCTGTGAAAACATCTGGTCCCCTTGTGGGGACATCTATGGTGCCACTGGTGTAGGAGATTTTTCTCTTATCTGCTCGGTTTTAAAGGCTTCTGTCTGTCAACCATAGTCTGGAGCTCCTTTCTGTCTGTCTTGTGTTTTTGTTTCTGGCCCTTTAAGACATGTGCAATAATGTGTTGATATTATTAAATTTTCTTGGGAATGATCTTAGCTGAATGTGTGTCTAAAGGATGATGTTTTATTGTAACAATCTGGTATCTGAATGGTTTTTTGAATCATTGAACAATCTTGCAGTTAAAAGTCGGGTTTAGGTAATTGTTTAGTTTATGATTTCAGATAATTCATGCCAGAGAACTTAAATACTTAGGATGGAAAACTGAAGAACTCTACTTCCAAGTTGACAAGTAACTTCCCAATCATTCAGTCTTTTTTTTTCCCACCAATTTTGAATTGGGTTGCCTGGGAAAATGTCACTGTGTGTACCAGTGCATTAATTTGAACAAGGATATTAAATCATAGTATGGTATTTGTTGACAAAACAAGATGTAAAGATATAAAATTTTGTGAATTGTATCTTAAATTGTATCATAATTTTCAACATCCTAAACTGAAAATTATGGTTAAAATGCCTTAGGCCTTAGGTGTTTGCTCAGAATAGCAGTTTTGTCCAGCTCTTTCCAGAACTCAGCCAGGACTTATTTTGAAATGCAAATGAAAGAAGCCTCCAAGCTCAGTAGGAGACTGATCTGAGGCCTAAGGGGGAAAAAAAGGTAAATTGTATGGTATCTACTAATTACTGGCCAGTCATTTTTTCAAGGACACTTTTTTTTTCTTAGATTCTTTATTTTTTTTTTTGAGCTCATGATTTTAATCCTACAAACCTAAGTTAATGTTTTTCTGATAGGTTCTATCTTTGAGCAACTGTGGAGTTTTTGAAACATTGCAATGGAGATTTCACCTGCGAAAAGCTACAAGGCCTTTACTATTATTATGTGTGCAGACTTTTGTTATGTGTTGTATGTGTGTATATATATATATATATATATATATATATATATATATATATATATATCCTTATATCATATATATGATACACAAATTAACATATATAAGAAGCGCTCATAAAAAATGCGCTCATAAAAACAAATTTTAAAAAGTGGATCTAAATATCTTTAATTCATGTGATTTAAAAGTTTCAATTTAAATTGGATAAACAGATAAAAATGTCTTTAAATTTAATCTTACAATTTTTTCTAGGTGTTCAAAAAACGAATAAAATAATAATGTCTACAAAAGGTCTAATATGCCTTTTTCTCTAGGAATTTTCCTTCAACAACACAAAATGGTTTACACTGTTCAAAACTTTTGTCTAATATTTTGATAAATAAGTAAAGTAAATTTAATATGAGATTACTCATTCATGAGTACTTTTGTTTGATATCTGATTGATTTACTAAGGTCTGTATAAGTTTGTACTAAAGTCTGTATAAGATTGTAAAAATCAGTCATGTGTTAAAGAAACAAAAATTTCTTTAAACATACGTTTACCCATAATATTGTGTTTATTAAGTTTTATTTTTTCTAGAGCAAGCAACCATAAAAATTAAACAACTGATTAAATAAGAACTGTTATTTCAGAGCACTGTAGTGCCATTTCTTTAAAAGCCAAACTTGGTTAATGTAGAAACATCAATGTAAATGTGATGCTATCAATGTGCTCATATCTTCCAGGTATACAAGTCTGTACGGTAGAAACTTGAAAAGAGCATTATATCAAACTGGTGTTCTGAAGTTATATGGTAAAAAAATATATTGGGGTTTTATTTACCTGTTATCAATAAGATATGTAAAATTTTATGTTACTTTTTACATTGGGGAACAATTTAAATGTATTTTTAAGTTAATGAGAGCCTAATCTATGTAAAGGTTAAAATCTTTCAGCCTTTCTTTAATTAATGTTTTAAATGTGATAGCATATGGTGTTAACTAATGTTCATGTGACCTCAAACAATTTATTTAAACTTTGTACAATGATATTTAAAAAAAAACAAAGATCAGTTTTAGAACTAAAACACTTAAGATTCATAAAGAGCCCTGCCTTACCTGAGATAAGGCTCTGTGTCCCATCTTAGTAAATGTGAGAATGACTACGAAACAGTAGGTCAGATTTAATTTTATTTAAAGTTATGTTCAAAAGTTTCTTTTTTTCTGTCAAGATTACTAGGATCTCAAACAGGGGATATAATGCATAAGTCAGCCAAAAAATTCTGGGTAGCTATTACACAAACTAAGTATTTTTACTCTTTTTAAAAAATTTTATTTTGTAATTTCCTTATAAGTGATCTAAAGATTCCCTGTTAGTGTATTACCAAGTGTAGATTTAAGAACATAACATGGGTTAATTTAAGATAATAAGTCATCACCTACAAGACAGACAGAATAATACAGATTCCAATTAATAAAAGATAAATAATTATAAAGTTATAGACATTAAAGCCCAGTACTCATAATATGAGGCTGTTAAAATTTATTTGCTGGATGTTTAAGGTTAGGATTTAAAATTAAATTTAAATGAACAGGTCCAAGTAAACCAATATTTGGCTCTTGCCCTCTGAGTCAGTCTGAATCCAGGGAACAGGGGACTTCTCTAAAGAGCTTTGCAACTGTGGGGCACATAACCTCCCAATCAGGGAGATTAATGAGATCACTGGAGAACAGAAAGCCAGTCAGTGCATTTGCTAAAATGAGGAGAGTCATCAGAGAAGGGAGACATCACTGATGCTTCCGAGGGAAGCCACATGGTCAAACAAGACCTGGGCCCACCTAGCGCAAATGGCACTAGCAGAACTGAGAAGCTACTCTCAAGTTTCCCAAGAAATGACTCCCATAAAAGCTCAGCTGACTGTTCACAATAGATAGAAACAAAAGTCAGTTTGAATGTGTTATCTTAAACACTTAGCAAAGACAGTTAAAACCAAAATACAGCCATTCCTGGGCATTTTAATTAATACTACTACTACTACTACTAATAATAATAATAATAATAATATTTTAAGGTATATACTTTATGTAAGCCTCCAAAAATAAGTAAGATTGGAGGCTACAAAGAAGGATTCTCAGACAGGAATGCCTGATAACTATAAATAGAGACTATCAAGAGGAGCTGCCAGATGCAGAAATATTTAGTTTAAGACCTACTGATATTCCTAACCTACACAGGTAGTCTTGGTGTTTGCTAGTACGATTATCCAGCCCAGAAGTAAAGGTTTCTCTATTAGAAACAGAGGTCATACTAGTAAAAGGGTTTTGCAAGTTCAGATGACATTAAATTATTACACTGTATCTTATGGGGAGGGACAACTGTAACACTAAAATGAAAAGGTTAAGTTGACAGTCCTGATAACTGGGGATACTAAAGCCTGGTGAGGGAACTTCTATACAGTGACATGTTCCAAATACTGCAACATTTATTCAGTACTCATTGTTTTAGTTTCTCTCATAGAAGAACCCATCCCCAGATGACTTTACAACCTGTTCTTCCCCAACCAGACTTCAAACCGAACTGATTTCTAAAAGACAACTTATGTCCTTCAACTGAATTCTAAAAGGCAAATCATGTCCCTCATGCCATGCCCCCTCAGATCTCTCATAAAGAAACAAAAACATTCAGGGCAGCAGAACAGTAGGTAATCAAAAGGCCCAAAGCATGGTTTCTCCACTGAAACTTTCATGGTCACACTAATATCTGAGTTTTCTGACATGGTCGCCATTCCATTCAGCTATCCAGTACATGGCCATGTCACAGAGATTGGAGATGGTACATATCTGGGACAAAAAAACATGAGTCTATTCTGGAGAGTGGCCAGAATTCAGGAAGAAAACAGGAACTTAGGAAGATAGCAGGTTTTGCCCATCCATAAGGCAAGCCATAGTCCATTCAAAAATTGGGCAGGATGAATGCTGGGAAGCTTTTTACTAGACAGGACACATCCATTGATGCAATCTATTTTCTAATGTTTACAACCACGGATACAATGGGATACTCAGACATAGAAACACTCGCCTTGTCAAATGACTTACAAAAAACAGTTCACTCCTAACCAAATAAACCGCCTTTCCTACCTATTCTCAGAACATGAGATAAAACCACAAACCCACACCCACACCTACAAAGGAACCTCCTTCCCCCAAGTAGGTCTGTGACTCTCCGAAGTGTCCTCTAACTGGTGGGCCATACTATATTCATCAGAAATGGCCTGTTCTATCTCAGATCTGGTCTCCTTGGCCAACTCTGTGAAGTTGTCTGAAGCGAGTGGTGAGCCACTACCTGCTTTCTCAGGAAAGGACCCTCTTCAGAGCTTTTCTGGCATTTGGCCATCCAAACATCAGTAGGTACCAAGAAAGACTAACTCTGTCCTTGGTAAATCCAAACAAGTGAGACCACTGTTACTGGGACTGGGACTGGCTCTGGGTTCATGGCTTCCTGGATCCAAAGGTCAGAGAGTTTAATCACCAAGGAAGTGAGGTGAGGTCACTTCCTTTCTGAACTGAATGAGGTCACTGCCTTGGAAACCAGTTTGTCCTAACAGTTGCTTCCAAGTGTCCCATGAGATGGAGGCTGCCCCGACTTTCTGTGACACTTTCACATGTTAGAATGGTATATCAACCATAGGCACCCAAGAACAGCTCTCCACACAGGCCTGGTTTGGTCCATCTTCTCTAAACTAAGAAGAGAGAGGCTGATTCAGACACAAAACTTCACCCTCACCAGGTTGCTTTCCATGGAAGATGACTTTTGCTCTCTCAGGTCCTTCATATCTGCCTACATCTTCTCCAGGGATCATTTCTGCATGGACCTTTGAGGTTCTTAGCAGGTGTAACATCCTCTACATTCCTGTATTTTGAGACCAACTCGGTCCCTGCTCTTCTGTAAAGTAATATTCAGGGAACAGTGTATGTTTAGGTTTAATAACAGATTCGATTTCGGTTAGGAATCATTCTACAGGATGAATAAAGGCATTAGGAACCTGCAATATTTACAGCAATATATAGGTGAAATATAATTATGAAAAAAGAAATCTATGTAAGATTTGAAGCCCAGAAGGTCATTGGGTCCTTGATTGGGATACTTAGTGTTGAATTACATTCTGCACAGATTTCTCAGATAAATCGAAATACAATGGCAAATGACCTAGTACCTGGGATGATTGAGTGTAGAAGAGAACATCCAGTCAAAAAGTGATAGAAGTTAGGATTTGGAAGATAGTCGGTAGGTTTAGAAAGAAGAGTGAATTTAGGATTTGGAACAAATATTCTTTAGAAATAGGGTTTCAGGTAGAGAGTGAATGTAAATGTCACCACATGTGAAGATTCAGTCACAATGATGAACTAGGGAAAATATGTAGGAAAGAAGATATCAATGGAGACATTACAAAATCAGGCAAAGTATAAAGTGAGTTTCAGGATTAGACTTTTTTTTAACAGAATTGAGTTTGAATATATAATCTTTGGAAGAAACAAATATGTAGTCACCAATAGGATTTTTATTTGAGAGCATTAGGCAACCTAGACATGGATGTTTTTAGTAATCCATGTTCACTTTCCTTTTAGGTTTGGTACAATCATAAGTGTGACCTTTGCTTTTGGTGTCCTGAATATTACTGTGATAAAATATATATGTAGATCAGGTGACATGGGTATTTCTTCCCCCATTTCTGGGAGCAATATTTTGAAGACGTATAAATTGGTATTGGGGGTACAATGAGATGGACACTTTGTCTATGAATATAGAGATAATTTATGAATAGATGATACTGTGAATAAATAATATAACTGATTCCACTTTAAATAATGGATTGAATTGATATTTGAAAATATATAAGAAATCTTACATTGATATACATTCATTCATTCCAACGAGTTGCACATCTAAAGTTAACATTAGGGTTATGGATTATCATGAAAGGTGTGTGAGTTTTGCTTCACAAGTGATTATGGAAATCGAAAATAATGTGTTTGGAAAGAAGTCTCATGAAAAGACCCGTCAAGAAATCTGGAAGAATACATGTGTTCTGAAACAGGAAGTTATTGAAAGTGAAACAAATGTCTATAATTTTGCGAACTTGTGAATGAAATATATATCCTATGATGTGCATAAACTGAAGAAATAGTAAAGTACTAGTGTTGAATAAAAATGAATGTCAAAACACACATCATATCCCATAGGAATCTACTTGCATTAATGTTAAACTGGGTGATTTACTGTATAAATATTAGGATTTGTATGCACCATTCACTGAAGATAGTTGTCAGTACTAGGAAACAATATGTATTTCAGGTGGATGAATATTTCTGAGAATAGTCTTGTGAAATGTTGATTACAAATTCACATACATAAATATAAATGAATTTATAGAATGTGTAATAAGACACATATATTTCATATTTTGAAAAATCTGGAGAGTGTGTGTGTGTAGCAATATATATGCCAATCAAAATTCATCATTTAATATATATCATCCACAGATCCAAATATATTTATTTAACTGAACATGGATTTATATATAATGTTGTTCAACTAGGAAATTAACCGATAGTTTGAATTTTCAGTTCCAACAGCTTTTAGTAGAAGTGATCTCTACTCAAAATTTGTATCTGCCAAATTAGCCATCTCAAAAGAATGTACATGTGATACCAGGTAGGAATATATATGTGCATATAAAATTATATGTGCTGAATAGGCTACAGTGAGAGGGAGAAAGGAATTCATATATTTCTAACTTAAAAAAACATATTTTGAACCATTTCAACAAAAAATTGACTGGATTTATAACAGCTACACGTTATCATGCAAAAGGCAAGTCAAACTGTACATCATGCCTCCTCTGAACTGCTTGAGTTTCCAATCTGTTTGTGTTATTTTTCTCCATCATATTAGGATTAGTAGTCAGAGACTAGTAGGGTATGGGGTAGTGTCAGGGATTCAGTACTTCGAATGGAAAATTGGAAATTGAATCCAATGAGTAGGCAAATATGTGCTACAAAAAATCCTCCCACACTCATCCAGAACAATGCCTTGACATAACCTTTATCCCAATTAAGACACAATTAGAGGAAAAGAGTTTGAAAATCTGTGAATATATATCTGGAATGGAACATGCTCAGGAGTTCACAACCTTGGATGTGGTAGAGGAGTTTCCAAAAGTAAGGGACAGGGTAAACACGCCACAAACATTGAGCTATGCTGGAAGAAAGACTTCTTGAGAAACAGCCTCTGAGTTTGGGCACATGAAATATATGTTGTTGTCAGGAGCTTTAGCTTCCTTTGTAGTGAGACCATCAAAGCTGGGTCTGCATCTATGTGACATGGAGGACATGGTTTCTTATTTTTCATTGAACATGAGGCAGCAGTGCTGAATTCTCTCTTTGTAGGTAAACTGTGGCCACTGGGGACTAAGTGTCTCCCCCCCCCCCGTGGACTGTGAAGGCATTTGTTCATCCTCCACTTTTCCTGGTGTTTCCTGCTGCTGCACTGGGAGTTTGGTATTTGCTTCACAAAATACAAGGAGTTCAACTGGAACACAGTGCTGGAGGGAGTTCTGTCACATGTGGTGGGTCAGGGTTGGCATGAGAATGCACCACCCAGGTTTCTATCCCGTATAGCTTGCCCCCTTGAATATAGCAACCTGATTCTGAACATTGCCCTGAAATCTCTCCATATAACTATATGTCTTTACTTATAAGGATCTTCTGGCTGCACCATGTCAGTCACGAGCCATTTGGAAGTCAATGTCAGATCCACATGGCCCCAGCACAGATGTTTTATCACACTCCTGCCCACCACTGCTCTAGGCGCACTACTAAGCAGGCTCCAACTTCCTGGCATTTCTGTTCTACACCATTTTCATGAAACCCAGTCAATCATGGCACTGTCTGGTACACTCATGATCAGCAACAGGAAATCCAAACGTTGTCCAGTGCCACCTGTTCATGGGAATTTCAAAAAATTCATGGTATTTATCTAGCCATTTTTCAAGGATGAAGTTGGAGGCCGTGTGGGTTTCAATTCATTCAGGATTCATTAAATGGTGAGGAAGCTCATTTCAAAGGAACTCTGGAGAATTATCACAGGCAAAGCTTCCCAAAGAGTGGCCAAAAGGTCACATGAAGCCAGGCCCATTGAGGTCTACATTGTGAGGTCCATGTGTGTTTTGCCTCTCAATTCTGGCTGCAAAGTTTTTAAGAATAAAATCATGTGATGTCCTGGGTGAGATCCCCAGTGCTCTGTTTAAAGCAACCCTGGCCCTAGATCAGTTTGCAAGGGCATCTCTCATGTGTGGCCTCCTAAAATCCCAACACAATTCATGGCAATACTTCTCTGAGGTCAGTTCCAGTACTCAGTCTGTAAGGGGAATCACGCCGGAGTTCAAGCCCAGGTGGACCCAGTCATCTCTTCCAACTGCCATGCAAATTACCACAATTAAAATCAAAACACTCCCACATGGCCCTCATTTTCTTCCATATAGGCCCTCATCATAAAATCTGGCTGGTTGTTTGCATGAGGGGCGCAGCTCAAGACAGTGTCAAAAATAATCTCCCTTGCCACTCATTTGCCTAATGTCAGAGTGGCCTGGACACCCTTCCTGTGAACCAGGAGTGATCAAATAGGCTTGCAGTTAATACTACTCTGCTTCTTCAATTTGAGGCCTACTGACTGTCAGGTATAGATTCTTTATGTGATTGAGAGTCATGAGAAAACCCAAGGACATCTGCAGGGCTTTGAAGAACTCATTTCACCCAATGGATCTCTATTCTCAATTGATGGAGGTCAGAAACCTAACAGAGGAAAGCAAGAGACTTCATCCACAATGACTGATCTTTTTGCCATTTTGGTTTTGGATGCATATATGGGATCCTTATTTAGATCCATCAGGTGCTGAGAATCTAAGCCACAGCCTCACACAGGGCAAAGTAGCTGATTAAGACACAACCTTTTCCAAAGTATTTAGCAAAGAGACACAAGTGATGCCCATTCATTTCCATTTGAAAATGGTTTTCTTCAGGCTTCACAAAAGTATGGCATGAGGCAAAGTCCTTCCTGACATTCAGGGCAACAGAACATTAGGTAAGCAAATTGCAAAAAGCAGAGTTTCTCCACTGAGACTTCCCTGGTCACACTGATATCTGAGTTTTCTGAAATGCTCCCATTTCCTTCAGCTATCCAGTACATGGCCATGTTACAGAGCTTAGAGGAGGTACATATCTTGGACACAAAAACCATGAGCCAATTCTGGAGAGTGGCCAGAATTCAGGAAGAAAACAGGAACTTAGGAAGATAGCAGGTGTTGCACATCAATAAGGCTAGCCACACTCTATTCATAAATATTGCAGGATGTATGCTGGAAATCTGTCTACTAGTCAGGAAACATTCATTGATGCATTCTCTTTTCTAAAGTCTACATCAACAGACACAGTGGGATACACAGATATAGAAACACTTGCATTGTCAAAATACATTCTAGAAGCAGTCCAGTCCAAACCAAACAAACCGCCTTTCCTACCTATTCTCAGAACCTGAGACATAACCACAAACTCACACCCACACCAACAAATGCACCTCCTTCCACCAAGTAGGTCTGTGACTATCTGGATTGGCCTCTGACTGGTGGGCCACACTATCTTCCCCTGAAATGGCATGTCCTGTCTCAGATCTGGTCCCTTGGCTAACTCTCTGTGATATTCAGTAGCCAGAGGTGAGCCACAACCTGCTTTTTCAGGACAGGCCCCTCTTCAGAGCTTTCCTGGCATATGCCATTCTCACATCAGTAGGTACCAAAAATGAATGATTCTGTCCATGGTAATTCCAATCAAGTGAACACACTGAAACTGGGACTGGGACTGGCTCTGGGTGCCTGGCTTCCTGGATCCCAAGTTCAGAGAGTTCCATTAACAAGGAAGTGAGGTGAGATCACTTCCTTAAGGAACTGAATGAATTCACTGCTTTGGTAACCATATGTCTTAACATTTGCTTCCAAGAGTCCCATGAGATGGAGGCTATCCCTACTTCCTGTGACACTTTCACAAGTTAGAATGGTATATCAACCATAGGCACCCTGGAACAGCTCTCCACACAGGCCTGGATTGATCCACCTTCTCTAAATTGAAAAGAGAGTGGCTCATTCAGACCATCCAGATCAATTTGTTTGCCATGGATGATGACTTTTGCTCTCTCAGGTCCTTCATAGCTGCATACATCTTCTCCAGGGATAATTTTTGCATGGACCTTGAAGTTCTCAGCAGGTGGAAGATCTCCTACATTCCTGTATTGTAAGAAAAACTCTGTACCTGCTCTTCTGAAAAGTTAGATTGAGAAAACAGTGTATGGTTAGGATTAATAACATGTTCAATTTGGGTTAGAAATCATTCTGCTGGATGAATAATGGTATTGCGAACCTGCAATATTTATAAGAAAATAGAGGTGAAATATAAGTATGAAAACAGAAATCTAGGTAATATTTGAAACCCAGAAGGGCATTGGGCCCTTGATGGGGATACTTAGCTTTGATTTACATTCTGCACTGATGTCTCAGATAAATCGACATACAATGGCATATGACCATTTACCTTGGATTATTGAATGTAGCAGAGAACATGCAGGCAAAGAGGGATAGTCGGTAGGCTTAGGAAGGTAGTGGGTAGATTATGGAAGAAGAGTGAGTATAGGATTTGAACCAAAAGTTCTTTAGCAATAGGGTTTCGGGTAGAGAATGAGTGTTAATGTCAGCACATGTGAAGAGTCAGTCACAAGGATGAACTGGTGAAAATATGTAGGAAAGCAGATATCAATTGAGACATAAGGAAATCAGGCAAAGTAAAGTGAGTGATAGGATCAGACATTTTCAACAGGCTTGATTGAATATATAATCTTAGGAAGAAACAATTATGTAGTCACCAATAGGATTGACATTTGAGAGCATTAGGCAACCTGAACGTGAATGTTTTTAGTAATCCATGCTCACTTTCCATTTAGGTTTTGGTAGAAACATAAGTGTGACCTTTGGTTTTTGTGTCCAGAATATTACTGTGATAAAAAATATATGTAGATAAGGTGACATGAGTATTTCTTCCACCATTTCTGGGAGCAATATTTTGAAGACTTATAAATTAGTATTGGGGGTACAAATAGGTTTACACAGTGTCTCTGAATATAGAGATAATGCATGAATAGACCATAATGTGAATAAATAATATAACTGGTTCCAACTTTAAATAATGGTTTGAATTGATATCTGAAAATATATAGGAAATCTTATATTGATATATAAACATTTATTCCAACTAGTTATGCATCTAATGGTAATATTTGGGTTATGGTTTTTCAGGAAGAGTGTGTGAATTTTTCTATTATTGGTGAAGGGACATGCAAGCCAGATGCAGGTTGGCTAGCCTAGATTACTATGTTAATCCGGCAGACTATCAAAGCCACAAACAGCCGACTTCTTCTGTAAGTCTTGGGGATGTGAGCATATAGGGGATGCCTGGTGTAACCCAAACTCCTCATCAAATTCAGTACACAGCATTGGGCATATTACCAATTGGAAAACAAAAACTGATTACCCCCGAGGGGTCTCTAGATCCTCAAATTCTGCGTGAACTTTTTAAATTCTACAAGTGCTCAGTAGGCTGGAAGAAAATTCCCCTAAGTGGAGTCCTTTTCCCTCCTTCGCTCACATCCTGAAGTATGCTTCTGCAATAGATCCTCACCCTCTGCCTTCTGCTCCAGATGCTCTGCTGTCAATCCCACCTCAGCAACCTGATTTCTCCCCTCCAATTACTAGATCAAATACCCAAACCTCCAACGGTTATCAGAATATTGTCCCTTGCTGAAGTAGCAGGTACTGAGGTACCCCTCCACCTTCTCACTCCTCTCTTCTCCTGTCAGTGCCCTCATCGGGTCCAAACAGGTCCTCTTACTAGCTAACCCAAAGCTCAAACACGCTGAGGAGAGCACTCAGACCCCTATCCAAGATGTAATGAAAATGGCCTTTAAAGTTGCTTTGTCAACACTGAAAAGAGGCTACTAAGAATTTAAAGTCCCTCACAGGCTCTTTGGGATACTCACTCCCATTTTCCCCTCTGGTCTACCTGTTCTACTGCTGAAGTTTTTGAAGCTAGGAAAATCGGAAACCCCTTTCCCAATATTCTTTTACATCTCTCCTTCCTCATTCTCAGATCCAAGGAACAGCTCTCACCCTCCGCCTTCCACGTCTTCTGCCTCTGTACCAGGACAACAGAAAAGTCTTGACTGATCTTCTCCAGGAGTCTTCACCATGACTGAATTTTGGACTTTCAGCAAAAGAGTCACTATGAAATAGTTCAATGTACATAAACTTCCTCTTTTCTTGCTGCCCTGTTCTACTTGTCACTGGCTGGAAAAATCAGCACTTCTAACCTAGACACCCGCTTACTAGTTTTTCACAAAATATGTGAAAAATGCCTCTGGCTTTGAGCTGGGGCTCCACAAAGATGGCTATATTTCTAAGATAAAGAAGTTACCAACTGGGCTGTATGGTAACAGTTGGCAGGGAAAAAAAAGAAAGGGAAGAAAAAGCTTTCCCCCTCCCAGGTGTCCTTAAAAAGTTAACTTGCCCAGAACAGAGGAAATAAAACAGAAAAAAAACAGCTTTTTGTGAACTTCCGCAGTCTGTGAACTTCTGAAACCCTTCTCTTACATGTTGGGTACAAAATTCTGAAACGACCTAAACTTGGGGTTCAGTGTATTAATTGATTACAACAGAAGCAATGCCCTCTAAATCCATTTGCAACCAAATAAGACTGCTTTCCTAGCTTCCGTGCTATCTTAGGAGCCTTGCCTTGTCCGTCCCTACAACAGTATAATTCTATATACTTAAACATTGTTTATGTGTTCATAAAATTATCAACAGATGTGATTAATTAAATAATGGTGCAGATGTTTCCCAAAGTGCTCTATAATGACGCAGGTTCATTTAAAGATAAAATGGGAGGGCATAAAACCCGGTTCCGCCGGAACCTGTATCCCTCACTTTTGCCATCCTATTCAGAATAGTAGTTGCTGCAGGGGTGGGCACAGGAAACACTGCCCTAGTCCATGGGACACAACAAATGACCCAATGATAAGCAGCAATATACCAAAACTTAAAGATATTAAAAACCTCCATCACAGCTTTACATGAATCTTTAACATCTCTCTGAAGTAGTTTTACAGAACAGTCGATGGTTGGATATTCTCTTCATGAGAGAAAGGACCATTGTGCTGCATTGAGGGAAGAATGTTGTTTTTATGTCAACAATACTGGAGTTGTAAAAGAATCTCTGAGTAAATTAAGAAAACGCCTTGAAGAGCATCAACGAGAGAGAGAGGACCAAAAAGGGTGCTTTGAGTTTTGGTTCACACAGACCCCGTGGTTAACTACGCTTTTATCAGCCTTGGCCGGTCCATTAATAATCCTCATATTATTGCTAACTGTAGGACCCTGTTTGCTCCACCGTGTAGTTTCCTTTCTCCAAGCTCAAATTGGACAAGTTAAACTTATGGTAATCAGACAACAATATACCCCACTAGTAGAAATAAAATGTGACACCACCCAAAGATCACTTTTATGATTAAAAGTAACCAGAAAAATAAGTGGGGAATGAAAGGTTAATAAAATAGGTACTTGTCACTTCCTTTTTTTCTGTATGCTTAACAAAACACTGTTGAAATCTTGGGAACTGTTTGCTAATCTTGTTCCCAGAATGTGATGTCCCCAACTGCTAAACTGCAGAATGTACTCCGTCACACATTTGCACGCAAACTGCCCACCTGCCCTGACCCATTAATAAACTTCATTCCCTGCCCTCTCCAAGGAAAGTATATAAGCTCTGCATAGGCTGATCTCAGGGCTCTCTGCTAAATTCAAGTGAGCTCTGAGACGCAGCATGCTGGACCCCCAATAAACACTTTGCTGTTGCATGAGACAGTCTCTTGGTGGTCTCTTCTTCCAACGCTTGCCTGACCTTTACATTGGTACAATCATAAGTTTGAGATTTGCTATTTGTGTCCAGAATATTAATGTGATAAAATGTATATGTAGATCAGGTGACATGAGTATTTCTTCCTCCATTTCTGGGAGTAATATATTGAAGACGTATAAATTAGTATTGGGGGTATAAAGAGGGGTACCCTGTGTCTATGAATATAGAGATAATGCATGAATAGACAATACTGTGTATAAATAATATATCTGGTTCCACTTTACATAATGGATTGAATTGATATCTGAAAAAATATAAGAAATCATGTATTGATATACAATCATTCATTCCAACCAGTTATACATCTAATGGTAATATTAGGGTTATGGATTATCATGTAGGGTGTGTGAGATTTGCTTCAAAAGTAATTATGGAAATCAAAAATAATGTGTTGTCTAAAGAAGTCTCATGAAAAGACCAGTCAAGAAACATGGAGGTATATATGTGTTCTGAAGTAGACAGTGATTGAAAGTGAAACAAATGCCTATAAATTTGCGAAGTTGTGGAGAAAATATATATTCAATGATGTGCATAAACTAAAGAAATAGTAATGTACCAGTGTTGAAAAAAATGAACTTCAAAATACACATCATATCATGTCCCAAAAAAGTCTACTAGCATTGATGTTAAACTGGGTCAGTTACTGTAGAAATATTAGGATTTGTATACACCATTCATTGAAGTTAGTTCTCATTAATAGGAAACAAATATGTATTTCAGGTGGATGAATATTTCTGAGAATAATCTTGTGAAAAGATGATTATAAATCCACATACATGAATATGAATGAATTTAGGAAATGTATAATAAGACACATATATTTTATATTTTGAAAAATCTGGAGAATGTATATATATATATATATATATATATATATATATATATATATATATATATACGAACACACACGGAGAGTAAAAATTAGCACTATATGCCAATTGTAATTCACCATGAAATACATATCATTCACAGATCAAAAATATCCATTTTACCTAACATGGATTTATGTATAATGTTTCAGCTCGGAAGCTCACCGATAGGTTGAATTTTCAGTACCAACAGCGTTTCGGAGGAGTGATCTCTTCTCACAATTTGTATCTGCCAAGTCAGCCACCACAGAATAGTGTACGTGTGGTACCAGGTATGATTCTACATGTGCTTATAAAATACATGTGCTGAATAGGCTACAGCGAAAGGGAGACAGGAATTCACATATTTGTTAAATTTAAAAACACATGGAGAACTCTTTCTACAAAAAATTGACTAGATTTATAACTCCTACTCTATATAATGCAAAAGGCAAGACCAACTATACACCATGCCTCTTCTGAACTGCTTATATTTCAATTCTGTTTGGGTTATTTTTCTGCATCAAATTAGGATAAGTAGACAGAGTGTAGTAGGGTATAGGTATTTCCATTTCAAATGGAAAATTGGAAAATGAATCCAAAGTTTATGCAAATATGTGCTAAACAAAAATCCTCCCACTCTCATCCAGAACAGTTCCTTGACATTACCTTCGCCCTAAGTAAGACACAATTAGAGGAGAAGAGATATAAAATCTGTGAATACATATCTGGAATGGAAATTGCTCAGGACTTCACAACTTTGGAGGTGGTAGAGGAGTTTTCAAAAGTAAGGGACAGGGTAAAACTCCACAATCATGGAGCTCTGCTGGCCTAAAGACTTCTTCAGAAACTGCCTCTGAGGTTGGGCACTTGAAATATATGTTGTTGTCAGGAGCTTTATCTTCCTTTGTAGTGAGACCATCAAAGCTGGGTCTGCATCAATGTGACCTGGAAGACATGGTCTCTTATATTCCAATGAACATTAGGCAGCAGTGCTAAATTCTCTCTTTGTCGGTAAACTGTGGCCACTGGGGGCTAAGTATCTCCCCGTGTGGACTGTAAAGCCCTTTGGTCATCCTCCAAGTTTCTTGGTGATTCTTGCTGTTGCACTGGGAGTTTGTTATATGCTTCAAGAAATACAAAAAGTTCAACTGGGACACAGTGCTGGACGGAGTTTTGTCACGTGTCGTGGGTCAGGTTCTACAGGAGAATGCACCAACCAGGCTTCTGTCCCACATAGCTTTCCCCCTTGACCAAAGCAACCAGATTCTGAACATTGCCCTGAAAATCCTGCATATAACAAGATGCCTTTACATACAAGGTTCTGCTGGCTACACCATGTCAGTCACAAACCATATGGAAGCCAGTGGCCGATCCACATGACGCCACCACAGATGTTTTATCACACACGTGCACAACAATGCTGTATGACCACTACTCAGCAGGCTCCAACTTACTGACATTTCTGTTCTACACCATTAACATGAAACCCAGTCCATCAAGGCGCTGTCTGGTACACTCATATCAGTAACAGGATATCCAAGGTTCTCCAGTGCCACCTGGTAATGGGAATTTCAAAAGTGTCATGGTATTTATGTAGCCATTTTATAAGGATGAAGTTGGAGGCACTGTCGGTTTCAATTCATTCAGGATCCATTAAATGTTGAGGAGGATGTTTTCAATGAAAGCTCTGGAGAACTCTCACAGGCAAGGCTTCCCAAAGAGTGGCCAAAAGGTTACATGAAGCTAAGCCCATAGAGATCTACAATGTGAGGTCCATGTGTGTTTTGATCTCAACTATGGCTGCCATGTCTTTCAGAATAAAATCATATGATATTGTGGCTGAGATTCCCTGTGCTCTGTGGAAAGCCACCCTTGGTCTAGATCTCAATTTCTAAGGGCGACTCTCATGCGTGGCCTCCAAAAATCCCAACACAATTTATGGCAATACTTCTCTGAGGTCAGTTCCACAACTCAGTCTCTAAGGGGAATCAGACCAGAGTTTAAACCCCAGTGGACCCAGTCATCTATTCCAACCACCACAAATGACCACAATTAAAACCAAAACACTCTCACAGAGCCCTCATATTCTTCCATAGAGACACTCATCATAACCTCTGGCTGGAGGTTTCCATGAGGGGCACATCCAAAGACAGTGTCCAAAATAAGCTCCCTTGACTCTCATTTGCCTAAGTCATTGTGGCCAGGAAACCCTTCCTGTGAACCAGGAGTGATCAAATTGCCCTGCTCTTAATACTGCTCTGCTTCAATAATTTGAGGCCTACTGACTGTCAGGTATAGATTCGTCATGTGATTTGGAGTCATGAGGAAACCCAAGCACCTCTGCAGGGCTTTGAAGAACTCATTTGACCCAAAGTATCCCTATTCTCACTTGATGGAGGTCAGGAACATAAGAGAGAAAGGCAAGAAGCTTCATCCACAATAACTGATCTTTTTGCCATTTTGGTTTTGGGTGCACACATGGGATCTTTCTTTAAATCCATCTGGTGCTGAGAATCTAAGCCACAACCTCACACAGGGCAAGATGCTGATTCAAATACATTCTTTTCCAAAGCAATTAAGCAAAGAGACAAAGGTGATGCCCATTCATTTATATTTGAAAACTATTTTCTTCAGTCTTTACAAAGTGTGGCCTGAGGCAAAGACCTTCCTGACATTCAGGGCAACAGAATAATAGATAAGAAAAATGCCCAAAGCATGGTTTCTCCACTGAGACTTTCCTGGTCACACTGATATCTGAGTTTTCTGAGTTGCTGCCATTCCTTTCAGCTATTCAGTACATCGCCATTTCACTGAGGTTGGAGGTGGTACATATCTTGGACAAAAAATGATGAGCCAATTCTGGAGTATTGCCAGAATTCAGGAAGAAAACTTGAACTTAGGAAGATAATAGGTGTTGCCTATCTATAAGGCAAGCTGCAGTCCATTCATAAATTGGGCAGGATGAATGCTGGGAGCTTTCTACTACACACAACATATCCATTGATGCATTCTCTTTTCTAATTTCTACAACCACGGACACAGTGGGATACACAGACATAGAAACACCAGCCTTGTCAAATGACATACAAGAGATAGTCCACTCCAAACCAAACAAATCGACTTTCCTACCTATTCTCAGAACATGAGACAAAACCACATACTCACACCCACACTCAAAAAGGCACCTCCTTCCCCCAAGTAGGTCTGTGACTATATGGAGTGTCCTCTGACTGGTGGGCCATACTATGTTACCCCAAAATGGCCTGTGTGGTCAAAGATCTTGTCTTCTGGTCCAACTCCGTGAAGTTGCCAGGAGTAAGGGGAGAGCAACTACCTGCTTTCCCAGGAAAGGCCCCTTTTCAGAGCTCTCCTGGCATTTGGCCAACCTCACATCGGTAGGTATCAAGAAAGATTGACTTATTCCTTGGTAAATTCAAACAAGTTAGCCCACTGGGACTGGGACTGGGACTGGCTCTGGGTTCCTGGCTTCCTGGATCCCAAGTTCAGAGAGTTCCATCACCAAGGAAGTTAAGTAGGTCAATTCCTTCAGGAACTGAATGAGGTCACTGCCTTGACAACCACTTTGTCCTAACATTTGCTTCCATGGGTCCCATGAGATGGAGGCTGCCCCTACTTCCTGTGACACTTTCACAATTTAGAATGGTATATTAACCATAGGCACCCAGGAACAGCTCTCCACACGGGCCTGGTTTGGTCCATCATCTCTACATTAAGAAGTGGGAGGCTGATTCAGATACATCCCTTCATCCTGACCAGGGTGTTTGCCATGGAAGATGACTTTTGCTCTCTTAGGTTCTCCATAGCTGCCTGCATCTTTTCCAGGGATTATTTCTGCATGGAACTCTGAGGTTCTCAGCAGGCGGAAGATTCCCTACATTCCTGTATTGTAAGACCAACTCTGTACCTGCTCTTCTGTAAAGTGATTTTGAGGGAACAGTGTATGGTTAGGTTTAATAACAGGTTCTATTTGGGTTAGGAATCATTCTGCAAGATGAATAATAGTATTGGGAACCTGCGATATTTACAAGAATATACAGGTGAAATATAAGTTTGAAAATAGAAATCTAGGTAAGATTTGAAGCCTAGTAAGGTAGTAGACCATTGATGAGGATACTTAGCTTTGAATTAAATTCTGCACAGATGTCTCAGATGAATCGATATACAATGGCATAGAACCTTGTACCTTGGATGATTGAATGTCAAAGAGAACATCCAGTCAAAAAGGGATAGTTGGTAGGATTAGGAAGATATTTGGTAGGTTGAGAAAGAATAGTGAGTGTAGGAGTGGGACCAAAAGATCTAAAGCAATAGGTTTTTGGATAGAGAGTGAATGTAAATGTCAGCATATGTGAAGAGTCAGTCACAATAATGAACTGGGAAAATATGTAGGGAAGCAGAAATCAATAGAGACATTAGGAAATCAGGCTAAGTATAAAGTGAGTGATAGGATTCGACATTTTCAACAGGGTTGAGGTTGCATATATAACCTTAGGAAGAAACAAATATGTAGTCACCAATAGGATTGACATTTGAGAGCATTAGGCAACCTGGACATGAATGTTTTAAGTAATCCATGCTCACTTTCCATTTAGGCTTTGGTACAATCATAAATGTGATCTTTGATTTTTGTGTCCAGAAAATTACTGTGATCAAATGTATATATAGATCAGGTGACATGAGTATTTATTCCACCATTTCTTGGAACAATATTTTGAAGATGAATAAATTAGTATTGGGGTTACAAATAGATGTACCCTGTGTCTATAAATATAGAGATAATGCATGAATAGACCATATTTGAATAAATAATATAACTGGTTCCAACTTTGAATAACGGATTGAATTGATATCCAAAAATATACAGAGAAACTTATATTGATATACAATCATTTATTCCAACCAGTTACACATGTAATGGTCATATTAGGGTTATGGTATATCGTGAAGAGTGTGTTAGTTTTGCTTCAAAATGATTATGGAAATCGAAAATAATGTGTTTGGAAAGAAGTGTTATGAAAAGTCCAGTCAATAACCAGGAGGAACACATGTGTTCTGAAGAAGGAAATGATTGAAAGTGAATCAAATTCCTATAAATTTGTGAACTTGTGAATGCAATATATATCCTATGTTGTGCATAAACTGAAGAAATTGTAATGTACCAGTGTTGAATAAAATGAACTTCAAAATACACATCATGTCCCATTGAAATCTCCTTGCATTGATGTTAGACTGCGTCAGTCACTGTAGAAATATTAGGATTGTATTCACCATTCACTGAAGTTAGTTTTCAATACTAGTAAACAAATATGTATTTCAGGTGGGTGAATATTTCTGAGAATAATCTTGTGAAAAGTTGATTATAAATCCACATACATGAACATGAATGAATTTAGGGAGTGTATTTAAGACATATATATTTCATATTTGGAAAAATCTGGAGAATATATATATATATATATATATATATATATATATATATATATATACACACACACACAAAACACACACAGAGACAATAAAAAGTAGCAATATATATGCCCATTGAAATTTATCATAAAATATATATCAACTACAGATGCAAAAATAATTATTTTACTGAACATGGATTTATCTATAATGTTGTTCTACTAGGAAGCTCACCCATAGGTTGAATTTTCAGTTCCAACAGCGTTTATGGGGAGGGATCTCTTCTCACAATTTGTATCTCCCAAGTCAGCTTCCTCACAAGAATGTACGTGTGATACCAAGTAGGATTCTATATGTGCAGATAAAAATACATGTGCTGAATAGGCTTCAAATAAAGGCAGACAGGCATTCACATATTTGTTAACTTTAAAAACACATGGAGACCTATTTCAATTAAAAATTAACTAGATTTATTACACCTACCCTATATCATGCAAAAGGCAAGTGCAACTACACACCATGCCTCCTCTGAACTGCTTGTATTTCTATTCTTTTTGTGTTATTTTTTCCCATCATATTAGTATTAGTAGTCATAGTCTGGCAGGATATGGGTTATTGTCAGTTGTCCCAGCCGGCAGGACACATCAACATGAGCAGCAAACCTTGTTGGGGAGGAATAAAGGGACAAGAGACACGAGAGATGACAGCAAGACTGGAGTTCTGATCATGCTGCAAACTTTTATTGTTCTCACATGGAAATTTATATGATGCGGATGGGAAAGCTCTCTTATCGGCAGTTGCTGGATGTCTTCACAAGGTGAGATTACCTCAGAATGTTTCAGAAAGACACATGGCCGCAGGATGTCTCAGGGAGATAGATGGCTGAGGGATGTCTCCCAGGGGGCTGTTTCTTGTAAGTGTCAGGCTATTCTTTGAAGGAGAACTTCCTTCTAGCCCCTGACATCTCCCCCTATCTTATATAAAATATTTGACCATACCTTACCGACCTTATTTTTAGGGGGTGATAGAGGCGCTGTTTCTCTAGGATACCTTTGAATATCTCCTGATCCAAGCGAGTGTTTTCACTAGGAGATTTTGTGGTGGCCTTGGAATGGTTTTGGAGAAGATGGCTTGAGGGGTAAGGAAAAGCATGCCAATCGCCATGCCCCAGACCATGTCACTCAGAGGTCTTGGGTTTTTGGATCCGTGGATCCATCCTCCTGCAGTCCTTCCTGCACCCTCCGTTATTATGGCCTTACGTCCTCACTCCATGGGTGCATCCTCCCCCAAGCGGAGGGGCCCATGGAAGACGAACACTTTTGGCAATGGCAGAAGATGGTTTGTCAGAGCTGTTACTTATAGTTTTATGTAAGAAAGAGAGATCTGTGGGAATGTAGACTTAAAAAATAAGCCTGTGAGAAGGCTAGAACATCTTTTTAAATGTTGGCAGTGCGGTCTTCCATCTCCAGATGATGATAGTGGACCTGTATGGGCTTCGAGGCCAAAATATTAATCTGTTCTTTAGTAAATTGTACCAGCCTGTTAATAATGCAGGGTCCTATGGACACCATTAAAAGTAAACCCGACAAAGGGTCTAATAGGTGAAGAAGGTAGGGTAGAAATCCATTAAACCCAGTCCACAGGGGATTTTCAAAAATTTCCCTTCATCTCTTTTCTAGATCTTCTTGAAGCTGCTTAATTTTAGTGCGTACTACGCCTGATTTATTGGCATTAAAGCAGCATCATTCCCCTAAGGCCAAGCAAATACCTCCCTGGTTAGGTTTCAGCAAATCTAAGCCTCGACTCTTTTGAAGGAACACTTCTGCCAGGGAGTCTACTTGGTCCTGCAAATATTTAATGGTTCCTGATATAGTTTGTACATCATTTATAAGTTGTTGAGACAGGCGATGGTAAGAGTGTATAGCCGTGCATAAGCCAGCTGTGTCTGTGCCCACAGCAGCTGTTATTCCAAGGCTGGCAATGACTGGTAAGGCCTGTATTGCCCGCCTGTGTCCTTTGACTAAGGTGTCTAGGGTAGGAATGGGTAGAGGTTCATCTCTTGGGACAATAGTTATATCACGAAGTAATAAGGCAAGAACACAGCCAACGGTCCATTTCCCTGGAAGCCTGGGGAAGGCCGAGTTTCCTCCACACATAAAAACTGTGCCATTGGGGGGACAAAGAGATGGTGTGGGTGAGGAATAATTTTGTACTGTTGAGCAATTTCCAAAGGAAGTAACACCAACATCAATATCATAGGTATTATTCTGCATCGCGCCTAAAAGACATAATGTAAAAGTGCCTATTGACTGTACTTTAAAAGGAAACCCAGGTTGGCGTGTATTATCATTGTCTATGATAGAATTAATAGGAACTGCCATAGGCATGATTGCCCCTGTTGTCATGCAGAGCCAGCAATTACCAACAAGGGTGGGGTTGGAAATATTAATCAAGGGGAAGGTAGATTCCAAAATATCTAATGTATTGGTATCTAAACCTGGGAGCTGGGATTGAGGCTACATTAAGGAATCATATGTGAGCTCAGGGATTTGGGGTTTCAAAAGTTTAATTATCCGAGGATGCTTGACAGCATCAGTGGGTCCTCCACCATCAGAGACCCCTGTAGTGGCCTTAATGGGCTAACAGGAGGGTTTACCGACAGTGCCTTGACATCCAGCTGACTGTAGCTTGGTGTGTTTGCCTTCTCCTCCCCCGTCAAAGAGAACGGGGGTATAATGAATAGTGGTCATCCCTGCTGCATGAGTTTTATTTAGAGAGGCTTCCAAAAATTGTTCTCCCTGCTTGTTAACACAAATTGAGGCCAACACATAACAAGAAATATGCATCACCTGGGTATGCGTACAAGTTGCAGAACAATTTTGGAGAGCTTTACTTGTACTTGGGGGAATAATCTTTGGCTTATTAACACATACCCATTTAGGTTGATAAACTCCTCCGAGTTTATGGTCAACCTCGGCATGGAGGTAAGCCACCTTAGTCACGCAGTCAGCAGTCTGGGTACAACTAGTGGGAGCCTGAGTCCAAGATCCTCCCTTGCATTCGCAGGGGGTGCCAAACAGGTACTCCATGATGTTGGAAGGTGGAGGGCCAAGGCCTCCGTGTACAAACCTGTTCAGCAGAAGTGCCTTAAGCAGGATCCTCACACAAATTGTTGGCTGCATCTGAAAAAGAGTAAAATTAGTCCTCAGGGGGAGTGCCTCCATCCCTGTGTTGAGGTAAGTCATTAACCTGTTTAACCAGGCATTCTGGTAACCATCTTGGGGCTGCTTGCTCTTGGTCCAAAACACAAGCTGAGCCTTGTCCCCAGATGAGGACAGGTTCTGGACCTTTCCATTTATTTGTAAGGGGATTGCGCCACATAACAGGTCAGCGAACAGAATTGGACGAGGGATGCCAGTGTCTGTCTGAGGCCGAATGGCCTTCACTGTCTAGGGTAAGAAAAGTAAGGGCAAATAATGCATGGTTAAGGCGATGCCTGGGAGTGGTAAATACAAGGACAGAAGCCTTAAGGCAGGTTAGCCAAGTCTTTAAGGTAAGGTGGGCACGTTCCAAAATGCCTTGGCGCTGAGGCTTGTATGGAATTCCTTTAGTATGACAAAGATGCAAGGTAGCACAAAACTGTTTAATCTTAGCACTGGTATATGCAGGACAATTATCTGTTTTAATCGGTATTGGTTTACCCATTAAGGAAAAGGCTGAAACAAGATGAGAAAGGACATCTTTGGTAGCCTCTCCAGAATGCGGTGATGCAAAAATAAAGCCACTGAAGTTATCTATAGAAACGTGTATATATTTGGTTTTTCCAAATTCAGGAAAATGAGTAACATCCATTTGTCAAAACTGATTGGGTAGTTATACTCGGGGGTTATCTCCCAAGTGTTGAATAGGGAGGAAGACAGCGCAACCAGTGCATGCTTTTACTATTTCTCTTGCCTGTTGCCAGGTAATTTTAAAAAGTAACCGAAGGCTCTGGGAATTTAGATGGTGAAGATTGTGTAACTCCGTGGCCTTTTGAATGGAGCCAACAAAAATTGGAAAGATGGAACGAGTTGCTACATCAGCTTGGGCATTACCTTTTGTTAGAGGGCCGGGAAGATCAGAGTGTGCCCTGATGTGTCCTAAGAAAAATGGGTGTTGTCTGGCCTGAATTAGCTGCCAAAGCTCGTGAATCAGAAAGGCCGCATTGGAAGAAGACTTAATGGCGGGTGAAATCTCCAGCAAGGGCATAGAATAAGCATTGTAGGCACTGTCTGTATAAATATTAACAGTATTATTAAAAAAATATTATAAAAACTTTTGATATGGCAAACAATTCAACAAACGGTGCTGACTGATAGATAGTATGAAAGGTGGTAGGCTGGTTATTGACAACAAAGACCTCACGACCATTACTGGAACCGTTTGTAAAGAAAGTAAGGGCTTGAGGAATGGGAGCATTTTGAGTAATTTTGGGAAAAATAAATGGATGTTCCTGTACAAAATGTAAAAGGGGGTCATTGGGGAGATGGTTATCAATTGTTCCCAAAAAGCCTGATAGGGCAATACCCCATTCATCCCTTGTCTCTGGTAAAACTTGGGTTTGGTCCTTAGTATATGGAATTAAAATATTATCAGGGTCTTTGCCAAAATGTTGTCGATAAAGGAAACAACATTTAATAAAAATAGAAGCTACCTGAGCAACATAAACAGTAATAACCTTGGAGGATGTGGTGGGTAAATGGACCCAAAGCAAGGGGCAGCCTTTATTTTCAAAATGTGGATCTCGCTGCCAAAATATTACTGTGGGTGTATTAGAAGTGTGTAAAATAACCAGAATCAGAGGAAGGTTATAAGAAATTTGTGTAACAAACTGTTGGGCAATGGCTTCTGTGACTTGGTTTAATGCCTGTCATGCCTCGGGAGAAAGCTTTTGAGGGGAGGAGGGGTGGGAATCACCTCTCAAAATATCATTAAGGGACAAAAGTACACAAGTGGGTTCTTAGCCATTGAATACGCCCCAGTAATTTTTGAAAATCATTAAGGGTGTGAAGATGGTCCACACGTAGTTGTATTTTAGGAATTTGGATCTGATTATCTTGAATTTAAGGCCCAAATATGTATAAGGGTCCTGTGTTCGAAACTTATCAGGAGCTATCTGTAGTCCCAAGGTAGTGAGGATTTTGTAAAGGTCCAAGTAACAATTATTAAGGTCATTGGTATTCGGTGCAGCAATTAACAAATCATCCATGGACTGGGAATGTGGCTCAAGCGGTAGCGTGCTCGCCTGGCATGCCTGCGGACCGGGTTGGATCCTCAGCACCACATACAAACAAATTCTAAAAAAATAAATATTAAAAAAATTCTCTCTCTCTCCCTCTCTCTCACTTTCTTAAAAAATATCATCCATATAATATAAAATATAAATTTGTGACAATTGCTCTCTCACAGCGTCTACTGCTTGAGCAACGTATTTTTGGCAAAGACTAGGGCTGTTGGCTATACCTTGGGAAAGAAACTTCCATTGAAATCTCTGCATAGGGCTCTGAAAATTAATGTGAGGGAGACTGAAGGCAAAATAGGGTCTATCCTCAGGATATAAAGGAATGGTAAAAAAACAAACTTTTAAGTCATTAACCATTTTACAATAGTTTTTGGGAATAGCCACTGGTGTGAGAATGCCTGGCTGTAGTGCTCCCATCGGGCACATAACTTTATTAATGGCACACAAATATTGTAAAAGGCAACACTTGCCTGATTTTTTCTTGATAACAAATATAGGAATATTCCATGGTGAGGTTGATGGCTCTACATGGCCTGCTGCCAGCTGTTCCTGCACTAACATAGAGACAGCGTCCAATTTCTCTTGGATAAGGGGCCACTGATCCACCCACAAAAGAGTCTGAGTCTCCCAAATAATTTTATCTCCATAGGGTACAGGAGGGTCAGGGACCGACACTAAAAATCCACATACCCAAGTCCATATGTATTTGTTTTTTCTATGGGTTGTATAGGCAAAACCAGTCCTTGTCTCACTTTCCCAAGGCCTGTACCAGGGACAAAATTCATACGAAGCATTTGATGAGTCACCATGGAATTGGGACTGGCAAGAATAATTTCCATTTGACTCAAAATATCTCGGCCCCATAGGTAAACAGGGAGGTCAGGTACAACAAAAGGAGTGACAGTTCCCTTATTTCCCTCTTTATCAGTCCAGCTAAGAGCCCTAGATGCGACCAGCCGATTTTTGGACAGTCCTATCCCTTTAAGTTTAGTCAAGGGTGGGGTGAGGGGCCAACCTGTTGGCCAATATTTTTGAAAAATAATGTGACATCAGCTCCAGTATCTAGAATTCCATGGAATTCCTTTCCTTCAATAAGTAAGGTAAGGGTGGGTGTATTGTGAGAAATGGGTTGAACACAATATACATCAGAGTAGCCCATGGAGGCAGTCACCCGCAGTAGGTTTGGGCAGTGGAAGTGCCTCCTGAATCCAAGGGAAGGTGTATTAATTTTGCAAGTCTTGTTCCTGCTGGGATTGCCGCAACTCCATTAATAGCTGTGGCCAGTATTTTTATTTCTCCAGTGAAATCATTATCATTAATGCCAGGGAAGACCTGAACATCTTGTAAGGTAGTATAGGATCTTCCAAGAATAAGGGCACTCTTATGAGATGGAGGCGGACCCAGAATTCCAGTGGGTATTATCTGGGGCCCTTGCATTGAGTCTAATATTGTATAGGTGGCGGCATAGATGTCCAATCCTGCACTGCCTGGGGTGGCTAGTTGGAGGGAGGCATTGTGGAGAAGGATTTTGAGGTAGGTTGGGAGTTTGGGAGGGAACAAACATTATTGCCCCTGGGTTTGTCCTGGGGGAGGTCGTGGCCAAGGGCTGGCCCCGCAGGGAGTTTCCCGAGAAGCAGGAAAAATAGGCTGTTCGAGGGCATTTGTCTTAGATCTACACTCACTGGCCCAGTGATGACCTTTACCACATCTAGGGCAAAGGGTAGCTGGGGGCGGTTTAGCCCCAGTTTGAGAAGACACTATTCCTTGGCTTTGTTTGTCTGTTGGACACTTGTGTGCAAAATGGCCGAGTTGTTTACAAGGAAAGCAAGTAATTGAGCCAGGATTGTGAAAGGCCTTGGTAGAGGCGGCACCTAGGGTGAGACCCTTGGCATGGGCTGCACCCACCCCTGCACAGAGTCTAATAAAGTCAGAAAGTTTTCTTTTATCTTTATGTGGTTGAAGAACATCCTGACATGCCGGGTTGTCATTTTCAAAGGCAAGATATTTTACAAAGGTGCTTTCGCTCTCACTTGGTCCAAGCAAGCATTCCGCGGCTAGGTTAAGCTGGGGAGTGAAGTCGCTATAAGGCTCATAGGGCCCTTGTCGAATTTTTGCCAGGGAAGTGGTAGCCGAGGCCTTTTGAGGGAGGCGTCTCCAAGCATGTAAGCCAGCAGTCTGAATCTGTGCCAAAAGTTCAGCAGGGAAATCTTCCTGTTTACTTTTAGTGTCAATAGGCACATTGCCCACTAGGTTAACATAAGTCCCGGATTTAGAGGCCTTAGTTAAAAATTTTTGAGCAGTTTCCTGACAGTGCTCTTGAAATCTGCATTCCATAACACAATTTCTACGGCACTGAGGGTAGTTGGACTAAAATTTTTCAATCATTGGGAGTAAGCCATTGTGCACTGTTGCTTTCTAATAAAGCCAACGTGTAGGGCGCAGTGGGGCCATAGTAAGCACAAGCCTTTTTAAGTTTTGTAAAAAAAACAGGCTTAATTTTTTGTAGACTCTGGGTTCCTTCCTGCCTAGGGGTGAACATCTCATCCTCTGAGTCCTGATCTCTGTGATCCATTTCCCCCGCTTTCTCCTCTTGATCCTCATTGAAGTATTTGACCTCAGCCTGGTCAGGCTTATCTATCAGACTGTGGGTGACTGGGAAGGCAAGAACAGGCCGATGGAGCGGCTTCGCCTTTGTATTAGACCGCTGTGGGCCAGCATGCTTTGACTCCGTGCCTAAGGCTAATGAACAGAGCTCAGAGTCAAGGGATCTTAATTCTTTTAAAAGTTGGATCTGTTCCTGTCTATGTTGGAGAGACTATTGCAAGGGAGCCAGGTTAGGCAAGGGAAGTGGGGAAAAAATATCTGGGGTGGGGGCATTTGGCCCCTGAAGGCCCGGAGCACAAAAGGCAGGAGAGATATAGGAGGGAGGTGGATGTGTAAGTCCTATTGGCTGTGGCAGGGTCCTGAGAGGTGGCGGGTCTTCTAAATGGCAGCGAGCTGCTTCCTTCTCCAAGGTAGCCTCCTCCCAGGGGTCAATGTGTCTCCAGCACTTAAAACTGGATAAAGGCGTTTGGTAACCATTCGATCCTTATTCATTAAGGTGGTATTTTGAGGGGGACCAGGAAGGTTCCCAGGGTCCTGGGGAGACTGAGAAGGGTTTATGTCTATACTAATGATGGGCAGGCCGAGGAGGGACAAGAGATTTTTGCATAGTCTATTCCCTAATCCTGACAAGTTTTAAGGTACCATTGTGAAAGTGTAAACTTTTAAGAATTTCATTAATTAAGTTCCAGTAAGAAAAGGTGGGAACAGGCAATTTTCTGGGCCAAAGGATTCATAATAATCTTTTAAACAGTCTCCTTTTCTAAGCCATCTTTTACCATCAATGATCCCTTCAAGGAGAAAATATCGACACAATTCTCCTATGTAAGAAAAGAAAAATTTTAAGTCCTTTTTCTTAACATGTGCCCCCCATGTCTTGAAGGACTCTTTGAGGCCTGACAAAAACAAATCATGTGACGAAACTGCTTGTACTATGGTGGGTCACTCACCGTGCATCATCCCTACTCTCCTCCTGGATCTGTCTCTCGGTGGTGTCTGCTAAGGCAATCGCGAGCTCAGCTTGACCAAGTCTTTCAGGAGGACGGGGTTCCCCTTCAGTCAAAGGCTTGAGCCCCAGTCGGTGGGCGCCAGATGTCCCGGCCGACAGGACACATCACTGTGGGCAGCAAACCTAGATGGGGAGGAATGAAGGGACAAGAAACATGACAGATGACAGCAAGACAGGAGTTCTGATGAAGCTGCTAACTTTTATTGTTTACACAGGGGTATTTATATGCTGAATTTTGGAAAGCTCTCTTATCAGAGGATCCTGGATGTCTTTACAAGATGAGATAACCTCAGGATGTTTCAGGATGACAGATGGCCGCAGGATGTCTCAGGGACACAGATGGCTACAGGATGTCTCCCAGTCAGGATGTCTCCTGGGGCTGTTTCTTGTAAGTGTAAGGCTGTTCTTTGAAGGAGAATTCCTTATACCCCTGATAGTCAGGGATTCAGTATTTTGAATGGAAAATAGGAAAATGAATTCAATGTGTATGCAAATATGTGCTACCCAAAAATCTTCCCACTATCATTCACAACAATGCCTTGACATTACCTTCACCGCAAGTACGACACAACTAGAGGAGAAGACTTAGAAAACCTGTGAATACAAATCTGGAATGGAAAATGCTCAGGAGTTCACAACCTTGGAGGTGGTAGAGGAGTTTCCAAAAGTAAGGGAGAGGGTAAAATCTCCACAAACATTGAGCTCTACCGGCCTAAAGACTTCTTGAGAAACTTCCTCTGAGGGTGGGCACTTGAAATATATGTTGTTGTCAGGAGCTTTAGCTTACTTTGTAGTGAGACCATCAAAGCTGAGTCTGCAACTATGTGACCGGAAAGACATGGTTTCTTATTTTCCAATGAACATGAGGTAGCAGGTCTGAATTCTTTCTTTATAGGTAAACTGATGCCACTGGGGGCTACGTGTCTCCCAGTGTGGACTGTGAAGCCATTTGGTCATACTCCACTTTTCATGGTGTTTCTTGCAGCTGCACTGGGAGTTTGGTATTTGCTTCACAAAATATGATGAGTTCAACTGGGACACAGTGCTGGAGGGAGTTCTGTAACGTGTGGTGGGTAAGGGTCTGCAGGAGAATGCACCAACCAGGCTTCTATCCCACATAACTTGCCCCCTTGATTATAGCAATCTGATTCTAAATATTGCCCTGAAACCTCTCCATATAACAAGATGCCTTTACATACAAGGGTATGGGGGCTGCACCATGTTAGTCACAAGCCATTTGGAAGCCAATGGCAGATCCACATGACCCCACCACAGATATTTTAACACACACCTGCACACCACTGCTCTAGGCTGACTACTCAGCAGGCTCCAAATTACTGGCATCTCGGTTCTACACCATTTTCATGAAACCCAGTCAATAAAGGCACTGTCTGGTACACTTATGATCATCAATAGGATATCCAAAGGTTCTCCAGTGTCACCCTGGTGATGGGAATTTCAAAATATTATGGTATTTATCTAGCCATTTTTCAAGGATGAAATTGGAGGCACTGTGAGTTTCAATTCATTCAGGATCCAGTAAATGGAGAGGAAGCTTATTTCAATGAAAGCTCTGGAGAACTCTAACAGGCAAGGCTTCCCCAAGATAGGCAAAAAGGTCACATTAAGCCAGGTGATTGAGGTCTACAATATGAGGTCCATGTGTGTTTTGACTTGCAACTATGGCTGCCAAGTCTTTAAGAATAAAATCGTGTGATATCCTTCCTGAGATTCCCAGTGCTCTGTGGAAAGCCACCCTGGGCCTAGATCTCAGTTTCCAAGGGCGACTCTCTTGCGTGGACTCCAAAAATTCCAACACAATACAAGGCAATACTTTTTTGAGCTCAGTTCCAGAACTCAGTCTCTAAGGGGAATCACACCAGTGTTCAAGACCAAGTGGACCCTATCATCTCTTCCAATGGCCACACAAATGACCACAATTAAAACCAAAACACTCCAACATGGCCCTCATCTTTTTCCATATAGACACTCATCATAACCTCTGGCTGTAGGTTTCCATGAGGGGCAGAGCCAAAGACAGTGACCAAAATAAGCTCCCTTGCCCCCATTTGCCTAATGTCAGTGTGGCCATTACACCCTTCCTGTGAACCAGGAGTGATCAAAGAGGCCTGCCATTAATACTGCTCTGATTCTCCATGTTGACGCCTAATGACTGTTGGGTTTAGATTCTTTCTGTTAATTGGAGTCATGAGAAAACCCAAGCACCTATGGTCTAGCCTTGGCAGGGATTTGAAGAACTCATTTGACCCAAAGGATCCCTATTTTCAAAGATGGAGGTCAGGAACCTTACAGAGGAAGGTGAGAGACTTCATCCACAATGACTGCTCTTTGGGCTATTTTGGTTTTGGTTGCACACATGGGATTTTTCTTTAGATCCATCAGGTGCTGAGAATCTAAGCCACAGCCTCAAACAGGGCCAAGAGGCTGATTCAGAAACATCCCTTTCAAAAGCAATTAAGCAAAGAGCCACAGGTGATCCCCACACATTTTCATTTGAAAACTGTTTTCTTCAGGCTTCAAAAAGGGGTGGCCTGAGGCAAAGTCCTTCCTGATATTCAGGGCAAGAGAATAATAGGTAAGCAAAAGGCCCAAAGCATGGTTTCTCCACTGAGACTTTCCTGGTCACACTGATAACTCAGTTTTCTGAGATTCTCACCATTCCCTTCAGCTATCTAGTACATGGCCATGTCACAGAGCTTGGAAGTGGTAAATATCTTGGACACAAAACCATGAGCCTATTCTGGAGATTGGCCAGAATTGGGGAAGACAACTGGAATTTAGGAAGATAGTAGGTGTTGCCCATCCATAAGGCAAGCCACAGACGATTCATAAATTGGGCAGGATGAATGCTGGGAAGATTTCTCCTTGACAGGACACACTCATTGAGGCATTCTGTTTTCTAATGTCTACAACCACGGACACAGTGGGATACACAGACATAGAAACACTCGCCTTGTCAAACCACTTACTAGAAACTATTCACACCAAACCAAACAAAACGACTTTCCTACATATTCTGAGAACATGAGACAAAACCACAAACCCACAACCACACCGACACCCACACAGACCCCCAAGTAGGTCTGTGACAATACAGAGTGTCCTTTGACTGGTGGGCCATAATATATTCCCCCATAATGGGCTATCCTGTCTCAGATCCGGTGTCCATGTCCAACTCTCTGAAGCTGCCAGGAGCCAGCGGTGAGCCACTACCTGATTTCTCAGGAAAGGTCCCTCTTCAGACCTTCCTGGCATTTGGCCATACTCACATCAGCAGGTACCAAGAAAGACTGACACTGTCCTTGGTAAATCCATACAAGTTTGACCACTGGGATGCAGACTAGGACTGGCTCTGGGTGCCTGGCTTCCTGGATCCCAAGTTCAGAGAGTTCCATCACCGAGGAAGTGAGTTGAGGTCACTTCCTTCAGGAACTGAATGAGGTCACTACCTTGGCAACCACTTTGTCCTAACAGTTGCTTCCAAGGGTCCCATGAGATGGAGGCTACACCTACTTGCTCTGACATTTTCACAAATTAGAATGGTATATCAACCATAGACAACCGGGAACAGCTCTCCATACAGGCCTGGTTTTGTCCATGTTGTCTACATTAAGAAGAGAGAGGATGATTCTGACACAAGCCTTCATCCTGACCAAAATTGGGAAGATAGTCTGTGGGTTTAGGAAGAAAAGTGAGTATAGGATTTGGACCAAAAGTTCTTTAGCAATAGGGTTTCTGTTAGAGAGTGAATGTAAATGTCAGCACATATGAAGTTTCAGTCACAATGATGAACTTTGAAAAATATGTAGGAAAACAGATAATAACAGAGACATTGCAAAATCAGGCAAGGTATAATGTGAGTTACCGGATTAGACATTTTGAACAGGGGTGAGTTTGAATATATAATCTTAGGAAGAAACAAATATGTAGTCACCAATAGGATTGACATTTGAGAGCATTAGGCAACCTGGACATGGATGCTTTTAGTAATCAATGTTCACTTTCCTTTTACGCTTTGGTACAATCATAAGTGTGACCTTTGCATTTTTGTCCAGAATATTACTTTCAAAGAATGTATATGTAGATCAGGTGACATGAGTATTTCTTCCAGCATTTCTGGGAGCAATATTTTGAAGTCCTATAAATTACTATTGTGGATACAAAGAGGTGTACCCTGTGTGTATGAATATAGAGAAAATGATGAATAGACCACATTTTGAGTAAATAATATAACTCATCCCACTTTAAATAATGGATTGAATTGATATCTGAAATCTTACGAGAATTCTCATGTTGATATAGCATCATTCATTACAAAAAGCAATACATCTAAAGGTAATATTAGGGTTATGGTTTATAATGAAAGGTGTGTTTATTTTGATTCAAAATGATCATGGAAATCGAAAGTAATATGTTTGGAAAGAAGTCTCATGAAATGACCAGTCTAGAAACATGGAGGAATACATGTGTTCTGAAGAAGAAAGTGATTGAAAGTGAAACAAATGCCTATAAATTTGCAAACTTGTGGATGAAATATATATATACTATGATGTGCATAAACTGAAGAAATAGAAATGTACCAGTGTTGAATAAAAATGAACATCAATATACTTATCATGTCCCATAGGAATCTACTTGCATTGATGGTAACCTGGGTCAATTTCTGTAGAAATATTAGGTTATGTATGCACCATTCACTGAAGTTAGTTTTCAGTAGTAGGAAACAAATATGTATTTCAGGCGAATGAATATTTTTGAAAATACTCTTGTGAAAATTTGATTATAAATCCACATACTTGAATATGAATGAGTGTGGGAGTGTATAATAAGACACATATTTCATATTTTGAAAAATCTGGAGAGTAAATATAGAATATATATATATATATATATATATATATATATATATATATATATATACACATACACACAAACACACACACAGACATTAAAAATAGCATAATATATGCCAATTGAAATTCACCATGAGATGTATATCATCCACATATCCAAACATTATTATTTTATTGAACATGGATTTATTTATAATGTTGTTCAACTAGGAAGCTCACTCAAAGGTTCAATTCTCAGTTCCAACAGCGTTTAGGAGGAGTGATCTCTTACAATTTGTATCTGCCATGTCAGCCACCTCACAAGAATGTACGTGTGGTATCAGGTAAGATTCTACAAATGCATGTAAAAATACCTGTGCTGAATAGCTTACAGAGAAAGGGAGACAGGAATTCACATATTTGTTAACTTTAAAACATATGGAGAACTATTTCAACAATTAATTGACTAGATTTATAACTCCTATCCTATATAATGCAAAAGGCAATTCGAACTATGCACCATGCCTCCTCTGAACTGCTTGTATTCCTATTATTTTGTGTTATTTTTCTCCATATTATCAGGAATAGTAGTCAGAGTCTTGTAGGGTAGGTGTTTGTGTCAGGTATTCAGTATTTCGAATGGAAAATTGGAAAAAAATCCAATGTGTATATAAATATGTGGTACACCAAAATCTTACCCTCTCATCCAGAACAATGCCTTGACATTATAATCGCCGAGAGTAAACCACAATTAGAGAAGAAGATTTAGAAAATCTGTGAATAAATATCTGGAATGGAATATGCTCAGGAGTTTACAACCTTGAAGGTGGTAGAGGAGATTCCAAAAGTAACGGACAGGGTAAACACTCCAAAAACATGGAACTCTGCTGGCCTAAAAACTTCTTGAGATACTGACTCTGAGTTTGGGCAGTTGAAATATATGTTGTTGTCAGGAGCTTTAGCTTCCCTTGTAGTAAGACCATCAAAGCTGGGTCTGCATCTATGTGAGCTGGAGGAATTGGTTTCTTATTTTCCACTGAAGATGAGGCAACAGTGCTGAATTCTCTCTTTCTAGGTAAACTGTGGCCACGGAGGGCTAAGTGTATCCACATGTGGACTGTGAAGCCATTTGGTCATCCTCCACTTTTCCTGATGTTTCTTGCAGCTACACTGGGATTTTGATATTTCCTTCATGAAATACAAAGAATTCAACTGTTACCCAGTGTGTGAGGGAGTTCTGTCATGTGTGGTAGGTCAGGGTCTGCAGGAGAATGCACCAACAAGGCTTATATCCCACATAGCTTGCCCCCTTGACCATACCAACCTTATTCTAAATATTGCCCTGAAACCTCTCCATATAACAATATGCCTTTACATATAAGGGTCTGCTGGCTGCACCATGTCAGTCAAAACCATTTGGAAGCCAATGGCAGTTCCACATGGCCCCAACATAGATGTTTTATCAAACACCTACCCACCACTGCTCTAGGCCCACTCCTCAGCAGGCTCTGTTCTGCACCATTTTCTTGAAAACCAGTTAATCATGGCACTGACTGGTATACTCATGATAAGCCACAGAATATCCACAGATTCTCCAGTGCCACCTGGTCATGGGAATTTTAAAAATTTTATGATATTTAACTAGCCATTTTTCAAGGATGACCTTGGAGGCACTCTCAGTTTCAATTCATTCTGGAACAATTATATGGTGAGGAAGCTCATTTCAATGAAATCTCTGGAGAATTCTCACAGGCAAGGTTTCCTAAAGAGTGGCCAAAAGGTCACATGAATCCAGGCTCATTGAGGTCTACAATGTGACATCCATGTGTGTTTTGACTCTCAACTATGGATGCCAAGTTTTTGAGAATAAACTCATGTGATATCGTGTCTGACATTCCAGGTGCTCTGTGAAAAGCCACCCTGGGCCTAGATCTCAGTTTCCAAGGGCAAATCTCATGCGTAGCCTCCTAAAATCCCAACACTATTCATGGCAATACTTCTCTGAGAGCAGTTCCAGAACTCAGTATCTAAGGGGAATCACACAAGAGTTGAAGCCCAGGTGGACCAAGTCATCTTTATCATCCACCACAAAAGTGACCACAATTAAAACCAAAACACTCCCACATGACTCTCATTTTCTTCCATATAGACACTCATCATAACCTCTGGCTGGAAGTTTCCATGAGGGGTGCAGCCCAAGACAGTGTCCAAATATGCTCCCTTGCCCCTCATTTGTCTGAAGTCAGGGTGGCCTGGACACCCTTCCTGTGAACTAGGAGTGATCAAATAGGCCTGCCCTTTATACTCCTCTGCTTCTCGAATTTGAGGCATACTGACGGTGGGGTTTAGATTGTCCATGTGAATTGGAGTCATGAGAAAACCCAAGAATATATGAGCTAAATTCTGAAGGGCTTTGAAGAACTTATTTGACCCAAAGGAGCCCTATTCTCACTTGATAAAGGTCAGGAACCTTACCAAGGAAGAAGAGAGACTTTATCCACAATGATTGCTCTCTGGAACATTTTGCTTTTGGATGCATACATGGGATCTCTCTTTAGATCCATCAGGTGCTGAGAATCTAAGCCAAAGAATCACACAAGGCCAAGAGGCTGATTCAGTCACATCCCTTTCCAAAGCGATTAAGCAAAGTGCCACAGATGATGCCCATTCATTTGCATTTGAAAACTGTTTTCTTCAGGCTTTAAAAACAGGTGGCTTGAGGCAAAGACCTTCCTGACATTCAGGGAAACAGAACAAAAGGTAAGCAAAAGGCCCAAAGCAGGGTTTCTCCACTGAGACTTTACTGGTCACACTGATATCTGAGTTTTCTGAGATGCTCGCCATTCCCTTCAGCTATCCTGTACATGGCCATGTCACAGAGCTTGGAGGTGGTGCATAACTTGGACACAAAACCATGATCCTCTTCTGAAGATTGGCAAGAATTCCAGAAGAAAACAGTAACTTAGGAAGTTAGCAGGTGTTGCCCATCCATAAGGCAAGCCGCTGTCCTTTCATAAATTGGTCAGGATGAATGCTGGGAAGCTTTCTAGTAGACAGGACACATCCATTGTTGCATTCTATTTTCTAATGTCTACAACCACGGACACAGTGGGATACACAGACATATAAACACTCGCCTTTTCAAACGACTTACAAGAAACACTTCACTCCAAACCAAACACCTTTCCAACATATTCTTAGAACATGAGAAAAAAACACAAACCAACAACCACAGCCAGAAAAGCACCTCCTTCCTCCAAGTAGGTTTGGGACTATCTGGAGTGTCCTCTGACAGGCCATACTATGTACCCCCGAAATGGGCTGTCCTGTCTCAGATCTGATGTCCATGGCCAACTCTGTGAAGTTGCCAGGAGCCACCAGTGAGTCACTACCCTCTTTCTCAGGAAAGGCCCCTGTTCAGAGCTTTCCTGTTATTTGGCCATCCTCACAGCAGTGGGTACCAAGAAAGACTGACTCTGTCCTTGGAAAATCTAAACAAGTGAGACCACTGGGACTGGGACTGAGACAGGCTCTGGGTGCCTGGCTTCCTGGATCACAAGTTCAGAAAGTGCCATCACCAAGGAAGTGTGGTGAGGTAACTTCTTTAAGGAACTGAATGAGTTCACTGCCTTGGCAACCAATTTATCCTAACACATGCATCCAAGGGTCTCATGTGATGTAGGCTGACCCTACTTCCAGTGACACTTTTAGAAGTTAGAATGGTATATCAACCATAGGCATCTGGGAACAGCTCTCCAAACAGGCCTCATTTGGTCCATCTTCTCTACATTAAGAAGAGAGAAGCTGATTCAGACAAACCCTTCATCCTGACCAGGTTGTTTGCCATGCAAGATGACTTTTGCTCTCTCAGGACCTACATAGCTGCCTACATCTTCTCTAGGGATCAATTCTGCATGGACCTTTGAGGTTCTCCGCAGGTGGACAATCTCCTACATTTCTGTATGGTAAGACCAACTCTGTCCCTGCTCTTCTGTAAAGTTAGATTGAGGGAACAGTTTATGGTTAGGGTTAATAACATGTTTGATTTGGGTTAGGAATCATTTTGCTGGATAAATAATGGTATTGGGAATCTGTGATATTTATACGAATATAGAGTTGAAATATAAGTATTAAAACTGAAATCTAAGTAAGATTTAAAGTCCAGATTGGCATTGTGCCTTTGATTGGGATACTTAGCTTTGAATTATGTTCTGCACTGATGTCTCAGATGAATTGATAATCAATGGCATAGGTCCTTGTATTTTGGATGATTGAATGTAGAAAAGAACATCCACTCAAACAGGGATAGTCCATAGGATTAGGAAGATTGTCGGTAGTTTTTGCAAGAAATGTGAGTACAGGATTTGTATGAAAAGTTCTTTAGCAATAGGGTTTCAGTTATAGAATGAATGTCAATGTCTGCAAATGTGAACAGTCACTCACAATGGTGAACTGGGGAAAATATGTAGGAAAGCAAACATCAATTGAGACAGTAGAAAATCAGGCAAAGTTTAAAGTAAGTGATAGAATTAGGCATTTTAACCGGGTTGATGTTGACTATATAATCTTCGAAGAAACAAATATATTATCACCAATAGGATGCACATTTGAGAGCATTAGGCAACCTTGATATGGATGCTTTTAGTAATCCATGCTCCCATTCCATTTAGGCTTTTGTACAAACATATGTGTGATCTTTCCATTGAATTAGATATTTTAACAGGGTTGATGTTGACTACATAATCTTCGAAGAAACAAATATGTAGTCACCAATAGGATGGACATTTGAGAGCATTAGGGAAACTTGACATGGATGCTTTTAGTAATCCATGCTCCCATTCCATTTAGGCTTTTGTACAAACATATGTGTGATCTTTGCATTTTGTGTCCAGAAAATGACTGTGATAAAATGTATATGTAGATAAGGTGACATGAGTATTTCTTCCACCATTTCTGAGAGCAATAGTTTGAAGACATATAAATTAGTATTGGGGGTACAAAGAGGTGTACCATCCACATACATGAATATGAACGAATTTAGGGAGTGTATAATAAGACACATATATTTCATATATTAAAAAATCTGGAGAGTATATCTATATATATCTATATATATAGATATATATATATACACACACACGCACACATTCACACAGACCTTATATATGCCAATCAAAATTTATCATGAAATATATATAATCCACAGATCCACAAATATACTTGTTACTGAACATGGATTTATGTATAATCTTGTTCAACTAGGAAGGTCACCCATAGTTTGAATTTTCAGTTCCAACAGCATTAAGAGGAGTGATCTCTTCTCACAATTTGTATCTGCCAAGTAATCAACCTCTCAAGTATGTACATGTGATACAAGGTAGGATTCTATATGTGCATATAAAAATACATGTGCTGAATAGGCTACAGAGAAAGGGAGAGAGAAATTCACATATTTGTTAACTTTAAAAACAGATGGAATACTGTTTCAATTAAAACTTGACTAGATTTATAAATTCTACCCTATAAAATGCAAAAGGCAAGTCCAACTATACAACATGATTCCTCTGAACTGCTTGTATTTCTATTCTGTTTGGGTTATAATTCTCCATCATGTTAGGATTTGTCGTCAGAGTCTAGTAGGGTATGGATCAGTGTGCAAAATAAGCACCCTTGCCCCTCATTTGCCTAAAGTAATGGTGGCCTGGACACCCTGCATGTGTACCAGCACTGACAAAATAGGACTGCAGTTAATACTGCTCTTCTTCTCCAATTTGAGGCCTACTGACTTGCAGGTATAGATTCTTTATGTGATTTGGAGTCATGAGAAAACCCAAGCAATTCTGAAGGGCTTTGAAGAATTCATTTGACCCAAAGGATCCATATTCTCACTTGATGTAGGTCAGGAACCCAACAAAGAAAGGCAAGAGACTTCATCCACGATAACTGATCTTTTTTGCAAATTTTGTTTTGGATGCACACATTGGATCTTCCTTTAGATCCATCAGATGCTGAGAATCTAAGCCACAACCTCACACAGGGCCAAGAGGCTGATTCAGACACATCCCTTTCCAAAGCAATTAAGCAAAGAGCCACAGGTGATGCCCATTACTTTCCATTTGAAAATTATTTTCTTCAGTCTTCACAAAGGTGTGGCCTGAGGCAAAGACATTCCTGACATTCAGGGCAACAGAACACTAGGTAAGCAAAAGGCCCAAAGCAGGGTTTCACCACTGAGACATTCGTGGTTACACTGATATCACAGTTTTCTGAGATGCTCCACATTTCCTTCAGCTCTCAAGTACATGGCCTTGTCATAGAGCTTGGAGGTGATACATATCTTGGACACAAAAACATGAGCCTATTCTGGAGAGTGGCCATAATTCAGGAAGAAAACAGGAACTTAGGAAGATAGTAGGTGTTGCCTCTCCATAAGTGAAGCCACAGTCCATTCATTAATTGGGCAGGATAAGTGCTGGGAAGCTTTCTAGTAGACAGGACACATCCATTGATGCATTCTCTTTTCTAATGTCTTCAACCATGGACACAGTGGCATACACAGATATAGAATCACTCACCATGTTAAACGACTTACTAGAAACAGTCCATTCCAAACCAAACAAACCGCCTTTCCTACCTATTCTGAGAACATGAGACAAAAGCACGAACTCACACCCACACCCACAAAGGCATCTCCTTCCCCCAAGTAGGTCTCTGACTATCTGGAGTGTCCTCTGTGTGTTGGGCCATAATATGTTCCAACAAAATGGCCTGTCTTGTCTCAGATCTGGTCTTTTTGGCCTACTCTGTGAAGTTGTCAGGAGCCAGCGGTGAGCCACTACCTGTTTTCTCAGGAAGGGCCCCTCTTCAGTTCTGTCCTGGCATTTGACCATCCTCACATCAGTAGGTACCAAGAAAGACTGACTCTGTCCTTGGTAATTCCAAAACAAGTGAGCCCACTGGGAGTGGGACGGGGACAGGCTCTGGGTGCCTGGCATCTTGGATCCCGAGTTCAGAGAGTTCCATCACCAAGGAAGTGAGGTAGGTCACTTCCTTCAGCAACTGAATGAGGTCACTGCCTTGGCAACCACTTTGTCCTAACAGTTGCTTCCAAGGGTCCAATGAGATAGAGGCTGCCTCTACTTCCTGTGAAACTTTCACAATTTAGAATGGTATATCAACCATAGGTACCCAGGAACATCTCTCCACACAGGCCTTGTTTGGTCCATCTTCTCTACAATTAGAATAGAGAGGCTGATTCAGACACATCCCTTCATCCTGACTTGGTGGTTTGCCATGCAAGATGACGTTTGCTCTCTCAACTCCTTCATAGCTGCCTACATCTTCTCCAAGGATCATTTCTGCATGAGATTTTGAGGTTCTCAGCAGGTTAATCTCCTACATTATTGTATTGTAAAACCAACTCTGTCCCTGCTCTTCTGTAAAGTTAGATTGAGTGAAGAGTGTATGGTTAGAGTTAATAAAAGGATCGATTTGGGTTAGAAATCATTCTGCGGGATGAATAATGGTATTGGGAAGCTGCAATATTTACAAGAATGTATAAGTGAAATATAAGAATGAAAACAGAAATCTAGGTAAGATTTGAAGCCCAGAAGGGCATTGGGCCCTTGATTAGTATACTTAGATTTGAATTATGTTCTGCAGAGATGACTCAGATTTATCGATGTACAATGGCAAAGGACCGTGTACCTTGGATGATGGAATGTTGAAGAGAACTTCAGGTCAAAAAGGGATAGTCGATATTATTAGAAAGATAGTTGGTAGGTTTAGAAAGAAGAGTGAGTAGAGGATTTGGACCAAAAGTTCTTTAGCAATAGAGTTTCGAGTAGAGAGTGAATGTAAATGTGACCACATTTGAAGAGTCAGTCACAATGATAAACTGGGGAAAATATGTAGGAAAGTAGATATCAAAAGAGACATTAGAAAATCAGGCATATGATAAAGTGAGTGATAGGATTAGACATTTTCAACGGGCTTGAGTTTGAATATATAATCTTAGGAAGAAAAAAATATGTAGTCACCAATAAGATTGACATTTGAGAGCATTAGGCAACCTGGACATGGATGTTTTTAGTAATCCATGCTCACTTTCCATAAAGGCTTTGGTACAATCATAAGTGTGACCTTTGCATTTTGTGTCCAGAATATTACTGTGATAAAATGTACATGTAGATCAGGTGACATGAGTATTTATTCCACCATTTCTGGGAACAATATTTTGAAGACGTATAAATTAGTATTGGGGTTACAAATAGGTGTACCCTGTGTCTAGGAATATAGAGATAATGTATGAATACACCATACTTTGATTAAACAATATAACTTTTTTCGAATTTAAATAATGGATTGAATTGATATCTGAAAATATACAGAAAATCTTATATTGATATACAATCATTCAATCCAACCAGTTATACATCTAATTTTAATATTAGGTTTATGGTTTATCATGAAGAGTGTGTGAATTTTGTTTCAAAATTATTATGGACTTCCAAAATAATGTATTTGGAAAGAAGTCTCATGAAGAGACCAGCCAAAAAACCTAGAGGAATACATATGTTTTGAAGTAGGAAGTGATTGAAAGTGAAACAAATGCCTATTAATTTGTGAGCTTGTGGATAAAATATATATCCTATTATGGGCATAAACTGAGGAAATAATAATGTACCACTGTTGTAAAAAATTGAATATCAAAATACACATAATGTCCCATAGGAATCTACACGCATTGATGTTAAACTGTGTCAGTTACTTTAGAAATATTAGGATTTGTATGCACCATTCAATGAAGTTTGTTTTCAGTACTAGGAAACAAATATGTATTTCAGGTGGATGTATATTTCTAAGAATAATCTTGTGAAAAGTTAATTATAAATCCACATACATGAACACGAATGAATTTAGGGAGTGTATAATAAGACACATATATTTCATATATTAAAAAATCTGGAGAGTATATATATATATATATATATATATATATATATATATATATATACACTCACAGTCACACAGATATTAAAAAGTATCAATATATAAGCCAATCGAAATTTATCATGAAATATATATAATCCACAGATCCAAAATTATTCAATTTACTGAACATGGATTTATGTATAATGTTGTTCAACTAGGAAGGTCCTCCATAGTTTGAATTTTCAGTTCCAACAGCATTAAGAGGAGTGATCTCTTCTCACAATTTGTATCTGCCAGGTCAGCAAACTCTCAAGTATGTACATGTGATACCAGGTAGGATTCCATATGTGCATATAAAAATGCATGTTCTGAATAGGCAACAGAGAAAGGGAGAGAGGAATTCAAATATTTGTTTACTTTAAAAATGCATTTAGAACTGTTTCAATTAAAAATTGACTAGATTTATCAATTCTACCCTCTATAATGCGAAAGGAAAGTCCAACTATACAACATGACTCCTCTGAACTGCTTGTATTTCTATTCTGTTTGGGTTATAATTCTCCATCATATTAGAAATAGTAGTCAGAGTCTAGTAGGCTATGGGTTAGTATCCAAAATATGCTTCTTTGCCCCTCATTTGCCTAAAGTCATGGTGACCTGGACACCCTGCAAGTGAAACAGTAGTGATAACATAGGACTGCAGTTAATACTGCTCTGCTTCTCCAAATTGAGGCCTACTGATTGTCAGGTATAGATTCTCTATGTGATTTTAGTCATGAGAAAACCCAAGCACTTCTGCAGGGATTTGAAGAATTCATTATACCCAAAGGATCCCTATTCTCACTTGATGTAGGTCAGGAACCTAACAAAGGAAGGCAAGAGACTTCATCCACGATAACTGATCTTTTTGCCATTTTGCTTTTGGATGCACACATGGGATCTTTCTTTAGATTCATCAGATGGTGAGAATCTAAGCCACAACCTCACACAGGGCCAAGAGGCTGAATCAGACACATCCCTTTCCAAAGCAAATAAGCAAAGAGCCATAGGTGATACCCATTCATTTCCATTAGAAAACTGTTTTCTTCAGGCTTCACAAAGGGGTGGCCTGAGTAAAAGACCTTCATGACATTCAGGGCAACAGAAACATAGATAAGAGAATGGCCCAAAGAAGGGTTTCTCCACTGAGACTTTCCTGGTCACACTGATATCTGAGTTTCTGAGATGCTCCCATTCCCTTCAGCTGTCCAGTACGCGGCCATGTCACGGAGCTTGGAGGTGGTACATATCTTGGACACAAAACCATGAGCCTATTCTGGAGAGTGGCCAGAATTCAGGAAGAAAACAGGAAGTTAGGAAGATAGTAGTTGTGGCCCATCCATGAGGCAAGCCACAGTCCATTTATCAATTGGGCAGGATGAATGCTGGGCAGCTTTCTACTAGACAGGACACATCAATTGGTGAATTCTCTTTTCTAATGTAGACAACAACGGACACAGTGGGATGCACAGACATAGAACCACTCGCCTTGTCAAACGACTTACTAGAAACAGTTCACTCAAAACCAAACAAACCGCCATTCTTCCCTATTCTTGTAACATGAGACAAAACCACAAACCCACACCCACACCCACAAAGGCACCTCCTTCCCCCAAGTAGGTCTGTGACTATCCGGAGTGTCCTCTGACTGGTGGGCAATATTATGTTCCCCAGAAATGGCCTGTCCTGTCTCAGATCTGCTCCCCTTTGCCAACTCTGTGAAGTAGTCAGGAGCCAGCGGTGATCCACTACCTGCTTTATCAGGAATGGATCCTCTTCAGAGGTTTCTTGGCATTTGGCCATCCTCACATCAATAGGTATCAAGAAAGACTTACTTTGTCATTGGTAAATCCAAACAAGTGAGCCCACTGGGACTTGGACAGGTAATGGCTTTGGGTGCCTGGCTTCCTGGATCCCAAGTTCAGAGACTTCCATCACCAAGGAAGTGAGATGACATCACTTCCTTCAGGAAATGAATGAGGTCACTGCCTTGGCAACCACATTTTCCAAACAGTTGCCCCCAAGGATTCCATGAGATGGAGACTGACCCTAATTCCTTTGACACTTTCACAGGTTAGAATGGTATATCAACCATTGGGTCCAGGGAACAGCTCTCCACACAGGCCTGTTTTGGTCCATCTTCTCTACATTAAGAAGAGTGAGGCTGATTCAGACACATTCCTTCATCCTACCAGGTTGTTTGCCATGGAGATGATTTTGCTCTCTCAGGTCCTTCATAGCTCTGTATATCTTCTCCAGGGATCGTTTCTGCATGTAACTTTGAGATTCTCAGCAGGTGAAAAATCCCATACATTCCTGTATCGTAAGACCAACACTGTCACTGCTCTAGTGTAAATTTAGATTGAGGGAACTGTGTATCGTCAGTGTTAATAACATTTTCAATATCGGTTAGGAACCATTCTGCTGGATGAATAATGGTATTTGAACCTGCAATATTTATAAGAATATAGAGGTGAAATATATGTACATAAACAGAAATCTAAGTAAAATTTGAAGCCCAGAAGTTTGTTGGGCCCTTGATTGGGATACTTAGTGTTGAATTACGTTCTGCACAGATGTCTCAGATAAATCGATATACAATGGCATAGGACCTTGTACCTTGAATGATTGAATGTAGAAAAGAACATCCAGTCAAAAAGTGAAAGTTGGTAGGATTAGGAAGATAGTAGGTAGGTTTTAAGAAGAAGAGTGAATATAGGATTTGGACAAAAAGTTCTTAAGCAATAGGTTTCGGTTAGAGAGTGAATGTAATTGTCAGTACATGTGAAGATTCAGTCACAATGATAAACTTGGGAAATTGTGTAGGATAGCAGGTATCAATAGAGACATTACAAAATCAGGCAAAGTATAAAGTGAGTTACCGGATTAGACATTTTCAACAGGGTTGAGTTTGAATATATAATCTTTGGAAGAAACAAATATGTAGTCACCAATAAGATTTTCATTTGAGAGCATTAGGCAACCTGGACATGGATGATCTTAGTAATCCATGTTCACTTTCCATTTAGGTTTGCTACAATCCTAAGTGTGACTTTTGCTTTTTGTGTCCAGAATATTACCGTGATAAAATGTATATATAGATCAGGTGACATGGGTATTTCTTTCACCATTTCAGGGAGCAATATTTTGAAGACGTATAAATTAGTATTGGGGGTACAAAGAGGTGTACCCTGTGACTATAAATGTAGAGGTAATGCCTGAAAAGACCATACTGTGAATAAATAATATAACTGGTTCCACTTTAAATAATGAATTGAATTGATATCTGAAACTAAGTAAGAAATCTTATATTGATATACAATCATTCATTCAAACCAGTTGTACATCTAATGGTAATATTAGGGTTATGGTTTATCACGACGGGTGTGTGAGTTTTGCTTCAAATGTGATAATGGAAATCGAAAATAATGTGTTTGGAAAGAAGTCTCATGAAAAGAGCAGTCAAGAAACATGGAGGAATACATGTGTTCTGAAGCAGGAAGTGATTGAAAGTGAAACTAATGCCTATAAATTTGCGAACTTGTGCATGAAATATATATCCAATGATGTGCATAAACTGAAAAAATAGTAATGTTACAGTGTTGAATAAAAATTAATGTCAAAATACACATCATGTCCCATAGAACTCTACTTGCATTGATGTGATACTGGATCAGTTACTGTAGAAATATTAGGATTTGTTTTTTTGTTTTGTTTTGTTTTGTTTTTGGTGTTATAATACAATTTATTTTAGCTCTAGAATGTAGAGGAAAGAGCAATAAATTTTTAGGTATAGCACTAATAATCTAACACTTAATGACTCTTTTGGGGAGTCTAGAAATTACATAAGGCTATGTAACATAATTTTTTATTTAACATTCATAAAAGCTTGGAATATTGGTAATATATCTACTTTTTTATTTTTTTATTTTTTCAGTTGTTGATGGACCTTCATTTTGTTTATTTTTATGTGGTGCTGAGAATAGAACCCAGTGCCTCACACATGCTAGACAAGCATGTTACCACTGAAACACAAACCCAGCCCTTCCACTTTTATCTTAACTTCAACCTCGCCTCTCCCTCTTTACTCACTTTGTTCCTCATTTTCCCCCTTTTTTCTCTTCCTTTTTCCTTTTCCCTCCATATCTATTTTTCTCTCAGGTCATTACAAACAGTAGTATGCTATAAAATTTAAATTTAAGACTGTTTTTTATAGTCATTCTTTATTCTTGAGAAAATTTAATAAATATAATCACCTGACAGATATATTACAATACATTTGTTATACATAGGTATCTATATTCATGCATATGCATTATATATATATATATATATATATATATATATATATATATGTATATATACATATATATTTAAAATTACTTTGATTAGCCTGTTAGAAATAATATAGACCAAGACTTTTTAATTCTCAAGTCTTCCAGAATTAAAATTTTACATGAATATCAAATAAACATATTTAAGTAAACAGGTATCATTCTTTTTTATCAATACTGAAAATTTAAGGATTCATATCACATTAAGCTGCAATATGGCTTATTAACTCTTATGAATTAGAGAAATTTTTTTGAACAACCTATTATTTAAGGACCATATGCACTGATATTTTAAATGGCTTTCTTGTGATTTCAATTTCTGTCAATTGTGTATTAATTGCCAAATACTTATTTTAGTACTTTTCATATTCATAATTAATATAAAGTGAATTGTTTAATTCTTCTTGTAAGTAGTTACTTATTACAGTAGGGACATTATTAATAATTCTAAATCTTTGTTAGAAAATGGTACAAAGATATTTTCATGCAAAATTAAGAATAATTGCATCCTCCAAATGTTTGATTTTTGATACATATAACAAAGAGCTTTTGATGAGTCTTTTCCCCAGTAAAACATAAAATGCAATGATATAGTTGGGTATGTATGTCCAAGTAAAGATAAGGAAAAATACACATTATCAGCTAGAAACTATTAAATAAAAGATGAAAAGAACAATTCAACACATTGTACCAATTTGTCAGATGAGGTAGTATTCTGGAAGAATAGCCTAAGTCTAGACCTGGTCCATGACAAAATATTCACGAAAGAAATGAAATATGAAAAATATAGAAAATGCTATGAATTTTTCATGAAGGTAGATTAATTATCCTTTAATCTCAATTCATGTGCATTTTCAAAAGCCAATTTTCTGGTCAAATAAATTTGTGATAGTTACAACTACACAAAACAAAGTTTCTGCTGAGCAAAATGAATGCATCTCAACCCTTTTTTAGCTGATTTCTTCCCACTCAATTTTAAACCTTTATTTATTTATTTATTTTTATTGGTTGTTCAAAACATTACAAAGCTCATGATATATCATCTTTCATACATTTGACTCAATTGGGTTATGAACTCAAATTTTTTCCCCAAATACGAATTGTAGAATCACATTGGTTACACATTCACATTTTTACATAATGGCATATTGTATTCTGATACATTTCCTATCCCCTAATATCCCCCTCCCCTCCCCTCCCATCTTCCCTCTCTACCTCATCTGCTGTTGTTCAATTCTCTCCATTGTTTTCCCCCCATTTCCCCTAACAACCTCTTATAGGCAATTTTGTGTAACATTGAGTGTCTCCTACCATTTCCATATGCTTTCCCTTCTCTCTCCCTTTCTTTTTTAGTGCAGTGTAATACTCCATTGTGTATAGATGCCACATTTTTTTTATCTATTCATCTATTGAAGGGCATCTAGGTTTGTTCCACAGTCTAGCTATTGTGAATTGTGCCACTATGATCTTTGATGTGGCAGTATCCCTATATTACGATTTTTAAGATCCTCAGGGAATAGTCCTAGAAGGGTGATAGCTTGGTCAAATGGTGGATCCATTCCCAGCTTTCCCAGGACTCTCCATACTGCTTTCCAAATTGGCCTCACCAATTTGCAGTCCCACCAGAAGTGTACAAGTGTACCCTTTTCTTCACATCCTCACCAACTCTTATTGTTTTTTGACTTCATAATGGCTGTGGATCTTACTGGAGTAAGATGGTATTTTAGGGTGGTTTTGATTTGCATTTCTCTGACTGCTAGAGATGGTGAGCATTTTTTCATGTAAGTGTTGATTGGTTTTTGTCCTCCTCTGTGAAGTGTCTCTTCAGGTCCTTGGCCCATTTGTTGATTGGGTTATTTGTTATCTCATTGTTTAATTTTTTTGAGTTCTATGTATATTCTGGATATTAGGGCTCTATCTGAAGAGTTAGGGGTAAAAATTTCTTCCTAGGATGTAGGCTCTCTATTTACCTCTCTTATTGTTTCTCTTGCTGAGAAAAAAACTTTTTAGTTTAAGTAAGTCCCATTTGTTTATTCTTGTTATTAACTCTTGGGCTATGGGCCTCCTATTAAGGAATTTGGAGACCAACGCCACAGTATGTAGATCGTAGCCAACTTTTTCTTCTATCAGACGCAGTGTCTCTGATTTGATATCTAGCTCCTTGATCCATTTTGAGTTAACTTCTGTGCATGGGAGAGAAAGGGATTCAGTTTCATTTTGTTGCATTTTGATTTCCAATTTTCCCAGCACCATTTGTTGAAGATGCTATCCTTCCTCCATTGCATGTTTTTAGCCCCTTTATCAAATATAAGAAAGTTGTAATTTTGTGGATTGGTTTCTGTGTCCTGTGTTCTGTACCATTGGTCCACCTGCCTGTTTTGGTACCAGTACCACGCTGTTTTTGTTACTATTGATTTGTAGTACAGTTTCAACTCTGGTATCGCTATACCTCCATATTCACACTTACTGCTTAGAATTGCTTTTGCTATTCTGGGTCTTTTGTTTTTCCATGTGAACTTCATGATTGCTTTATCATTTCTACAAGAAATGCCTTTGGGATTTTGATTGGCATCGATTTAAACCTCTAGAGAACTTTGGGTAATATCTCTATTTTGATGATGTTAGTTCTGCCTATCCATGAACAGGGTATATTTTTCCATCTTCTAAGATCTACATCTATCTCTCTCTTTAGGGTTCTGTAGTTTCCATTACATAAATCTTTCACATCTTTTGTTAGGTTGATTCCCAAGTATCTTATTTTGTTTGTGGATATTGTGAATGCAGTGGTTTTCCTCATTTCCATTTCAGAAGTTTTGCTGCTGATATGCAGGAATGTCTTTGATTTATGCATGTTGACTTTATATCCTGCCACTTTGCTGAATTCATTAATTAACTCTAGCAGTTTATTTGTAGACCCTTTTGGGTCTGTTAAATATATTATCATGTTATCCGCAAATAGCAATAATTTAAGTTCTTCTTTTTCTATTTTTATGCCTTTAATTTTATTTGTCTGTCTAATTGCTCTAGCGAGTATTTCAAGAACTAAATTGAATAGAAGTGGTGATAGAAGGCAACCCTGTCTTGTTCCAGGATTTAGAGGGAATGCCTTCAGTTTTTCTAAATTTAGGTTGATGCTAGCCTGAGGTTTAGCATATATAGCTTTTACAATTTTGAGGTAAGTTACTGTTATCGCTAGTTTTTCTAGTGTTTTGAACATAAAGATTGCTGAACTTTGTCGAATGTTTTTCTGCATCTATCGAGATGTTCATATGGTTCTCGTCTTTAAGTCTATAGATGTGCTGAATAGCATTCATTGATTTCCGTATATTGAACCAGCCTTGTATCCCAGGGATAAATCCTACTTGATCATGGTGCACATTTTTTTGATATGCTTTTGTATTCGATTCACCTGGATTTTATTGAGAATTTTTGCATCCAAGTTCATTAGAGATATTGGGTGTAGTTTTTTTTCTTTGAAGTGTCTTCGTTTGGTTTCGGGATCAGGGTGATTTTGGCCTTATAGAATAAATTTGGAAGAGCTCCTTCTTTTTCTATTTCTTGAAATAGCTTGAAAAGTATTGTTATTAATTCTTCTTTGAAGGTTTTGTAGAACCCCACTCTATACCCATCCAGTCCAGGGCTTTTTTTGGTTGATAGTCTTTTGATGGCTTCTTCTATTTCTTCCTTTGTTATTGGTCTGTTTAAATTGTGTGTGTCTTCCTCACTCAATCTGGGCAGATCGTATGACTTAAGAAATTTATTGATATCTTCACTATCTTCTATTTCATTTTAATATAGGGTTTCAAAATACTTTCTAATTATCTTCTGTATTTCTATAGTGTCTGTTGTGATATTGCCTTTTTATTCCCGTATGTCAGTAATCTGGGTTCTCTCTCTTCTTCTCTTCATTAGCATGGCTAAGGGCCTGTTGATCTTATTTATTTTTTCGAAGAAACAACTTTTAGTTTTATCAATTTTTTCATTTTTTTTGTTTCAATTTTGTTGATTTCTGCTCTAATTTTAATTGTTTCTTGTCTTCTACTACATTTGCTGCTGTTTTGCTCTTCCTTTTCTAGGTTTTTGAGGTGTAGTGTGAGTTCATTTATTTGTTGTTTTTTTTTCTTTTTTTGAGGAAAGAACATCAAGAAATGAATTTCCCTCTTAAAACTGCTTTCATTGTGTCCCGTAGATTCCAGTATGTTTTGTCTGTATTGTTATTTGTCTCTAAGAAATTTTTTTATCTCCTCCTTTATGTCTTCTGTAACCCATTGATCATTCAGTAGAATATTGTTAATTTTCCATGTGATGTAGGATTTTTCCTTCCTTCTTTTATCACTGATTTCCAGTTTCATTCCATTGTCATCAGATATGGTGCATGGTATTATCTCCACGCCTTTATATTTGCTAAGAGTTGCCCTATGGCATAATATATGGTCAATCTTTGAGTAGCATCCATGTGCTGCTGAGAAGAAGGTGTATCCACTTGATGATGGTTGATATATTCTATATATGTCGGTTAAGTCTAGGTTATTGATTGTGCTGTTGAATTCTATAGTTTCTTTTTTCAGTTTTTGTCTGGAGGATTTGTTTAATTGTGAGAGTGGTGTGTTGAAGTCACCCATAATTATTGTGTTGTACTCTATTTGACTCTTGAACTTGAGGAGAGTTTGTTTTATGAGTGTTGCAGCTCAATTGTTTGTTGCATACAAATTGATAATTGTTATGTCTTGTTGTTGGATGGTTCCTTTTAATAGTATATAGTGTCCTTCTTTATCCCTTTTGATTAAAGTAGGTTTAAAGTTAATTTTTTTTTTTTTTGATATGAGTATGGCCACTCCTGGTTGCTTCCAAGGGCCCTGTGAGTGGTATGATTTTTCCCAACCTTTTATTTTCAGCCTGTGTATGTCTTTACCTATCATATGAGTCTCCTTATGGCAGCATATTGTTGGATTTGTTTTTTTGATCCAGGTTACTAGCGTATGTCTCTTGATTAGTGAGTTTAGACCATTAACATTTAAGGTTACAATTGAAATATGTTTTGTACTTCCATTCATGTTTATTTATTTATTTATTTTAGTTTGGCTAATTTTTACTTTTTGGTTATTTTCCTCCCCCTTTACTGAGATACCTCCCACTGTTTGAGGCACTATTTTTCAATTTCTCTTCTTGCAGTACGTTGCTCAATATGCTTTGCAGTGCTGGTGTTCTGGCTGTGAATTCTTTAGCTTTTGTTTATTGTGAAAGTCTTTAATTTCATTGTCAAATCTGAAGCTTAGTTTTGTTGGATACAGTATTCTTGGTTAAAATACATTATTTTTCAGCGTTAGAAATACATTGTTCCAGGATCTTCTCACTTTCAAAATTTGTGATGAAAAATTAGTTTTTAACCTAATTTGTTTACCACTGAATGTAATCTTCCTCCTTTCTCTCGTAGCTTTTAATATTCTCTCCTTGTTCTGTATGTTGGCTATCTTCATAATTATATGTCTTGGAGTTTGTCTATTATGGTTTTGAATGTTTGGGGTCCTCTAGGATTCCAGGATTTGGCAATCCATTCCATCTTTCATCTCTGGGAAGTTTTCAAGAATTATTTTATTTAATATGTTGTCCATTCCTTTGGTTTTAATATCTATGCCTTCTTCTATCCCGATAACTCTGAAATTTGGTTTTTATATGACATCCCATATCTCTTTAATAGATTGCTCTTGGGACTTAAGCATCATTTCTGTGTTGAGTATATTCTTTTCAAGTTGATATACTTTGTCTTTATTATCTGATGTTCTAGTCTATTTGTAATATTCTCATTTGAGTTTTTAATTTTGTTTATAGTTTCCTGCAGTTCTAGGATTACTGTTTGATTTTTTTTAAGATCTCTAACTCCTGGTAAAGCTTGTTCTTTGCCATTTGAATTTGTTTGTTTTATTCATTTTCAAAATATACTTTTATTGCTTGAACTTGCTTCCTCATGTCTTCTCTAATATTCCTTTCCATCTGAGTTAGTCATGCCTTTAGTTTTTTCCTTAACCCTGTTTCTGATGATTCTAGGTCCTCCAGTAGAATTAAGTTGTCCTGCATTGTTTGTATACCTTTTTTTTCTTGTTTTTCAAAATGTTCACGTTACATTACAGCTCTATTTGATTGCTGTGTTTCTTCTCTCTTCTATAGATTTGTTTTGGTTTTATATATCTCTGTTGCCTCTCCTTTGTGTTGGTAGACTATGCATGCTAAGTGGATTCCGCTGGGAAGGAATTCCGATGGCGGAGCTCTAGTGATGTCACCTCTCTGCTATGGCGGGCCCCAGGCTCCTTGCCGCGGTGTTCGAAAGGGGGAGTGGGACTGGACTGTCTCTGTTTGGTTTCAGCTCCTGGTCGCCATCGGGTGGGCAGTGACCACCTGTCCAGTCGCGCAGTCAGCAGGTGAGATGTGACCAGTGGTCGTGCGATCTCTAGCTGCCCAGTTGGGCGGGCAGACGGTGGAGAATCGGTCGCCGGCGGGCGGGCGTTTTCCAGTCGCCCCGTCACGCGGGCCTGGCATCTAGTCCACTGGTTTCTCCTGCTAGTCCTGGTTTCTCCTGCTAGACCAGATTTCCCCTGAGTGATGCCTCTCGGCAGCTCAAACTGTACTCTGGGCCTGCCGTTTCTTGGGTGCGGAGGGTGTCTATTGAGAACCCCCGGCACTCTATTGTTTTGATTTTTTCCGCTTGCCCTCCCCCAGCGCTAGCTGGATATGTTTCGTTTTCACCGCTGATGGGAGGGGAGTTGAAGGACAGGTGCCTCTACTTTTCCCGCCATCTTTACGCAGGCTCTCTCTGATAATTCGTCCCCTGGAAAGCCTAGGAGAGATTTTATGCAAATTTCCTGTTGTATGGGAGATGAGCTGACTAAAACACACCTGTTTTATTGTTGCAATCTGTCGGAGTGTGGTGGTGGTTACTTCAGCTCTCCCAGATGGTGGCCGTTGGTTTCCTTGGTGGAGTTTCCATTGTGGGTGATAGAACTGTAGAGCTTCCTTCCCCATCAGAAATCCCGAACTCAGCCCAGGGTTCAGTGGGTGGTCACCCGGCAGGATTCCACAGAATCCGCAGCAACATTTCTCCCTGCATGCTTCTCCCTTTTCAGTGGTGCCCCGCTGTCTGTAGCCACAGGGCGGACCACACGGATCAGTCAGAGAGCATCTCCGGTCGAACATTTGGCTCATGTTTGAGACCCAATTACCGGACCTCGCTGGTGAAAATCATTCTTCTAGGTTTTGGTGCACACCCATTTTTCTGTAAGATCCTAACAAGATAGTTTTTTGTCGTTCTAACTCGTTATTCACCTGCAAAGTGGCGCGGTACACTGGGGGTGATGCACTTTATTCGCGGCCATCTTGCAATGTCGAAATATTAGGATTTCTATGCATTCCATTTACTGAATATAGTTTTCAGTAGTAGGAAACCAATATGTATTAAAGGTGGATGAATATTTCTGAGAATAATCTTTTGAAAAGTTGATTATAAATCCACATACCTGAATGTAAATGATTTTAGGGAATGCATAATAAGACACATATATTTCATATTTTGAAAAATCTGGAGAGTGTATATATATATATATATATATATACACAGACACACACATACAGAGACATTAAAAAGTAGCATTAGACCCACCATCAGAATACGCACAGCAGTCCTCAGAGCGGCAGAGCCATCCCCCCAGCGACTGCCTGGTAGGCGGACCTGCGACCCACCGGCTGGTCAGGCCCAGCAACATGCAAAGGGGAACAGCTGCCCCACCTGCCTGCAAGGTAGGCAGAACCATGACCACCGACAGAACAGGCCCAGAAGCCCGCCAGACACATCGCCCTGGTTGGGGGACAGGCAGAGCCACCGGGCGCCTGCAAGGTAGGCAGACCTGCGACTCTTCAGCAGATAAGGCCCAGCGACCCACGGAGCGGCAGAGCCACCCCCCCGTGCCTCCAAGGTAGACGCACCTGCCACCCACAGGAAGGTCAGTCCCAGCAGCCCGCGAAGGGGCACAGCTGCTACAAACGCCTGCAAGGTAGGCGGAACTGTGACCACCGACAAAACAGGCCCAGTGGCCCGCCAGTCACATCACCGCGGTTGGGGGAGGGGCAGAGTCGCCGGGCCCCCGCAAGGTAGGCGGACCAGTGACCCACCAGCAGAACAGGCACAGCAATCCGCAGAGCGGCAGAGCCACACCCCGAGCCTGCAAGGTAGGCGGACCTGCGACCCACCAGCAGGTCAGGCCCAGAAACCTGCTGAGGGGCACAGCTGCCCCATGCACCTGCTAGGTAGGTGGAACCGTTACCACCGACAGAAGAGTCCCAGCGGCCTGCCAGACACATAGCCCCAGTTGGGGGAGGGGCAGAGCCACCGGGCGCCTGCAAGGTAAGCAGACCTGCAACTCACAAGCAGATCAGGCCCAGAAACCCGGGGCATGGCAGAGCCACCCCCCGCGCCTGCAAGGTAGGCGCACTTGCCATCCACCGGCAGGTCAGGCCCAGCAGCCCGCGGAGGGGCACAGCGGCTCCACGTGCCTGCAAGGTTGGTGGAACCGTGACCACGGACAAAACAGGCCCAGTGCCCCGCCAGACACATCGCCCCGGTTTGGGGAGGGGCAGAGCCGCCCAGCGACTGCAAGGTAGGTGGACCCGTGACCCACCAGCAGAACAGGCACAGCAATCCGGAGAGCGGCAGAGCCACACCCGCGCCTGCAAGGTAGGCGGACCTGCGACCCACCAGCAGGTCAGACCCAGAAACCCGTGGAGGGTCACAGCTGATCCACACGCCTGCAAGGTAGGCGGAACTATGACCACCGACAAAACAGGCCAGTGGCCCACCAGACACATCGCCCCGGTTGGGGGACGGGCAGAGGCGCCAGGAGCCTGCAAAATAGGCGGACCCGCGACCCACCAGCAGAACAGGCACAGCAATCCTCAGAGTGGCAGAGCCACCCGCTAGCACCTGCCTGGTAGGCGGACCTGCGACCCACTGGAAGTTCAGGCCCAGCAACCTGCGGAGGGGCACTGCTGCCCCACCTGCCTGCATGGTAGGCAGAACTGTGACCACCGACAGAACAGGCCCAGAAGCCCGCCAGACACATCGCCCTGGTTGGGGAACGGGCAGAGCCTCAGGGCGCCTACAAGATAGGCAGAATTGTGACTCATCAGCAGATCAGACCCAGCGACCCGCGGAGCGGCATAGCCACCTCCCATGCCTGCAAGGTAGGCGCACCTGCCACCCATCAGCAGGTCAGGCCCAGCAACCCGCAGAGGGGAACAGCTGCTCTACACATCTGCAAGGTACGCACAACCGTGACCACCGACAAAAATGCCCAGTGGCCCGCCAGACACATCGCCCCAGTTGGGGGAAGGGCATAGCCGCCACCAGCGCCTGCTAGGTAGACAGACCTGCAACCAACAGACAGAACAGGCCTAGTGGCTAGCGGAGGTGCAGAGCCGCTGATCGTGCCTGCAAGGTAGGCGGACGTGCGACCACCAAAAGAACAGGCTCACCAAAATAACAGGCCCAGTGGCCTGCCGGCGTTGTAGGCACAATGCCCCAATTGGAGGAGGGGCAGAACCACAGCCAAAGGCTGCTTGGAAGACTTTGCAACTATACAAGAGAAATACAAATATATAGGGGGGAAAATCAATAACACAACAGTTTCACCAAGCAGAAAGAAACGCGATCAGTATGAAAAGACAAGGAAAGAAAGGACCACAAGCAATGTAGGTCAACTCAACTTTAGAAGAGGTAATATCTGCAGCAGATGGAATGTCAGATAAAGAATTCAGCATATACATGCTTCAGATTATCTGGAGTCTCAAGGAAGACATTAGACAGCAAAATCAGACAATGAAAGACCACTTTGACCACTTTGACAATGAATTACATAAAAAAATCCAAGAAGCAAAAGATCAATTATACAGGGAGATAGAAGTTATGAAAAACAAACAAACAGAAATCCTAGAAATGCAGGAAGCAATAAACCAACTTTAAAACTCAATTGAGAATACTTCCAGCAGAGTAGAACACTTAGAAGATAGAACATCAGACAATGAAGACAAAGTATTTCAACTGGAGAAGAACATAGACAGCTCAGGAAAACTGTTAAGAAACCATGAGCAGAACATTCAAGAAATATGGGATAACATAAAGAGACGAAACATAAGAGTCATTGGGATACAGGAAGGTATAGAGGTCAAACCAAAGGAATGAGCAATCTATTCATTGAAATAATATGAGAAAACTTCCCACACTTGAAGAATGAGACAGAATCCCAAATCCAAGAAGTCTACAGGACGCCAAATGTGCAAAATCATAAGAGATCCACACCTAGACACATTATAATGAAGATGTCCAACATACAGAATAAGGAGAGAATTTTAAAAGCTACAAGAGAAAGGAAGCAGATTAAATTTAGGTTTAAACCAATCAGGATAACAGCTGATCTTTCAACACAGACTCTAAAAGCTAGAAGATCCTGGAATAACATATTTCAAACACTGAAAGAAAATGGGTTCCAACCAAGAATCGTGTATCCAGCGAAATTAAGCTTCAGGATGGAAGATGAAATTAAAACCTTCCATGATAAACAAAAGTTAAAAGAATTTGGAGCTAGAAAACCATCTCTTCAAAACATCCTCGGCAAAATATTACAGGAAGAGGAAATGGAAAATATCAATGAAAACCAACAGCGGGAGGTAGTACAGTAAGGGGGGGGGGATAATCAAAGAGGAAAACAAACCATGTTTAGTAATATAAATAGACAAATATGCCTAGAAGAACAACCCATATCTCAAAAATAACCCTAAATGTTAATGGCTTAAACTCACCAATCAAGAGACACAGACTAGTAGAAAGGATCACAAAACAAGACCCAACAATATGCTGCCTTCAGGAGACGCATTTGATAGGAAAATACATACATAGACTGAAGGTGAAAGGTTGGGAAAAATTATATCACTCATATGGACTTCAGAAACAAGCAGGAGTGTCCACACTCATATCAAATAAAATAGATTTTAAGCCAAAGTTAATCAAAAGGGAAAAAGAGGGACACTACATACTGCTCAAGGGATTCATACACCAACAAGACAAAACAATCATAAATATATATGCCCCAAACAATGGTGCAGCTATGTTCATCAAACAAACTCTTCTCAAGTTCAAGAGTCTAATAGACCACCATACAATAATCATGGGAGACTTCAACACACCTCTCTCACCACTGGACAGATCTTCCAAACAAAAGTTGAATAAGGAAACTATAGAACTCAATAACATAATTAATAACCTAGACTTAATTGACATATATAGAATATACCACCCAAGATCAAGCAGTTACACTTTTTTCTCAGAAGCACATGGATCCTTCTCAAAAATAGATCATATATTATGTCACAGGGCAACTCTTAGACAAGATAAAGGAGTAGAGATAATACCATGCATCTTATCTGATCATAATGGAACAAAATTGAAAATCAACGATAAAAGAAGTAAGGAAAAATCATGCATCACTTGGAGAATGAACAATAGGTTACTGAATGATCAATGGGTTATAGAAGACATCAAGAAGGAAATTAAAAAATTCTTAGAGATAAATGAAAACACAGACACAACATATCAGAATGTATGGGACACATTGAAAGCAGTTCTAAGATGAAAATTTATTGCTTGGAGTTCATTCCTTAAAAAAAGAAAAAACCAACAAATAAATGATCTAATATTTCATCTCAAAATCCTACAAAAAGAAGAGCAAAACAACAGCAAAAGAAGTAGAAGGCAAGAAATAATTAAAATCAGAGCAGAAATTAATGAAATCGAAACAAAAAAACAATTGAAAAAATTGACAAAACTAAAAGTTGGTTCTTTGAAAAAATAAATAAAATCGACAGACCCTTAGCCACGCTAACTAAGAGAAGAAGAGAGAGATCTCAAATTACTAGCATACAGGATGAAAAAGGCAATATCACAACAGAGACTTCAGAAATACAGAAGATTATCAGAAATTATTTTGAATCTTTATACTCCAATAAAATAGAAGATAGTGAAGGCATCAATAAATTTCTTAAGTCATATGATCTGCCCAGATTGAGTCAGGAGGATATTGACAACCTAAACAGACCAATATCAATTGAGGAAATAGAAGAAACCATCAAAAGACTACCAACTAAGAAAAGCCCAGGACCGGATGGGTATACAGCAGAGTTTTATGAAACCTTTAAAGAGGAACTAATACCAATACTTTTCAAGCTATTTCAGGAAATAGAAAAAGAGGGAGAACTTCCAAATTCATTCTATGAGGCCAACATCACCCTGATTCATACACCAGACAAAGACACTTCAAAGAAAGAAAACTACAGACCAATATCTCTAATGAACCTAGAATCAAAAATCCTCAATAAAACTCTGGTGAACCGGATACAAAAACATATGAAAAAAATTGTGCACCATGATCAGGTACAATTTATCCCTGGGATGCAAGTTTGGTTCAAAATACAGAATTCAATAAATGTTATCCACCACATCAATAGGCTGAAAAATAAGAACCATATGATCATCTCGATAGATGCGGAAAAAGCAGTCGACAAAGTACAGCATCCCTTTATGCTCAAAACTCTAGAAAAACTAGGGATAACAGGAACATACCTCAATATTGTAAAAGAAATCTATGCTAAGTCTCAGGCTAGCATCATTCTGAATGGAGAATAACTGAAGGCATTCCTTCTAAAATCTGGAACAAGACAGGGATGCCCTCTCTCACCACTTCTGTTCAACATAGTTCTAGAATCACTGGCCAGAGCAATTAGACAGACAAAAGAAATTAAAGGCATAAAAATAGGAAAAGAAGAACTCAAATTATCACTATTTGCAGATGACATGATTCTATACCTAGCTGAACCAAAAGGGTCTACGAAGAAACTATTAGAGCTAATAAATGAATTCAGCAAAGTGGCAGGATATAAAATCAACACGCATAAATCAAAGGCATTCCTGTATATAAGCGACAAATCCTCTGAAATGGAAATGAGGACAAACACTCCATTTACAATATCCTGAAAAAAAAAATAAAATACTTAGGAATCACACTAACAAAAGAGGTGAAAGACTTATACAATGAAAACTACAGAAACCTAAAGAGAGACATAGAAGAAGATCTTAGAAGATGGGAAATATACCCTGTTCATGGATAGGTAGAACTAACATCATCAAATTGGCGTTATTACCAAAAGTTCTCTATAGGTTTAATGCAATGCCAATCAAAATCCCAACAGCATTCCTTGTAGAAATAGAGAAAGCAATCATGAAATTCAAATGAAAAAATAAAAGACCCAGAATAGCAAAAACAATGCTAAGCAGGAAGTGTGAATCAGGTGGTAAAGCTATACCAGACTTCAAACTATACTACAGAGCAATAGTAACAAAAACAGCATGGTACTGTTACTAACACAGGCAGGTGGACCTATGGTACAGAATAGAGGACACAGAAACCAATCCACAAAATTACAACTATCTTATATTTGATAAAGGGGCTAAAAGCATGCAATGGAGGAAGGATAGCATCTTCAACAAATGGTGCTGGGAAAACTGGAAATCCATATGCTACAAAATGAAACTGAATTCCTTTCTCTCGCCATGCACAAAAGTTACCTCATAGTGGATCAAGGAACTGGATATCAAATCAGAGACATGGCGTCTGATAGAAGAAAAAGTTGGCTATGATCTACATACTGTGGGGTCAGGCTCCAAATTCCTCAATAGGACACCCATGGCACAAGAGTTAATAACTAGAATCAACAAATGGGACTTACTCAAACTAAAAAGTTTTTTCTTAGCAAAAGAAACAATAAGAGAGGTAAATAGGGAGCCTACGCCCTGAGAACAAATCTTTACTCCTCAAACTTCAGACAGAGGCCTATTATCCAGAATATACTAAGAACTAACAAAACTAGACAATAAGATAACAAATAACCCAATCAACAAATGGGCCAAGGACCTGTACAGACATTTCTCAGAGGAGGACATACAATCAATCAACAAGTACATGAAAAAATGATCACCATCTCTAGCAGTCAGAGAAATGCAAATCAAAACCACCCTAAGATACCATCTCACTCCAGTAAGATTGGCAGCCATTAAGAAGTCTAACAACAACAAGTGCTGACGAGGATGTGGGGAAAAGGTTTCACTTGTACATTGCTGGTGGGACTGCAAATTGGTGCAGCCAATTTGGAAAGCAGTTTGGAGATTTCTTGGAAAGCTTGGAATGGAACCACCATTTGACCCAGCTATTCCCCTACTCGGTCTATTCCCTAATGACCTAAAAAGAGCACACAATAGGGACACTGCTACATCCATGTTCATAGCAGCACAATTCACAATAGCAAGACTGTGGAACCAACCTAGATGCCCTTCCATAGATGAAAGGATAAAAAAATGTGGCATTTATACACAATGGAGTATTACTCTGCATTAAAAAAATGACAAAATTATAGAATTTGGAGAAAAATGGATGGCATTAGAGCAGATTATGCTAAGTGAAGCTAGCCAATCCCTTAAAAACAAATGCCAAATGTTTTCCTGTGATATAAGGAGAGTAACTAAGAACAGAGTAGGGACGAAGAGCATGAGAAGAAGATTAACATTAAACAGGGATGAGAGGTGGGAGGGAAAGGGAGAGAGAAGGGAAATTGTATGTAATTGGAAGGAGACCCTCAGGGGTATAGAAAATTACATACAAGAGGAAGTGAGGGGAAAGGGGGAAAATATAAGGGGGAGAAATGAATTACAGTAGAGGGGGTAGAGAGAGAAGAGGGGAGGTGAGGGGGGAGGGGGATGGTTGAGGATAGGAAATGCAGCAGAATACAACAGACACTAGTATGGCAATATGTAAATCAATAGATGTGCAACTGATGTGATTCTGCAATCTGTATACGGGGTAAAAATAGGAGTTCATATCCCACTTTAATCAAAGTGTGAAATATGATATAGCAAGAACTATGTAATGTTTTGAACAACCAACAATAAAAATTTAAAAAAAGTAGCATTATATACGCCAATCAAAATTCATCAAGAAATACATATCATCCACAGATGCAAAAATATTCATTTTACTGAACATGGATTTGTGTTTAATGTTGTTCAAATAATAGGCTCACCCATCGGTTGAATTTTCAGTTCCAACAGTATATAGGAGAAGTGATATCTTCTCACAATTTGTATCTGCCAAGTCAGCCACCTCACAAAAATGTACCTGTGATACCAGGTAGGATTCTATATATGCATATAAAAATACTTCTGATAAATTGGCTACAGAGAAAGGGAGACAGGTATTCACATATTTGTTAACATTAAAAACACATGGAGAATTATTTAAACCAAAAATTAACTAGGTGTATAACTCTTACCCTATATAATGCAACAGGCAAGTCCAACTATTCACCATGCCACCTCTGAGCTCTTTGTATTTCTCTTCTGTTTGTATTATTATTCTCCATGATATAATGATTAGTAGTCAGAGTCTAGTAGGGTAGGGGTTTGTGTCAGGGATTCAGTATTTCAAATGGAAAATTGGAAAATGAATCCAATGTGTATGCAAATATGTGCTACAAAAAAATGTTTGCACTCTCATCCAGAACTATGGCTTGCCATTATTTTTACCCCAAGTAAGACACAATTAGAGGAGAAGAGTTAGAAAATCTGTGAATCCATATCTGGAATGGAATATCCTAAGGACTTCAAAACCGGGGAGGTGGTAGAGGAGTTTCCAAAAGTAAGGGAAAGGGTAAACACTCCACAAATATGGAGCTCTGGTGGCCTAAAGACTTCTTTAGGAACTGCCTCTGAGGTTGGGCACTTGAAATATATGTTCTTGTCAGGAGCTTTAACTTCCTTTGTAGTGAGACCATCAAAGCTGGGTCTGCATCTATGTGACCTGGAGAACATGGTTTCTTATTTTTCAGTGAACATGAGGCAGCAGTGCTGAATTTGCTCTTTGTAGGTAAACTGTGGCCACTGGGGTCTAAGTGTCTCCCTGTGTGGACTGTGAAGCCATTTGGTTATCCTCCAATTTTGATCGTGGTTCTTGCTGCTAGAGTGGGAGTTTGCTATTAGCTTCAAGAAATATAAGGAGTTCAACTCGGACACAGTGCTAGAGGGAATTCTGTCACGTGTATTGGGTCAGTTACTGCAAGAGATTGCAACAACCATGCTTCTAGCCCACATTGGTTGCCCCATTGACCATAGCAACTTGATTCTGAATATTGCCCTGAAACCTCTCAATATTACAAGATGCCTTTACATAGAAGTGACTGCTGGCTGCACCATGTCAGTCACAAGCCATTTGGAAGCCAATGGCAGATCCACATGGCCCCACCACAGATGTTTTATCACACACCTGCCCACCACTGCTCTAGGCCCACTACTCAGCAGGCTCCAACTTATTGGCATCTCTGTTCTACACCATTTTCATGAAACCCAGTCAATCAAGGCACTGTCTGGTATACTCATGATCAGCAACAGGACATCCAAATGTTCTCCAGTGCCACCTGCTCATGGGAATTTCAAAAATTTCATGGTATTTTTCTAGCCATTTTTCAATGATGATGTTGGAGGCACTGTGGTTTCAATTAGTTCCAGAACCATAAATTTTGAGGAAGCTCATTTCAATGAAAGCTCTGGTGAATTCTTACAGGCAAGGCTTCCCAAAGAGTGTCCAAATGGTCACATGAAGCCAGGTCCATTGAGGTCTACAATGTGATGTTCGTGTTTGTTTTGACTCTCAACTATGCCTGCCAAGTGTTTAAGAATAAAATCATGTAATATCTTGGCTGTGATTCCCAGTGCGCTGTGGAAAGGCACACTGGGCCTAGATCTCAGTTTCCGAGGGTGACTCTCATGCATGGCCTCCTAAAATTCAAACACAATTCATTGCAATACTTCTCTGAGGTCAGTTCTAAAACTCAGTCTCTAAGGGAAATCACACCAGAGTTCATATCAAGGTGGACCGAGTAATCTCTTCCAATCACCAAAAAAATGACCACAATTAAAACCAAAACACTCCCACATGGCCCTCATGTTCTTTCATATAGACACTCATCATAACCTCTGGCTGGATGTTGCCATGAGGGGCGAAACCCAAGACAGTCTACAAAACAATCTCCCTTGCCCCTTATTTGCCTAAAATCAGGGTGGCCTGGACACACTTCCTGTGAACCAGGAATGATCAAATAGGCCTGCTGTTAATACTTCTCTGCTTCTCCAATTTGAGGCCTACTGACTGTGAGGTTTAGATTCTTTATGTGAATTGGAGTCATGAGAAAACTGAAGCCCCTATGGGCTACCCTCTGCAGGGCTATGAAGAAATCATTTGACCCAAAGGATCCCTATTCTAACCTGATGGAGGTCAGGAACATCACAGAGGAAGGGGAGAGACTTCACCCACAATGACTGCTCTTTGGGCCATTTTGGTTTTGGATGCACACATGGGATCTTTCTATAGATCCATCAGGTGCTGAGAATTTAAGCCATTGCCTCACACAGCGCCCAGAGGCTGATTCAGACACATCCCTTTCCAAAGGAATTAAACAAAAAGCCACAGGTGATGCCCTTTAATTTCCATTTGAAAACTGTTATCTTCAGGCTTCACAAACGGGTGGCCTGAGGCAAAGTGCTTGGTGACATTCACAGCTACAGAACAATAGGTAAGCAAAAGGCCCAAAGCTTGGTTACTCCACTGAGACTATCCTGGTCACAATCATATCTGAGTTTTCTGAGATGCTCGTCATTTTCTTCAGCTATCCAGTACATGGCCATGTCACAGGGCTTGGAAGTGGTACAAATCCTGGACACAAAACCATGAGCCTATTCTGGAGAGTGGTCAAAATTCAGGAAGAAAGCAGGAAATTTGGACGATAGCACGTGTTGCCCATCGATACAGCAAGCCGAAATCCATTCATGAATTAGGCAGAATGAAAGCTGGGAAGCTTTCAACTAGACAGGACACGTCAGTTGATGCATTCTCTTTTCTAATGTCTACAACCATGAACACAGTGGGATACACAGACATTGAAACACTCACCTTGTCAAACGACTTACAAGAAACAGTTCACACCAAACCAAACCGCCTTTCAAATCTATTCTCAGAACATGAGACAAAATCAGAAACACACACCAACACCCACAAAGACACCTCCTTCCCCAAAGTAGGTCTGTGACTATCCGGAGTGTCCTCTGACTATTCCTTCAAAATGGCCTGTCCTGTCTCAGATCTGTTCTCCTTAGGAAACTATCTGAAGTTATCAGGAGCCAGCGGTGAGCCACTATCTGATTTCTCAGGAAAGGCCCCTCTTCAGAGCTTTCCTGGCATTTGGCCATCCTCATATCAGTTGGTACCAAGAAAGCCTGACTCTGACCTTGGTAAATCCAAACAAGTGAGACCAGTGGGACTGGGACTGGGACAGGCTCTGGGTGTCTGGCTTCCTGGATCCCAAATTCGGAGAGTTCCATTACCAAGGAAGTGAGGTGAGGTCACTTCTTTAAGAAACTGAATGAGATCACTGCCTTGCCAACTACTTTGTCCTAATAGTTGCTTCCAAGGGTCCCATGAGATGGAGGCTGCCCCTACTTCCTGTGACACTTTCACAATTTAGAATGGTATATCAACCCTAGGCACCCGGTAACAGCTCTCCAAAGAGGACTGTTTGGGTCCATCTTCTCTACATTAAGAACAGAAAGGCTGCTTCAGAAACAACCTTTCATTTTGACAAGTTTTTTTGCATGGAAGATGACTTTTGTTCTCTCAGGTCTGACAGAGCTGCCTACATCTTCTCCAGGGATCACTTCTGCATGGACCTTTGAGTTTTTAAAGAGGTGGAAGATTCCCTACATTCCTGTATTGTTAGACCAACACTGTCCCTGCTCTTCTGTAAATTTAGATTGAGGGAAGAGTGTATGGTTAGTGTTAATAACAGGTTCGAATTGGGTTAGGAATCATTCTGCTTGTTGAATAATGGTACTGGGAACCTGTGATATTTATAAGAATGTATAGGTAAAATATAAGTATGAAAACAGAAATCTACATATGATTTGAAGACCAGAAGGGCATTGCGCTCTTGATTGTGATACTTAGCTTTGAAATATGTCCTGCAAAGATGTTTCATATAAATCGATAATTAATGACATAGGACCTTGTACATTGGTTGGTTGAATGTAGAAGTGAGTATCCACTCAAACAGGGATAGTCGGTAGGATTAGGACAATATTCGGAATGTTTAGAAAGAAGAGTGAGTACAGGATTTGGACCAAAAGTTCTTTAGCAATAGGGTATCGGGTAGAGAGTGAATGTAAATGTCAGCACATGTGAAGATTCAGTCACAATGGTGAACTGGGGAAAATATTTAGGAAAGCAGACATCAATTGAGACATTAGGAAATCAGGGAAAGTATAAAGTGAGTGATAAGTTTAGACATTTGCAACAGGGTTGAGGTTGAATATATAGTCTTAGTAAGAAACAAATATGTAGTCACCAATAGGATTGACATTTGACAGCATTAGGAAACCTGGACATGGATATTTTATTAAACCATGCTCATTTTCCATTTAGGCTTTGGTACAATCATAAGTGTGACCTCTGCTTTTTGTGTCCAGAATATTACTGTGATAAAATGCATATGTAGATCAGGTGACATGAGTATTTCTTCCACCTTTTCTTGGAGCAACATTTCATATACGAATAAATTAGTATTAGGGTTACAAATACATGTACCCTGTGACTATGAATATAGAGATAATGCAGGAATTGACCATACTGTGAATAAATAATATAATTGGTTCCAACTTTAAATAATGGATTGAATTGATATTTAAAATATACAGGAAATCTTATATTGATACACAATCATTCACTTCAACCAGTTATACATCTAATGGTAATATTAGGGTTATGGTTTATCATGAAGAGTGTGGGAATTTTGCTTCAAAATGATTATGGAATTCGAAAATAATGTGTTTGGAAAGAAGTCTTATGAATAGTCCTTTCAAGAAACCTTGAGGAATACATGTGTTCTGAAGCAGGAAATGATTGAAAGTAAATCAAATTTCTACAAATTTGTGAACTTATGGATGAAATATATATGCTATGTTGTTAATAAAATGAAGAAGTAGTAATGTGGCAGTGTTGAATTAAATGAACTTCAAAATACACATCATGTCCCATAGGAATCAACTTGCATTGATGTTGAACTTGGTCAGTTACTGTAGAAATATTAAGATTGTATGCACCATTCACTGAAGTTAGTTTTCAGTAAAAGGAAACAAATATGTATTTCAGGTGGATGAATATTTCAGAGAAAATCTTGTGAAAAGTTGATTATAAATTCACATACATTAACTTGAATGAATTTAGGTAGTGTATATAAGACACATTTATTTCATATTTTGAAAAATTTGGAAAGTATATATATATATATATATATATATATATATATATATATATATATATATATATATAAACACACATACACAATTAAAAGTATCAATATATATGCCATCGAAATTCATCATGAAATATATATTATCCACAGATGCAAAAATATTTATTTTACTGCTATGCTTAGTGTCAGGTGTTCCGGCCGGTAGGGCACTTCAACGTGGGCGTCGAACCTAGTTGGGGAGGAATGAAGGGACAAGAGACATGAGAGATGACAGCAAGACAAGAGTTCTGATCATGTTGCAAACTTTTATTGTTCTCACAGGGTATTTATATGCTGCGAATGGGAAAGCTCTCTTATTGGCAGTTGCTGGATGTCTTCACAGGGTGAGATAACCTCAGGATATTTCAGGAAGACAGATGGCCACAAGATGTCTCAGGGAGATAGATGGCTGCGGGATTTCTCCCAGGCAGGATGTCTCCCAGGAGGCTGTTTCTTGTAAGTGTCAGGCTATTCTTTGAAGGAGAACTTCCTTCTAGCCCCTAACATCTTCCCTGTTCTTATATAAAATATTTGACCATACCTTACCGGCCAATGTTTTAGGGGGTAATAGAGGCTCTGTTTCTCTAGGAGTCCTTAGAATATCTCCTGATATGAGTGAGTATGTTTACTAAAAAAATTCGTGGTGGCCTTGGCATGTTTTGGGAGAACACGGCTTTGAGGGGAAGCATGCCAACCGCCATGCACCAGAGCGTGTCACTCAGAGGTCTTGTGATTTGGGATCTGTGGATCCATTTTCCTGCTGTCCTTCCTGCACCCTCCCTTATTATGGCCTAACTTCCTCACTCCATGGGTGCGTCCTCCCCCAAGCCAAGGGAACCATGGAGGACGAACCCTTATGGCAAGGCAGAAGATGGTTGGTCAGAGCTGTTACTTATAGTTTCATGTAAGAAAGAGAGATCTGTGGGGATGTGAACTTAAGAAATAAGCCTGTGAGAAGAGTAGAACATCCTTTTAAATGTTGGCAGCGTGGTCTTCCATCTCCAGATGATGATAGTGGACCTGTATGGGCTTAGAGGCCAAAATATTAATATGTTATTTAATAAATTGTACAAGCCTGTTTATAATGCAGGGTCCTATGGACACCATTAAAAGTGAACCCAACAAAGGGCCTAATAGGGGACGAAGGTAGGGTAGAAATCAATTAAGCCCAGTCCAGAGGGGATTTTCAAAAATTCCCTTCGTCTCTTTTCTAGATCCTCTTGAAGCTGCTTAATTTGAGTGCATACTATGCCTGATTTATTGGCATAAAATCAGCATCATTCCCCTAAGGCCAATCAAATACCTCCCTGGTTAGCTGTCAGCAAATCTAAGCCTCGTCTGTTTTGAAGTAACACTTCTTCCAGGGAGTCTATTTGGTCCTGCAAATCTTTAATGGTTCCTGATAGAGTTTGTACATCATTTATAAGTTGTTGAGACTGGCGATGGTAAGAGTGTATAGCCGTGCCTAAGCCAGTGTACCTGTGCCCATTGCAGCTGTTATTCCAAGGCTGGCAATGAGTGGTAAGACCTGTATTGCCCGCCTGTGTCTTTTGACTAAGGTATCTAGGCTAGGGATGAGTACAGGTTCGTCTACTGGGACAATAGTTATATCAGGGAGTAATTAGGCAAGAACACAGCCACCGGTCCAATTCGCTGGAAGCCTGGGGAAGGCCGAGTTTCCTCCACACATAAAAACTGTGCCATTGGGGGGACAAAGATATGGGGTGGGTGAGGAATAATTTTGTATGTTGAGCAATTTCAAAATTAAGTATCCCCAAAATCAATATCATAGGTTTTATTCTGCATCGCGCCTAAAAGACATAACGTAAAAGGGCCTATAGGCTGTACTTTAAAAGAAAATCTGGGGTGTCATGTATTATCATTGTCTATGATAGAATTAAAAGAAACTGCCTTAGGTATGATTACCCCTGTTGTCATGCAGAGCCAGCAATCACCAGCAAGGGTGGGGTTGGAATTATTAAGCAAGGAGAATGTAGTTTCCAAAATATCTAATGTATTGGTATCTAAACCTGGGAGCTGGGATTTAGGCTACATTAAGGGATGATATGTGAGCTCAGGGATTTGGGGTTTCAAAAGTTTGATTATTTGAGGATGCTTGACAGTATCAGTGGGTCCTCCACCATCAGAGACCCCTGTAGGGGCCATAATGACCCAGCAGGAGGGTTTACCTACAGTGCCTTGGAACCCAGCTGGCTTTAGCTTGGTGTATTTGCCTTCTGCTCCCCGGTCAAAGAGAACGGGGATATAATGAATAGTGGTCCCCCCTGCTGCATGAGTCTTAGGGAGGTTTCAAAAAATTGTTCTCTCTGCTTGTTAGCACAAATTGAGGGCGACGCATAACAAGAGACATGCATCACCTGGGTATGCATACAAGTTGCAGAACAATTTTGGATAGATTTACTTTTACTAGGAGGAATAATCTTTCGCTTATTAACACATACCCATTTAGGCTGATGAACTCCTCTGAGTTCATGGTCAAACTCGGCACAGAGGAAAGCCACCTTAGTCATGCAGTCAGAAGTCTGGGTCCAACTAGTGGGAGCCTGAGCCCAAGATCCTCCCTTGCATTCACGGGGGGGGGGCAAAAAGGTACTCCATGATGTTGGAAGGTGGAGGGCCAAGGGCTCCATGTACAAACCTGTTCAGCAGAAGTGCCTTAAGCAGGATCCTCACACAGATTGTTGGCTGCATCTGAAAAAGAGGAAAATTTGTCCTCAGTGGGAGGGCCTCCGTCCCTGTGTTGAGGTAAGTCATTAACCTGTTTAACCAGGCGTTCTGGTAACCATCTTGGGGATGCTTGCTCTTGGTCCAAAACACAAGCTGATCCTCGTCCCCAGATGATGACAGGATCTGGGCCTTTCCATTTATTTGTAAGGGGATTGTGCCATATAACAGGTGGGCAAACAGAATTCGACGAGGGATGCCAGTGTCTGTCTGCGACCGAATGGCCATCACTGTCTAGGGTAGAAAAAATAAGGGCAAATAATGCATGGTTCACGCGATGCCTGGAAGTGGTAAATATAAGGGTGGAAGCCTTAAGGAGGGTTAGCCAAGTCTTTAAGGTAAGGTGGGCATGTTTTACAATGCCTTGACCCTGAGGGTTTTAAGGAGATCCAGTAGTAAGACAAATTTCCAAGGTAGCACAAAACTGTTTAAACTTGGCACTGGTGTATGTAGGAGAGTTATCTGTTTTAATATGTATTGGTTTACCCATTATGGAAAAGGCTGAAACAAGATGAGAAAGGACATCTTTAGTAACCTCTCCAGAATGTGGTGATGCAAAATTAAAGCCGCTGAAGGTATCTATAGAAACGTGTATATATTTGGTTATTCCAAATTCAGGAAAATGAATAACATCCATTTGCCAAAACTGATTGGGCAGTAATTCTAGGGGGTTAACTCCCAAGTGTTGAATGGGGAGGGAGAGAGCGCAACCAGGGCATGCTTTTACTATTTCTCGTGCTTGTTGCCAGGTAATTTTACAAAGTAATTGAAGGCTCTGGGAATTTAGATGATGAAGATTGTGTTACTCCGTGGCCTTTTGAATGGAGCCAACAAAAATTGGAAAGATGGAACGAGTTGCTGCATCAGCTTGGAAATTACCTTGTGTTAGTGGGCTGGGAAGATCAGAGTGTGCCCTGATGTGTCCTAAGAAAAATGGGTGTTGTCTGGCCTGAATTAGCTGCTGAAGCTGGTGAAACAGTAAGGCCGCATTAGAAGAAGCCTTAATGGGGGGTGAAATCTCCAGCAGGGGCACAGAATGAGCAATGTAGGCACTGTCTGTATAAATATTAACAGGAATATCAAAAAATGTTATCAATCTTGTGTTATGGCAAACAGTTCCACAAACTGTGCTGACTGATAGACAGTATCAAATGTTTTAGGCTGGTTATTAACAACTAAGACTGCTCGGCCATTACTGCAACCGTTTGTAAAGACAGTAAGGACTTGAGGAATGGAAGCATTTTGAGTAATTTTTGGAAAAATAAATGGATGTACCTGGACAAAATGTAAAAGGGCGTCATTGGGGAGGTGGTTATCAATTGTTCCCAAAAACGTGATATGGAAATACCCCATTCATCCAATGTCTGAAGTAAAATTTGAGTTTGGTCCTTAGTATATGGAATTAAAATATTATCAGTGTCTTTGCCAAAATGATGTAGATAAAACAAACGACCTTTAATAATAATAGAAGCTACCTGAGCAAGATAAACTGTAATAACTTTGGAGGAAGTGGTGGGTAAATGGACCCAAAGCAAGGGGCAGCCTTCATTTCTAAAATGTGGATCTCGTTGCCAAAATATTCCTATGGGTGTATTAGGAGTCTGTAAAATAACCAGAACCAGAGGAAGGTTATAAGAAATTTGTGTAACAAACTATTGGGCAATGGCTTCTGTGACTTGGTTTAATGCCTGTCATGCCTCGGGAGTAAGCTTTTGAGGGTAGGAGGGGTGGGAATCACCTTTCAAAATATCATTAAGGGACAAAAGTACACAAGTAGGTTCTTAGCCATTGAATATGCACCAGTAATTTTTGAACATCATTAAGGGTGTGAAGATGGTCCACACGTAGTTGTATTTTAGGAATTTGGATCTGATTATCTTGAAGTTTAAGGCCAAAATAGGTATAAGGGTCCTGTGTTTGAACCTTATCAGGAGATGTATGTAGTCCCAAGGTAGTGAGGGTTTTTTAAAGATCCAAGTAACAATTATTAAGATCATGGGTATTTGGTGTTGCAATTAATAAATCATCCATATAATGTAAAATATTAATTTGTGGTCATCACTCTCTCACAGGGTCTACTGCTTGAGCAACGTATTTTTGGCAAAGACTAGGGCTGTTGGCCATACCTTGTGGAAGAACCTTCCATTGAAATCTCTGCATAGGGAGACTAAAGGCAAAATAGGGTGTAACCTCAGGATGTAAAGGAATGGTAAAAAAGCAATCTTTTAAGTCAATAATCATTTTACAATAGTTTTTGGGAATAGCCACTGGTGTGGGAATGCCTGGCTGTAGTGCTCCCATGGGGCGCATGATTTTATTAATGGCATACAAATATGGTAAAAGGCGCCACTTGCCTGATTTTTTCTTGATAACAAAAATACGAGTATTCCATGGTGAGGTTGAGGGCTCTACATGGCCGGCTGCCAGCTGTTCCTGCACTAACATGGAGGCAGCCTCCAATTTTTCTTGGGTAAGGGGCCACTGATCCACGCACACAAGATTCTGAGTCTCCCACATAATTTTATCTCCATGGGGTAGGGGAGGGTCAGGGACCGACACTAAAACTCCGAATACCCAAGTCCATATGTATTTGTTTATTTTATGGATTGTATAGGCTCAACCAGTCCTTGTCTCACTCTCCCAAGGCCTCTACCAGGGACAAAATTCATACCAAGCATTTGAGGAGTCACCATGGAATTGGGACTGGCAAGAATGACTTCCATTTGACTCAAAACATTTCGGCCCCATTGGATAACAGGAAGGTCAGGAACAATGAAAGGAGTGACAGTTCCCTTATTACCCTCTTTATAAGTCCAGCTAAGATCCCTAGAGCTGACCACAGGATTTTTTGACTGTCCTATCCCTTTAAGGATGTCAAGGATGGGGTGAGGGGCCAACCTGATGGCCAGTATTTTTGAGAAATAATTGTGGCATCAGCTCCAGTATCTACAATTTCTTGGAATTCCTTTCCTTCAATAAGTAAGGTAAGGGTGGGTCTATTGTGAGAAATGGGCTGAACCCAATGTACATCAGAGAAGCCCAAGGAGGCAGTCCCCCGCGGTAGGTTTGGGCAGTGGAAGTGCCTCGTGAATCCATGGGAAGGAGTATTAATTGTGCAAGTCTTGTTCCTGCTGGGATGGCCGCAACTCCATTAATTGCTGTGGCCAGTATTTTTATTTCTCCAGTGAAATCATTATCATTAATGCCAGGGAAGACCTGAACACCTTTCAAGGTACTAGAAGATCTTCCAAGAATAAGGGCACACGTATGAGATGGAGGGGGACCTATAATTCCAGTGGGTTTTTTCTGGGGCCCTTGCATTGAGTCTAATATTGTATTGGTGGCGGCGAAAAGGTCCAATCCTGTGCTGCCTGGGGTGGCTAGTTGGAGGGAGGCAATTGTGGAGAAGGATTTTGAGGTAGGTTGGGAGTTTGGGAGGGAACAAACATTATTGCCCCTGTGTTTGTCCTGGGGGAGGTCGTGGCCAGAGGCTGGCCCTGCAGGGAGTTTCCCGAGAAGCAGGAAGAAATAGGTTGTCCGAGGGCATTTGTCTTAGATCTACACTCACTGGCTCAGTGATGACCTTTACCACATCTAGGGAAAACGGTAGCTGGGGGTGGTTTAGCCCAAGTTTGAGAAGACACTGTTCCTAGGCTTTGTTTGCCTGTTGGACACTTGTGTGCAAAATGGCCGAGTTGTTTACAAGTAAAGCAAGTACGTGAGCCAGGATTGTGAAAGGCCTTGGTAAAGGCGGAACCTAGGGCGGACCCCATGGCATGGGCTGCACCCACCCCGCACAGAGTCTAATAAAGTCAGAAAGTTTCCCTTTATTCTTATGTGGTCGAAGAACATCCTGACATGCCGGGTTGGCGTTTTCAAAGGCAAGATATTTTACAAAGGTGCTTTCGCTTTCGTTTGGTGCAAGCAAGCATTCCACCCCTAGGTTAAGCTGGGGAGTGAAGTGGCTAAAAGGCTCACAGGGCCCTTGTCGAATTTTTGCCAGGGAAGTGGTAGCTGAGGCCTTTTGAGGGAGGCGTCTCCAAGCATGTAAGCCAGCCATCTGAATCTGCACCAAAATTCCAGCAGGGAAACATGCCTGTTTAGTTTTAGTGTCAAAAGACGCTTTGCCCACTAGCTTAACATAAGTCTAGGATTTAGAGGAGGGCTTAGTTAAATTTTTTTTTGAGCAGAATCCTGACAGTGCTCTTTGAAATCTGTTAATAACATGTTCGATTTGGGTTAGGAATCATTCTGCTGGATGTATAATGGTACTGGGAACCTGCAATATTTCTATGACTATAGAGGTGAAATATAAGTATGAAAACAGAAAACTAGGAACGATTGGAAGCCCAGAAGGTCATTGGGTGCTTGATTGGTATACTTAGCTTTGAATTAAGTTCTGCACAGATGTTTCAGATAAATAGATAATCAATGGCATAGGACCTTGTACCTTGGATCATTGAATGTAGAAGAGAACAGGGATAATCTGTAGGATTAGGAAGATAGTTGGTAGCTTTCAAAAGAAGAGTGAGTAAAGCATTTGGACCAAAAGTTCTTTAGCAATGGTGATTCAGTTAGAGAGTGAATGTCAATGTCAGCACATGTGAAGTGTCTTTCACAATTATTAACTGGAGAAAATATGTCGGAAAACAGATATCAATAGAGACATTAGGAAATCAGGCAAAGTACAAAGTGTGTGATAGGAAAAGACATTTTTAACAGGGTTGATGTTGAATATATAATCTTAGGAAGAAACAAATATGTACTCACCAATAGCAATGATATTTGAGTGCATTAGGGAACAAGGACATGGATGTTGTTAGTAATACATGGTCACATTCAGTTTAGGCTTTGGTAAAATCATAAGTGTGACCCTTGTACTTTGTGTCAGGAATATTACTGAGATGAAATGAATATGTATATCAGGTGAGTAGAAAATTCATCATGAAATATATCATCCACAGACCCAAAAATATTCATTTTACTTAACATGGATATATAGGTGAAATATAATTATGAAAACAGACGCCTAGGTAAGATTTGAAACCCAGAAGAATATTGGGCCCTTGATTTTGATACTTAGATTTGAATTATGTTCTGCAGAGGTGTCTCAGATAAATCGATATACAATGTCTCAGGACCTTGTACCTTGGATGATTGAATTTCAAAGAGAAAATCCACTCAAAATGGTATAGTTGGTAGGATTATAAAGATAGTTGGTAGGATTAGAAAGAAGAATGAGTAAAGGATTTGTACACAAAGTTCTGCTTCTCCAATTTGAGGCCTACTGTCGTGCATGGGCGATGCTCAAGATTGGCCTCCTAATATCCCAACACAATTAATGGCAATATTTCCCTGATGTCATTTCCAGAACTCAGTCTATAAGGGCAATCACACCAGAGTTCAAACCCAGGTGGACCCAGTCATCTCTTCCAACCCCCACATTAATGACCACAATTGAAACCAAAACACTCCCACATGGCCCTCATCTTCTTCAGAACTGCTTCCTCATGTTCACTAGAAAATAAGGAAGCATGTCCTCCAGGTCACATAGATGAATACCCAGCTTTGTCCAAACTGTTGCTTCCAAGGGTTCCATGAGATGGAGGCTGCTTCTACTTCCTGTGACACTTTCACAAGTTAGAATGGTATATCAACCATAGGTACCCAGGAAGAGATCTCCACACAGGCCTGATTTGGTCCATCTTCTCTACATTTAGAAGAGAAGCAGATTCAGAAACAAACCTTTATCTTGACCTGGTTGTTTGCCATGGAAGATGACTTTTGCTCACTCAGGTCCTTCATATCTGCCTACATCTACTCCAGGGATCATTTCTGCATGGACCTTTGAGGTTCTCAGCAGGTGGAAGATCCCCTACATTCCTGTATTGTAAGACCAACTCTTTCCCTGCTCTTCTGTAAAGTTAGATTGAGGGAACAGTGTATGGTTATGATTAATAACATGTTCGGTATGGTTCCTTATTTTCTAATGAACATGAGGCAGAAGTTCTGAATTTTCTCTTTGTAGGTAAACTGTGGCCACTGGGAGTTAAGTGTCTTCCCGTGTGGTCTGTGAAGCCATTTGGTCATCCTCTATTTTTCGTGGTGTTTCTTACTGCTGCACTGGGATTTTGGTATTGGCTTCACGAAATACAAGGAGTTCAACTGGGTCACAATGCTGGAGGGGGTTCTGTCACGTGTGCTTGGTCAGGGTCTTCAAGAGAATTTTGAACCAGGCTTCTATTCCACATAGCTTTCCCCCTTGACTATAGCAACCTTACTCTGAACATTTCCCTGAAGCCTCTCCATAAAACAAGATGCCTTTACATATAAGGGTCTGCTGCCTGCAGATTGGGATACGCAGTGTTGAATTATGTTCTGCACAGATGTCTAAGATACATCAATATACAATGGCATAGGACCTTGTACCTTGGATGATTGAATGTGGAAGAGAAGATCCAGTCAAAAAGGGATAATCGGTAGTGACAGGTTAATAAAATATGTACTTGTCACTTCCTGTTTTTCTGTATGCTTAAGAAAACTCTGTTGCAATCTTGAGAAATGTTTGCTAATCTTTTTCCCAGAATGTGCTCTTCCCAACTGCCAAACTGCAGAATGTACTCCCTCACTCGGTGTCACGCAAACTGCCCACTCGCCCTTACCCATCAGTAAACTTCACACCCTTCCCTCTCCAAGGAAAGTATATAAGCTCTGCTTAAGCTGTTCTCAGGGCTCTCTGATCTATTCAAGTGAGCTCTGAGCCGCAGCATGCTGGACCCCAAATAAACCCTTTGCTGTTGCATGAGACAATCTCTTGGTTGTCTCTTCCTGCAACGCTCACACGACCTTTACATATTGAGGTTCCATAGAGTTCTGGCAGCGGTGGATGAGAGACCCCAATGGGCTCCTCTTGGGGCAAGTAAGGCACCTCTTCTGGGTTCCTGATTCAGGTTAGGGCTTGGCAAAATCGTTGGCAATGAAGAGCCTGAGCTCTCTCTCTCACGGTGTCTGAGAGACGTGTCATACAGACACAGGGAACGTCCCTGGGGGATGCTCCAGAGGACTCTGGAAATAAAAAAAAAAATAGTCTCCGCAACTCAGTGATATTTTGTTTCAGATTCGGTATTGCCATTCTAATGGGTTTTGCCGGCTACTCATTCCTGGTCTCAGTGTTGGACGTCCATTGCCTGTCTTTATTGTCTTGTCTTGTCTGTGTCCTGTGTCGTTTCTTTTACTATTTGTGTACCTTTCATTATGGCACAGAGCACTTTAATGCCTCTCTCCCTGACGGTTGATCACTGGACCAAAGTCCGCTTAAGGGCTCAGAATCTTTCTTATTTAGTAAGACGCTAAACGTGGCAGACTCTCTGTGCCTCAAAATGGCCCACCTTTGGAGTCGGATGGCCCCTAGGAGGATCTTTCTACTTCCCACTAATTTAAAAAGTCAGAGATATTGTCTTTCACCCGGAGCCACATAGCCATGCTGATCAACAGCCATATATCTTAACTTGGAAGGAACTCTGCAAATCTTCTCCTCCATGGGTGAAGCCTTTCCTTGCCCCTGCCACCACTCCTACTATTTCCCCCATGATCTCTCAAACCCTCTGCTCCTCCTCCTCCTCCACCCTCCGTTCTCCCTGAGTCACAAGATTTAACTCTACTGAACTCTCCTCCCCCTCCTTATCCCCTTCCCTCATCCCCTAACCCACAACACCCTCTAAGTAATTCTCCTTTTGCTGACTCAGCCTCTCCGCCATTGGAGAAAGCTAAGCCGGCCAAGCGCCATCCAGATAACTCCTCGTGGCACACACATCCCCTCCCTGGAGGAAGCTGGCCCAGCTAAAGTAACTCGCCGACGGCAAATGATTGAAAACCCTGTAACTCCCGTGATGCACCCCCTTCATCCCTAAGGGCTAACGATTGACGATGGCCATGGGGCAAAAATGCAAGCCTACCAGTATTGGCCATTCTCCTCTTCAGACCTATATAACTGGAAAAATAACAATCCCTCTTTTTCCCAGGAACCCACCCGGCTCACAGATATGGTTGAGTCATTGATGTTTTCACACCAGTCTACTTGGGATGAGTGTCAACAACTCCTAGGGTCTCTCTTCATGACAGAGGAACCAAAGGGAATCCTTCTGCAATCTAGAAAAAAATATTCACAGACTGTATGGGCGACCAACACAACTTCCCAACATTATCAAAGCTGACTCTCCCTTGAACTGACCCAACTGGGACCCCAACACCTTTGAAGGTAGGGAGAATCTGTCCACTTATCGCCAGGCTCTAATAGCAGGTTTTCAAGTGGCCGCTAGGTGACTAATTTGGACAAAGTAAGAGAGATTATTCAAGGGCCTGATGAATCTCCCTCTATGTTTCTAGAGAGAATAATGGAGGCATATAGGAGATATACTCCTTTTGATTCTCAGGCAGAGGATCAAGAGACATCCGTCATGATGGGCTTTATTGGGCAAGCTGCCCTGGATAATAAAAGAAAGTTACAATGCTTAGATGGATTACAACATATGACTTTGAGAGAATTAGTCAGAGAAGCTGTGAAGGTATACTATAAGAGAGAAACTGAGGAAGAGAAGGGAGCAAAGGGAGGATAAAAGAAACAAAGACAGACTAAGGCATTCACGAAAGTCCTGGTCACAACAACAAATAGGCCAGAAATTAAGAAACAGGGAGACAAGAAGGAATACCTGGGCCCATGCCAGAGGCCACCCCTGGTCTCAGATCAATGTGCTTACTGTAAAGAAAAAGGACACTGGGCCAAAGAGTGCCCCAGAAATAGACAGCCACACCAGCCAGACATTCTGACTCTGGAAGATGACTATGAAAGTTGGTTCTCAGATCCCCTCCCCTAGCTCAGGGTAACTTTTGAAGTGGCGGGGACCCCAGTAAACTCTGAAGTGGATACAGGGGCAATATACTCAGCCCTTAAGGCACCATTTGGCCTTCTATCAAATAATAGGTCTCTAGTTCAAAGGGCTAACAGCAGTAAATATCGAGCTTAGAAAACTTAAAGGACCATGGACGTGGGGAAAGGAAAAATCCATCACTCCTTCCTAGTAATCCCAGAATGCCCGGCCCTGTTGATGGGCAGAGATCTGCTCACCAAACTCCAGGCTAAAATAACTTTTAACCCTGAAGGCCCCCAAGTGGAATTTCTAAATCTTTCAGTAAAAACTTCTATAGTCACGACTGTAACTATGTCAGTAGAAAATGTACATCAACTCACTCACCTTGGTTCAAAGAAACTGCAGGCATTCCTGAAGGATCCAGAACAGAGTTTTCCACTAACCGACTCACAGCAAAAGGAAATAATGGAATGGTTAACAAAAGCCTGTCAGGTCCATCAATTGGTTAATGCTTACCCTTCCAAGCTTCCTGCAGGAAAGCAGCTATGAGGAAACAGACCAGGACAATTCTGGGAAGTGGACTTAACTGAAATTAAGCCAGCAAGGTATGGACTTAAATATCTCCATTCTTTGTGGATACATTTTCAGGATGAATTGAAGCCTTCCCCACAAAAAAAAAAGAAAGAAAAAGACAAAGAAAAAAGAAACAGCACAAATGGTGGTCAAGAAGATCCTGGAAGATATGTTTCCAAGATACGAACTGCCTAAAGTAATAGGGTCTAATAATGGACCAGCGTTCATAGCCCAGGTATTTCAGGGGTTAGACAGAACCCGGGGGATTAATTAGAAGTTACATTGTGCTTATAGACCATAGAGTTCAGGACAGGTAGAAAGAATAAATAGAATCATTAAAGACCCCTTAACAAAATTAAGCTTAGATATCGGCGTAAAAGATTGGACTATGCTCCTGCCTTATGCAATGTTGCAATCAAGAAATACTCCCTCTGTTTCTTTGTGTAATCTCACCCCCTATTAAATTCTATATTGTACCCCTCCTCCAGTAATGGACCTTACTCAAACTCTAAGACCTAACAATCCCTTCCACAGCCCCTTGCTGGACAGATTTAAAGCTCTTCAAAGAACTCAGAAATACCTGTGAAAACAGCTGGCCACTGCCTACTAACCTGGGGAAGAGGGGACACCACATAGATATCAAGTAAGAGACTTTGTCTATGTAAGACGACATCAGGTGTCATCTCTGGAACCCCGCTGGAAAGGACCATAGCAGGTGCTACTTATAACACCTAGAGTGGTAAAGGTTGACAAAATCACTTCCTGGATCCTTGCCTCTCATCTCAAGCCTGCGACCTGTCCAGACTCTGGCTGGAAACTGGAAAAGACTGGTAACCCTTTCAAATTGCATATTCACCCTGTGAATAAGGCTATAGACTCTCCCGTTTACCACCAGTAGTCCTAACCCTCATCAGTCTGTTCAGCAGGCATGGGTGATCACAAATCCTACTGAAAAAGAAGTATAATCTATCTCACATACAGCCCACTTAGGAACCTGGTGGCCATCTCTCCACCAAGACATTTGTCAGCTGGCTATAGGTTTTTACTTATTGGCATATCCCTGATGAAGAGGATCCCACTAAAATTCCATTAAATCCCTTATGTACCATAGATTGTGGAAACAAACATTGTGGATGAAGGTACACGCAAGCCAGATGCAGGTTGGCTAGCATAGATTATGTTTGCCTGGCGGACTATCAAAGCCACAAACAGTCACTGTTGTGTGGGAGAAAAGCCTACTTCTTCTGAATGTCATGGGGATGTGAGCATACAGGGGCTGCCTGATGGAACCCAAATTCCTCATCAAGTTCAGTACACAGCATTGGCCATATTACCAATTAGATAACCAAAACCGATGACCCCCAGAGGAATCTCTAGATCCTCAAATTCTGCATAAACTTTTTAACTTCTGCAAGTGCTGAAAAGGGTGAAAGGAGATTCCCCTATATGGAAGGCTTTTCCCTCCTTCACTCACATCCTGAACTATGCTTCTTCAATATATCCTCACCCCCAGCCGTCTGCTCCAGACTCTCTGCTGTCACTCCCACCTCAACAACCTGATTGCTCCCCTCCAATTACTAGATCAAAAACCCAAACCTCCACCGGTTCTCACCATTGCCCCATTGCTGAGGTAGTAGGTACTGAGGTACCCCTCCACCTGCTCATTCCACTCTTCTACTGTCAGTGCCCACACCGGGTCCCACCAGGTCCTCTTACCAGCTAACCCAAAGCTCAAACCAGCTGAGGAGAGCCCTCAGACCCTTATCCAAGATGTAATAAAAATGGCCTTTAATGTTGCTTTGTCATCATGGAAAACAGGTTACTAAGAATTTAAAGTCCCTCACAGGATTTTGGGATACTCACTCCCGTCTTCCCCTCTGCTCTACCTGTTCTACTGCTCACGTTTTTGTTGCCTGGAAAATCCCAAAACCCATTCCCATTATTCCTTTACATCTCTCCTTCCTCATTATCAGATCCTCTGAGCTGCTCTCAGCCCCACCTTCCCTGTCTTCCCCCGCTGTACCAGGCCCACAGAAAAGTCTTAACTGATCTTCTCCAGAAGTCTTCACCATGGCTACCCTTAGGACTTTCAGCAAAAGAGTCCCTATAAAAGAGTTCAATGTAGATAAACTTTCTCTTTTCGTGTTGCCCTGTTCTACTTGGCCACTGGCTAAATAACTCAGCACTTCTAAGCTAGACACCCCCTTACTAGATTTTCACAAAATATGTGAACAAGGCCTGTGGCCTTGATCTGGGGCTTCACAGAGATAGCTACATTTCTAAGATAAAGGAATTACCAACTAGGCTCCATGGTATCAGCTGGCAGGGGAAAAAGAAAGGGAAGAAAAAGCTCTCCCCCTCCTAGTTGTCTTTGAAAAGTTAACTTGCCCAGAATAAAGGAAAAAACAGAAACTAAAGCTGCTTTTTGTGAACTTCTGCAGAATGTGAACTTCTGAGCCCCTTCCCTTACATGTTGGGTACAAAATTCTGAAACTGTCTAAACTTGGGATTCAGGGGATTGTTTGATTATAACAGAAACAATGATCTCTGAATCCAGTTGCAACCAAATAGGACAGCTTCCCTGTCTTTGATGCTATCTTAGGTGCCTTGCCTTTTCCTTCCCTATAACAGTATAATTCTATTCACTTAAACATTGTTTATGTTTTCATGAAATGGTCAATCGATGTTATTAATTGTGTAATGGTACAGATGTTTCCCAGAGTGCACTATCATGACACAGGTTCATTTGAAGATAAAATGGGGGGGGGCATTTAATCCAGTTCTGCTGGGAATATATACCCTCACTTTAGCCATACTATTAGGAATAGGGGTTGCTGCAGGGGTGGTCACAGAAACCACTGCCCTGGTCCATGGGACACAACAAGTGACCCAATTACTAGCAGCAATAAACCAATACATAAAGATATTAGAAAGCTCCATCACAGCTTTGCAGGAATCTTTAACCTCCCTATCTGAAGTTGTTTTACAGAGCAGTCGAGGGTTAGACCTCCTCTTTATTAGAGAAGGGGGCCTTTGTGCTGCATTGAGGGAAGAATGTTGTTTTTATGCCCACAATACTGGAGTTGTAAAAAAATCTATGAGTAAATTAAAAAGACACCTTGAAGAGCATCAATGAGAGAGAGAGGCTCAAAAAGTGTGGTTTGAGTATTTGTTCACACAGTCCCCCTGGTTAACTACGCTTTTATCAACTCTGGCCGGTCCAGTAATAATCCTCATATTATTGCTAACTATAAAACCCTGTTTGCTCAACCGTGTAATTTCTTTTCTCCATGCTCAAATTGGACAATTTAAACATATGGCAATAACCCACTAGCAGACATAAAATGTACACCCCCAATGATCACTTTCATGATTGAAAGTATCCAGAAGAAGAAGTGGGGAATGAAAGGTTAATAAAATAGGGACTTGTCACTTCCTTTTTTTCTGTATGCTTAGAAAAACACTGTGGAAATATTGACAACTGTTTCATAATCTTGTTCCCAGAATGTGCTGTCCCCAACTGCCAAATTGCAGAATGTACTCCCTCAACTGGTTGCACGCAAACAGCCCACTCGCCCTGACACATCAATAAACTTCTCTCCCTGCCACCTCCAAGGAAAGTATATAAGATCTGCTTAACCTGTTCTCAGAGCTCTCTGCTCTATTCAAGGGAGCTCTGAGCCCCAGCATGCTGGACGCCCAACAAACCCTTAGCTGTTGTATAGGACAATCTCTTGGTGGTCTCTTTCTCTGACGCTCGCCCGAATATTATTGGATAATTGAATTAGAAGAGAACATGGAGTCAAAAAGAGATAGTCGGTAGGATTAGAAAGATAGTCGGTAGGTTTAGGAAGAAGAGTGACTATAGGATTTGGAACAAAAGCTCTTTCGCAATAGGGATTCAGTTAGAGAGTGGAGTTAAATATCAGCACACGTGAAGAGTAAGTCACAATGATTAACTGGGGAAAATATGTAGGAAAGCAGATATCAATAGAGACATTACAAATTCAGGCAAAGTATAAAGTGAGTGATTGGATTAGACATTTTCAAGAGGGTTGAGGTTGAATATATAATCTTAGGAAAAACAAATATGTAGTCACCAATAGGATTGACAATTGAGACCATAAGGCAACCTGGACATGGATGTTTCTAGTAATCCATGTTCACTTTCCATTTAGGTTTTGGTAAAATTATACGTGTTACATTTGCATATTGTGGCCAGATTATTACTCTGAAAGAATGCATATGTAGATCAGGTATCATGAGTATTTCTTCCTCCATTTCTGGGTGCAATCTTTTGAAGATGTATAAATTATTATAGAGGGTACAAAGAGCTGTACCCTGTGTCTATGAATACAGAGACAATGCATGCATAGACATTACTGTGAATAAATAATACAACTAGTTCCACTTTAAATAATGGCTTGAATTGATATCTGAAAACTTATAAGAAATCTTATATTGATATACAATCATACATTTCAACCAGTTATACAACTAATGGTAATATTAGGGTTATGGTTTATCATGAAGGTGTGTGAGTTTTGCTACAAAAGTGATTATGGAAATCAAAAATAATGTGTGTGGAAAGAATTCTCATGAAAAGACAAGCCAAGAAATATGGAAGAATACATGTGTTCTGAAGCAGGAAGTAATTGAAAGTGAAACAAATGCCTATAAATTTGCTAACTTGTGGATGAAATATATATATCCTATGATGAGCATAAACAGAAGAAATAGTAAAGTACCAGTGTTGAATAAAAATGAATGACAAACTAAACATCATGTCCCATAGGAATCTACTTGCATTGATGTTAAACTGGGTCAGTTACTGTAGAAATATTAGGATTCGTATGCACCATTAACTGAAGTTAGTTTTCAGTACTAGGAAACAAATATATATTTCAGGTGTGTGAATATTCCTGAGAATAATCTTGTGAAAAGTTGATTATAAATCCACATACATGAATATGAATGAATTTAGGGAGTGTATAACACCCATTTTTCATATTTTGAAAAATCTCAAGAGTATATATATACACAAATACACACAGAGACATTAAAAATAGCAATATATATTCCAATGGAAATTCACCATGAAATATATATCATCCACAGATCCTAAAATATTCATTTCGCTGAACATGGAGTTATGTATAATGTTGTTCAACAACGAAGCTTACCTTTTCTGTTCCTACAGTGATTAGGAGTAGTGATCTCTTTTCACAATTTGTATCTGCCAAGTCAGCCACCTCACAAGAATGTACGTCTGATACTAGGTAGGATTCTATAAGTGCATATAAAAATACATGTTCTGAATAGTCTACAGAGAAAGGAAGACAGGAATTCACATATTTGTTAACTTTAATAACACATGGAAAACTATTTCAATTAAAAATTGACTAGATTTATAACACCAAACCATTATCATGCAAAAGGCAGTCCAACTATACATCATGTCTCCTCTGAACTGCTTTTATTTCAATTCTGTTTGGGTTATTTTTCTCCATCATATTAGGATTAGTATTCAGAGTCTAGTAGTGTATGGGTTAGTGTCAGGGATTCAGTATTTCTAATGGAAAATTGAATAATGAATCCAATGTGTATGCAACTATGTGCTACACAAAAATCTTCCCAGTCTCATCCAGAACAATGCCTTGACATTACATTCACCTCAGTAAGACACAATTAGAGGAGAAATGTTAGAAAATCTGTGAATACATATCTGGAATGGAAAATGCTCAGGAGTTCACAACCTTGGATGTGGTAGAAGAGTTTCCAAAAGTAAGGGACAGGGTTGATAGAACCAACTTGGTCATTTATTAAAATTGGAATTTGTCTTGCAACAAAGCCATGAAAAGATAATTTTGGCTTTACTATAAATTACTGAAAATTATGAACCTGCTTGGGATGCCTGCCCATGCCTTGAACTCACCCATGCCTGGATATCTGAGCAGATAGAAGCCCTCTCTGAAACTTTAGTGACACATCATAAATTTTGGCCTTCCCTGGCCAGACAATGACCCTCTCTGAGGTTCTAATGGTTCTCATAATTTCTGATTTGGGGGCCAGGAAAAAAAATGTAAACTACTCTTAGTGTGATGCTTGTCAATCACAGGTGGGGTTGCTGTCTTGTTCTTGCCTTTTTGGGAGGGAGAGGCAGGCTGGCCGGTTGAAATAATAAGCTTGCCATAATTTGATTTTAATTGGAATCAGTGGTCTTTTCTTGCATCCTGGTGTAACATTTTGGAGTTCTCCAGCGAGATGTCCCTGCACAACCAGATCACAAGACCAAACAACTGGAAATTCTGAAGCTGGCCTTCTCTCCAGGGCTCCAGGCTGGAGAGCCACTATAGATTGTCCACAACTTGAGATGTTCAAAGGCCTTAGAGAGAGCCTTCAGTCCGGGGAGCACTGCAGTGAACCACCACACTAAAAGTATTAGCAAGCACCTGGTGGACGGGGCCTCAATAGGTAAGAGGGGCCTTTATAACATCTGATATCCGGTTAAGGGAGATCTCTTCTGATTATAGAGTAGTGGCCTGGGGAGGCTCACATATACTCCTGTCCAGGACAGTAATAAGAATCGTTCTGTCCTCTGTTCTGTTCTGTAGGGAATTTCTCAGGAAGGGTAGAGAGGTGCCAATGGGTAAGCACGCGCTCCTACCCTGGACCTTTAGCAAGACGTTGCATTGCTCCTCTGTTTTTCTGTTCCAGCACTGGGTTTCTGTTTTTTTTCTGTTTTGTTCTGTGTTCTATATGTTTTTTGTTTGTTTGTTTTTGTGTGATATGTTGTGTGATTACTGTGGTATAAACTAAAGGATATTGGACGTGAAAATGGGTTATAAAGCAAGTAAGTCTGACACCCCTTTGGACTGTGTTTTAAGGTACTGCGATGAACTTTATCCCCCTTTGTTAAGCAGGATGAGAGAAGCCCCTAGCTGGCTGCCCGGAGCAAAACCACTGAAGAGGGCAATGCCTGCTGGGGAGCTAAGAACTGAGTATCTCCCAGGTTAACAAGTGAAACTCTTTAAAAACCGCTTGTCCCTCCAGATCAAGAGAGTCACAACCTTTGGGCACAGTCCCATGTGTTTCTCCTTTGTTAGCAAAGCAATAAACCTCCCTTTTTCTTTTTATCGAAACCCTGTCCTCATTATTAAATTGGCGTTAATTGACTTCAAGGGCAGGAACCGAACTTTAAGTTACAAATTTTGATACCCACCCCCCGTCACGGAACTTTTTTAGAGCTGACTACTGAAATGTTAGGAGATGGAGCATGCTGTGGTTGTAAACGAACCAGAGGAGCTAATCCTGTAAGTAAATGGAGGGACTGAAGCACTCCCAGCAGCTGCTGAAGCCCTGTTGCTTCAGGGAATTCCCTCCTTCCTTCCCTGCACTGTAAGAATAATGCCACCTCTGTCTTTCTAAAAAAGGGAAAAAGAAAAAGGGGACAATAAATGCAGTAAAGTCACCATGGAGACCCTTGATTTTACATTTCAGGTTGCCCCTCTGTGAAAACATCTTGTCCCCTTGTGGAGACATCTATGGTGCCACTGGTGTAGGAGATTATTCTGTTATCTGCTCTGTTTTAAAGGCTTCTGTCTGTCAGCCATAGTCTGGAGCTTCTTTCTGTCTGTCTTGTGTCTTTGTTTCTGGCCCTTTAAGACATGTGCAACAATGTGTTGATATTACAAATTGTTTCTTGGGAATGATCTTAGCTGAATGTGTGTCTAACTGATGATGTTTCATTGTAACAATCTGGTATCTGAATGGTTTTTAGAAGCATTGCACAATCTTGCAGTTAAAAATCATGTTTAGGTAGTTGTTTAGTTTATAATTTCAGATAATTCATGCCAGAGAACTTAAATACTTAGCATGTAAAACTAAAGAACTCTACTTCCAAGTTGGCAAGAAACTTCCCTATCATTCAGTCTTTTTTTTTTTTACCAACTTTCAACTGGGTAGCCTGGGAAAATGTCACTGTGTGTACCAGTGCATTAATTTGGACAAGATAGTAAATCATAGTATCTTATCAGTTGACAAAACAAAATGTAAAGATATAAAATTTTTTGAATTGTATATTAAACTTGTATCATAATTTTCAACATCCTAACCTGAAAATTAGGGTTAAAATGCCTTAGGCCTGAGGTGTCTGCACAAAATAGCAGTTTTATCCTGCTCCTTCCAGACTTCAGCCAGGACTTATGTTGAAATGCAAATAAAAGAACCCTGCAAGCTCAGTAGGAGACAGATGTGAGGCCTAATGAAAAAAATAAAAAAGCTAAATTGTATGGTATTTACTAATTACTGGCCAGTCACTTTTTCTAGGACTCTTATTTTTTTCTTAGATTTGATTTTTTTTTTGATCTCATGAGTTTGATCCTACAGAAATAACTTAATGTTTTTCTGATCAGTTCTATCTTTGACCAAGTGTGGAATTTTTGAAACAGTGCAATGGAGATTTCACCTGCGAAAAGCTACAAGGCCTTTACTATTATTATGTGTGCACACTTTTGTTGTGTGTTGTATGTCTATATATATGCATATGTCTATATATCATATATATGATATACAAATTAACATATATAAGGATCACTCATATAAAAAGAGCTCATGAAAACAAATTTTAAAAAGTGGATCCAATGATCTTTAATTCAAGTGATTTAAATGGTTCAATTTAAATTGGATAAACAGGTAAAATAAATGTCTTAAATTTAAGCTTACAAGTTTTTCTAGGTGTTCAAAAATCTAATAAAATATTAATGTCTACAAAAGGTCAAATATGCCTTGGTTCTACAACTTTTCCTTCAACAAAAAACATGTTTTACACTGTTCAATACATTTGTCTAATATTTTGAAAAATAAGTAAAGTAAATTTGATATGGTATTACTCATTCATGAGTACTTTTGTAAGATATCTGTTTGATTTACTAAGGTCTGTGTAAGTGTGTACTAAAGTCTGTATAAGAGTGTAAAAATTAGTCATGTGTTAAAGAGATAAAAATTTCTGAAAATATAACTTTACCATTAACATTGTGTTTATTAAATTTTTTCTAGGGCAAGAAACCATAAAATTTAAACAACTGATTACATAAGAACTGTTATTTTAGAGCACTTTACTGCCATTTCATTTAAAGGTAAACTTGGTTAATATAGAAATATCAATGTCATTGTGATGCTATTAATGTGCTCATATCTTCTAGGTATACAAGTCTATAAGGGAGAAACTTTAAAAGAGCATTATATCACTCTGATGTTCTGAAGTTGCATGGTAAAAAAAAAAAGATACTGTGGATTTATTTACCTGTTTTCATTAAGATATGTAAAGTTTTAAGTTACTTTTTACATTTGGAAAAAATTTAAATGTATTTTTAAGTTAATGAGAACCTAATCTATGTAAAGGTTAAAAACTTTCAGCCTTTTTTTAATTCATGTTTTAATTGTGATATCATATGGTGTTAGCTAATGTATAGGTGACCTCAAACAATTTATGAAACTTTGTAAAATGATATTTAAAAAAACACAGATCAGCTTTAGAACAAAAACAATTAAGATTTATAAAGAGTCCTGCCTTACCTGAGATAAGGCTCTGTGTACCATCTTACTACATGTGAGAATCACTACTGAAGCAGTAGGTAAGATTTTATTTCATTTAACGTTATGTTAAAACAGTTGTTTTTTTTTTTTTTCTGTCAAGATTACTAGGATCTCAAACAGAGGATATAATGTATAACTCAAACAAAAAATTCAGGGTATCTATTACGCAAACTAAGTATGTTTACTCTTGTTAAAAAATTTTATTTTGTAATTTCCTTATAAGTGATCTAAAGATTCCCTGTTAGTGTTTTACAGAAGTGTTGCTTTAAGAACACAACATGGGTTAATTTAAGATAATAAGTCATCACCTACAAGACAGACAGAATATTGAGATCCCAATTAATAAAAAGATAAATAATTATAAAGTAATAGACATTAAAGCTCTTAATATAAGACTGTTTAAATTTCTTTGTTTGATGTTTAAGATTGGGATTTAAAATTAAAATTAAATGAAATGGGCCTAGAAAACTGATATTTGGCTTTTGCCCTCTGAGTCAGTCTGAATCCTGGGAACAGGGGACTTCTCTAAAGAGCTTTTACACTCTGGGCCACATAACCTCCAGATCAGGGAATTAATGAGACCACTGGAGAACACAAAGCAAATAAGTGCTTTTTCTAAAAAGAGGAGAGTCATCAGAGAAGGAAGACATCCCTGATGCTTCTGAGGGAAGCCACATGGTCAAGCAAGTCCTGGACCCACCTAGTGCAAATGGCACTAGCAGAACTGAGATTCTGCTCTCAAGTTTCCCCAGAAATGACTCCCATAAAAGCTTAGCTGACTGTTAACAATAGATAGAAACAAATGTCAGTTTTTCTGCTTCATCTTAAACACTTAGCAATGACAGTTATAACCAAAATACAGTCATTCCTGGGCATTTTAAATAATAATAAAAATAATAATAATAATAATAATAATAATAATAATAATAATAATAATAACAATATTTTTAGGTATACACTTTATTGTAGCCTCCCAAAATAAGTAACACTGTTGGCTACAAAAAAGGTTTCTCAGACAGGAATGACTGTAACTGTAAAAAGAGACTATTAAAAGGAGCTGCCAGAGGCAGAAGTTTTTAGTTTAAGGCCTACAGATATTCCTAACCTACACAGGTAGGCTTGATGTTTGCTACTACGATTATCCAGCCCTGAGTAATAGAATTAAAGATTTCTCTATTAGACACAGTTGTCATACTAGTAAAAGGATTTTGCAAGATCAGAAGACATTAAATTATTAAACTGTATCTTATGGGAAGGTACAACTTTAACACTAAAAGTTAAATATTTAGTTGACAGTCCTGATAACTGGGGATATTAAAGACTGGGGAGTGAACTTCTATACAGTGACATGTTCCAGCTGCTGCAACATTTATTCAGTACTCATGGTTTTTGTTTCTCTCACAGAAGAACCCATCCCCAGATGACTTTACAACCTGTTCTTCCACAACCAGACTTCAAACTGAACTGACTTCTAAAAGACAACTCATGTCCCTCAACTGACTTCTAAAAGGCAACTCATGTCCCTCACACCATGCCCCCTCACGTCACCCTCTCTCAGCTCAGAAGAAGCCAAAATGAGTGACGCCTCTCTTCTTACAACAATGGAGCCAAACATAAATTGACTATCATTATAAGTAATATATTAAGTCAGGTGAAATCAGGGAGACCGGTTTTTGGTGAGTTCTAAAAGTTTGGAGACTGTTACCTGAGGGATTAAATTTTCCTCAGTGCTCTTCCGCTACCCTATCAAAGATTTGAAAGGGAGACATAATTAAACGGGGGAATGATAGACCCAACCTGATCTTTTATTAAAATTGGGAGCCATCTTGTTACAAAGCCATGAAAAGATAATTTTGGCTTTACTATAAATTACTGAAAATTCTGAACCTGCTTGCAATGCCTGTCCGTGCCTTGAACTCAACCATGCCTGCCTCTCTTACCAAATAGCATCCCTCTATGAAACTCTAGTGAAACCACATAAATTTTGGCCTTCCCTGGCCAGACAATGACTCTCTCTGAGGTTCTAATGGTCCTCATAAATTCTGATGTTGGGGCTAGCAAAAAAAAAAAAATGTAAACTACCATTTGTGTGATGCTTGTCAGAGTTCTGTTATATGTAACCCCCCTTCGGTGTAACATTCTGGGCTTCAAAGCTGGGCTGTAGGGAAGGTGGGGTTGCTCTCTTGTACCCGCCATTTGGGGAGGGAGAGGCAACTTGGCCAGTGAAAATAATAAGGTTGTTTAATTTGATTTCAATTTGAGTCAGTATTCTTTTCTTACATCCTGGTATAACAGGTAAACACTCAACAAACTTAGAGCTCTGCTGGCAAAAAGACTTCTTGACAAACTGCCTCTGAGGTTGGGTACTTGAAACATATGTTTTTGTCAGGAGCTTTAACTTGTTTTCTAGAGAGACCATCAAAGCTGGGTCTGCATCTATGTGACTAGAGGGCATGGTTTCTTATTCTCCAATGAACATGAGGCAGCAGTGCTGAATTCTCTTTATAGGTAAACTGTGGCCACTGGGGGCTAAGTGTCTCCCCGAGTGGACTGTGAAGCCATTTGGTCATCCTCCACTGTCGTGGTGTTTCGTGGTGCTGCACTGGGAGTTTGGTATTTGCATCACGAAATACAAGGAGTTCAACAGGGACACAGTCCTGGCGGGAGTTCTGTCATGTGTGGAGTGTCAGGGTCTGCAGGAGAATGCACCAAGCAGGCTTCTATCCCACATAGCTTGCCCCTTTGAAGATAGCACCCTGATTCTTAACATTGCCCTGAAACTTCTCCATATAACAAGATGCCTTTATATGGAGAGCTTTCAGATATATAAGGCATTCCTTGCTGCACCATGTCAGCCACAAGCCATTTGAAAGTCAATGCCAGATCCACATGGACACACCACAATTGTTTTATCACACACCTGCACACCACAGCTCTGGGGCACTACTCAGCAGGCTCCAACATACTGGCATCTCTGTTCTACACCATTTTCATGTACCCCAGTAAATCAAGGCACTGTCTGGTACACTCATGATCAACAACAGGACATCCAAAGGTTCTCCAGTGCCATCTGGTCATGGGAATATCAAAAATTTCATGGTATTTATCTAGCCATTTTTCAAGGATAAAGTTGGAGATACTGTGGGTTTCAATTCATTCAGGAATCATTAAATGATGAGGAAGCTTATTTCAGTGAAAGCTCTGGAGAACTTTCACAGGCAAGGCTTCACAAAGAGTGATCAAAAAGTCACAGGAAGCCAGGCCCATTGAGGTCTACAATGTGAGGTCCATGTGTGTTTTGAGTCTCAACAATGGCTGCCAAGTCTTTCAGAAAAAAAATCGTGTGATATCCTGGCTGAGATCCCAGTGATCAGTGGAAAGCAACCCTGGGCCTAGATCTCAGTTACCAAGAGCGACTCTCATGCGTAGCCTCCTACAATCCCAACAGAATTCATGGCAATACTTCTCTGAGGTCAGTTTCAGAACTCAGTCTCTAAGAGGAATCACACCAGAATTCAAGCCCAGGTGGACCCAGTCATCTCTTCCAACAAACACACAAATGACCACAATTAAAACTGAAACACACCCACATGGCCCTCATCTTCTTCCATATAGACACTCATCATAACCTCTGGCTTGATGATTCCATGAGGGGCGCAGCACAAGACACTGTTCAAAATAAACTTCCTTGCCCCTTATTTGCCTAAAGTCAGGGTGGCCTGGACACCCTTCCTGTGAACCTGGAGTGATCAAATAGACCTGCCCTTAATACTGCTCTGCTTCTCCAATTTGAGGCCTACTGAGGCCTTCTCCAATCTACCCGGTATAGATTTTTTATGTGAATTGGATTCATGAGAAAACCCAAACACCTATGAGCTAGCAACTGCAGGGGTTTGAAGAACTCATTTGAAACAAAAGTTTCATATTCTCGCTTGATGGAGGTCAGGAACTTTACAGAGGAAGGCGGGAGACTTGATTCAAATGAGTGTTCTTTTGAGTATTTTGGTTTTGGAATCACACATGGAATCTTTCTTTGGATCCATCAGGTTCTGACAATCTAAGCCACAGCCTCACACAGGGCCAAGAGGCTGATTCAGACACATCCCTTTCCAAAGCAATTAAGCAAAGAGCCACAGGCGATGTCCATTCGTTTCTATTTGAAAACTGTTTTCTTCAGGATTCACAAAGCTGTCGCCTGAGGCAATGATCTTCATGACATTCAGGGCAACAGAAAAATACGTAAGCAAATGGCCCAAAGCACAGTTTCTTCACTGAAACTTTACTGGTCACACTGATATCTCAGTATACTGAGATGCTCCAATTCCCTTCAGCTATCCAGTACAAGGCCATGTCACAGAGCTTGGAGGATGTACATATCTTGGCCATAAATCCATGAGCCTATTCTGGAGAATGGGCTGTATTCAGGAAGAAAACAGGAACGTAGGAAGATAGTAGGTGTTGCCCATCCATAAGGCAAGTTAAACTCCATTAATAAATTGGGCAGGATCAATGCTGGGAAGATTTCTACTAGACAAGACACATCAATTGATGCATTCTCTTTTCTAATGTCTACAACCATGAACACAGTCGGATACACAGAAATAAAAACACTCACCTTATCAAACAACTTACTAGAAACAGTCCACTCCAAACAAAACGAACTGCCTTTCCTGAATATTCTCAGAACATGAGAAAAAAACACAAACTCACACCCACACTCACAAAGGCACCTCTTCCCCCAAGAAGGTCTGTGACTATCCGGAGTGTCCTCTGACTGGTGTGCCATAGTATGTTCCCATGAAACGGCCTGTCCTGTCTCATTTCTGGTCTCCTTGGCCAACTCTGTGAAGTTGTCAGAAGCCATGGGTGAGCCAATACCTGGTTTCTCAGGAAAGGCCACTTTTCTGAGATATCCTAGCATTTGGCCATCCTCACATAAGTAGGTACCAAGAAAGACTGACTCTGTCCTTGGTAAATCAAACAAGTGAGCCTACTGGGACTGGGACTTGGACTGGCTCTGTGTGACTGGCTTTCTGGATCCCAAGTTCAGAGAGTTCCATCACCAAGGAAGTTAGTTAGGTCACATCCTTCAGAAACTGTATGAGGTCACTACCTTAGTAACCACATTGTCCTAACAGTTACTTCCAAGGGTCTCATAACATGGAGGCTGCCCCTAGTTCCTGTGACACTTTCACAAGTTAGAATGGTATATCAACCATAGGCACCCAGGAAAAGCTCTCCACGCAGTCCTGGCTTGGTACATCTCTACATTAAGGAGCGAGAGGCTGAATCAGACACATCCTTCATCCTGACCATCTAGTTTGTCACGGAGGATGACTTTTGATCTCTCAGGTCTTTCATAGCTGCCTAAGTCTTCTCCAGGGATCATTTCTGCATGGACCATTGAGGTTCTCAGTAGGTAGAAAGTACCCTACATTTCTATATTGTAAGACCAACTCTGTCCCTGCTCTTCTGTAAAGTTAGATTGAGGGAATACTGTACGGTTATTGTTAATAACAGTTTCGATTTGGGTTAGGAATCATTCTGCGGGATGAATAATGGTATTGGGAAACTGCGATATTTATAAGAATATATAGGTGAAATATAATATGAAAACAGAAATCTACGTAAGATTTGAAGCCCATAAGGGCATTGGGCCCTTGATTGGAATACTTAGCTTTGAATTATGTTCTGCACACATGTCTCAGAAAAATCGATATACAATGGCAGAGGAGTATGTACCTTGGATGATTGAATGTTGAAGAGAACACCTAGTCAAAAAAGGATAATCGGTAGAATCAGGAAGATAGTCAGTAGATTTAGATAGAAGTGTGAGTATAGGATTTGGACCAAATGTTCTTTTGCAATAGGGTTTCGGGTACAGAGTGAATGTAAATGTCAGCACATGTGAAGATTCAGTAACAATGATGAAATGAGGAAAATATGTATGAAAGCAGATATCAATAGAGTCATTAGGAAATCAGGCAAAGTGTAAAGTGAGTGATAGGATTAAACATTTTCAACAGTGTTGAGGTTGAATCCATAATCTTAGGAAGAAACAAATATGTACTCACCAATAGGAAGGACATTTGAGAGCCTTAGGCAACCTGGAATAGATGTTGTTAGAAATCCAGACTCACTTTCCATTTACGCTTTGGTACAATCATAAGTGTGACCTATGCATTTTGTGTCCATAATATCACTCTGATAAAGTATATATGTAGATCAGGTGACATGAGTATTTCTTCCAACATTTCTGGGAACAGTATTTTGAATATGTATATATTAGTATTGGGGGTACAAACAGGTGCACCATGTGTCTATGAATATGGAGATAATGCATGAATAGACCATACTGTGAATAAATAATATAACTCGTTCCAACTTTAAATAATGTATTGAATTGATATCTGAAAATATACAGAAAATCTTATATTGATATACAATCATTAATTCCAACCAGTTATACATCTAATGGTAATATTTGGATTATGTTTTATCATGAAGGGTGTGTGAGTTTTGCTTCAAAAGTGATTATGGAAATCTAAAATAATGTCTTTGGAAAGAAGTCTGATGAAAAGTCCAGTCAAGAAAAATAAAGATTACATGTGTCCTGAAGCAGGAGGTTATTGAAAGTGAAACAAATTTCTACAAATTTGCGAACTTATGGATGAAATATATATCCTATGATGTGCATAAACTGAAGGAATAGTAATGTACCAGTGTTGAATAAAAATGAACGTCAAAATACAAATCATGTCCCATATTAATCTACTTGCATTGATGTTAAACTGGGTCAGTAACTGTAGAAATATTAGGATATGTATGCACCATTCACTGAAGTTATTTTTCAGTACTAGGAAACAAATACGTATTTCAGGTGGATGAATATTTCTGAGAATAATCTTGTGAAAAGTTGATTATAAATCCACATACATGAACATGAATAAATTTAGGAAGTGTATGTAAGACACATATTTTTCATATTTAAAAAATCTGGAGAGTATATATATATATATATATATATATATATACATACAAAACAAAACACACACAGAGACATTAAAAAGTAGCAATATATATGCCTATCGAAATTCATCAAGAAATATATATCATCCACAGATCCAGAAATATTTATTTTACTGAACATGAATTTATGTATAATGTTGTTCAACTAGGAAGGTCACACATAGATTACATTTTCAGTTCCAACAGCATTTAGGAGGAGTGATCTCTTCTCACAATTTGTATCTGCCAAGTCAGCCACCTCACAAGAGTGTACATGTGATACAAGGTAGGATTCTATATGTGCATATAAAAACACATGTGCTGAATAGGCTACAGAAAAAGTGAGACAGGAATTCACATATTTGTTAAGTTTAAAACACATGGAGAGAGATCCCACATGGCGGAGTGTGCGGAGAGATCAATTCTCTGACATCTTCATCTGCGCAGGAATAGGGAGTCGTAAACTGTCTAAATGCTGTTTGCTCTGTATCACTAGGCAATGCTGAGCTGACGTGGATCTGGGGCGAACAGTCTGGGCCCCTCAGAACACACACCAAGACCGGAACTGCTACATTCAACCTGCCGTTCGCCTGCTTCTCGTGACTCAGCACTAACGATCCCGCTGAAATAACTGGTCGACCCTTCTGAACGTACAGAGGTAAGAGGCAACTGAGCCTTCATGTGCAGTGGCCATAGGATTGAAATGGGACTTGGGAGAGACAGTCAGACCCACCCGTTGCATTGGTCACCCGGCAAAGGGAACGAACGGTCACCATTTGCAAGGGATACCACCATGGCAGAAAACTGACGTCACGGGCGGAGGAGATAACTTAATAGAAACCAGCGCAACAGGTGTGTAATCCCCTAGCCATCTCTCTCCAAACAGCAGGGAAACCTTAAGGGCCCCTCCCAGCTTTCCCATGAGCACGATAGCCAGACCAAGGGAATCAGTAGTGGCACAGGACTCACGGCATAGAACTCCACACTACCACTTCCACCAGTGCTGACAACTGAGGTCTCTTGCACCAGCTACCAGGGACGTGGCTCCCGGAGGGCAAGAAAATTTGCTGGGGGTTCGAATTCCCAAGCTCTACAAACTTAGGGTCTGAGGGAGGCAAACAGGGAGAATGTTCCCAGGCGTTCATTAAAACAGGGCTCCCAGGAGCAGCAGACCTGGGGTGTAGCCAGTATTGTGGTGAGCATCACAGGTGAGCAGGGCCTGGTTTGAGGAAACACAAGAGAAGTCCCTAGGCACTCAAGATTGGACACATGCCCAGTCTGGGAGGAAGAGCTGATGCACAGTGATTGGTTCCCACCTATTGAGAAGAGAAGCTTGGCCGAGTGGGCACAGCTCCACCTCCTGGAAGAGAAGTTAATCGATCTCTATGACTTCATTTATTATTATTATTTATTTATTTATTTAAATTTTGGGGTTTCTTTGTTCTGTTTTTGTTTTTTTGTTTTTTTCTTTTTCTTTCTTTTTCATTTGTTGTTGTTGTTGTTGTTCTTTAACTTTATTTAATGTTTTTAGTTTTTTAATTTTATTATTATTATAATTATTTTATATTTTAATTTTGATTATTTATTATCATCATTAATTTTTTAAAATTATTTTCTTTCTTTCTTTTTTTTCTATTTTTTTCTTTTGTCTTTTTATTTCTTTTAAATTTTCTTATTCCCCCTCCCTTGAATTCTACCTGACTACTCTCATTCTCTTTAGTGACTTCTTCCCTTCCCTTTTAATATCTTTCCTCCCAAGCATCAAATAAATTTATAAGAGTAAACAGTAACTCAGCAGTGAAACAGAACAAGAGGTAACATGAGCAGCATAAAAAAGCAAGGAAGAAAAGGAGTACAAACAATGAAGGACAGCGTAAATATTCAGGAGAACATAGAATCATCAGAAAAATGGTCATATAAAGAACTCAAGGAATACCTTAGACATATGGAATGGAACCTTAAATAGGATACGATACAGCAAATCCAAACAGTGAAAGAACACACTGAAAATGAATTACATAAACAGATTAAAGAAGAAGTTAAGCATCTTTATAAGGAGATAGAGATTATTAAAAAAAATCAAACAATAATTTCAGAAATGAAGGAAATGATAAACCAAATTAAAAACTCAATTAGGAGTATCACTAACAGAGTGGAGGTAGTAGAAGCCAGAACGTCAGCTAATGAAAACAAAATATATCATCTTTAAAAGAGTCTAGCCAACTCCGAAATGCTGGTGAAAAATCATGAGAAAAACATCCAAGAGATATGGGATAACATAAAAAACCAAACTTATGAGTCATCGGGATAGCGGAAGGTACAGAGATTCAAACCAAGGGAATGAGTAACCTGCTGAATGAAATAATTTCAGAAAACTTTCCAGAAATAAAAAAAGGAAATGGATATACAAATTGTAGATGCCTAGAGTACACCGAGCACACAAAATCACAGTAGACCAATGCCAAGAAACATTTTTATGAAGATATCCAATATACATAACAAAGAGAAAATATTAAAAGCTACAAGAGAAAGGAGGCAGATTAAACTCAGGAGTAAACCTTTAAGGTTAACAACGGATTTTTTTTCACAGACACTGAAAGCGAAAAGATCCTGGAACAACGTATTTCAAACACTGAAAAACAATGGGTGCCAACCAAAAATTCTGTATCCAGCAAAATTAAGCTTCAGGTATGGCAACAAAATAAAAATCTTTCATGATAAACAAAAGCTAAAAAAATTTGCAGCCAGGAAACCAGCATTGCAAAGCATCTTGAGCAAAACACTACTCGAAGAAGAAAGAAAGTGCCTCGGTAATGACAGAGGGCGGGGTGAAAGCTAATCATGGAGAAACAAACTAAATTTAAAAAAGAAGATAAATAATCAAACGTGGCTGGCATTACAAACCATACATCAATAGTAACTCAAAACATTAATGGCTTAAACTCTCCAATAAAGGGACATAGGCTGGTAACTTGGATTAAAAAAAAAAATCCAACAATATGTTGCCTCCAGGACACACATTTGAATGGAAAAGACATACACAGGGGCAAGATGAAAGGTTGGGAAAAAATATACCATGCACACGGTCCTCATAAGCAAGCAGGGGTGGCCATCCTCATATTGAATAAAATCGAATTCAAGACTAAGTTAATCAAAAGGGAAAAGAAGGACATTATATACTGTTAAAAGGAAGCATTCAACAGCAAGACATAACAATTATCAATATTTACACACCAAATAATGGTGCTGCGACATTCATAAAACAAATTCTCCTCAAGTTCAAGAATCAAATAGACCACAACATAATAATTATGGGTGACTTCAACACAGTTCTCTCACCTTTGGACAGATCCTCCAAACAAAAGTTGAATAAAGAAACTATAGAACTCAATATCACAATCAATAACCTAGACTTAACTGACATATAGAGAATATATCAACCATCATCAAGTGGATATACTTTTTTCTCAGCAGCACATGGATCCTTCTCAAAAATAGACCATATATTATGCCACAGGGCAACCCTCAGTAAATATAAAGGGGTGGAGATAATACCATGCATTTTATCTGATCATAATGGAATGAACAGGAAATCAATGAAAAGAAGGAAGGAAAAATCCTACATCACATGGAAAATGAACAATATATTACTGAATGATCAATGGGTTACAGAAGACATAAAGGAGGAAATCAAAAAATTCTTAGAGATAAATGAAAATACAGACACAACATATCGGAATCTATGGGACACAATGAAAGCAGTTTTAAGAGGGAAATTAATCACGTGGAGGTCATTCTTCAAAAAAAGGAAAAACCTACAAATAAATGAACTCACACTTCATCTCACCCCTAGAAAAGGAAGAGCAAAACTACAGCAAATGTAGCAGAAGGCAAGAAATAATTAAAATCAGAGCAGAAATCAATGAAATTTGAAAAAAACAAGAAACTATTGAAAAATTAACAAAACTAAAGTTTGGTTCTTTGAAAAAATAAATAAGATCAAAAGACCCTTAGCCATGCTAACGAAGAGAAGAAAAGAGAGAACTCAAATTACTAACATACGGGATGAAAAAGTCAATATCACAAAAGATGCTACAGAAATACAGAAGACAATTAGAAATTATTTCGAAAACCTATATTCCAATAAAATTGAAAATAGTAAAGACATCAATAAATTTCTTAAGTCATATGATTTGCCCAGACTGACTCAGGAGGATACACACAATTTAAACATACCTATATCAATGGATGAAATTAAGAAGCAATCAATAGACTACCAAGCAAGAAAAGCCCAGAACCGGATGGGAATAAAAGGGAGTTTTGGGATTTTGGTACTTGCTTCACGAAATACAAAGAATTCAACTATTACCCGGAGCGTGAGGGAGTTCTGTCACCTGTAGTAGGTCAGGGTCTACAGGAGAATGCACCAACCAGGCTTATATCCCACATAGCTTGCCCCCTTGACCATAGCAACCTGATTCTAAACATTGACCTGAAACCTCTATATATAACAAGATGCCTTTACATACAAGGGTCTGCTGCCTGCACCATGTCAGCCACAAGCCATTTGGAAGCCAATGGCAGATCCACATGGCCCCACCACAGATGTTTTATCACACAGCTGCCCACCATGGCTCTAGGCCCACTACTCAGCAGGCTCCAACTTAGTGACATCTCTGTTCGACACCATTTTAATAAAACCCAGTCAATCAAGGCACTGTTTGGTATACTCATTATCAACAACATGATATTGAAAGGTTCTCCAGTGCCACCTGGACATGAGAATTTCAGAAATTTCATGGTATTTATCGAGCCATTATTAAAGGATGAAGTTGGAGGCACTGTGTTTTTCAATTCATTCAGGAACAATTAAATGGTGAGGATGCTCATTTCAAAGAAAGCTCTGGAGAACTCACAGAGGCTAGGCTTCCCAAAGAGTGGCTAAAAGGTCACATGAAGCTAGGTGCATTGAGGTCTACAATGTGAGGTCCATGTGTGTTTTGACTCTCAACTATGGCTGCCAAGCCTTTCAGAATAAAATCATGTGATACCTTGGCTGAGTTTCCCAGTGCTCTGTGGAAAGCCACCCTGGGCCTAGATCTCAGTTTCCAAGGGCGAATCTCATGCGTGGCCTCTTAAAATCCCAACACAATTCATGATAATACGTTGCTGAGGTGAGTTCCAGAACTCAGTCTCTAAGGGGAATCATAACAGAGTTCAAGCCTAGGTGGACGCAGTCATCTCTTCCAACCACCACACAAATGTCCACGATTAAAACCAAAACACTCCCACATGACCCTCATCTTCTTCCATTTAGACACTCATCATAACCTCAGGCTATAACTTCAATGAGGGGCTCAGCCCAAGACAGTGTCCAAAAAAATCTCCCTTGCCCCTCATTTGCCTAAATTCAGGGTGGACTGTACTACCTTCCCGTGGACCAGGAGTGATCAAATAGGCCTGCCATTAATTCTGCTCCGCTTCTCCAATTTGAGACCTTCTGACTGTGGGTTTTAGATTCTTTATGTGAATTGGAGTCATGAGAAAACCCAAGAACCCGCGGGCTAGCTTGCAGGGTTTGAGAAACTCACTTGACCCAAAGGATCCCTATTCTCACTTGATGAAAGTCAGGATACTTACAGAGGAAGGCGAGAGACTTCATCCACAATGACTGCTCTTTTGGACATTTTGGTTTTGGACGTACACATAGAATCATTCTTTAGATCCATTAGGTGCTGACAATCTAAGCCACAGCCTCACACAGGGACAAGAGTCTGAATTAGACACATCCTTTTCAAAGCAATTAAGCAAAGAGCCACAGGTGATGCCCATTCATTTCCATTTGAAAACTGTTTTTTTCAGGCTTCACAAAGGGGTGACCTGAGCAAAGACCTTCCTGACATTTAGGGCAACAGAACAATACGTAAGCAAAAGGCCCCAAGCAGGTTTTCTCCACTGAGACTTTCCTGGTCACAGTGATTTCTGAGTTTTCTGGGATGCTCTCCATTCCCTTCAGCTGTCCAGTACATGGCCATGTCACAGAGCTTGGAGGTGGTACATACCTTGGACACAAAACCATGAGCCTATTCTGGAGAGTGGCCAGAATTCAGGTAGAAAACTGGAACTTAGGAAGACAGCAAGCATAGCAAATCGATAAGGCAAGCCTCAGTCCATTCATAAATTGGGCAGGATGAATGCTTGGAAGCTTTCTACGAGACAGGCACATCCATTGATGCATTATCTTTTCTAATGTCTACAACCACGGACACAGTGGGATACACAGACATAGAAACATTCACCTTGTCAAACAACTTACTAGAAACAGTTCACTCCAAACTAAACAAACCACCTTCCGTAACTATTTTCAGAACATGAGAAAAAACCACAAACCCACACCCACACCCACAAAGGCACCTCCATCCCCTAAGTAGGTGTGTGACTATCCGGAGTGTCCTCTGACTTGAGGGCCAATAATATTCCCCCGAAATGGCCTATCCTGTCTCATTTCTGGACTCCTTGTCCAACTCTGTGAAGTTGTCAGGAGCCAGCGGTGAGCCACTACCTGCTTTCTCATGAAAGGCTGGTCTTCAGAAGTTTCCTGGCATTTAGCCATCCTCACATCAGTAGGTACCAAGAAAGTCTGACCCTGTCCTTGGTAAATCGAAACATGTGAGACCACTGGGACTGGGACTGGAACTGACTTTTGTGCCTGGTTTCCTGGATCTTAAGTACGGAGAGTCCCATCACCAATGAAGTGAGGTGAGGTTACTTCCTTCAGGAACTAAATGAGGTCACTGCTTTCGAACCATTTTATCCTAAGAGTTGCTTCCAAGGGTCCCATGAGATGGAGGCTGCTCCAACTTCCTGTGACACTTTCTCAAGTTATAATGGTATATCAACCATAGCCACCAAGGAACCGCTCTCTACACATACCTGGTTTGGTCCATCTTCTCAACATTAAGAACAGAGAGGCTGATTGAGACACAACCCTTCATCCTGACCAGGTTTTTTGCCATGGAAAATGACTTTTGCTTTCTCAGGTCCTTCATAGCTTCCCACATCTTCTCCAGGGATCATTTCTTCATGGACCTTTGAGTTTCTCAGCAGATGGAAGATCTCCTACATTCCTGTATTGTCAGACCAACTCTGTACCTTCTCTTCTGTAAATTAAGAATGAGGGAACACTGTATGGTTATGGTTAATATAATGTTCTAATTGGTTTAGGAATGATTATGCTGGATGAATAATGGTATTGGGAACCTGCGATATTTCCAATAATATAGAGGTGAAATATAAGTGTGAAAACAGTAATCTAAGTGAGATTTGAAGCCCAGAAGGCCATTGGGCCCTTGATTGATACACTTAGCTTTGAATTATGTTCTGCACAGATGTCTCAGATAAATCAATAATCATTGTCATAGGACCTTGTACCTTGGATGATTGAATGTAGAAGAGACCATCCACTTAAACAGGGATATTTGGTAGGATGAGTAAGATAGTCGGTTGGTTTCGGAAGAAGAGTGAGCATAGTATTTGGTCTAAATGTTCTTTAGCAATAGGGTTTCCGATAGAGAGTGAATGTAAATGTGAGCACATGTGAAGAGTCAGTCACAATGATGAACAGGGAAAAATATGTAGGAAAGCAGATATCAATAGAGACATTATGAAATCAGGCAAAGTATAAAGTAAGTGATAGAATAAGGCATTATCAACAGGATTGAGGTTGAATATACAAACTTAGAATGAAACAAATATGTAGTCACCAATAGGATTGACATTTGAGAGCATTAGGAAACCTGGACAAAGATGTTTTTAGTATTCCATGCTCACTTTCCATTTAGGCATTGGTAGAATCATAAGTGTAAACTTTTCATTTTGTGTCCAGAATACTACTGTGATAAAATATACATGTAGATCAGGTGACATGAATATTTCTTCCACCATTTCTGAGAGCAATATTTTGAAGATGTATGAATTAGTATTTTGGGTATAAAGAGTTGTACACTGTGTCTATGAATACACACATAATGCATAAATAGAAAATACTGTGAATAAATAATGTAACTGGTTCCACTTTAAATAATGGATTGAATTGATATCTGAAAAAATATGATAAATCTTATATTGATATACACTCATTCATTCCAACCAGATATACATCTAATTGTAATATTAGGGTGATGGTTTATCATGAAGAGTGTTTGAGTTTTGCTTCAAAGTGACTATGGAAATCCAAAATAATGTGTTGTAAAGAAGTCTCATGAAAACACCAGTCAAGAAACTTGGGGGAATGCATGTGTTCTGAAGCAGGAACTGATTGATAGAAACAAATGCCTATAAATTTGTGAACTTGTGAATAAAATATATATCCTATTGTGTGCATAAACTAAGAAAATAGTAACATAGAAGGGTTGAATAAAAATGAAAATCAAAATCCACATCATGTGCCATAGGAATTTACTTGCATTGATGTTAAACTGGGTCAGTTACTGTAGTCATATTTTTATTTGATGCACCATTCACGAAAGTTAGTTTTCAGTACTAGGAACCAAATATGTAATTCAGGTGGAATGATATTTCTGAGAATAATCTTGTAAAAAGTTGATTATAAATCTACATACATGAATATGAATGAATTTAGGGAGTGTATAAGAAGACACAAATATATCATATTTGAAAAATCTGGAGAGTATATATATATATATATATATATATATATATATATATATATATATATATATAAAACCCCCACACAGAAATTAAATAGTAGCAATATATATGCCAATCGAAATTCATCATGAAATATATATCATCCACAGCTACAAAAATATTCATTTTACTTAACATGAATTTATGTATAATGTTGTTCAACTAGGACGCTCACCCATAGATTAAATTATCAGTTACAACAGCATTTAGGAGCAATGATCTCTTCTCACAATTTGTATCTAAATAGTGAGTCACCTCACAAGAATGTACGTGTGGTACCAGGTAGGATTCTATAGTGCATAAAAAAATACATGTGCTGAATAGGCTACAGAGAAAGGGAGACAGGAATACAAACAGTTGTTAACTCTAAAACACATGGAGAACTATTTCAATTAAAAATTGACTAGATTTATAACACCTACCATTTATTATGCAAAAGGCAACTCCAAATATACAACATGCCTCCTTTGATCTGCTTGTATTTCTATTCTGTTTGGGTTATTTTTCTCCATCATATTAGGATTAGTAGTCAGAGTCTAGTAGGTTATGGGTTAGTGTCAGGGATTCAGTATTTCGAATGGAAAATTGGAAAATGAATCCAATGTGAATGCAAATATATGCTACACAAAAATCTTCCCACTCTCATCCAGAACAATGAATTGACATTACCTTCGACCAAAGTAAAATACAATTAGAGGAGTAGAGATAGAAAATCTGTGAATACATATGTGGTATGGAATATGCTCAGGAGTTCACAAACTTGGAGGTGGTAAAGGAGTTACCAAAAGTAAGGGATAGGTTAAACAGTCCAAAAATGTGGAGCTCTGCTGGCCTAAATACTTCTTGAGAAACTTCCTCTGAGGTTGGGCACTTGAAATATATGCTGTTGTCAGGAGCTTTAGCATCCTTTGAGATGAGACCATCAAAGATGGGTCTGCTTCTATGTGACCTGAAGGACATGGTTTCTTATTTCCCAATGAACATGAGGCAGCAGTGCTGAATTTACTCTTTGTAAGTAAACTGTGGCCACTGGGACCTAAGTAACTCCCCGTGTGGACTGTGAAGCCATATGGTCATCCTCCACTTTTCGTGGTGTTTCTTACTGATGCACTAGGAGTTTGGTATTTGCTTCGTGAAATACAAGGAGTTCAACTGGGACACAGTGCTGGAGGGAGTTCTGTCATGTGTGTATGGTCAGGGTCTGCAGGAGAATGCACCATCCAGGCTTCTATTTCTCAAAGCTTGCCCCCATGTCAATAGCAACCTGATTCTGAACACTTCCCTGAAACCTCTCCATATAACATTTTGCCTTACATATAAGCGTCTGCTGGCTGCACCATGTGAGTCACAAGCCATTTAGAAGTCAATTGCAGATCCACATGGCCCCACCACAGATGTTTTGTCACACACATGCCCACCACTTCTCTAAGCCGACTACTCAGCAGGCTCCAAATTACTGGCATCACAGTTCTACACCATTTTAATGAAACCCAGTCAATCAAGACAGTGTCTGATGTATTCATGAGCAGCCACAGGACATTCAAAGGTTCTCCAGTGCCACCTGGTCATGGGAATTTCAAAAATTTCATGGTATTTATGTATCCATTTTTAAAGGATGAAGTTGGAGGCACGTGGGTTTCAATTCATTCAGGCACCATTAAATTTAGAGGAAGAACATTTTAAGGAAAGCTCTGGAGAACTCTCACAGGCAAGACTTCCCAAAGAGTGGGCAAAAGATCACATGAAGTCAGGCACATTGAGGTCTACAATGTGAGGTCGATGTGTGTTTTGACTCTCAAATATGGCTGCCAAGTCTTTCAGAATAAAATCATGTGATATCCTGGCTGAGATTCCCAGTGCTCTGTGGAAATCCGCAATGGGACATCAGTTCCAAGGGAGACTCTCATGCATAGCATCCTAAAATCCCAACACAATTCATGTCAATACTTCTCTGAGGTGAGTTTCAGAACTCAGTCTCTAAGGGGAATCTCACCAGAGTTCACGCCCAGGTGGAGCCAGTCATCTCTTCCAACCACCACACAAATGACCACAAATAAAACCAAAACACTCCCACATGGCCCTCATCTTCTTTCATATAGACACTCATCATAACCTCTGGCTGAAAGTTTCTCTGAGGGGCGCAGCTCTAGAGAGTTTCCAAAATATGCTCCCTTGCCCCTCATTTGCCAAAATCATGGTGGCCTGGACACAATTTCTGTTAACCAGGAGTGATCAAATAGGCCTGCCGTTAATACTGCTCTGCTTCTTCTATTTGGGGCCTACTGACTGTCAGGTATAGATTCTTTATGTCATTTGGAGTCATGAGAAAACCCAAGAACCTCTGAAGGGTTTGAAGAACTCATTTGACCCAACGGATCCCTATTCTCACTTGATGGAGGTCAGGAACCTTACAGAGAAAGATGAGAGTCTTCATCCACAATGACTGCTATTTTTGCCATTTTGGTTTTGGATGCACACATGGGATTTTTCTTTAGATCCATCAGAATGTGAGAATCTAAGCCAGAGCCTCACAGGCCAAGAGGCTAATTCAGACATATTCTTTTCCAAAGCAATTAAGCAAAGAGCCACAGGTGATGCCCATTCACTTCCATTTGAAAACTGTTTTCTTCAGGTGTCACAAAGGGGTGGCCTGAGACAAACACCTTCCTGACATTCAGGGCAACAGAACAATAGGTAAGCAAAAGGCCCAAAGCAGGGTTTCTCCACTGAGACTTTACTGGTCACACTGATATCTGAGTTGTCTGAGACGCTCGCCATTCCCTTCAGCTATCCAGTATATGGCCATGTCACAGAGCTTGGAGGTGGTACATATCTTGGACACATAATCATGAGCCTATTCTGCAGAGTGGCCAGAATTCAGGAAGAATACAGGAGCTTAGGAAGGTAGTATGTGTTGCTCATTGACAAGGCAAGCCGCAGTCCATTCATGAATTGGGCAGGATGAATGCTGGGCATCTTTCTACTATAGAGGACACATCCATTGATGCATTTTCTTTTCTAATGTCTAGTACCATGGACACAGTGTGATACACAGAAATAGAAACAATCGCCATGTCAAATGACTTATTAGAAACAGTACACTCTAAAGCAAACAAACCACCTGTTTTACCTATCTCAGAAGATGAGACAAAGCCACAAACTGATATTCACACACACCAAGGAACCTCCTTCCCCCGAGTAGGTCTGTGACTATCGGGAGTGTCCTCTGACTGGTACGTCATAAGATTTTCCACGAAATGGCCTGTCCTGTCTCAGATCTCGTCTCCTTGGCCAACGCTCTGAAGTTGACAGGAGCCAGCAGTGAGCCTCTACCTGCTTTCTCCGGAACGGCCCCTCTTCAGAGCTTTTCTGGCATTTGGCCATCCTCACATCAGTAGGTAACAAGAAAGACTGACTCTGTCCTTGGTAAACCCAAACAAGTGAGACCACTGAGACTGGGACTTGGTCTGTCTTTGGGTGCCTGGCTTCCTGGATCCCAAATTCAGAGAGTTCCATCACCAAGCATGTGAGGTGAGATCATTTCTTTCAGGAACTTAATTAGGTCACTGACTTCGCAACAACTTTGTCCTTACAGTTGCCTCTAAGGTTCTCATGAGATCGAGGCTGGGCCTACTTCCTGTGACACATTCACAAATTAGAATGGTATATAAACCATAGTCACCCAGTAACAGCTACCACACAGACCTGGTTTGGTCTATCTTTCCAAAATTAAGAAGAGAAAGGCTGATTTAGACACATCCTTTCATCCTGACCGGGTTGTTTTCCATGGAAGATGACTCTTGCCCCCTCAGATCTTACATAGCTGCCTACATCTTCTCCTGTGATCATTTCTTCATGGAACTTTGAGTTTCTCAGCAGGTGAAAGATCCCCTACATTACTGTATTGTAAGACCAACTCTGTCTCTCCTCTCTGTAAATTTAGATTGTGGGAACAGTGTATGGTTACGGTTAATAACATGTTTGATTTGTGTTAGGAATCATTCTGCTGGATGAATAATTGTATGGGAACCCGCAATATTTATAAGAATATGTATTTGAAATATAAGTATGAAAACAGAAACCTTTGTAAGATTTGAAGCCAGGAAGGGCATTGGGCCCTTGATTGGGATATTTAGCTTTGAATTACATTCTGAACTGAGGTCTCAGATAAATCTATATAAAATGGAGTAAAACCTTGTATCTCAGATGCCTGAATGTCGAAGAGAATATCCAGTCAAAAAAGGGATAGTCAGTAGGATTAGGAAGATAGTAGGTTTAGGAAGAAAAGTGAGTCTTCGAGTTGGACCTCTAGTTCTTTAGCAATAGGGTTTTGTTTAGAGAGTGAGTGTAAGTGTCAGCACATGTGAAGAGTCAGTCACAATGATGAACTGGCAAAATATGTGGGAAAGCAGATATCAATAGATACATTAGGAAATCAGGAAACGTATAAAGTAAGTGATAGGATTAGATATTTTCAACAGGGTTGAAGTTGAATATATAATCTTAGGAAGAAACAAATATGTAGTCACCAATAGGATTGATATTTGAGAGCATTAGGCAACCTGGACATGGATGTTTTTAATAATATATACTCACTTTCAATTTAGGCTTTGGTACAATCATAAGTGTGACCTTTGCATTTGTGTGCAGAATATTACTGTGATAAAATGTATATGTAGATCAGGTGACATGAGTATTTCTTCCACCATTATGGGGAGCAATATTTTTAAAACATAATAATTAGTATTGTTGATACAAATAGGTATACCATGAGGCGATTAATATAGAGATGATGCATGAGTAGATCATACTGTGAATAAATAATATAACTGGATCCAACTTTAGAAATAGGAATTGGAATAAATTGATATCTGAAAATATACAGAAAATCTTATATTGATATTGGTATACATACATTAATTATAACCAGTTATATATCTAATGGTAATGTTAGAGTTACGGTTTATCATGAAGAGTGGGTGAGTTTTGCTTCAAAAGTGATTATCTAAATAGAAAATAATGTGTTTGTAAAGAATTCTCATGAAAAGACCAGTCAAGAAACCTGGAGGAATACATGTGTTCTGAAGCTGGAAGTGATTGAAAGTAAAACAAATGTTTTAAATTTTGAAATTTTGGATGAAATATATATCCTATGATGTGCATAAACTGCAGAAATAGTACTGTACCAGTGTTGAATAAAAATGAACGTCAAACTACACATCATGTCCCATAGGAATCTATTTGCATTGATGTTAAACTGGGTCAGTTACTGTAGGAATATTAGGATTTGTATGTACCATTTACTGAAGTTAGTTTTCAGTACTAGAAAACAAATATGTATTTCAGGTGGATGAATATTTCTGAGAATAATCTTGTGAAAAGTTGATTATAAATCCACATACATGAATATGAATGTATATAGGGAGTGTATAATAAGACACATATATTTCATACTTGAAAAAAACTGGAGAATATATATAAATATATATATATATATATATATATATATATATATATATATATATATATATATGTAACAAAACACACACAGACATTAAAATGTAGCAATATATATGCCAATGGAAATATATATCATCCACAGATTCAAAATTATTAATTTTACTGAACATGGATTTATTAATAATTTTGTTCAACAAGGAAGGTCACCCATAGGTTGAATTTTAAGATCCAACAGCGTTTAGGAGGAGTGATCTCTTCTCATAATATGTATTTGCAAAGTCATTCACCTCACAAGAATGTACATGTGAAACAAGGTAGGATTCTATATGTGCATATAAAAATACATGTGCTGAATAGACTTCGGAAAAAGGGAGACAGGGATTCACATATTTGTTAACTTTAAAAACACGTGCAGAACTATTTCAATTAAAAATTGACTAGATTTATAACACCAATCCTTTATCATGCAAAAGGCAATTCCAACGATACACCATGCCTCCTCTGAACTGCTTGTATTACTATTCTGTTTGGGTTATTTTTCTCCATCATATTAGGATTAGTAGTCAGAGTCTATTAGGGTATGGGTTAGTGTCAGGGATTCAGTATTTTGAATGAAATATTGGAAAATGAATCCAATGTATATGCAAATATGTGCTAAACAAAAATCTTCCCACTCTCATCCACAACAATGCCTTGACATTACCTTCGACCCAAGTAAGACACAATTAGAGGTGAAGAGTTAGGAAATCTGTGAATACATATCTGGAATGGAATACGCTCAGGATTTCACAACTTTGGGGGTGGTAGAACCGTTTCCAAAAGTAAGGGACATGGTAATCACTCCACAAACATGGAGCCCTGCTGGCCTAAAGACTTCTTGATAAACTGCCTCTGAGGTTGGGCACTTGAAATATATGTTGTGAGAAGCTTTAGCTTACTTTGTAGTGAGACCATCAAAGATGGGTCTGCATCTATGAGACTCGGACGACATGGTTTCTTATTTTCCAATGAACGTGAGTAAGCAGTGCTGAATTCTCTCTTTGTAGGTAAACTGTGGCCACTGGGGGCTAAGTGTCACCCCGTGTGAACTGTGAAGCCATTTGGTCCTCCTCCACTTTTCGTGGTGGTTCTTGCTGCTGCACTGGAAATTTGGTGTTTGCATCACGAAATACAACAAGATCAACTGGGACACAGTGCTGCAGAGAGTTCTGTCACGTGTGGTGGGTCAGGGTCTGCAGGAGAATGCACCAACCAGGCTTCTTTCCCACATAGCTTGCACCCTTGACCATATCAACCTGATTCTGAACATTGCCTTGAAACCTCTCCATATAACAAGATGCCTTTATAAATAAGGGTCTGCTGGCTGCACCATGTCAGTCACAAGCCATTTGGAAGCCAGTGGCAGAACCACATGGACCCACCACAGATGTTTTATTACACACCTGTCCACCACTGCTCTAGGCCCACTATTCAGCAGGATCCAACTTACTGGCATATCTGTTAAACCTTACTTTCATGAAACCCATTCAGTCAAGGCACTCTCTGGTATACACATGATCAGCAACAGGATATCCAATGATACTCCAGTGCCATCTGGTCATGGGTATTTCAAAAATATCATGGTATTTATTGAGCCATTTTTCAAGGATGAAGTTGGAGGCACTGTGGGTTTCAAGAACCATTAAATGTTGAGGAAACTCATTTCAATGAAACTCTGGAGAACTCTCATAGGCAAGGCTTCCCAAAGAGTGGCCAAAAGGTCGCATGAAGCCAGGCCCATTGAGGTCTACAATGTGAGGTTCATGTGTGTTTTGACTCTCAACTATGGCTACCAAGACTTTAAGAATAAAATCAAGGGATATCTTGGCTGAGATTCCCAGTGTTCTGTGGAAAGCCACCCTGGCCTTGATTTCAGTTTATAAGGGTGACTCTCATGCGTGGCCTCCTAAAATCCCAACACAATTCATGGCAATACTTCTCTGAGGTCAGTTCCAGAACTCAGTCTCTAATAGGATTCACAACAGAGTTCAAGCCCAGGTGGATCCAGTCATTTCTTCCAACAAACAAATGACCACAATTAAAACTGAAACACTCCCACATGGCCCTCATCTTCTTCCATGTAGACAGTCATCATAACCTCTAGCTGGAGGTTTCTATGAGGGGCACAGGAAAAGAGAGTGTCCAAAATAAGCTCGCTTGCCCATCACTTGCCTAAAGTCAGGGTGGCCTGGACTCCCTTCCTGTGAACCAGGAGTGATCAAATAGGCCTACCATTAATACTGCTCTGCTTCTCTAATTTGAGGCCTACTGACTGTGGGGCTTACTCTTTATGTGAATTGGGAGTCATGAAAAAACCCAAGTACCTATAGGCTAGAATCTGCTGGGTTTTGAAGAACTCATTTGACCCAAAGGATTCCTATTCTTACTTGATGGAGGTCAGGAACCTTACAGAGGAAAGCGAGAGACTTCATCCACAATGATCTCTTTTTTTTGCATTTTGGTTTTGGATGCACACAAGGAATCTTTTTTTAGAACCATCAGGTGCTGAGATCTAAGCTACACCCTCACAAAGGGCCAAGAGGCTGATTCAGACACATCCCTTTCAAAATAAATTACTCAAAGAGCCACAGGTGATGCCCATTCATTTCCATTAGAAACTGTTTTTTCTGGCTTCACAAATGGGTGGCCATAGGGAAATTCCTTTCTGACACTCAGTGGTACAGAACAATAGGTAAGCAAAAGGCCCAAAGGAGGGTTTCTCCACTGAGACTTTCCTGGTCACACTGATATCTAAATTTTCTGAGATGCTCGCCATTCTCTTCAGCTATGCAGTACATGGCCATGTCACAGAGCTTGGATGCGGTACATATCTTTGACACAAAACCATGAGCCTATTCTGGAGTGTAAGCAGAATTCAGAAAGAAAAGAGGAACTTAGGAAGATAGCAGGTCTTGCCCATCAATAAGGAAAGCCTCTGTCCTTTCATAAATTGGGCAGGATGAATGTTGCGAAGCATTCTTCTAGACAGTACACATCCATTCATGCATTTTGTTTTGTAATGTCTACAACCATGAACACAGTGGGATACACAGACATAGAAACACTCGCCTTGTCAAATGACTTACTAGAAACAATCCCCTTCAAACCAAAGAGACCACCTTTCCTACCTATTCTCAGATCATGAGACAAAACCACACACACAAAGGCACCTCCTTCCCCCAAGTAGGTCTGTGACTATCCAGAGTGTCCTCTGCCTGGTGGGCCATACTATGTTCCCCCAAAATGGTCTGTCTGTTCTCAAATCTGGACTACTTAGCCCACTCTGTGAAGTTGTCAGGAGCCAGCGGTGAGCCACTAAATGCTTGCTCAGGAAAGATCCCTCTTTAGATGTTTCCTGGCATTTGGCCATCCTCACATCTGTAGGTACTCTCTCCTTGATAAATCCAATCAAGTGAGACCTCTGTGACTGTTACTGGGCCTGGCTCTGGGTGCCTGGTTTCCGGGATCCCAAGTTCAGAGAGTTCCATCACGAAGTAAGTGAGGTAGGTCACTTCCTTCATGAACGGAATGAGCTCACAGCCTTGGCAACCACTTTGTCCTAACAGTTTTTTCCTAGGGTCCCATGAGATGGAGGCTGCCCCTACTTCCTGTGACTCTTTCACAAAATTGAATGGTGTATCAACCATAGGTAGCGGGTGAAAGTCCTGGTTTGGTCCATTTTCTCTACATTAAAAAGAGAGAGGTCGATTCAGACACATCCATTCATCCTGACCAGGGTTCTGGCCATGGAAGATGACTTTTGCTCTCTCAGGTCCTACATAGTAGTTTACATCTTCTTCAGGGATCATTTCTGCATGGATCTTTGAGATTCTCAGCAGGTGGAAGATACCCTACATTCCTGTATTGTAAGACAAACTCTGTCCCTGCACTGTTGTAAAGTTAGATTGAGGGAAAAGTGTATGGTTAGGGTTAATAATATGTTCGATTTGGGTTAGGAATCATTCTGCTGGGTGAATGATGGTATTGGGAACCTGCGATATTTACAAGAATATATAGGTGAAATATAAGTATGGAAACAGAAATCTAGGGAAGATTTGAAGGCAAGTAGGGCACTGGGCCCTTTAGTGGGATATTTAGCTTTGAATTATATTCTGCACAGATGTCTCAGATAAATCAATATACAATGAAATAGGATCTTCTACCTTGGATGATTGAATAACAAACAGAACATCCAGTCAAAAAGGGATAGTTCGTAGGATTAGCAAGATAGTCAGTAGGTTTAGAAAGAAGAGTTAGTATAGGATTGGTACCAAAAGTTCTTTAGCAATAGGGTTTCGGGTAGAGAGTGAATGTAAATGTCAGTACATCTGAAGAGTCAGTCACAATGATGAATTGGGAAAATATGTGGGAAAGCAGATATAAATAGAGACATTAGGAAATCAGCAAAAGTATAAAGTGTGTAATTGGTTTAGACATGTTTAACATTGTTCAGTTTGAATATATAAACTTAGGAAGAAACAAATATGTAGTCACCAATAGGATTGACTTTTGGGAGCATTAGGTCACCAGGACATGGATGTTTTTAGTAATCCATGCTCACTTTCCATTTAGGCTTTGGTAAAATAATAAGTGTGACCTTTGCATTTTGTGTCCAGAATATTATTGTAATAAAATGTATATGTAGATCAGGTGACATGAGTATTTCTTCCACCATATATGGAGCAATATTTTGTAGACGTATAAACTAGCATTTGGGTTACAAATAGGTGTACCCTGTGTCTATGAATATAGAGATAATGCATGAATAGACCATACTGTGTGCAAATAATATAACTGGTTCCACTTTAAATAATGGATTGAATTGATATCTGAAAATAAATAAGAATTCTCATATTGATATACAATCATTCATTCCAACCATTTATATATCTAATGGTAATATTAAGATTATGGTTTATTCTGAAAGGTGTGTGAGTTTTGCTTCAAAAGTGATTATGGAAATCAAAGTAATGTGTTTGGAAAGATGTCTCTTGAAAAGAACAGTCAAGAATCATGGAGGAATACATGTGTTCTGAAGCAGGAAGTGATTGAATGTGAAACACATGCCTATAAATTTGCGAACTTGTGGACGAATCATACATCTTATGATGTGCATAAACTGCAGAAATATTAATGTACCGGTGTTGAAGAAAAATGAACATCAAAATACACATCAGGTCCCATAGGAATCTACTTGCATTGATGTTAATCTGGTTCAGTTACTGTAGAAATATTAGGATTTATATACACCATTCACTGAAATTAGCTTTCAGTACGAGGAAACAAATATATATTTCAGGTGGATGAATATTCCTCAGAATAATCTTGTGAAAAGTTGATTATAAATCCACATAAATCACAAAACTTTATAAACACAAAAAACACAAGGAAATTACAATGTAGCAATATATATGCCAATCGAAATTCATCATGAAATATATATCATCCACTGAACCAAAACTATTTATTTAATGAACTTGGAATATGTATAATGTTGTTCAACTAGGAAGCTCCCCCATAGATTGAATTTTTTGTTCCAACAGTGTTTAGGAGGAGTGATCTCTTAAATGTGTATGCAAATATGTGCTACACAAAAATCTTCCCACTCTTATCCAGAACAATGCCTTGATATTACCTTCACCCCAAGTAAGACACAAATGGAGGAGAAGAGTTAGAAAATCTGTGAATACATATCTGGAATGTAAAATGCTCAGGAGTTCAAAACCTTGGAGGTTGTAGAGGATTTTCCAAAAGTAAGGGACAGGCTTGATAGACCCAACCTGATCCTTTATTAAAATTGGGAGCCATCTTGCCAAAAAGCCGTGAAAAGTTAATTTTGGCTTTACTATAAATTACTGCAAATTCTGAACCTGCTTGGAATGCCTGCCTGTGTCTTGAACTCATCCATGCCTGGCTCTCTGACCAGATAACAGCGGTCTCTGAAACTTTAGTAACACCTCATAAATATTGGCCTTCCCTGGCCAGACAACGACCCTCTCTGAGGCTCTAATGGTCCTCATTATTTCTGATGTTGGGGTCAGCAACAAAAAATGTAAACTACCATTAGTGTGATGCTTGTCAAAGTTCTGTTATCTGTAACCCCCCTTTTGTGTAACTTTCTGGGCTATATAGCTGGGCTGTAGGAAAGGTGGGGTTGCTGTCTTGTTCCCGCCATTTTGGCAGGGAGAGGCAGCCCGGCCAGTTGAAATAATAAGCTTGCCTTAATTTGATTTTAATTTGAGTCAGTGGTCTTTTCTTGCATCCTAGTCCAATATTTTGGAGTTCCCCAGCGATATGACCCTGCCCGACCAGATCACAAAACCAGAATGTTGAAAATTCTGAAGCTGGCTTTTCCTCCAGGAAACCGGGCTGGAGAGCCACTCTACGGGGTGCGCAACTTGAGATGTCCCAAGGCCTTGGAGTGTGCCTTCTGTCTTGGGAGCACTGCAGTGAACCCCTGCACTAAAACAATTAGCAAGCACCTGGTGGAGGAGGCCTCCATAGGTAAGTGGTGCCTTTATAACATCTGATATCTGGTTAAGAGAGATCTCTTCTGATGACAGAGAGGTGGCCTGGGGAGGCTCACATATACAACTGTCCAGGACAGTAATGAGAATCGTTCTGTCCTCTGTTCTGTCCTGTAGGGAATTCCTCTGGAAGGGTAGAGAGGTGACGATGGGCACGCACGTGCTCCTAGCCCGGAGCTTTAGCAAGATTTTGCATTCCTCCTCTGTTTTTCTGTTTTGGCACCTGGATTCTTTTTTTTGTGTTTGGTTCTTTGTTCTATATGTTTTTTCTTTTTTTGTTTTTGTGTGTTTTGTTGTGTGATTTCTGTGGTAAAATCTTAAGGATATTGGACGTGAACAAAGCAAGTAAGTCTGACACCCCTTTAGACTGTGTTTTAAGGAACTGCGATGAACATTACCAAACTTTGTTAAGCAGGATGAGAGAAGCCCCTAGCTGGCTGCCTGGAGCACACCCACTGCAGATGGCAATGCCTGCTGGGGAACTAAGAACTGAGTATCTCGCAGGTTAACAAGTGAAACTCCTTTCAAACCCCTTTTCCCTCCAGATCAAGAGAGTCACAACCTTTAGGCAGAGTCCCCTTGTTTTTTCTTTGTTAGCAAAGCAATAAACCTCCCTTTTTCTTTTTCTCAAAACCCTGTCCTCATTATTAAATTGGCTTTAAGTGGCTTCAAGGTCAGGAACAGAACTTTAAGTTAGAAATTTTTACACCACCCCCCCCGTCCCGGAACTTTTTGAGACCTGACTATTGAAATGGTAGAAGATGGAGCATGCTTGGGGTGAAAACAAAGCAGAAGAGCTAATCCTGTAAATAACAGGAGGAACTGAAGGACTCCCAGCAGCTGCTGAAGCCCTGTTGCTTCAGGGAATTCCCTCCTTCCTTCCCTGCACTGTAAGAATTATGCCACGTGTATATTCTTAAAAAAGAGAAAAAGAAAAGGGGGACACTAAATGCAGTAAAGTCACCATGAAGACCCTTGATTTTACCTTTCAGGTTGCTCCTCTGTGAAAACATCTGGTCCCGTTGTGGGGACATCTGTGGTGCCACTGGTGTAGGAGATTTTTCTCTTATCTGCTCTGTTTTAAAGGCTTCTGTCTATCAGACATAGTCTGGAGCTCCTTTCTGTCTGTCTTGTGTCTTTGTTTTTGGCCCTTTAAGACAAGTGCAATAATGTGTTGATATTATAAATTGTTTCTTGGAAATGATCTTAGCTGAATGTGTGTCTAAATGATGATGTTTTATTGTAACAATCTGGTATCTGAATGCATTTTTTAAGCATTGCACAATCTTGCAGTTAAGAGTCGGGTTTAGGTAATTGTTTAGTTTATGATTTCAGATAATTCATGGCAGAGAACATAAATACTTATAATGGAAAACTAAAAAACTCTACTTCCATGTTGGCAAGTAACTTCCCAATCATTCAGTCATTTTTTTCACCATTTCTGAATTGGGTAGCCTGGGAAAATGTCACTGTGCGTACCAGTGCATTAATTTGGACAAGGATAGTAAATCATAGTATGGTATCTGTTGACAAAACAAGATGTAAAGATATAAAATTTTGTGAATTGTATCTTAAATTTGTATCAAAATTTTCAACATCCTAACCTGAAAATTATGTTTAAAATGACTTCGGCCTGAGGTTTCTGCTCTGAATAGCAGTTTTTTCCTGCTCTTTCCAGACCTCAGCCATGACTTATATTGAAATGCAAATGAATGAAGCCTGTAAGCTCAGTAGGAGATTTATCTGAGCCCTAAGGGAAAACAAAAGGTAAATTGTATGATATTTACTAATTACTAGTCAGTCATTTTTTCTAAGACTTCTAATTTTTCCTTAGATTCTTTATTTTATTTATTTATTTTTTTTTGGCTCATGATTTTGATCCTACAGACCTAGGTTAATGTTTTTCTGATCAGTTCTATCCTTAACCAACTGTGGAGATTTTGAAACATTGCAATGGAGATTTCACCTATGAAAAGATACAAGGCCTTCACTATTATTATGTGTGCACATTTTTGTTATGTGTTGTATGTCTATATATATACATATGTCCGTATATTATATATATATAATACACAAATTAACATATATAAGGAGCACTCATATACAAAAGCGGACATAAAAACACATTTTAAAAAGTGGATCCAAAGATCTTTAATTCACGTGATTTAAAGGTTTCAAGTTAAATTGGATAAACAGATATATATAAATGTCTTTAAATTTAAGCTTAAAAGTTTTCCTAGGTTTTCAATAATCTAATAAAATATTACTGTCTTCAAAAGGTCTAATATGCCTTTGTTCTAGGACTTTTCCTTCAACAAAAAAAATGGTTTACACTGTTCAATACATTTGTCTAATATTTTGATAAATATGAAAAGTAAATTTGATATGGGATTACTCATTCATGAGTACTTTTTTTTTATAACTGATTAATATACTAAGGTCTGTATAAGTTTGTACTAAAGTCTGTATGAGATTGTAAAAATCAGTCATGTGTTAAAAAGATAAAAATTTCTTAAAACATAAGTTTATCCATAAAATTGTGTTTATTAAGTTATATTTTTTCCAGAACAAGCAACCATAAAAATTAAACAACTGTTTAAATAAGAACTGTTATTTTAGAGCACTGTACTGCCATTTATTTAAAAGCTAAACTTGGTTAATGTAGAAACGTCAATGTAATTGTGATGCTATTAATGTACTCATATTTTCCAGGTATACAAGCCTATAAGGTAGAAACTTTAAAAGAGCATTATATCAAGCAGGTGTTCTGAAATTTATGGTAAATATAATATATATTGGGGATTTATTTTCCTGATATCAATAAGATTTGTAAAGTTTTATGTTACTTTTTACATTGTGGAACAATTTAAATGTATTTTTAAGTTAATGAGAGCCTAATCTCTGTAAAGGTTAAAAACTTTCAGCCTTTTTTTTAATTCATTTTTTAAATGTGATATCATATGGCATTAGCTAATGTTCATGTGACCTCAAACAATTTATGTAAACTTTATAAAATGTTATTTAAAAAACAAAGATCAGCTTTAGAACTAAAACACTTAAGATTTATAAAGAGCCCTGCCTTACCTGAGATAAGGCTCTGTGTCCCATCTTACCACATGTGAGAATGACTACAAAAGCAGTAGGTCAGATTGTATTTCATTTAATGTTTTGTTCAAATGTTTTCTCTTTTTTTCTGTCAAGATTACTAGGATCTCAAACAGGGGTTATAATGTATAATTCAGCCAAAAAATTCAGGGTAGCTATTACATGTACTAAGTATTTTTACTCTTGTTAAAAAATTTTATTTTTTAATTTCCTTATAAGTGATCTAAAGATTCCATGTTAGTGTTTTACAGAAGTGTTGCTTTAAGAACACAGAATGGGTTAATTTAAGATAATAAGTCATCACCTACAAGACAGACAGAATAATAAGATCCCAATTAATAATAAGACAAATAATTATAAAGTTATAGACATTAAAGTCCTGTACTCTTAATATAAGGCTTTTTAAATTTATTGGCTTGATGTTTAAGATTAAGATTTAAAATTAAATTTAAATGAAAAGGGCCAGAAAACCAATATTTGGCTCTGAGTCAGTCTGAATCCAGGGAACAGGGGACTTCTCTAAGAGCTTTGCAACTCTGGGCCACAAAACCTCCTGATCAGGGAGATTAAGGAGACCACTGGAGAACAGAAAGCCAATCAGTGCATTATCTACAAAGAGGCGAGTTATCAGAGAAGGGAGACAACCCTGATGCTTCCGAGGAAAGCCACATGGTCAAGCATGACCTGGACCCACCTAGCGCCAATGGCACTAGCGGAACGGAGAAGCTGCTCTCAAGTTTCCCCAGGAATTACTCCCATAAAAGCTCAGCTGACTGTTAACAATAGATAGAAACAAAAGTCCGTTTGACTGCTTCATCTTAAACACTTAGCAAAGACAGTAAAACGCAAAATACATTCATTCCTGGGCATTTTAAATAATAATAATTATATTTTAAGGTATACACTTTATGTTAACCTCCCAAAATAAGGAAGACTGGAGGCTACAAAGATGGATTCTCAGACAGGAATGCCTGATAACTGTAAAAAGAGACTATCAGGAGGAGCTGCCAGAGGCAGATATTTTTAGTTTAAGGTCTACAGATATTCCTAACCTACACAAGTAGGCTTGGTGTTTGCTAGTACGATTATCCAGCCATGAGTAACAGAATTAAGGGTTTCTCTATTAGACACAGAGGTCATACTAGAAAAAGGATTTTGCAAGATCAGATGACATTAAATTATTAAACTGTATCTTATGGGGAGGGACAACTGTAACACTAAAAGTTAAATATGAAATTGACTGTCCTGATACCTGGGTAAATTAAAGACTGGTGAGGGAAGTTCATACAGTGACATGTTCCAGCTGCTGCAACATTTATTCAGTACTCATGGTATTTATTTCTCTCATAGAAGAACCCATCCCCAGATAACTTTACAACCTGTTCTTCCCCAACCAGACTTCAAAATGTACTGACTTCTAAAAGGCAACTCATGTCCCTCACGCCATGACCCCTCACGTCACCATCTCTCAGCTCAGAAGGAGCCAAAATGAGAGATGCCTCTATATTTACAACAGTGGAGCCAAAAATAAATAGACTATCAATATAAGTGATTAATTAAGTCAGGCAATATCAGGGAGATCGGTTTTCGGTAAGTTCTAAAAATTTGGAGACTGTTACCTGAGGGATTATAATTTCCTCAGTGCTCTTCCCCTACCCTATCAAAGATTTGAAAGGGACACATAAGAACAGGGGGATAATAGACCCAACTTTAATTTTATTAGAATTGGGAGCCATCTTGCAACAAAGCCATGAAAAGACAATTTTTGCTTTACTATAAATTACTGCAAATTCTGAACCTGCTTGGAATGCCTGCCCGTCTTTTGAACTCACTCATGAATGACTCTCTGATCAGATAGCAGCCCTCTCTTAAACTTTAGTGACACCTCATAAATATTGGGCTTCCATGGCCAGTAAATTACCCTCTCTGAAGCTCTCATGGTCCTCATAAATTTTGATTTTGGGGATAGCAAAAAAAAAATGTAAATTACCATTAGTGTGATGCTTGTCAGAGTTCTGTTATCTGTAACACCCCTTTTGTGTAACTTTCTGGGCTATAAAGCTGGGCTGTAGGAATGATAGTGTTGCTGTCTTGTTCTGGCCATTTTGGGAGGGAGAGGCAGCACAGACGTTGAAAATAATAATTGCTTGCTTTAATTTGATTTTAATTGGAGTCAGTGTTCTTTTCTTACATCATGGTCTAACAGGTAAACACTCCACAAACGTAGATCTCTGCAGACCTAAAGACTTCTTCAGAAACTGCCTGTGAGGTTAGGCACTTGAAATATATATTGTTCTAAGGAGCTTTAGCTTCCTTTCTAGTGAGACCATCAAAGCTGGGTCTGCATCTATGTGACTGAAATGCATGGTTTCTTATTTTCCAATGAACATGAGGCAGCAGTGCTTAATTCTCTCTTTGTAGGTAAACTGTGGCCATTGGGGGCTCAGTGTCTCCCCGTGTGGACTGTGAAGCCATTTTGTCATCCTCCATTTTTGTGGTGTTTCTTGCTGCTGCACTGGGAGTTTGGTAGTTGCATCACGAAATACAAGGAGTTCAACAGGGACACAGTGCTGGTGGGAGTTCTGTCACATGTGGTGGGTCAGGGTCTGCAGGAGAATGCACCAACCAGGCTTCTATCCCACATAGCTTTCTCCTTGACCATAGCAAGCTGATTCTGAACATTGCCTTTGAAACCTCTCCATATAACAAGATGCCTTTACATATAAGGGTCTGCTGGCTGAACTTTGTCACCCACAAGCCATTTGGAAGTCAATTGGAGATCCACATGAACCCACCACAAATATTTTATCACACACCTGCACACCACAGCTCTGGGCCCACTACTCAGCAGTCTCCAACTTACTGGCATCTATGTTCTTTACCATTTTCATGAAACCCAGTCAATCAAGTCACAGTGTGGTACACTCATGATCAACAACAGGAGATCCAAAGGTTCTCCAGTGCCACCTGATCATGGGAGTTTCAAAAATATCAGCATATTTATTTAGCCACTTTTCAAGGATGAAGTTGGAGGCACTGTGGGTTTAAATTCATTCAGGACCCATTAAATTTTGAGGAAGCTCATTTCAATGAATGCTCTGGAGAAATCTCAAAGGCAAAACTTCACAAAGAGTAGCCAAAATGTCACATGAAGGCCTGACAATTGAGGTCTACAATGTGAGGTCCATGTGCGTTTTGATTCATTACTATGGCTGCCAAAACTTTCAGAATGAAATCATGTGATATCCTGCCTGAGATTCGCAGTGCTCAGTGCAAAGCCACCCTTGGCCTAGATCTCAGTTTCCAAAGGCGACTGTCAAGCGTGGCCTCCTAAAATTCCAACACAATTCAGGGCAATACTTCTCTGAGGTCAGTTCCAGAACTCAGTCTCTAAGGGGAATCACACCAAAGTTCAAGCCCTGGTGGACCAAGTCATCTCTTCAAACTGCCAGACCAATGAACACAATTAAAACCATAACACTCCCACTTGGCCCTCACCTTCTTCCATAGAGACACTCATCATAACCTCTGGCTGGAGGTTTCCATGAAGGGCGCAGCCCAAGAGAGTGTCCAAAATAAGCTCCCTTGCCCATCATTTGCCTAAACTCAGGGTGGCCTGGACACCCTTCCTGTGAACCAGGAGTGATCAAATAAGCCTGGCGTTAATACTGCTCTGCTTCTACAATTTGAAGCCTACTGACTGTCAGGTATAGATTCCATATGTTATTTGGAGTCATGAGAAATCCAAAACACATATGGGCTAGCTTCTGCAGGGCTTTGAAGAACTCATTTGACCCAAAGGATCCCTATTCTCACTTGATGTAGGTCAGGAACCCATCAGAGTAAGGCAATAGACTTCATACACAATGAATGATCTTATTGCCATTTTGGTTTTGAATGCACACATGGGATCTTTCTTTAGATCCATCAGGTGCTGAGAATCTAAGCCACAGCCTCACACAGGGCCAAGAGGCTGATTCAGACACATCCCTTTCTAAAGCAATTAACCAAAGAGCCACAGGTGATGCCCACTTATTTCCAATTGAAAACATTTTTCTTCAGGATTCACAAAGTTTGGCCTGAAGCAAAGACCTTCCTGACATTCAGGGCAACAGAACAATAGGTAAGCAAAAGGCCCAAAGAAAGGTTTCTCCACTGAGACTCCCCTAGACACACTGATATCAGAGTTTTCTGAGATATTCGCCATTCCATCCAGCTATCCTGTACATGACTATGTCACTCAGCTTGGAGGTGGTACATATCTTGGACACAAAATCATGAGCCTATTCTTGAAAGTGAGCAGAATTCAGGAAGAAATCAGGAACTTAGTAAGATAGTAGATGTTGCCCATCCATAAGGCAAGCAGCAGTCCACTCATAAATTGGGCATAATGAATGCTGGAAAGATTTCTACTAGACAGGACACATCCATTGATGCATTCTCTTTTCTAATGTCTACAACCATGAACACAGTGGGATATCCATACATGCAAAAAATCGCCTTGTCAAAGGACTTACTAGAAACAGTTCACTCCAAACCAAACAAACAGCCTTTCCTACATATTCTCAGAACAAGAGACTAAACCACAAAATCACACACACACCCACAAACTCACCTCCTTCATTCAAGTAGGTCTGTGACTATCCGGAGTGTCCTCTGACTGGTGAGCCATACTATGTTTCCCCTGTCCTCTCTCAGATCTGGTCTCCTTGGCCAACACTGTGAAATTTTCAGGAGCCAGTGGTGAGCCACTACCTGCTTTCTCAGGAAAGTCCCATTTTCAGAGCTCTCCTGGCATTTGGCAAATCTCACATCAGTAGGTACCAAGGAAGACTTTCTCTGTTCTTGGTTATTCCAAACAACTGAGCCCACTGGGAAAGAAACTGTGACTGACTCTGGGTGCCCTCTTCCTGGATGTCAAGTTCAGAGAGATCCATCACCAAGGAAGAGAGGTACGTTGCTTCATTCAGAAATTGAATGAGGTTACTGCCTTGGCAACAACTTTGTCCGAACAATTGCTTCCAAGGGTCCCATGAGATGGGCAATTCTCCTACTTCTTGGGACACTTTCACAAGTTAGAATGGTATATCAACCTTAGGCACCTGGGAACAGCTATCCACACAGGCCTGGTTTGGTCCATCTTCTCTACATTAAGAAGAGAGAGGCTGATTCAGACACAACCCTTCATCCTGACCAGGTTGTTTGCCATGGAGGATGACTTTTGCTCTCTCAGGTCCTTCATAGCTGCTTACAAATTCTCCAGGAATCATTTCTGCATGGATCTTTGAGTTTCTCAGCAGGTGGAAGATCCCCTACATTCCTGTATTGTAAGACCAAGTCTGTCCCTGCTCTTCTGTAAAGTTAGATTGACTGAACAGTGTATGGTTAGGGTTACTAACAGGTTTGATTTGGATTAGGACTCATTGTGTGGGATGAATAATGGTATTGGGAAACTGCGATATTTACAAAAATATAGAGGTGAAATATATGTATGAAAACAGAAATCTATCTAAGATTTGAAGCCCAGAAGTGCATTGGGCCCTTGATTGGGATACTTAGCTTTGAATTATGTTCTGCACTGATGTGTCAGATCAATTGAAATACAATGGCTTAGGACCTTGTACCTTGGATGATTGAATGTCGAAGAGAACATCCAGTAAAAAGGATAGTCGGCAGGATTAGGAAGATTCTCGGTAGGTTTAGAAAGAAGAGTGAGTACAGGATTTGGACCAAAAGTTTTTTAGCAATAGGATTTCGGGTAGACAGTGAAAGTTAATGTTCACACATGTGAAGAGTCAGTCACAATGATGAACTGGGGAAAATAGGTAGGAAAGCAGATATCAATAGAGACATTACGAAATCAGGCAAAGTATAAAGTGAGTGATAGGATTAGATATTTTGAACAGGGTTGAGTTTGAATATATAATCTTAGGAAGAAACAAATTTGTAGTGACCAGTAGTATTGATATTTGAGAGCATTAGGCAACCTGGACATAGATATTTTAGTAATCCTTGGTCACTTTCCATTTAGGCTTTGGTACAATCTTAAGTTTGACCTTTGCTTTTTTGTTTAGAATATTACTGTGAAAAAAAATGTATATGTAGATCAGGTGACATGACTATTTCTTCCACCATTTCTAGGAGCAATATATTGAAGACGTATAAATTAGTATTCGGGGTACAAAGAGGTGTACCTTTGTGTATGCATATAGAGATAATGCATGAATAGACCATACTGTGAATAAATGATATGTCTGGTTCTGACTTTAAATAATGGATTGAATTTATATCTGAAGATATATAGGAAATCTTATATTGACATAAAATCATTCACTCCAACCAGTTATATATCTAATGGTGATATTAAGGTTTTGGTTTATCATGAAGGGTGTGTGAGTTTTGCTTCAATTGTGATTATGAAAATCGAAAATAATGTGTTTGGAAAGAAGTCTCATGAAAAGACCAGACAAGAAATATGGAGGAATACATGTGTTCTGAAGCAGGAAGTAATTGATAACCAAATGCCTATAAATCTGAGAAATTGTGGATGAAATATATATCCTATGATTTGCAAAAACTGAGAAAATAGTAATGTACCAATGTTGAATGAAAATGAACATCAAAATACACATCATGTCCCATAGGAATCTACTTGCATTGATGTTAATCTGGGTCAGTTACTGTACAAATATTAGGATTTGTAAGCACAATTTACTGAAGATAGTTTTCAGTACTAGGAAAAAAATGAATATTTCAGGTGGATGAATATTTCTGAGAATAATCTTGTGAAAAGTTGATTATAAATCCACATTCTTGAACATGAATGAATTTAGGGAGTGTATATAAGATACATATATTTCATATTTGAAAAATCAGGAGAGTGTATACACACACACACACACACACACACAACACACAGACATTAAATTGTAGGAATATAGATGCCAATCATAATTCATCATAAAATATATAGCATCAACAGATCCAAAAATATTCATTTTACTGAACATGAATTTATGTATGATGTTGTTCAACTAGGAAGCTCACCCACAGTTTGAATATTCAGTTCAAACAGCGTTTAGGAGGAGTGATCTCTTCTCCCACTTTGTATCTGCCAAGTCAGCCACCTCACAAGAATTTACGTGTAGCACCAGGTGGGATTCTATATGTGCATATAAAAATAAATGTGGTGAATAGGCTACAGAGAAAGGGCGACAGGAATTGACATATTTATTAACTTTAATAACACATGGAGAACTATTTCAATTAAAAATTAACTAGATTTATAACACCTACGCTATTTCATGCAAAAGGCAACTCCAACTATAAAAAACGCCTCCTCTGAACTGGTTGTATTTCTATTCTGTTTGGGTTATTTTTCTCCATCCTATTAGGATTAGTAGGTAGAGTCTAGTAGGATATGTGTTAGTGTCAGGCATTCAGTATTTCCAATGGAAAATAGGAAATTGAATCCAATGTGTATTCAAATATGCGCTACACAAAAATCTTCCCACTCTCATCCAGAACCATGCCTTGACATTACCTTTGCCTCAAGTAAGACACAATTAGAGGAGAAGAGTTAGAAAATCTGTGAATAGATATCTGGAATGTAAAATGCTCAGAAGTTCACAAATTTGTAGGTGGTAGAGGAGTTTCTAAAAGTAACGGACAGGTTAAACACTCCAAAAACATGGAGCTCTGCTGGCCTAAATACTTTTTGCGAAACTATCTCTGAGGTTGGGCACTTGAAATATATGTTGTTTTCAGGAAATTTAGTTCCTTTGTAGAGAGACCATCAAAGCTGGGTCTGCATCTGTGTGACCTGGAGGACATAGTTTCTTATTTTCCAATGAACATGAGGCAGCAGTGATGAATTCTCTCTTTGTAGATAAACTGTGGCCAATGGGGGCTAAGTGTCTCCCCGTGGGGACTGGGAAGCCATTTGTTCGTCCTCCACTTTTCCTGGTGTTTCTCACTGCTGCACTTGGAGTTTGGTATTTGCTTGACAGAATACACGGAGTTAAAATGGGACACAGTGGTGGAGGCAGTTCTTTAAGATGTGGTGAGTCAGGGTCTGCAGGAGAATGCACCAACCAAGGTTCTATCCCACATAGCTTGCCCCCTTGAGAATAGCAACATGATTCAGAACATTGCCCTGAAACCTCTCCATATAACAAGATGCCTTTACATATAAGGGTCTGCTGGCTGCACCATGTCAGTCACAAGCCATTTGGAACCAATGGCAGATCCACATGGCCCCACCACAGATGTTTTATAACACAATTGCATACCACTGCTCTAGGCCCACTACTCACCAAGCTCCAACTTACTGTCATCTCTTTTCTACACCATTTTCATAAAACCCAGTCAATCAAGGCAGTGTCTGGTATACTCAGGATCAGAAACAGGACATCAAAAGTTTCTCCAGTTCCACCTGGTCATGGGAATATCAAAAATTTTATGGTAATTATCTAGCCATTTTTCACGGATGAAGTTTGAGGCTCTGTGGGATTCAATTAATTCAGGAACCATTAAATGGTGAGGAAGCTAATTTTAATGAAAGCTCTGCGCACTCTCACAGGCAAGGCTTCCCTAAGAGTGCGAAAATGTCACATGAAGCCACGCCCATTGAGATCTACAATGTGAGGTCCATGTGTGTTTTGAAACTCAAATTTGGCTGCCAAGTCTTTAAGAATAATTTCATGTATTATCCTGGCTGACATTCCCAGTGTTCTGTGGAAATCCAACCTGAACCTAGATCTCAGGTTCCAAGGGTGACTCTCATGCATGGCCTCTTAAAATCCCAAGAAAATTCATGGAAATACTTCTGTGAGGTCAGTTCCAGAACTCAGTTTCTAAGGGAAATCACAGGAGAGTTCAATCCCAGGTGGACCCAGTCATTTCTTCCAACCGCCATACAAATGACCACAATTAAAACCAAAACACTCCCACATGGCCCTCATCTTCTTCCATATAGACACTCTTTATTACGTCTTGATGGAGTTTTACATGAGAGGCACAGCCCAAGACAGTGTCCAAAATACGCTCCTGCTCCCCTCATTTGCCTAACGTCAAGGTGGCCTGGACACACTTCCTGTAAACCAGTTGTGATCAAATAGACCTGCCATTAATACTGCACCCTTTTCCAATTTGAGGCATACTGGCGGTGTGGTTTAGATTCTTTTTGTGAATTGGAGTCATGAGAAAACCCAAGCACCTCTGCAGAGACATGAAGAACTCATTTGACCCAAAGGATCCCTATTCTCACTTGATAAAGGTCAGGACCCTAACAGAGGAAGGTAAGAGAATTTATTCAATTTGGTTTTGGATGCACACATGGGATCTTTCTTTAGATCCATCAGGTGCTGAGAATCTAAGCCACTGCCTCACACAGGTCCAAGAGGCTGATTCAGACACATACCTTTCTAAAGCAATTAAGAAAAGAGCCACAGGTGATGCCCATTTATTTCCATTTGAAAACTGTTTGCTTCAGGCTTCCCAAAGGGGTGGCCTGAGGCAAAGACATCCTGCTATTCAGGGAAACAGAACAATAGTTAAGGAAAAGGCTCAAAGCAGCGTATCTCCACTGAAACTTTCCTGGTCACAGTGATATCTGAGTTTTCTGAGATGCTGGACATTCCGTTCAGGTATCCTGTTCATGGCCATGTCACAGAGCTTGGAGGTGGTACATATCTTTGACACAAAACCAAGAGCCAATTCTGAAGAGTGGTCAGAATTCAGGAAGAAAACTGGGACTTAGGAAGATCGTAGGTGTTGCCCATCCATATGGCAAGCCGCACTCCATTCATAAATTGGGCATGATGAAAGTTGTTAAGCTTTCTAATAGAGAGGACACATCCATTGATTCATTCTCTTTTCTGATGTCTACAACCACGGACATAGTCAGATACACAGACTTAGAAACACTCACCTTGTCAAATGACTTACTAGAAACAGTTCACTCCAAACCAAACAAACCTCCTCAGAACATAGACAAAAGCACACACCCACACTCACAAAGGCACCTCTTCCCCCAAGTCGGTCTGTGACTACCCTGAGTGTCCTCTGACTGGTGGGTGATACTATGTTCCCTGGTAATGGTCTGAACTGTCTCAGATCTGGTCTCCTTGGCCAACTCTGTGAAGCTGTCAGGAGCCAGCAGTGAGCCACTACCTGCTTTGTCAGGAAAGGCCCCCTTTTTAGACCTTTTCTGGCATTTGGCCATCCTCACATCAGTCGGTACCAAGAAGACTGACTCTGTCCTTGGTGATTCCAAACAAATGAAACCACTGGGACTGGGACTGTGCCAGGCTCTGGGTGCCTGGCTTCCTGGATCCCAAGTTCAGAGAATTCCATCAGCAAGGAAAAGAGGTAGGTCACTTACTTCAAGAACTGAATGAGGTAACTGCCTTGGCAACCACTTTGTCCTAACCGTTGCTTCCAAGGTTCCCATGAGATGGAGGCTACCCATACTTTCTGTGACACTTTCACAAGTTAGAATTGTATATCAAACTTAGGCACCAGGAAACAGCTCTCCACACAAGCCTGGTTTGGTCCATCTTCTCTACATTAAAAAGAGAGAGGCTGATTCAGACACAACCCTTCATCCTGACCAGGATGTTTGCCATGGAAAATGATTTTTTGAAAGATAACTTTTGCTCTCTCAGGTCCTTCATAGCTGCCTACATCTTCTCCAGGGATCATTTCTGCATGAAACTTTGAGGTTCTCAACAGGTGCAAGATCCCCTACATTCCTGTATTGTAAGAACAAATCTCTCTCTGCTCCTCTGTTAAGTTAGATTGAGTGAACAGTGTATGGTTAGGGTTAATATCATGTTCGATTTGGGTTAGGAATCATTCTGCTGAAAAAATAATGGTATTGGCAACCTGTGATATTTACAAGAATATACAGGTGAAATATAAGTTTGAAAACAGAAATCTAGGTAAGATTTGAAGCCCATTAAGGCATTAGGCCCTTGAGTGGGATATTTAGCTTTGAATTATATTCTACACAGATGTCTCATATAAATCAATATACAACGGCAAAGGAACTTTAACCTTGGATGATTGAATGCGGAAGAGAACATCCAGTTTAAAAGGGATAGTCGGTAGGATGAGGATGATAGTCCGTATGTTTAGAAAGAAGAGTGAGTACAGGAGTGGGACCAAAAGTTCTTTAGCAATATTTTTTCGGGTAGAGAGTGAATGTAAATGTCAGCACATATGAAGAGTCAGACAGAATGATGAACTGGAGAAAATATGTAGTAAAGCAGATATCAATAGAGAAATTAGGAAACCAGGCAAAGTATAAAGTAAGTGAAAGGGTCAGACATTTTCAACATGGTTGAGGTTGAATATATAATCTTAGGAAGAAACAAATATTTAGTCACCAATAGGATTGATATTTGAGAGCAGTAGGCAACCTGGACATGGATGTTTTACTAATGCATGCTCACTTCCATTTAGGCTTTGGCACAATCTTAAGTGTGACATTTTCTTTTTGTGTCCAGAATAATACCGTCATAAAATGTATATGTAGATCAGGTGACATGAGTATTTCTTCCAAAATTTCTGGGACCTCAATTTGAAGATTAATAAATTAGTATTCAGGTTACAAATAGATGTACCCTGTGTCTATGAATATAGAGATAATGCATGAATAGACCATACTGTGAATAAATAATATAAGTGGTTCCAATTTTAATAATTGATTGAATTGATATCAGAAAATATACAGGGAATCTTATATTGATATACAATAATTTATTCCAACCAGCTACACATGTAATCGTAATATTAGGGTTATGGTATATCATAAAGTTTGTGAGTTTTGCTTCAAAATAATTATGGAAATCGAAAATAATGTGTTTGGAAAGAAGTGTCATGAAAAGACCAGTAAAGAAACAAGGAGGAATACATGTATTCTGAAGCAGGAAATGATTGAAAGTGAATCAAATGCCTATAAAATTGTGAACTTGTGGATGAAATATATATCCTATGATGTGCATAAACTGATAAAATAGTAATTTACCAGTGTTGAATAAAATGAACTTCAAAATACTCATCCTGTCCCGTAAAAATCTACTGCATTGATTTTAAACTGGGTCAGTTACTGTAGAAATATTAGGATTTTATGCACCATTCACTGAAGTTAGTTTTCAGTATTAGGAAACAAATATGTAGTTTAGGTGGATGAATATTTCTGAGAATAATCTTGTTAAAATTTGAATATAAATCCACATATTTGAACATGAATGAATTTAGATAGTGTATATAATACACATATATTTCATATTTTGGAAAATTTGGAGAGTTTGTATATATATAAATATATATATATATAGAGAGAGAGAGAGAAAGAGAGAGAGTTTGTATATATATATATATATATATATATATATATATATATATATATATATATATATATATATACACAAACAAACACACACACACAGATATTTAAAAGTAGCTGTATATATGCCAATTGAAATTCATCATGAAATATATATCAACCACAGATGCAAAAATATTTATTTTACTGAACATGGAGATATATATATATATATATATATATATATATATATATATATATATATATATAATGTTGTTCAACTAGGAGGCTCACCCATAGTTTGAATTTTCAGTTCCAACAGCGTTTAGGAGAAGTGATCTCTTCTCACAATTTGTATCTGCCAAGTCAGCTCACCTCACAAGAATATACGTGTGATACCAGGTAGGATTCTATATGTGCATATAAAAATACAAGTGATGAATAGGCTACAGAGAAAGGGAGACAGGGATTCACATATTTATTAACTTTAAAAACACATGGAGAAATATTTCAATTAAAAATTAACTAGATTTATAACACCTATGCTATATCAAGCAAAAGGCAAGTCGAACTATACACCATGCCTCCTCTGAACTGCTTGTATTTCTATTCTGTTTGGGTTATTTATCTCCATCATATTAGGATTAGTAGTCATAATCTAGTAGGTTATGGTTTAGTGTCAGGTGTCCCGGCCGGCCGAACACATCAACCTGGACGTCGAACCTAGTTGGGGAGGAATGAAGGGACAAGAGACATGAGAGATGACAGCCAGATAGGAGTTCTGATCATGCTGCAAACATTTATTGTTCTCACAGGGTATTTAATGCTGTGGACGGGAAAGATCTCTTATCAGCAGTTGCTGGATGTCTTCACAGGGTGAGATAAACTTAGGATATTTTAGGAAGACAGATGGCCGCAGGATGTCTCAGGGAGATAGAAGGCTGCATGATGTCTTCCAGGCAGGATGTCTCCCAGGGGGTTGTTCTTGTAAGAGTCAGGCTGTTCATTGAAGGAGAACTCCCTTCTAGCCCCTGACCTTTCCCCCTTTCTTATACAAAATATTTCACCATACCTTACCTGCCAATGTTTTAGGGGGTGATAGAGGTTCTGTTTGTCTAGGAGGTCTTAGAATATCTCCTGATCCGAGTGAGCATGTTTATTAGGAGATTTCGTGGTGGCCTTGGCATGTTTTTGGAGGAGACGGCTTTCATTGAAAAGCATGCCAACTGCCATGCACCAGAGCGTGCAACTCAGAGGTTTTGTATTTCAAGATCTGTGGATCCTTCCTCCTGCAGTCCTTCCTGCACCCTCCGTTATTATGGCCTAACGTCCTCACTCCATGGGTGTGTCCTTCCTCTAACGTCCTCACTTTATGGGTGCGGAGGGGCCCATGGAAGATGAACCCTTATGGCAATGGCAGAAGATGGTTGGTCAGAGCTGTTACTTAGAGTTTTATGTAAGAAAGAGAGATCTGTGGGGATGTAAACTTAAGAAATAAGCCTGTGAGAAGGGTAGAACATCCTTTTAAATGTTGGCAGTGCAGTCTTCCATCTCCAGATGATGATAGTTGACCTGAATGGGCTTAGAGGCCAAACTATGAATCTGTTCTTTAATAAATTGTACCAGCCTGTTTATAGTGCAGGGTCCTATGGACACCAATAAAAGTAAACCCAACAAATGGCCTAATATGGGAAGATGGTAGGGTAAAAATCCATTAAGCCCAGTCCAGAGGGGATTTTCAAATATTTCCCTTCATATCTTTTCTTGATCTTCTTGAAGGTGCTTAATTTTAGTGCATACTATGCCTGATTTATTGGCATAAAAGCAATAAGGCCAAGCAAATACCTCCCTGAATAGCTGTCAGCAAATCTAAGCCTCGTCTGTTTTGAAGAAACACTTCTGCCAGGGAGTCTATTTGGTCCTGTAAATCTTTAATGGTTCCTGATAGAGTTTGTACATCATTTATAAGTTGTTGAGACAGGCGATGGTAAGAGTGTATAGCTGTGCCTAAGCCAGCTGTACCTGTGCCCACAGCAGCTGTTATTCCATTCCTGGCAAAGAGTGGTAAGACCTGTATTGCCCGCCTGTGTCTTTTGACTAAAGTGTCTAGGCTAGGAATGGGTAGAGGTTGGTCTCATGGGACAATAGTTATATCGGGGAGTAATAAGGTAAGAACACAGCCACCGGTCCAATTCGCTGGAAGCCTGGGGAAAGCCGAGTTTCCTCCACACATTAAAACTGTGCCATTGGGGGGACCAAGAGATGGGGTGGGTGAGGAACAATTTTGTACTGTTGAGCAATTTCCAAAAGAAGAAACTCCAACATCAATATCATTGGTATTATACTGCATCACGCCTAAAAGACATAATGTAAAAGTACCTATGGACCTTACTTTAAAAGGAAATCCGGGTTGGCATGTATTATCATTGTCTATGATAGAATTAATTAGAACTGCCATAGGCATGATTGCCCCTGTGGTCATGCAGAGCCAGCAATCACCAGCAAGGGTTTGGTTGGAATTATTAAGCAAGGAGAAGGTAGTTTCCAAAATTTCTAATGTATTGGTATCTAAACCTGGAGCTGGGATTTAGTCTACATTAAGGGATGATATGTGAGCTCAGTGATTTGGGGTTTCAAAAGTTTGATTATCTGAGGATGCTTGACAGCAGCAGTGGGACTCCACCATGAGAGAATGCTCTAGGGGCCTTAATGGGCCATCAGGAGGGTTTACCAATAGTGCCTTGGCACCCAGCTGACTGTAGATTGGTGTATTTGCCTTCTTCTCCCCGGTCAAAGAGAACGGGGGTATAATGAATAGTGGTCTCCCCTGCTGAATGAGTTTTAGTTAGGGAGGCTTCAAAAAATTGTTCTCCCTGCTTGTTAACACAAATTGAGGGTGATACATAAGAAGAGTCATGCATCGCCTGGGTATGCATACAGGTTGCAGAACAATTTTGGAGAGCTTCACTTGTACTAGGGGGAATAATCTTTGGCTTATTAACACATACCCATTTAGGCTGATGAACTCCTCCGAGTTTATGGTCAACCTCGGCACGGAGGTAAGCCACTTTATTCACACAGTCAGCAGTCTTGGTACAACTAGTGGGAGCCTGAGTCCAAGATCCTCCCTTGCATTCGCAGGGGTGGCCAAAAAGGTACTCCATGATGTTGGAAGGTGGAGGACCAAGGCCTCCTTGTACAAACCTGTTCAGCAGAAGTGCCTTAAGCAGGATCCTCACACAGATTGTTGGCTGCATCTGAAAAGAGGAAAATTTGTCCTCAGGGGGAGTGCCTCCATCCCTGTGTTGAGGTAAGTCATTAACCTGTTTAACCAGGCATTCTGGTAACCGTCTTGGAGCTGCTTGCTCTTGGTCCAAAACATAAGCTGAGCCTCCTCCCCAGATGAGGACAGGACCTGGGCCTTTCCATTTATTTGTAAGGGGATTGCACCAAATAACAGGTGGACGAACAGAATTGGACGAGGGATGCCAGTGTCTGTCTGCAGCCGAATGGCCTTCACTGTATAGGGTAAGAAAAATAAGGGCAAATAGTGCATTGTTAAGGGATGCCTGAGAGTGGTAAATACAAAAGCGGAAGCCATAAAGTGGGTTAGCCAAGTTTTTAAGGTAAGGTCGGCACGTTCCACAATTCCTTGGCACTGAGGTTTGTATGGAATTTCAGTAATATGACAAATTTGCAAGGTAACACAAAACTGTTTAAACTTGGCACTGGTATATGCAGAACAATTATCTGTTTTAATATGTATTGGATTACCCATTATGGAAAAGGCTAAAACAAGATCAGAAAGGATATCTTTTGTAGCCTCTCCAGAATGTGGTGATGCAAAAATAAAGCCGCTGAAGGTATCAATAGAAACGTGTATATATTTGGTTTTTTGATATTCAGGAAAATGAGTAACATCCATTTGCCAAAACTGATTGGGCAGTAATCCTCGGAACTTAACTCCCAAGTTTTGAATGAGGAGGGAGACAGTGCAACCAGGGCATGATTTTACTATCTCTCGTGCCTGATGCCTGGTAATTTTACAAAGTAATCGAAGGCTCTGGGAATTTATATGGCGAAGATTGTGTAACTCCGTGGCCTTTTGAATGGAGCCAATAAAAATTGGAAAGATGGTACGAGTTGTTGCATCAGATTGGGCATTACCTTTTCTTAGAGGGCCGGGAACATCAGAGTGTGCCCTGATGTGTCCTAATAAAAATGGGTGTTGTCTGGCCTGAATTAGCTGCTGAAGCTGGTGAAACAGAAAGGCCACATTGGAAGAAGACTTTATGATGGGTGAAATCTCCAGCAGGGGCACAGAATGAGCAATGTAGGCACTGTCTGTATAAATATTAACAGGATTATCAAAAATGTTATAAAAACTTGTGTTATGGCAAAGAATTCCACAAACTGTGCTGACTGATAGACAATATCAAAGGTGGTAGGCTTGTTATTGACAACAAAGACCGCATGGCCGTTACTGGAACCATCTGTAAAGACAGTAAGGGCAACAGGAATGGGAGCCTTTTGAGTAATTTTGGGATAAATAAATGGATGTAACTGGACAAAATGTAAAAGGGGGTCAATGGGGAGGTGGTTATTAATTGTTTTCAAAAAGCCTGATAGGGCAATACCCCATTCATTCCCTGTCTGTAGTAAAAATTGGGTTTTGTCCTTAGTATATGGAATTAAAATATTATCAGGGTCTTTGCCAAAATGTTGTCGAGAAAGCAAATGACCTTTAATAATAATAGATGTTACCTGAGCAAGAAAAAAAGTAATAACCTTGGAGGATGTGGTCGGTAAATGGACCACAAACAAGGGGCAACCTTTATTTTTTAAATGTGGATCTCACTGCCAAAATATTCCTGTGGGTATATGAGGAGTGTGTTAAATAATCAGAACCAGAGGAATGTTATAGAAATTTGTGTAACAAACTGTTGCGCAATGGCTTCTGTGACTTGGTTTAATGACTGTCATGCCTGAGGAGTAAGCTTTTGAGAGGAGGAGGGGTGGGAATCACCTATCAAAATATCAATCAAGGGCAAAAGTACACAAGTGGGTCATCTTAAATATGTACTTAGCCATTGAATATCCCCCAGTAATTTTTGAAAATCATTAAGGGTGTGAAGATGGTCCACACGTAGTTGTATTTTAGGTATTTGGATCTGTTATCTTGAAGTTTAAGGCGCAAATAGGTATAAGGGTCCTGATTTTGAACCTTATTAGGAGCTATCTGTAGTCCAAATAGTGAGGGTTTTGTAAAGGTCCAAGTAACATTTATTAAGGTCATGGGTATTAGGTGCAGCAATTAACAAATCATCCATATAATGTAAAGTATAAATTTGTGGCAATCGCTCTCTCAGAGGGACTACTGCTTGTGCAACATATTTTTGGCAAAGACTAGGGCTGTGGGCCATACCTTGGGAAAGAACTTTCCATTGAAATCTCTGCATACGGCCCTGAAAATTAATGCGAGGGAGACTAAAGGCAAAATAGGGTCTATCCTCAGGATGTAAAGGAATGGAAAAAAAGCAAACTTTTAAGTCAATAACCATTTTAAAATAGTTTTTGGGAATAGCCACTGGTGTGGAAATGCCTGACTGTAGTGCTCCCATCAGGCGCATAACTTTGTTAATGGCACACAAATATTGTAAAAGGCGCCACTTGCCTGATTTTTTCTTGATAACAATAATAGGAGTATTCCATGGTGAGGTTGAGGGCTCTACATGGCCGGCTGCCAGCTATTCCTGCACTAACATGGAGGCAGCCTCCAAATTTTCTTGGGTAAGGGGCCACTGATCCACCCACACAAGAGTCTGAGTATCCCAAATAATTTTATCTCCATGGGGTACAGGAGGGTCAGGGACCGACACTAAAAAACGGAATACCCGTGTCCATATGTATTTGTTTTTTGTATGGGTTGTATAGGCTCAACCAGTCCTTGTCTCCGTCTCACAAGGCCTGTACCAGGGATAAAATTCATATGAAGCATTTGATGAGTCACGATGGAATTGGGACTAGAAAGAATAACTTTCATTTGACTCAAAATATCTAGGCCCCATAGGTTAACAGGGAGGTCAGGAACACCGAAAGAAGTGACAGTTTCCTTATTAGCCCCTTTATCAGTCCAGCTACGAGCCCCAGAGCTGACCAGAGGATTTTTTGACTGTCCTATCCCTTTAAGGTCTGTCAAGGATGGGGTGAGGGGCCAACCTGATGGCCAGTATTTTTGAGAAATAATTGTGGCATCAGCTCCAGTATCTAGAATTCCTTGGAATTCTGTTCCTTCAATAAGTAAGGTAAGGGTGGGTCTATTGTGAGAAATGGGTTGAACACAATATACATCAGAGGAGCCCAAGGAGGCAGTCCTCCACGGTAGGTTTGGGGGGTGAAAGTGCCTCGTGAATGCAAGGGAAGGAGTATTAATTGTGCAAGTCTTGTTCCTGCTGGGATGGCCGCAACTCCATTAATAGCTGTGGCCAAAATTTTTATTTCTCCATGAAATCATTATCATTAATGCCAGGGAAGACCTGAACATCTTGTAAGGTAGTTGGGGCTCTTCCAAGAATAAGGCACATGTTTGAGATGGAGAGGGACCCATAAATCCAGTGGGTATTATCTGGGGCCCTTGCATTGAGTCAAATATTGTATCGGTTGCAGCAAAAACTTCCAATATTGCGCTGCCTGGAGTGGCTAGTTGGAGGGGGGCAAATGTGGAGAAGAATTTTGAGGTAGGTTGGGAGTTTGGGAGGGAACAGGCTTTATTGCCCCTGAGCTTGTCCTGGGGGAGGTCGTGGCCAGGGCCAAGCCCCACAGGGAGTTTCCGGAGAAGCAGGAAGAAATAGGCTGCCGAGCGCATTTGTATTAGATCTACACTCACTGGCCCAGTGATGATCTTTACCAAATCTAGGGCAAAGGGTAGCTGCGAGTGGTTTAAAACTGGATAAAGGCGGTTGGTAACCATTGGATGTGTAAGTCCTATTGGCTGTGGCAGGGTCCTGAGAGGTGGCGGGTCTTCTGAATGGTAGCGAGCTGCTTCCTTCTCCAAGGTAGCCTCCTCCCAGGGGTCAATGTGTCTCCAGCATTTAAAACTGGATAAAGGCGGTTGGTAACCATTGGAGTCTTATTCATTAGGGAGGTATTTTGAGGAGGACCAGGAAGGTTCCCAGGGTCCTGGGGAGACTGAGAAGGGTCTATGTCTATACTAATGATGGGCAGGCCGAGGGGGGACAAGAGATTTTTTTGCATAGTCTCTTTCCCAATCCTGACAAGTTTTAAGTTACCATTGTGAAAGGGTGAACTTTTAAGAATTTTATTAATTATGTTCCAGTAAGAAAAGGTGGGAACAGGCACTTTTTCTGGGCCTAAGGAATCATAATAATCTTTTAAACAGTCTCCTACTCTAAGCCATCTTTTACCATCAATGGTCTCTTCAAGGGGAAACCATGTACACATTTCTTCTATGTATGAAAAGAAAAATTTAAGTCCTTTTTCTTAACACGTGCTCCCATGTCTGGAAGCACTTTTTGAGGCCTGACAAAAAAAATATCATGTGTCGAAACTGTTTCTCCCATGGTAGGTCACTCCCCGTGCGTCATCCCCACTCTCCTCCTGGATCTGTCTCTTGGTGGTGTCTGCTGAAGCAATCGTGAGCTCCGCTTGACCAAGTCTTCCAGGAGGACGGGGTTCTCAATCAGTCAAAGGCTCGAGGCCCAGTCAGTGGGCGCCAGATATCGTGGCCGGCAGGACACATCAACGTGGGCAGCAAACCAAGAAGGGGAGGAATGAAGGGACAAGAGACACGAGAGATGACAACAAGAAAAAAGTTCTGATCAAGCTGCAAACTTTTATTGTTCACACAGGGAATTTATATGCTGGAGATAGGAAAGCTCTCATATTGGCAGTTCCTGGATGTCTTCACAAGGTGAGATAACCTCAGGATGTTTTAGGAAGACAGATGGCCACAGGATGTCTCAGGGGACAGAAGGCTACAGGATGTCTCCAAGACAGGTTGTCTCCCTGGGAGCTGCTCTTGTAAGTCTCAGGCTATTCTTTGAAGGAGAATTCCTTCTACCCCTGAGAGTCAGGGATTCAGTATTTCGAATGAAAAATTGGAAAAGGAATCCAATGTGTATGCAAATATGTGCTACCCAAAAATCTTTCCACTCTCATTCAGAACAATGCCTTGACATTACCTTCAACCCAAGTAAGACACAATTAGAGGAGAAGAGGTAGAAAATCTGTGAATACACATCTGGAATGGAAAATGCACAGGAGTTCACAACATTGGAGGTGGTAGAAGAGTTTCCAAAAGTAAGGGACAGGGTAAAAACTCCACAAACATGGAGCTCTGCTGGCCTAAAAACTTCTTGAGAAACTGCCTCTGAGGTTGGGCACTTGAAATATATGTTGTTGTCAGGAGCTTTAGCTTCCTTTGTAGTGAGACCATCAAAGCTGGGTCTGTATCCATGTGACCTGGAGGACATGGTTTCTTATTTACCAATGAACATGAGGCAGCAGTACTGAATTCTCTCTTTGTAGGTAAACTGTTGCCACTGGGGGCTAAGTGTCTCCCACTGTGGACTGTTAAGCCATTTAATCATCCTCTACTTTTCGTGGTGTTTCTTGCAGCTGCACTGGGAGTTTTGTATTTGCTTCACAAAATATGAGGAGTTCAAATGGGACACAGTGCTGGAGGGAGTTCTGTCACGTGTGGTGTGTAAGGGTCTGCAGGAGAATGCACCAACCAGGCTTCTATCCCACATAGCTTGCCCACTTGAAGATAGCAATCTTATTCTAAACATAGCACTGAAACCACTCCATATAACAAGATGCCTTTACATAAAATGGTCTAGGGACTGCACCATGTCAATCACAAACCTATTGGAAGCCAATGACAGATCCACATGACCCCACCACAGATGTTTTAACACACACCTGCACACCACTGCTCTAGGCCGACTACTCATCAGGCTCCAAATCACTGACATCTCTGTTCTACACCATTTTCATGAACCCCAGTCAATCAACGCATGGTCTGGTAGACTCATGATCCTCAATAGGACATCCAAAGGTTCTCCAGTGCCACGTGGTCATGGGAATTTCAAAAATTTAATGGTATTTATCTAGCCATATTTCAAGGATGGCGTTCGAGGCACTGTGTGTTTTAATTCATTCAGGAACCATTAAGTTGAGAGGATGCTCATTTCAATGAAAGCTCTGGAGAACTCTAACAGGCAAGGCTTCCCAAAGACAGGCGAAAAGGTCACAAGAAGCCAGGCCCATTGAGATCTACAATGTGAGGTCCATGTGTGTTTTGACTTGCAACTATGCCTGCCAAGTCTTTAAGAATAAAATAATGTGATATCCTTCGTGAGATTCCCAGTGCTCTGTGGAAAGCCACCCTGAGCCTAGATCTCAGTTTCCAATGGCGACTCTCATGCGTGGCCTCCTAAAATCCGAAAACAATACACAGCAATACTTTTTTGAGGTCAGTTCCAGAACTCAGTCTCTAGGGTAATCACACCAAGGATCAAGCCCAGGTGGACCCAGTCATCTCATCCAAAGGCCACACAAATGACCACAGTTAAAACCAAAACACTCCCACAAGGCCCTCATCTTCTTCCATATAGACACTCATCATAACCTCAGGCTGTAGGTTTCCATGAGAGGCATAGCCAAAGACAGTGTCCAAAATAAGCTCCCTTGCCCCAATCTGCCTAAATCAGTATGGCCTTGACACCCTTTCTGTGAACCAGGAGTGATCAAAGAGGCCTGCAGTTAATACTGCTCTGGTTCTCCTTTTTGAGGCCTACTGACTGTAGGGTTTAGATTCCTAATATTAATTGGACTCATGAGAAAACCCAAGCACCTATGGGCTAGACTCTGCAGGGCTTTGAAGAACTCGTTTGACTCAAAGGATCCCTATTCTCAAAGATGGAGGTAAGGAACCTTACAGAGGAAGGCAAGAGACTTCATCCACAATGATTGCTCTTTTAGCTACTTTGGTTTTGGATGCACAAATGGGATTTTTCTTTAGATCAATCAGGTGCTGAGAATCTAAGCCACAGCCAAAAGGCTGTTTGTAATGTTTTGAATAACCAATAAAAAAAATTAAAAAAAAAAAAGATTCAGTCACAATGATGAACTCTGGAAAATATGTAGGAAAGCAGATAATAATAGAGACATTACAAAATCATTAAAAGTATAAATTGAGTGATAGGATTAGACATTTTGAACAGGGTTGAGTTTGAATATATAATCTTAGGAAGAAGCAAATATGTAGTCACCAATAGAATTGATATTTGAGAGCACTGGGGAACATGGAAATGGATGTTTTTAGTAATCCATGTTCACTTTACTTTTAGGCTTTGATAGAATCATAAGTGTGACCTTTGAATTTTGTGTCCAGAATATTACTGTGATAAAATGTACATGTAGATCAGGTGACATGAGTATTACTTCAGCATTTCTGGGAGCAATGATTTGAAGTCCTATAAATTAGTATTCTGGGTACAAAGAGGTGTATCCTGTGTCTATGAATATAGAGATAAAGCATGAAGAGACCGCATTGTGGATAAATACTATAACTGGTCCCACGTTAAATAATGGATTGAATTGATATCTGAAAAAATATAACAAATCTTACATTGATATACAATCATTCATTCCAACCAGCAATACATCTACTGGTAATACTAAAGTTATGGTTTATAATGAAGTGTAAGTTTGCTTCAAAAGTGATCATGAAAATCAAAAATAGTGTGTTTAGAAAGAAGTCTCATGAAAAGACCAGTAGAGAAAAATGGAGGAATACATGCGTTCTGAAGAAGAAAGTGATTGAAAGTGAAACAAATGCCTATAAACGTGCAAAATTGTGGATGAAATATATATACTATGATGTGCATAAACTGAAGAAATAGTAATGTACTAGTGTTGAATAAAAATGAACATCAAAATACATATCATGTCCCATAGGAATCTACTTGCATTGTGAAAATTTGTTTATAAATCCACATACATGAATATGAATGAGTTTAGAAAGTGTATAATAAGACATATATTTCATATTTTGAAAAATCTGGAGAATATATGTGTATATATATATATATATATATATATATATATATATACACACACACACACACACACACACACACACACACACACACAAACACACAGAGACATTAAAAATAGCATAATATATGCCAATTGAAATTCACCATGCAATGTGTATCATCCACAGATCCAAAAATTATTTGTTTTATTGAACATGGATTTATGTATAATGTTGTTCAACTAGGAAGATCACTCATAGGTTGAATTTTCAGTTCCAACAGCGTTTAGCAGGAGTGATCTCTTAAAATTTGTATCTGCCAAGTCAGCACCTCACAAGAATGTACGTGTGGTATCAGGTAAGATTCTAAAATTGGATGTAAAAATACATGTGCTGAATAGCCTACAGAGAAAGTGAGACAGAAATTGACATATTTGTTAACTTTAAAACATATGGAGAACTATTTCAACAAATAATTGACTAGATTTATAACTCCTACACTATATAATGCAAAAGGCAATTCCAACTATACACCATGCTTCCTCTGAACTGCTTGTATTTTTATTCTCTTTGGGTTATTTTTCTTCATCTTATTAGGAATACTTTTCAGAGTCTAGTAGGGTAGGTGTTAGTGTCAGGCATTCAGTATTTCAAATGGAAAATTGGAAAATGAATCCAATGTGTATGAAAATATGTGGTACACAAAAATCTTTCCACTCTCATCCAGAACAATGCCTTGACATTGCAATCGCCCAGAGTAAGACACAATTGGAGGAGAAGAGTTTGAAAATCTGTGAATAAATATCTGGAGTGGAATATGCTCAGGAGTTCACAACCTTGGAGGTGGTAGAGTAGATTCCAAAAGTAAGGGACAGGGTAAACACTCCACAAACATGGAGCTCTGATGGCCTAAAGACTTCTTGAGAAACTGCCTCTGAGGTTGGGCACTAGAAATATATGTTGTTATTGGGAGCTTTAGCTTTCTTTGTAGTGAGACCATCAAAGCTGGGTCTGCATCTATGTGACCTGGAAGACATGGTTTCTTATTTTCCACCGAATATGAGGCAGCAGTGCTGAATTCTTTCTTTGTAGGTAAAATGTGGACATGGGGGGCTAAGTGTATCCACATGTGGACTGTGAAGTCATTTGGTCATCCATCACTATTCGTGGTGTTTCTTGCTGCTGCACTGGGATTTTGGTATTTGCTTCACGAAATACAAAGAACTCAACTATTACCCAGTGCGTGAGGGAGATCTGTCATGTATGGTAGGTCATGGTCTGCAGGAGAATGCACCAAACAGGCTTATATCCTACATAGCTTGCCCCCTTGACCATAGCAACCTGATTCTAAACATTGCCCTGAAACCTCTCCATATCACAAGATGCCTTTACATATAAGGGTCTGCTGGCTGCACCATGTCAGCCACAAGCCATTTGAAAGCCAATGGCAGATCCACATGGCCCCACCAAAGATGTTTTATCACACACCTGCCCACCACTGCTCTAGGCTCACTACTCAGCAGGCTCCAACTTCCTAGCATCTCTGTTCTGCACCATTTTCATGAAAACCAGTCAATCAAGGCACTGTCTGGTATACTCATGATCAGCCACATGATATCCAAAGATTCTCCAGTGCCACCTGGTCATGGGAATTTTAAAAATTTCATGGTATTTATCTAGCCATTTTTAAAGGATGAAGTTGGAGGCGCTGCGGGTTTCAATTTATTCTGGAACCATTAAATGGTTAGGAAGCTCATTTCAATAAAATCTCTGGAGAACACTCACAGGCAAGTCTTCCCAAATCGTGCACAAAAGATCACATGAATCCAGACCCACTGAGGTCTACAATATGACGTCCATGTGTGTTTTGACTCTCAACTATGGCTGCCAAGTCTTTCAGAATAAAATCATGTGATATCCTGGCTGAGATTCCCAGTGCTCTCTGGAAAGCCACCCTGAGCCTAGATCTCAGTTTTCAAAGGTGACTCTCTTGCGAACCCTCCTAACATCCGAACACTATTTATTGCAATACTTCTCTGAGGTCAGTTCCAGAACTCAGTCCCTAAGGAAAATCACACCATAGTTCAAGCCCAGGTGGACCCAGTCATCTCTTCCAACCGCCAAACAAATGACCACATTAAAACCAAAACACTCCCAAATGGCCCTCATCTTCTTCCATATATATACTCATCATAACCTCTGGCTGGAGGTTTTCATGAGGGGTGCAGCCCAAGACAGTTTCCAAAATATACTCCCTTGCCCCTCATTTGCCTAAATTCAGGGTGGCCTGGAAACTCGTCCGGGGAACCAGGAGTGATCAAATAGGCCTACTGTAAATACTGCTCTGCTTCTCCAATTTGAGGCCTACTGATTGTGAGACATAGATTCTTTATGTGATTTGGATACTGGAGTAAACCCAAGCACCTATGGGCTAGACACTGCAGGGCGTTGAAGAAATTATTTGAATCAAAGTTTCGTATTCTCACTTGATGAAGGTCAGGAACCTTACAGAGGATTGCGAGAGACTTCTTCCACAATGACTGCTCTTTTGGACAATTTAGTATGGGATGCACTCATGGGATCTTTCTTTACATCTGTTATGTGCTGAGAATCTAAGCCAAAGCCTCATACAGGACCTAGACCCTGATTCAGACACATCCCTTTCAAAAGGAATTAAGCAAAGAGCCACAGGTGATGGCCATTCATTTCCATTTGAAAACTGTTTTCATCAGGCTTCCCAAAGTATGGACTGAGGAAAAGACCTTCCTGACATTCAGAGACAAACAGAACAATAGGTAAGCATAAGGCCTAAAGCAGTATTTCTCCACTGAGACTTTCCTGATCACACTGATATCTGAGTTTTCTGAGATGCTCGCAATTCCCTTCAGCTATCCAGTACATGGCCATGTCACAGAGCTTGGAGGTGGTATATATCTTGGACACAAAAACATGAGCCATTCTGGAGAGTGGCCAGAATTCAGAAAAAAAGAGGAACTTAGGAAGATATCAGGGGTTGCCCATGGATAAGGCAAGCCGCAGTTCATTCATAAATTGGGAAGTATGAATGCTGGGAAGCTTTGTACTAGACAGGAGACATCAATTGTTGCATTCTCTTTTCTAATGTCTACAATCACGGACACAGTGGGATACACAGACCCAGAAACACCCGCTTTGTCAAACGACTTACTAGAATCAGTTCACTCCAAACCAAACAAACCGCCTTTCTTACCTATTCTCAGAACATGAGACAAAACCACAAACCCACATTCACACCCACAAAGGCACATCCTTCACCCAAGTAGGTCTCTGACAATCCGGAGTGTCCTCTGACTGGTGGGCCATACAATGTTCAAACGAAATGGCCTGATCTGTCTCAGATCTGTTCTCCTTGTCCAACTCTGTGAAGTTGACAGGAGCCAGCGGTGAGCCACTACCTGGTTTCTCAGGAAAGGCCCCTCTTCAGAGCTTTCCTGGCATTTGACCATTCTCACATCAGTAGTTACCAAGAAAGACTGACTCTGTCTTTGATAAATCCAAACAAGTGAGACTACTGGGACTGAGACTGGGACTGGCTCTGGGTGCCTGGCTTCCTGGATGCCATGTTCAGAGAGTTCCATAACCAAGGAAGTGAGGTGAGGTCACTTCCTTCAGGAACTGAATGAGGTCACTGCCTTGGCAACCACATTGTCCTACCACTTGCTTCCAAGTGTCCCATGAGATGGAGGCTGCCCCTATTTCCTTTGGCACTTTCACAAGTTAGAATGCTATAACATCCATAGGCACTCTGGAACAGCTCTCCTCACAGGCCTGCTTTGGTCCATCTTCTCTACATTAAGAATAGAGAGGCGGATTCAGACACAACCCTTCATCCTGACCAGGTTGTTTGCCAAGGAAGATGACTCTTACTCTCTCTGCTTTTTCATAGCTTCCTACATCTTCTACAGTGATCATTTCTGCATGGACATTTGAGGTTCTCACCAGGTGGAAGATCCCCTACATTCCTGTATTGTAAGACCAACTCTTTCCCTGCTCATCTGTAAAGTTAGATTGAGGGAACAGTGTATGATTAGAGTAAATAACATTTTGGATTTGCTTAGGAATCATTCTGCTGGATGAATAATGGTATTGGGAACCTGCGATATTTATAAGACTAGAGTGGAGAAATATAAGTATGAAAACAGAAAACTAGGAACCATTTGAAGTCCAGAAGGTCATTGGGCACTTGATTGGTATACTTAGCTTTGAATTACGTTATGCACAGATGTTTCAGTTAAATAGATAATCAATGGCATAGGACCTTGTACCTTGCATCATTGAATTCAGAAGAGAACATCCACTCAAACAGGGATACTCGGTAGGGTTAGGAAGATAGTTGGTAGGTTTCAGAAGAAGAGTGAGTAAAACATTTGGACCAAAAGTTCTTTACCAATGTTGATTCAGTTAGAGAGTGAATGTCAATGTCAGCACATGTGAAGAGTGATTCACAATGATGAAATGGAGAAAAGGTGTAGGAAAGCAGATATCAGTAGAGACATTAAAAAATCAGGCAAAGTACAAAATGTGTGATAGAAAACAACATTTTTAACAGGGTTGCAGATGAATATGTAATCTTAGGAAGAAACAAATATATACTCACCAATAGAAATGATATTTGAGAGCATTAGGGAACCAGGACATGGATGATGTTAGTAATACATGGTCACATTCAATTTAGGCTTTGGTACAATCATAAGTGTGACCCTTGTATTTTGTGTCAGGAATATTACTGAGATGAAATGTATATGTATATCAGGTGAGTAGAAAATTCATCATGAAATATATATCATCCACAGATCGAAAAATATTCATATTACTTAACATGGATATATAGGTGAAATATAAGTATGAAAACAGAAGCCAAGGTAAGATTTGAAGCCCAGAAGAACATCGGGCCTTGATTGTGATACTTAGATTTGAATTATGTTCTGCAGAGGTGTCTCAGATATACAATATACAATGGCACAGGACCTTATAACTTGGATGATTGAATGTCAAAAAGAACATCCAGTCAAAAAGGTATAGTTGGTAGGATTAGGAAGATAGTCGGTAGCATTAGAAAGAAGAATGAGTAAAGGATTTGGACAACAAGTTTTGCTTCTCCAATTTGAGGCCTACTGTCATGCGTGGGCGACGCTCATGCAAGGCCTCCTAAAATCCCAACAGAATTCATGGAAATACTTCTCTGAGGTCATTCCCAAAACTGAGTATCTAGGGGAATCACACCAGAGTTCAACCCCATTTGTAGCCATTCATCACTTCCAACCACCACACAAATGACCACAATTAAAACCGAAACACTACCACATGGCACTCATCTTCTTCCATACATACACTCATCATTACCTCTGGCTGGAAGTTTCCCTGAGGTGCGCAGACCAAGACAGTGTCCAAAATAAGCTCCCTTGCCCCTCATTTGCCTAAAGTCAGGGTGGCCTGGACACCCTTCCTGTGAACCAGGAGTGATCAAACAGACCTGTTGTTAATACTGCTTCACTTCTCCAATCTGAGGGCTACTGTCTGTGGGGTTTAGATTCTTTATGTGAATTGGAGTCATGAGAAAACCCAAGCTCCTATGGGCTCGCCTCTGCAGGGCTTTGAAGAACTCATTTGACCCAAAGGATCCCAATTCTCACTTGATGTAAGTCAGGAATCTTACAGAGGAAGGTGAGAGACTTCATCTACAATGACTGCTCTTTTGGCCATTTTGGTTTTGGATGCACATATGGGATCTTTCTTTAGATCCATCAGGTGCTGACAATCTTAGCCACAGCCTCACACAGGGCCAAGAGGCTGATTCAGACACATCCCTTTCCAAAGCAATTAAGCAAAGAGCCACAGGTGATGCCCATATGTTTCCATTTGAAAACTGTTTTCTTCAGGCTTCACAAAGGGTTGGCCTTAGGCAAAGACCTTCCTGACATTCAGGGCAGCAGAAGAATATGTAAGCAAAAGGCCCAAAGCAGGGTTTCCCCACTGAGACTCCCTGGACACACTGATATCTGAGTTGTCTGAGATGGTCGCAATTCCCTTCAGCTATCCAGTACATGGCCATGTCACAGAGCTTGGAGGTTGTACATATCTTGGACACAAAACCATGAGACTATTATGGAGAGTGGCCAGAATTGAGGAAGAATACAGAAATTTAGAATGTTAGTAGGTCTTGCCAATGGATAAGGCAAGCTGCAGTGCATTCATAAATTGGGCAAGATGAATGCTGGGAAGCTTTCTACTAGAGAGGACACACCCATTGCGGCATTTTTTTTCCTAATGTCTACAACCACGGAGACAGGGGGATACACAGACATAGAAACACTCGCCTTGTCAAAGACTTATTAGAAACATTCCACTCCAAAACAAACAAACCGACTTTTTTACCTATTCTCATAACATGAGACAAAACCACAAACTGTCGTCCACACACACGAAGGCAACTTTTGCCCCAAGTTGGTCTGTGACTATCCAGAGTGTCCTCTAACTGGTAGGCCTTATGATGTTCTTCAAAAATGGCCTTTCTTGTCATAGATCTGGTCTCCTTTGTCAACTCAGTGAAGTTGTCAGGAGCCAGCGGTGAGCCACTTCTTGTCCTCTCAGGAAAGGCCCCTTTCCAGAGCTCCCCTGGCATTTGGCCACCCTCACATCCTTAGGTACCAAGAAATACTGACTCTCTACTTGGTAAATTCAAACAAGTGAGCTCACTGGGACTGGGACTGGTACTGGCTCTTGGTGACTGGCTTCCTGGATCCCAAATTCAGAGAGTTTGATCATCAAGGAAGTAGGTGAGGTCACTTTCTTCAGGAACTGAATGAGGTCACTGCCTTGGCCACCACTTTGTCCGAACTGTTGCATCGTATGGTCTTTGAGATGGATTCTTCCCCTACTTCCTGTGACACTTTCACAAGTTAGAATTCTATAGAAACCATCAGTACCTGGGAACAGCTCTTCACCCAGGCTTTATTTTGTCCTTCTTCCCTACATTAAGAAGAGAGAGGCTTATTCAGACATATCCTTTCATCCTGACCGGGTTGTATGCCATGAAAGATGACTTTTGCTCTCTCGGGTCCTTCATACCTGCCTATATCTTCTCCAGGTATTATTTCTGTATGGACTTTTGAGGTTCTCAGCCGGTAGAAGATCCCCTACATTCCTGTATTGTAAGACCATCTTGTCCCTGTTCTGCTGTAAAGTGAGATTGAGTAAACAGTATATGGTTAGGGTTAAAAGCATCTTTGATTTGGGTTAGGAATTATGCTGCTGGATGAATAATGGTATTTGGAACCTGGGATATTTATAAGAATATCGACGTGAAATATATGTATGAGAACAGAGATCTAGGAAAGATTTGAAGCCCAGAAAGGCATTGGGCCCTTGATTGGGATACTTTGCTTGAATTATGTTCTGCACCGAGGTCTCAGATAAATCGATACACAATGGCATAGGACCGTGTACCTCAGATGATTGAATGTAGAAGAAAACATCCAGTCAAAAAGGGATAGTCCGTAGGATTAGGAAGATAGTCAGTATGTTTAGGAAGAAGAGTGAGTCTAGTAGTTGGACCAAAAGTTCTTTAGCAATAGGGTTTCAGTTAGAGAGTGAATGTGAATTTCAGCACATGTGAAGAGTCTGTCACAATGATGAACTGGGAAAAATATGTAGGAAAGCAAATATCAATAGGGACATTAGGAAATCAGGCAAAGTATAAAGTCAGTGATAGGATTAGATATTTTCAACAGGCTTGAGGTTGAATATATAATCTTAGGAAGAAACAAATATGTAGTCAGCAATAGGATTGATATTTGAGAGCATTAGGCAACCTGGACATGGATGGTTTTAGTAATCCACACTCACTTTCCATTCAGGCTTTGGTATATTCATAAGTGTGACCTTTGCATTTTGTGTCCAGAATATGACTGTGGTAAAATGTATATGTAGATCAGGTGACATGAGTATTTCTTCCACCATTACGGGGAGTAAAATTTTGAAAACTTATAAATTAGTATTGGGGATACAAATAGATGTACACTATGTGATGATTATAGAGATGATTCATGAATAGACCATATTGTGAAAAAAGTATATAACTGGTCCAACTTCAAATAATGGATTTAATTTACCTCTGAAAATATATAGGCAATCATATATATATATATATATATATATATATATATATATATATATATATATATATACACACACACACAAACACACACACATTCATTCCAACGAGTTATATATCAAATGGTAATATTAGGGTTACAGTTTGTCATGAAGAGTGTGTGAGTTTTGCTTCAAAAATGATTATGGAATCAAAAATAATGTGTTTAGAAAGAAGTCTAGTGAAAAGACCATTAAAGAAACATGGAGGAATACATGTGTTCTGAAGTAGGAAGTTATTCAAAGTGAACCAAATGCCTATAAATTTGTGAAGTTGTGTTTGAAAAAAATATATCATATGATGTCCATAAACTGAAGAAATTGTAATGTACAAGTGTTGATTAAAATGAACTTCAAAATACAAATCATGTTCCATAGGAGTCTACTTGCATTGATGTTAAACTGCGTCAGTTACTGTTGAAATATTAGGATTTCTAATCACCTATCACTGAAGTTACTTTTCAGTACTAGGAAACCAATATGCATTTCAGGTGGTTGAGTATTTCTGAGAAAACTCTTGTGAAATGTTGTTTATAAATACACACAAAGGAACATGAATGCATTTAAGGAGTATAATAAGACACATATATTTCATATTTTGGAAAATCTGGAGAATACACACACACACACACACACACACACACACACACATTAGTATGTAGCAATATATATGCCAATCGAAATTCATTATGAAATATAATTCATCCACATATCCAAAAATATTCATTTTACTGAACATGGATTTAAGTATAATGTTTTTCACTAGGAAGCTCACCCACAGGTTGAATTTTCAGTAACATCTGTATTTAGGGGGAGTCATCTCTTCTCACAATTTTATATTCCAAATCAGTGAGCTAACAAGAATGTATGTGTGATACAAGGTGGGATCCTATATATGCATAAAAATTATATGTGCTGAATAGGCTACAGAGAAAGGGACACAGGAATTTTTATATGCGTTAACTTTAAAAACTCATGGAGAAATATTACAATGAAAAGTTGACTAGATTTATAACAGATACTCTTGATAAAGCAGAAGGGAAATCCAAGTACACATCATTCTTCCTATGAAAGGCCTGTATTTCTATTCACTAAGGTTTCCTTTTCTCCATCATATTAGGATTGGTAGTCAGAGTCTAGTAGGGTATGGGTTAGTGTCAGGCATTCAGTATTTCAAATGGAAAATAGGAAAATGAATCCAATGTGTATGCAAACATGTGCTAAACAAAAAATCTTCCCACTCTCATCCAGAACAATGCCTTGGTATAAACATGGCTCCAAGTAAGACACAATTAGAAGAGAGGAGTTAGAAAATCTGTGAATACATATGTGGAATGGAAATTGCACAGGAGTTCACAACACTGGATGTGGTAGAACAGTTTCCAAAAGTAAGGGAGTGGGTAAAAACTCCACAAACATGGAGCTCTGCTGATCTAAAAACTTCTTGAGAAACTTCCTTTGAGGTTGGGCACATGAAATATATGTAATTGTCAGGAGATTTAGCTTCGTTTGTAGTGACACCATCAAATCTGGGTAAGCATTTATGTGACCTGGAAGACTTGGTTCCTTATTTTCTAATGAACATGAGGCAGAAGTTCTGAATTCTCTTTTTGTAGGTAAACTGTGGTCACTGGGAGCTTAGTGTCTTCCCGTGTGGTCTGTGAAGCCATTTGATCATCCTCCATTTTTGTGGTGTTTGTTACTGCTGCAATTGGAGTTTGGAATTGGCTTCACGAAATACAAGGAGTTCAACTGTGACACAATGCTGGAGGGAGTTCTTTCACGTGTGGTGGGCCAGGGTCTCCAAGAAAATGTACAAACCAGGCTTCTATCCCACATAGCTTTCCCCCTAGACTATAGCAACCTGACTCTGAACAATGCCCTGAAACTCCTCCATATAACAAGATGCCTTTACATATAAGGGTGTGCTGGCTGCACCATGTTAGTTTCAAGGCTTTTTGAAGCCAATGGCAGATCCAGGTGGTCCTACCAAAAATATTTAATCACACACCTACAGTCCACTGCTCTACGCCCACAACTCAGCAGGCTCCAACTTACTGGCATCTCTGTTCTACACCATTTTCACGAAACCCAGTCAATCAAGGCACTGTCTGGTACACTCATAATCAGCAACAGGCCATACAAAGATTCTCCAGTGCCACCTGGTCATGGAAATTTGAAAAATTTCATGGTGTTTATCTAGCCATTTTTCAAGGATGAAGTTGGAGGCACTGTGGATTTCAATTCATTCAGGAACCATTAAATGGTAAGGAAGCTCATTTCAAAAAAAAGCTCTGGAGAACCGCAGAGCAACCCCCCAAGCCTGCAAGTAGGCAGACCTGCGACCCACCGGCAGGTCAGGCCCAGCAACCTGCGAAGGGGCACAGCTGCCCCACGCACCTGCAAGGTAGGTGGAACCGTCACCACTGAAAAAACAGGCCCAGTGCCCCGCCAGACACATCGCCCCGGTTGGGGGAGGGGCAGAGCCGCCGGGCGCCTGCAAGGTAGGCGGACCCGCGACCCACCAGCAGAACAGGCACAGCAATCCGCAGAGCAGCAGAGCCACCCCCGGAGCCTGCAAGGTAGGCAGACCTGCGACCCACCGGCAGGTCAGGCCCAACAACTTGCGGAGAGGCACAGCTGCCCCACGTGCCTGCTAGGTAGGCAGAACCGTGACCACCAACAGAACAGGCCCAGCAGCCGGCCGGACACATTGCCCCGTCCCGGTTGGGGGAGGGGCAGAGCCACTGGGCACTGTCAAGGTAGGCAGACCTGCGACTCACCAGCAGATCAGGCCCAGCAACCCGTGGAGTGGTAGAGCCACCCCCACGCCTGCAACGTAGGCACACCTGCCACCCACCGTCAGGTCAGGCCCACAAACTCTCGGAAGGACATAGCTGCACCACGCACGTGCAATGTAGGCGGAACCGTGACCACCGACAAAACAGGCCCAGTGGCCCGCCAGACACATCACCCGGTTGGGGGAGCGGCAGAGCAGCCGGGCGCCTGCGAGGCAGGCGGACCCGCGACCCACCAGCAGAACAGGCACAGCAATCCGCAGAGTGGCAGAGCCAACCCCCGAGTCTGCAAGGTAGGGAGACCTGCGACCCACCAGAAGGTCAGGCCCAGCAACCTGCGGAGGGGCACAGCTGCCCCACGCGACTGCAAGGTAGGGGGAACCGAGACCACTGACAAAACAGGCCCAGTGGCCCACCAGACACATCGCCCCGGATGGGGGAGGGGCAGAGCCGCCACCAGCGCCTGTTAGGTAGACAGACCTGCAACCGACAGACAGAATAGGCCTAGCGGCCAGCGGAGGGGCAGAGCCGCTGCTCACGCATGCAAGGGAGGTGGACCTGTAACCACCGAAAGAACAGGCCCACCGAAAGTACAAGCCCAGCGGCCTGCCGTCATGGTAGGCACATTGCCCCAATTGGAGGAAGGGCAGAACCACCTCCAAAGCCTGCGAGGGAGACGTTGCAACTATACAAGAGCAATATAAATATATAGGGGGAAAATCAATAACACAACAGTTTCACCAAGCAGAAAGAAACACGATCAGTGTGAAAAACAATGAAAGAAAGGGCCACAAGCAATGCAGGACAACTCAACTATAGAAGAGGTAATATCTGCAGCAGATGGAATGTCAGATACAGATTTCTTGATATACATGCTTCAGATGATCTGGAATCTCAAGGAAGATATTAGACAGCAAAATCAGACAATGAAAGACCACTTCCACCACTTCGACAATGAATTACATAAACAAATCCAAGAAGCAAAAGATCAATTATACAGGGATATAGAGGTTATAAAAAACAAACAAACAGAAATCCTGGAAATGCAGAAAACAATAAACCAACTTAAAAACTCAATTGAGAATACTACCAGCAGAGTAGAACACTTAGAAGATTGAACATCAGACAATGAAGACAAAGTATTTCCACTGGAGAAGAACACAGACAGCTCAGCAAAGCTGTTAAGAAACCATGAGCAGAACATTCAAGAAATATGGGATAACATAAAGAGACCAAACTTAAGAGTCATTGGGATCCTGGAAGGTATAGAGGTCCAGAACCAAAGGAATGAGCAATCTATTCAACGAAATAATACGAGAAAACTTCCCAGACTTAAAGAATGAGACAGAATCCGAAATCATAGAAGCCTACAGGACACTGAATGTGCAAAATCATAAGAGATCCACACCTAGACACCTTATAATGAAGATGCCCAACATACAGAATAAGGAGAGAATTTTAAAAGCTACAAGAGAAAGGAAGCAGATTACATTTAGGGGTAAACCAATCAGGATAACAGCTGATCTTTCAACACTGACTCTGAAAGCTAGAAGATCCTGGAATAACATATTTCAAACACTGAAAAAAAAATGGGTTCCAACCAAGAATTGTGTATCCAGCGAAATTAAGCTTCAGGTTAGAAGATGAAATTAAAACCTTCCATGATAAACAAAAGTTAAAAGATTTTGCAGCTAGAAAACCATTTCTTCAAAACATTCTCAGCAAAGCATTACAGGAAGAGGAAATGGAAAATATCAATGAAACCAACAGCGGGAGGTAGTACAGTAAATGGGTGGGGGATAATCAAACAGGAAAACAAACCATGTTTAGTAACATAAATAAATAAATATGGCTGGAAGAACAACCCATATCTCAATAATAACCATAAATGTTAATGGCTTAAACTCACCAATCAAGAGACACAGGCTAGTAGAATGGATCACAAAGCAAGACCCAACAATATGCTGCCTTCAGGAGATACATTTGATAGGAAAAGACATGCATAGACTGAAGGTGAAAGCTTGGGAAAAATCATATCACTCATATGGACTTTGGAAACAAGCAGGAGTGTCCATACTCATATCAAATAAAATAGATTTCAAGCCAAAGTTAATCAAAAGGATAAAGAGGGACACTACATACTGCTGAATGGAACCATACACCAACAAGACATAACAATCATAAATATATATACCCCAAACAATGGTGCAGCTATGTTCATCAAACAAACTCTTCTCAAGTTCAAGAGTCTAATAGACCACCATACAATAATCATGGGAGACTTCAACACACCTCTCTCACCACTGGACAGATCTTCCGAACAAAAGTTGAATAAGGAAACTATAGAACTCAATAACATAATTAATAACCTAGACTTAATTGAAATATATAGAATATACCACCCAAGATCAAGCAGTTACACTTTTTTCTCCGCAGCACATGGATCCTGCTCAAAAATAGATCATATATTATGTCACAGGGCAACTCTTAGACAAGATAAAGGAGTAGAGATAATACCATGCATCTTATCTGATCATAATGGAACAAAATTGAAAATCAACGATAAAAGAAGTAAGGAAAAATCATGCATCACTTGGAGAATGAACAATAGGTTACTGAATGATCAATGGGTTATAGAAGACGTCAAGGAGGAAATTAAAAAAAATTCTTAGAGATAAATTAAAACACAGACACAACATATCGGAATCTATGGGACACATTGAAAGCAGTTCTAAGGGAAAAATTTATTCCTTGGAGTTCATTCCTTAAAAAAAGAAGAAAAAAAAAACAACAAATAAATGATCTAATACTTCAACTCAAAATCCTAGAAAAAGAAGAGCAAAACAACAGCAAAAGAAGTAGAAGACAAGAAATAATTAAAATCAGAGCTGAAATTAATGAAATCGAAACAAAAGAAACAATTGAAAAAATTGACAAAACTGAAAGTTGGTTCTTTGAAAAAATAAATAAAATCGACAGACCCTTAGCCACGCTAATGAAGAGAAGAAGAGAGAGAACTCAAATTACTAGCATACGGAATCAAAAAGATATCACAAGAGACACTTCAGAAATACAGAAGATTATCAGAAATTATTTTGAATCCTTATACTCCAATAAAATAGAAGATAGTGAAGGCATCGATAAATTTCTTAAGTCATATGATTTGCCCAGATTGAGTCAGGAGGATATTGACAACCTTAACAGACCAATATCAATTGAGGAAATAGAAGAAACAATCAAAAGACTACCAACTAAGAAAAGCCCAGGACCAGATGGGTATACAGCAGAGTTTTACAAAACCTTTAAAGAGGAACTAATACCAATACTTTTCAAGCGATTTCAGGAAATAGAAAAAGAGGGAGAACTTCCGAATTCATTCTATGAGGCCAACATCACCCTGATTCCTAAACCAGACAAAGACACTTCAAGGAAAGAAAACTACAGACCAATACCTCTAATGAACCTAGATGCAAAAATCCTCAATAAACTTCTGGGGAACCGGATACAAAAACATATCAAAAAAATTGTGCACCATGATCAGGTAGGATTAATCCCTGGGATGGAAGGTTGGTTCAATATACGGAAATCAATAAATGTTATTCACCACATCAATAGGCTTAAAAATAAGAAAAATATGATCATCTCGATAGATGCAGAAAAAGCATTTGACAAAGTACAGCATCCCTTTATGTTAAAAACTCTAGAAAAACTAGGGATAACAGGAACATACCTCAATACTGTAAAAGCAATCTATGGTAAGCCTCAGGCTACCATCATTCTGAATGGAGAATAACTGAAGGCATTCCCTCTAAAATCTGGAACAAGACAGGGATGCCCTCTCTCACCACTTCTGTTTAACATAGTTCTTGAATCACTGGCCAGAGCAATTAGACAGACGAAAGAAATTAAAGGCATAAAAATAGGAAAAGAAGAACTCAAATTATCACTATTTGCAGATGACATGATTCTATACCTAGCTGACTCAAAAGAGTCTACAAAGAAACTATTAGAACTAATAAATGAATTCAGCAAAGTGGCAGGATATAAAATCAACACGCATAAATCAAAGGCATTCCTGTATATCAGCGACAAATCCTCTGAAATGGAAATGGGGACAACCACCCCATTCACAATATGCTCAAAAAAAAATAAAATACTTGGGAGTCAACCTAACAAAACAGGTGAAAGACTTATACAATGAAAACTACAGAACCCTAAAGAGAGAAATAGAAAAAGACCTTAGAAGATGGAAAAATATACCCTGTTCATGGATAGGTAGAAATAACATCATCAAAATGGCGTTATTACCAACAGTTCTCTATAGGTTTAATGCAATGGCAATCAAAATCCCAACGGCATTTCTTGTAGAAATAGAGAAAGCAATCATGAAATTCATGTGGAAAAATAAAAGACCCAGAATAGCAAAAACAATGCTAAGCAGGAAGTGTGAATCAGGCGGTATAGCTATACCAGACTTCAAACTATACTACAGAGCAATAGTAACAAAAACAGCATGGTACTGGTACCAAAACAGGCGGGTGGACCAATGGTACAGAATAGAGGACACAGAAACCAATCCACAAAACTATAACTATCTTATATTTGATAAAGTGGCTAAAAGCATGCAATGGAAGAAGGATAGCATCTTCAACAAATGGTGTTGGGAAAACTGGAAATCCATATGCAACAAAATGAAACTGAATCCCTTTCTCTCGACATACACAAAAGTTAACTCATAGTGGATCAAGGAACTTGATATCAAATCAGAGACATGGCATCTGATAGAAGAAAAAGTTGGCTATGATCTACATACTGTGGGGTCGGGCTCCAAATTCCTCAATAGGACACCCATAGCACAACAGTTAATTACTAGAATCAACAAATGGGACTTACTCAAACTAAAAAGTTTTTTCTCAGCAAAAGAAACAATAAGAGAGGTAAATAGGGAGCCTACGTCCTGGGAACAAATCTTTACTCCTCACACTTCAGACAGAGCCCTAATATCCAGAATATACAAAGAACTAAAAAAATTAGACAATAAGATAACAAATAACCCAATCAACAAATGGGCCAAGGACCTGAACAGAAATTTTTCATTAGAGGACATACAATCAATCAACAAGTATATGAAAAAAAGCTCACCATCTCTAGAAGTCAGTGAAATGCAAATCAAAACCACCCTAAGATACCATCTAACTCCAGTAAGAAAAGCAGCCATTAGGAAGTTAAACAACAACAAGTGCTGGCGAGGATGTGGGAAAAGGGTACTCTTGTACATTGCTGGTGGGACTGCAAATTGGTGCAGCCAATTTGGAAAGCAGTATGGAGATTTCTTGGAAAGCTCGGAATGGAACCACTTTTTGATCCAGCTATTCCCCTACTCGGACTATTCCCTAAAGACCAAAAAATAGATCACACTATAGTGACACTGTTACATCCATGTTCATAGCAGCACAATTCACAATAGCAAGACTGTGGAACCAACCTAGATGCCCTTCAATAGACGAATGGATAAAAAAAAATGTGGCATTTATACACAATGGAGTATTACTCTGCATTAAAAAATGACAAAATCGTAGAATTTGGAAGGAAATGGATGGCATTAGAGCAGATTATGCTAAGTGAAGCTAGCCTATCTCTTAAAAACAAATGCCAAATGTCTTCTTTGATATAAGGAGAGTAACTAAGAACAGAGTAGGGATGAGGAGCATTAGAAAAAGTTTAACATTAAACAGGGATGAGAGGTGGGAGGGAAAGGGAGAGAGAAGGGAAATTGCATGTAAATGGAAGGAGACTCTCAGGGGTATATTACATACAAGAAGAAGTGAGGGGAAAGGAGGAAAAATATAAGGGGGAGAAATGAATTACAGTAGAGGGGGTAGAGAGAGAAGAGGTGAGGGGAGGGGGGAGGGGGGATAGTAGAGGATAGGAAAGGCAGCAGAATACAACAGACACCAGAATGGCAATATGAAAATCAACGGTTGTGCAACTGATGTGATTCTGCAATCTGTATATGGGGCAAAAATGGGAGTTCATATCCCACTTGAATCAAAGTGTGAAATATGATATATCAAGAACTATATAATATTTTGAACAACCTACAATAAAAATTAATTTAAAAAATAAAATAAAAAAAGTAAAAGCTCTGAAGAACACTCACAGGCAAGCCTTCCCAAAGAGTGGCCAAGAGGTCACAAGAATCCAGGTCCATTGAGGTCTACAATGTGATGTCCATGTGTTTTTTGACTCTCAACTATGGCCGCCAAGTCTTTAAAAATAAAATCATGTGAAATCCTGGCTTAGATTTCCCGAGTTCTCTGGAAAGCCATTCTGGTCCTAGATCACAGGTTCCAAGAGCGATTCTCATGCCTGGCCTCCTAAAATCCCAACACTATTTATTGCAATACTTCTCTGAGATCAGTTCCAGAACTCTCTAAGGGGAATCACACCAGAGTTCAAGCCCAGGTGGACACAGTCATCTCTTCCAACAGCCACACAAATGACCAAAATTAAAACCAAAACACTCCCACATGGCCCTCATCTTCTTCCTTATAGATATTCATCATAACTGGCTGGTGGTTTCCATGAAGGGTGCAACCAAGACACTGTCCAAAATAAGCTCCCTTGCCCTTCATTTGCCTAAAGTCAGGGTGGCCTGGACACACTTCCTGTGAACCAGGAGTGATCAAATAGGCCTGCCCTTAATACTGCTTCACTTTATCAATTTGAGGCCTACTGCCTGTACAGTTTAGATTCTTTATGTGAATTGGAGTCATGAGAAAACCCAAGCACCTATGGCCAAGCCTCTTCAGGTTTTGAAGTACTCATTTGACCCAAAGAATCCCTATTCTCACTTGATGGAGGTCAGAAACCTTACACAGTAATGCGAGAGACTTCATTCCAATGACTTATCTTTTGGCCATTTTGGTTTTGGATGCAAACATGGAAACTTTCTTTAGATCCATCAGGTGCTGAGAATATAAGCCAGAGCCTCACACAGGGCCAAAGGGCTGATTCAGACACATCTCTTTCCAAAGAAATTAAGCAAAGAGCCACAAGTGATGCTCATTCATTTCCATTTGAAAACTTTTTTCTTCAGGCTTCACAAAGGGGTATCCTGAGTCAAAGACCTTCCTGACATTCAGGTCAAAAAAAAAATATGTAAGCAAAAGGCCCAAAGCAGGGTTTCTCCACTGAGACCCTCCTGGTAACATTGATATTTGAGTTTTCTGAGATGCTCGCCATTCCCTTCAGCTATCCAGTTCATGGCCATGTCACAGAGCTTGGAGGTGGTATCTATCTTGGACACAAAACCATGGGCCTATTATGGAGAGTGGCCAGAATTCATGAAGAGAACAGGAACTTAGGAATATATCAGGGGTTGCTCATCAATAAGACAAGCTACAGTCCATTAATACATGGGGCAGGATGAATGATGGGTAGCTTTCTAGTAGATACGACAAATCCATTGATACATTCTCTTTTCTAATGTCTACAACCACGGACACAGTGGGATACACAGACATTGAAACACTCGCCTTGTCAAATGATTTACTATAAACAGTCCACTCCAAACCAAACAAACCAACTTTCCTACCTATTCTCAGAACATGAGACAAAACCACAAACCCACAACAACACCCACGAAGGAGCCTCCTTCGCCCAAGTAGGTCTGAGACTCTCCAGAGTGTCCTCTGACTGGTGGGCCATACTATGTTCCCCAGAAATGGCCTGTCCTGTCTCAGATCTGGTCTCCTTGGACAACACTGTGAAGTTTTCAGGAGCCAGGCATGAGCCACACCTGCTTTCTCAGGAAAAAACCCACTACAGAGCTTTCTTGCATTTGGCCTTCCTGACATCTGTAGGTACCAAGAATGGCTGACTCTGTCCTTGGTAAATCCAAAGAAGTGCGACCACTGGGACTGGTACTGGGACTAACTCTGGGTGCCTGGCTTCCTGAATCCCAAATTCATAGAGTTCCATCACCAAGGAAGTGAAGTGAGGTTACTTCCTTCATGAACTAAATGAGGTCACTTTCTTTGCAACCACTATGTCCAAACTGTTGCTTCCTAGGGTCCCATGAGATGGAGGCTGCCCCTACTTCCTATGATACTTTCACATGTTAGAATGGTATATCAACCATAGTCACCCAGGAACAGATATCCACACAGGCCTGGTTTGGTCCATCTTCTCTACATTAAGAAGAGAAGCTGATTCAGACAAAACCCTTTATCCTGAACAGGTTGTTTGCCATGGAAGATGACTTTTGCTCACTCAGGTCCTTCATAGCTGTCTACATCTTCTCCAGGGATCATTTGTGCATGGACCTTTGAGGTTCTCAGCAGGTGGAAGAACCCCTACATTCCTGTATTGTAAGACCAACTCTTTCCCTGCTCTTCTGTAAAGTTAGATTGAGGGAACAATGTATAGTTATGATTAATAACGTTTTAGATATGCGTTAGAAATCATTCTGCTGGATGAATAATGGTATTGGGACCCTGCGATATGTATAAGAATATATAGTTGAAATATATGTATGAAAACAGAAATCTAAGTAAGATTTGAAGCCCAGAAGGGCATTGGGCCCTTGATTGGGATATGCAGTGTTGAATTACGTTCTGCACAGATGTCTCAGATACATCGATATACAATGGCATTGGACCTTGTACCTTGGATGATTGAATGTAGAAGAGAACATCCAGTCAAAAAGTGATAGTCGGTAGTGAAAGGTTAATAAAATAGCTCTTTGTCACTTCCTGTTTTTCTTTTGCTTAACAAAACTCTGTTGCAATCTTGAGAAATGTTTGCTAATCTTTTTCCCAGAATGTGCTGTTCCCAACTGCCAAACTGCAGAATGTACTCCCTCACACGGTGTCACCCAAACTGCCCACTCGCCATTACCCATCAGTAAGCTTCCCTCCCTTCCCTCTCCAAGGAAAGTATATAAGCTCGGCTTAAGCTGTTCTCAGCGCTCTCTGCTCTATTCAAGTGAGCTCTGAGGCCCAGCATGCTGGACCCCAAATAAACCCTTTGCTGTTGCATGAGACAGTCTCTTGGTGGTCTCTTCCTCCGACCCTCTCACGTCCTTTACATATTGAAGTTCCACGGAGTTCGGGCAGCAGCGGGCGAGAGAACCCAATGGGCTCCTCTCGGGGAAAGTAAGGTGCCTCTTTCTGGTTTCATGTTTCTGGTTAGTTCTTGGCAAAATCGCTGGCGATGAAGAGCCTGAGCTCTCTCTGACAGTGTCTGAGAGACGTGTCACAGAGACACTGGACATGTCCCTGGGGGACGCACCAGAGGACTCGGAAAATCAAAGAACAATAGTCTCCTCGACTCAGTGATATTTTGTTTCAAATTCGGTATTGCCATCGTATTGGGTTTTGCCGGCTACTCATTCCTGGTCTCAGTGTTGGACGTCCATTGCCTGTCTTTATTGTCTTGTCTTGCCTGTGTCCTGTGTCGTTGCTTTTACTGTTTGTGTACCTTTCATTTTGGGACAGAGCACTTCAATGCCTCTGTCCCTGACCCTTGATCACTGCACCAAATTCTGCTTAAGGGCTCAGAAACTTTCTTATTTAGTAAGACGCTAAACGTGGCAGACTCTCTGTGACTCAGAATGGCCCACCTTTGGAGTCGGATGGCCGCTAGAAGGATCTTTCTATTTCCCACTAATTTAAAAAGTCAGAGATATTGTCTTTCACCTGGGGCCACATAGCCATCTTGATCAACAGCCATATATCTTAACTTGGCAGGACCTCTGCAAATCTCCTCCTCAATGGGTGAAGTCTTTACTTGTCCCTGCCCTCGCTCCTACTCCTTCCCCCATGATCTCTCAAACCCTCTGCTCCTCCTCCTCCTCCACCCTCTGTTCTCCCTGAGTCACAAGATTTGACTCTACTGGACTCTCCTCCCCCTCCTTATCCTTTGCCCTTGTCCTCTAACCCACAACACCCTCTAAGTGATTCTCATTTTGCTGACTCAGCCTCTCTGCCATTGGAGGAAGCTAAGCTGGCCCAGCGCCCTCCAGATACCTCCCTCGTGGCACACACATCTCCTCCTTCCCTGGACAATGCTGGCCCCGCTAAAGGAACTCACCAGCGGTGAATGATTGAAAACCCTGGAACTCCCATGATGCACCCCCTCCGTCCCTATGGGCCACCGATTGACGATGGCAATGGGGGAAAAATGCAAGCCTACCAGTATTGGCCTTTCTCCTCTTCACACCTATATAACTGGAAAAATAACAGTCCCCCTTTTCCTGAGGAACCCCTCTGGCTCACAGGTCTGGTTGAGTCATTGATGTTTTCACACCAGCCTACTTGGGGTGACTGCCAACAACTCCTAGGGACTCTCTTCATGACAGAGGAACAAAAGATAATCCTCCTGGATGCTAGAAAAAAATATTCTCAGAACAGATGAGCGACCAACACAACTTTCAAACATAATCAAAGCCGGCTCTCCCTTGAACCGACCCAACTGGGACCCCAACACCTTTGAAGGTAGGGAGAATCTGTCCACTTATCGCCGGGCTCTAATAGCAGGTTCCCAAGTGGCCGCTAGGCGACCAACTAATTTGGCCAAGGTAAGAGAGATAATTCAAGGGCCTGATGAATCTCCCTCTATGTTTCTGGAGAGAATTATGGAGGCATATAGGAGATATACTCCTTTAGATTCTCAGGCAGAGGATCAAAAGGCATCTGTTACGATGGCCTTCATTGGGCAAGGTGCCCTGGATATTAAAAGAAAGTTACTATGCTTAGATGGATTACAAGATATGACTTTGAGAGATTTAGTCAGAGCAGCCGAGAAGGTATACTATAAGAGAGAACCTGAGGAAGAGAAGGGAGCAAAGGGAGGATAAAAGAAACAAATACAGACTAAGGCATTGAGTAAGGTCCTGATCACAAAAATAAATAGGTCAGAAATTAAGAAACAGGTAGACAGGAAGGGATACCTGGGCCCACACCCGACGCCACCCCAGGCCTCAGATCAATGTGCCTACTGTAAAGAAAAAGGACACTGGGCCAAAGAGTGCCCCAGAAATAGACAGCCACACAAGCCAGACATTCTGACTCTGGAGGATGACTACGAAAGTTGGGGCTCACATCCCCTCCCCGAGCTCAGGGTAACTTGAAGTGGAGGGGACCGCAGTAAACTTTGAAGTGGATACAGGGGCAATATACTCAGCACTTAAGGCCCCGTTTGGTCCTGTATCAAATAGAAGGTTTCTAGTTCAAGGGGCTAATGGCAGTAAATATCGGGCTTAGACAACTAAGAGGACCACGGACCTGGGGAAAGGAAAAATCCATCACTCCTTACTAGTAATCCCAGAATGCCCAGCCCCATTGATGGGCAGAGATCTGCTCACCAAGCTCTGGGACAAAATAACTTTTAACCCTGAAGGCCTCCAAGTGGAATTTCTAAATCCTTCAGTAAAAATTCCTATAGTCATGGCTCCAACTGTGTCAGTAAAAAATGTACATCAACTCACTCACCTTGGTTCAAAGTAACTGCAGGCATTCCTGAAAGATAAAGAACAGAGTTTTAAACGAACTGACTCACAGCAAAAAGAAATTATGGAATGGTTAACAAAAGCCTGTCAGGTCCACCAATTGGTTAATTGTTACCCTTCCAAGCTTCCTGCGGGAAAGCACCTATGAGGAACCAGACCAGGATAATTCTGGGAAGTGGACTTTACTGAAATTAAGCCAGCAAGGTATGGACTTAAATATCTCCTAGTCTTTGTACATACATTTTCAGGATGGATTGAAGCCTTCCCCCCAAAAAAAAGAAAGAAAGAAAGAAAGAAACAGTGCAAATTGTGGTGAAGAAGATCCTGGAAGATATTTTTCCAAGATACAGCCTGCCTAAGGTAATAGGGTACGATAATGGACTGGCGTTCGTGGCCCATGTAAGTCAGGGGTTAGCCAGGATGCTGAGGATTAATTGGAAGTAAAATTGTGCTTATAGACCCCAGAGTTAAGGACAGGTAGAAAGAATGAATAGAACCATTAAACAGACCTTAACGAAATTAAGCTTAGAGACCAGCACAAAAGATTGGACTATGCTCCTGCCTTATGCAATGTTGCATGCAAGAAATACTCTCTCTGTTTCTTTGTGAAATCTCACCCCCTATGAAATTCTTTATTGTGCACCTCCTCCAGTAAAGGACATAACCCCAACCCTAACACCTAACGATCCCTTCCACACCCCCTTGCTTGACAGACTTAAAACTCTTGAAAGAACTCAGAAATACCTGTGAAAACAGCTGGCCACTGCCTACCAACCTGGGGACGAGGGGACTCCACATTGATATCAAGTAAGAGACTTCATCTATGTAAGACGACATCAGGTGTCATCCCTGGAAACCCCCTGGAAAGTACCATAGCAGATGCTACTTATAACACCTACAGTGGTAAAGGTAGATGGAATCACTTCCTGGATCCATGCCTCTCATCTCAAGCCTGCGCCCTGTCCAGACTCTGGCTGGAAAATAGAAAAAACTGGTTACCCATTCAAATTGCGTATTTGCCGTGTGGATAAGACTATAGACTCTCCCGTTTGCCACCAGTAGTCCTAACCCTCATCAGTCAGTTCAGCAGCGATGGGTGATCACAAATCGTACTGGAAAAGAAGTTTAATCTATCTCGCATACAGCCCTCTTAGGGACCTGGTGGCGATCTCTCCACACAGTCATTTGTCAGCTGGCTATAGGTCTTTCCTATTGGCATATCCCTGATGACGAGGATCCCACAAAAATTCCATTAAATCACTTCCATACTATAGATAATGGAAACAAACATAATTAATGTAGGGACACGCGAGCCAGATGCAGGTTGGCTAGGCTAGATTACTATGTTTGTCCGGCGGACTATCAAAGCCACAAACAGTCACAGCTGTTTGGGGAAAAAGCCGACTTCTTCAGTATGTCATGGGGATGTGAGCATACAGGGGCTGCCTGATGGAACCCAAACTACTCATCAAATTCAGTACACAGCATTGGTTATATTACCAATTAGATAACAAAAACCACTGGTCCCCAGAGGGGTCTCTAGATCCTCAAATTCTGCTTGAACTTTTTAACTTCTGCAAATGCTCAAAAGGGTGAAAGTAGACTCTCCTATGTGGAAGCCTTTTTCTCCTTCACTCACATCCTGAACTATGCTTCCTCAATAGATCGACAGCCTCAGCCTTCTGCTCAAGACTCTGCTGTCAGTCCCACCTCAGCAACCTGATTTCTCCCCTCTGATTACTAGATCAAAAACCCAAACCTCCAACGGTTCTCAGACCACTGCCCCCTTACTGTGGTAGCAGGTATTGATGTACCCCTCCACCCACTCATTCCTCTCTTCTCCTGTCAGTGCCCACACTGAGTCCCACCAGTTACTCTTACCAGCTAACCCAAAACTCAAACCAGATGAGGAGAGACCTCATACCCTTAACCAAGATGTAATAAAAATGGCCTTTAATGTTGCTTTGTCATCACTGAAAACAGGTTACTAAGAATTTAAAGTCCCTCACAGGATTTTGGGATACCCACTCCCGTCTTCCCCTCTGTTCTACCTGTTCTACTGCTCAAGTTTTTGTTGCCTGGAAAATCCCAAACCCCTTTCCCATTATTTTTTTACATCTCTCATTCCTCATTCTCAGATCCTCGAAGCTGCTCTCAGACCCACATTGTCCGTCAACCCCGCTGTACCAGGCCCACAGAAAAGTCTTAACTGACCTTCTCCAGAAGTCTTCACCATGGCTGACTTTAGGACTTTCAGCAAAAGAATCCCTATAAAAGAGTTCAATGTAGATAAACTTTCTCTTTTTGTGTTGCCCTGTTCTACTTGGCCACTGGCTAAAAAACTCAGCACTTCTAAGCTAGACACCCCCTTACTAGTTTTTCACACACTATGTGAACAAGACCTGTGTCCTTGAGCTGGGGCTTCACAGAGATGGCTACATTTATAAGATAAAGAAGTTACCAACTGGGCTCCATTGTAACAGCTGGCAGGGAGAAAAAATAAAGGGAAGAAAAAGCTCTCCTTCTCCCAGGTGTCTTGAAAAGTTAACTTGCCCAGAACAGAGGAAAAAACAGAAACAAAAACTGCTGTTTGTGAACTTCTGCAGACTGTGAACTTCTGAGCCCCTTCCCTTACATGTTGGGTAAGAAATTCTGAAACTATCTAAACTGGGGGTATAGCGGATTAATTGATTACAAGAGAAGGAATGCCATCTGAATCCGGTTGCAAGCAAATAGGACTGTTTCCCTGTCTTCAGTGCTATCTTAGGTGCCTTGCCTTGTCCTTCCCTACAACAGTATAATTCTATATACTTAAACATTGTTTATGTTTTCATGAAATGGTCAACAGATGTGATTAATTGTGTAATGGTGCAGATGTTTCCAGAGTGCACTATCATGATGCCAGTTAATTTGAAGATCAAACAGGGGGGCATACAACCCGGTTCCCCTGGGAACATACACCCTCACTTTAGCCATCCTATTAGGAATGGGAGTTGCTGCAGGGGTGGACACAGGAACCACTGTCCTGGTCCATGGGGCACAACAAGTGACCCAATTTGAAGCAGCAATAGACCAATACCTAAAGATATTAGAAACCTCCTTCACAGCTTTGCAGGAATCTTTTACCTCTCTATCTGAAGTTGTTTTACAGAACACTCGAGGGTTGGATCTCCTCTTCATGAGAGAAGGGGGCCTTTGTACTGCATTCAGGGAAGACTGTTGTTTTTATGCCGACCATACTGGAGTTGTAAAAAAATCTGAGTAAATTAAAAAGATGCCTTGAAGAGCAACAACGAGAGAGAGAGGCCCAAAAATAGTGGTTTGAGTCTTTGTTCACACTGTGCCCCTGGTTAACTACGCTTTTATCAACCCTGGCCAGTCCAATAATAATCCTCATATTAGTGCTAACTATAAAACCCTGTTTGCTCAACAGTGTAATTTATTTTCTTCAAGCTCAAATTCGACAAGTTAAACATATGGCAATATCCCACTAGCAGACATAGAATATACACACCCCAAATATCACTTTTATGATTAAAAGTACCAGAAGAAGAAGTGGGGAATGAAAGGTTAATAAAATAGGTACTTGTCACTTCCTGTTTTTCTGTATGCTTAGAACAACACTGTTAAAATATTGACAACTGTTTGCTAATCTTGTTCCCAGAATGTGCTGTCCCCAACTGCCAAATTGAAGAATGTACTCCCTCACCTGGTTGAACGGAAACCGCCTACTCACCCTGACCCATCAATAAAGTTCTCTCCCTGCCGCCTCCAAGGAAAATATATAAGATCTGCTTAAGCTGTTCTCAGGGCTCTCTGCTCTATTCAAGGGAGCTCTGAGGCCCAGTATGCTGGACCCCCAATAAACCCTTAGCTGTTGCATAGGACAGTTCTTGGTGTTCTCTTCCTCCGATGCTCACCTGAATATTATTGGATGATTGAATGTAGAAGAGAACATCCAGTCAAAAAGGGATAGTTGGAAGGATTAGGAAGATAGTCGGTAGGTTTAGGAAGAAGGGTGAGTATAAGATTTGGAACAAAATTTCTTTAGCAACAGGGTTTCAGTTAGAGAGTGCAGTTAAATGTCAGCACACGTGAAGAGTCAGTAACAATGATGAACTGGGGAAAATACGTAGGAAAGCAGATATCAATAGAGACATTACAAAATCAGGCAAAGTATAAAGTGAGTGACAGAATTAGACATTTTCAAGAGGGTTGAGGTTGAATATATAATCTTAGGAAGAAACAAATATGTAGTTACCAATAGGATTGACATTTGAGAGCATTAGGAAACCTGGACATGGATGTTTTTAGTAATCCATGTTCACATTCCTTTTAGGCTTTGGTACATTCATAAGCATGACATTTGCATTTTGTGTCCAGAATATTACTGTGATTAAATGTATATATAGATCAGGTAACATGAGTATTTCTTCCACCATATCAGGGAGCAATATTTTGAAGACATATAATTCGTATTGGGGAAACAAAGAGGTGTACCCTGTGTATGAATATGGAGATAATGCATGAATAGACATTAATGTGAATAAATAATATAACTTGTTCCACTTTAAATAATGGTTTGAATTGATATCTGAAAACTTATAAGAAATCTTATATTGATATAAAATCATTCATTCCAACCAGTAATACAACTAATGGTCATATTAGGCTTATGGTTTATCTTGAAGTTGTGTGAGTTTTGCTACAAAAGGGATAAGGGAAATCAAAAATAATGTGTGTGGAAAGAAGTATCATGAAAATACAAGCCAAGAAACATGGACGAATACATGTGTTCTGAAGCAGGAAGTGACTGAATGTGAAACAAATGCCTATAAATTTGCTAACTTGTGGATGAAATATATATATATATATCCTATGATGTGCATTAATTGAAGAAATAGTAATGTACCAGTGTTGAATAAAAATGAATGTCAAACTACATACCATGTTCATTGGAATCTACTTGCATTGGTGTTAAACTGGGTCAGTTACTGTAGAAATATAAGAATTTGTATACACCATTCACTTAAGTTAGTTTTCAGTACTAGGAAAAAAATATGTATGTCAGGTGGATGAATATTTCTGAGAATAATCTTGTGAAAAGTTGATTATAAATCCACATACATGAATATGAATGAATTTAGGGAGTGTAAAAAAAGATGCATTTTTCATATTTTGAAAAATCTTGAGAGTGTGTTTATATATATATATATATATATATATATATATATATATATATATATATACATACACACACACACACACAAACACACACACACACAGAGAGACATTAAAAATAGCAATATATATTCCAATGGAAATTCACCATGAAATACATATCATCCACTTATCAAAAAATATTCATTTCGCTCAACATGGATTTATGAATTATGTTGTTCAACTTGGAAGCTCATCCATAGGTTGAATTATCAGTTCCAATAGCGTTTAGGAGGAGTGGTCTCTTCTAACAATTTGTATCTGCCAAGTCAGCCACCTCACAAAAATGTACATGTGATAACAGGTAGGATTCTATATGTGCATAAAAAAATACATGTGCTGAATAGGATAGAGAGAAAGGAGACAGGAATTTGTTGAGAGCCACAGCTGAATGGGCCACGGCAAACTTCCAACTGCCAGCAAATTTCCAGCTGCGTTCTGATTATTGGCTCACAGCGGACCCACCAACATCTAGCTGATTGGCTCCTTTGTGGTTTTGCTCATTGGACTGTTTCCCTGCCCTTTCAGACCACAGAGCTGCTCATTGGGGTCTTTGTTGGCTCCAACCATGCGACACAGCCAATTGGTCTCAAGACCAGGAGGGTTGTGGGAGGTGGAGAGGCTTGTGGTTGTGAGAGAGACTTTATAAAAAAGCCAGTGGTGGCAGTTGGGCTTTGAGGGTTTTTCCCGAGGAGCTGTTTTGTTGGTGAGTATGGTTCTAAAAATAAAGTTCGTTTCTTTTGACAAATGGCTCCTGAATCATTCGCAGCCATAATGCAGCATTTGGTGGCTTCCATGGGGAGCTACTGAGGGTAAGTGATAAGGTAAACTGCTTGCCCCTGAGGGCAGGGCGAGAGGATGGGTAGCCATTTTAAGATTCCTCTTTTGTTTTGCTTCACTTTTGTTTTAAGTTGCCTGTCCCTGGAGATGAGTGAGATGGAAGAAAAACCGCTCACATCTGAGAAAAAAACTATTTACATCTGAGGAACAGATAGGGATTAAGGACGGATGCACATGTCAGGAGGATTGAAAGGCTATAATGACTTTTTGTTTTTCCCTTTTTATTTCATTCTGTCTCAGTTTTGTTTGGCCTCATCTTGTTGGGTTTTATTATAGTAGAAATATGGGATCAAAAATTAGTAAAAAAACAAATGGAAACAGTGTTAAGTAAATTGTTAGAGCAAGGAGGAAACTCAGAAAAATCAAGAACAGTCAGGGCATTCCTTGATACAATACAAAAATGTAGCCCATTGCTTTTTAAGGAGGAGTTTTTAAATATATCACAATGGAACCGTGGTCAAGATTTGAAAAAAGTAGAAAAGAACAGCGCAGGGACTCTGCCAGTTGGCACATTGCCATTGTGGACATTCATATCTGGTTTGCTTAGTCCAAAGCCTTCAGTTCAGACAAAGATAGAGGAACAAAGCTTAGAGCAGAAAAAGCCACCAGGGTCACAGTTACAAAAGGAGACTGCTACTAACAACTTTCTATCACCAGAGGGCGTAAGTGTCCAATCAACAGCACCACCTCTACAGGACACTGTTATTAACACCTTTCTATCACCAGAGGATGTGAATGTCCAAATAACAAGGTCACCTCCATATGCTGGGAGGCCCCCAACCCGCACAGTTGATAGTTCGGATCCTGAGACAAGATCTCAAGTATTAACATGCCCTGTATTTGAGGTAGGAGGCCAGCAAATTCACCATGCTTTAAATTTCAAAATAGTGAAGCAGCTAAAAGAGGCTGTAACAACCTATGGTCCTCAAGCACACTTCATTGTAAGCTTGGTCAAATCCATTAACAACTTGAACATGACGCCAGCAGATTGGGCTAATATGTGTAAAGCTTTGCTAAATGGAGTTCAATACCTGTTATGAAAGGTTTCCAATGAGGAATTTTACAAGGAGATGGCTAGGCGAAATGCAGCAGCTGGATATCCTCAGAGAAATCTAGATATGTTGCTAGAAAAGGGACCTTCTGTGGATCAGCAGCAACAAATTGCATTTGATCCTGGTGTATACGCACAAATTGCTGTAAAGGGGTTAGGGCATGGAAGACTTTACAAGGACATGGAGGTTTACAAGGTCAATTATCTAAGGTAATACAAGAAGCTAATGAATCTTGCACTGAATTTGTTGATAGGGTTATTCAAACAGCTATAGAGTTTTTGGGAATACAGAACAAGCAATGCCATTAATAAAACAAGTGGCTTATGACCAAGTGAATCCTTGGTGCAGAGGTAACGTGAGACCATGGAAACATGAAGATTTAAACACATACATTAAATTATGTAGAGACATTAATGAACAAGAGCAAGTCGTGGAAGCTGCAGTAAAACAGGCTTTAGATGCCAGAGACATTAATGAACAAGGGCAAATTGTGGCAGATGCAGTAAAACAGGTTTCAGATACCAGGCCAAGAACATGCTACAATTGTGAACAAACAGGAATTTTTAAAAGGAAATGCCCCATTGGAGGGTTTAACGAAACTATGTATCAAAGAGTAGAATACTGGGTATTTGCCCACGATGCCGTAGAGAGACATTGGAATAATGAATGCCGTTCTCAAACCACCATAGAGGGTACTTCACTATCAAAAAACGAACAAGGACCAGATGTTAATCCATGATATCATGGAGAAAGGGATCATTCTCCACTGCCAAAAATGGACAGGGGGGCCAAATGCTCTGGGGCCCCAAACAACAAATATATGGAGCACTGGAGGAACCCAGCAACCCCATCAGGGTTGTGCCCAGGACAAATTGTCCATCAGATCCCTCATCAGACAAACCAGAGGCAGCACAGGGTTGGACATCTGTGCCTCCGCCAGATCAGTACTAACTAGAGATGGGAGTTCAAATCATTCCCAAATGGGTGAAAGGACCTCTTCCCAAAAGAACAGTAGGCTTATTTTGGGGATGCAGCTCTTCTACTCTAAAAGGACTTATGGTAAGTCCTGGGGTAATTGATCCCGATTATGTAGGTGAAATAAAAATTATAGCCAGTTCTCCAAACGGTATATCAGTAATTTCACCAGGAGATAGAATAGCACAGTTACTAATAATACTCAGCCTACATGATAAATTTTCCAGTCGTACTGTAGAAAGAAGTTCCAAGGGATTAGGCTCCACAGGTGTAGATTGGGCTATGCTTTCTTTCAATTTAGATTCTGGCCCCATGCTAAAACTAAACATTCAAGGACATGAATTTAATGGGCTACTGGATACAGGTGCAGATCTTAGCATCATCTCTCATCAAGAATGGCCAAAACATTGGCCATTACAACAAGCCACTCAAATGCTTCGAGGCCGAGGAGTGGTGACTAATCCCCATTAAAGTGCAATGGTATTAGATTGGAAGGATCCTGAAGGATGTGAAGAAACTATACAGCCATATGAATTGGATCATCTTCCCGTAACTTTATGGGGATGAGATGTCATAGATCAATTAGGTTTGACATTAACAAATAACATCAATCAAAATTCACCCAATATTATGGCTAGACGAGGTTTTTGGAAAGGAAAAAGATTAGAAAAACAAGAACAAGGTATAGCATCACCAATACAAATAGATCAAGGAACAGATAGATATGGGTTGGCTTTTCAGAAAGGGCCACGGAGACAAAAAAAAATTACTTAGAAATCAGAAAGACCAGTATTGGTTCCTCACTGGACCCTGACTAAAGAAAAGATACAAGCAGCCCATGACCTGGTCAAACAACAATTAGCGGAAGGACATATACATCCTTCTGTGTCTCTCAATAATACTCCCATTATAGTCCTCAAAAAGAAATCTGGTAAATGGAGATTATTGCAAGATTTAAGAGCCATTAATAATGAGATGGTTATTATGGGACCTGCTCAATCGGGAATTCCTCATTTGTCTGCTTTGCCAAAAACTTGTTTTGTTTTCTTTATAGATATTAAAGATTTTTTTTTTCAATTTCAATTCATCCAGAGGATAGTCCAAGTTTTGCATTTACTATCCCTGGACTGAATCATGAACGTCCTGATGAGAGATATGAATGCAAAGTACTCCCTCAACGTATGGTTAACAGTCAAACTATGTGTCAAATTTATGTTAACAAAGTAATCCAGCCACTTAAATATCAAAATCCTAAACTACAAATATTTCACTATATGGATGATGTATTCTTAGCACACAAAGCTAAAAACCAGTTGCCAGAATGTTATGCCACACTTTCAAACTTATTAAAAAATTATAACCTAGGGATAGCAATAGAGAAAGTACAATTAAAGTTTCCAATTAATTATTTAGGAGTTCTATTATCTTCAACCATGTACAGTCCACCAAAAATTCAAATACGAGTCGTTCAACTCAAATCAATTAATGACTTTCAAAAGTTATTAGGAGACATAAATTGGATAAGGCCTTATCTAGGAATACCAACAGGAGATTTGAGACCTTTATTTGATATCCTAAAAGGTCCATCAGTCCAATATTCACCCCTAATGTTAACGCCTGATGCAAGAAAGGCATTATAAATCATTGAAATATATATGGGAAATATGCATTTGGATAGAGTTGATATAATTTTGCCTTTATTATTTATTGTACTACCAACAAAAAAATATCCCTACAGGAGTATTTTGGCAAGAAGGTCCATTATTATGGATACATTTATCTTATTCTACTAACACTATTATTACTAGGTATCCTGAGGCTGAGGGACAATTAATACTCATAAAAATCAAAGCAGCAAATGGAGTGTGTGGAATTTCACCCAATAAAATTATTACTCCATATTCAATGAATCAAATTGATGAATTAGTTAATGAGTTAAATACTTGGGCAATAATCATGTGTAAATCTAATGTTTCATTTGATAACCACTTACCATCTAATCTTTAATTGTCTTTTTGGTCATCGCATCCTGTAATTTTTCCAAAAATGACAAGAAAATCCCTATCATGAATGCTCCAAATGTATTCACTGATGGGTCAAATAATGGTACAGCAGCACTAGTTACACCTGATCAAACTTTTACATTTTTAGTACCCAAACAATCAGCTCAAAATTTAGAGCTAAATGCAGTATTACAAGATTTTCTGATGTTTAAAAATTCTGTATTTAATTTATTTTCCAATAGTCAGTATATAGTTAATGCTATAGTATCCCTTGAAGATGCTGGTAGGATTTCCCCTTCCTCTACTGTTTTCTCTTTGCTTTCCACTATACAAAGTCTAATCTGGGACAGAAAAGAGCCATTCTTTATACGACATGTCAGGGCACATACTGGATTGCCTGGCGTCCTTAGTTTGGGCAATGATTTAGCAGATAAAACTACACATGACATACATACATATTTTCTCTACACTAGAAGAAGCTATAAATTTTCATAAAAAGTTCCATGTCAATGCTAATACTTTACAAAAGCATTTAAAAATAACTAAGGAACAAGCTAGACAAATAATAAAACAATGTCAAAATTGTGTGAACTTTTTACCACAAGTTAATCTTGGAGTCAATCCTAGAGGATTGATACCTAACCATATTTGGCAGATGGACGTCACACACTTGCCAGAATTTGGAAAATTAAAATATTTGCATGTTAAAGTTGACACATTTTCTGGAATTTTGATGGGCTCCCTTCATGCGGAGAAAAAACTAAAGATGTTATAGCTCCTTGCTTACAAAATTTTGCCACTGTGGGCGTTCCAGAACAGTTAAAAACAGATAATGCCCCCAGTTATACTTCTACCTCTTTTAAACAATTTGCTCATCATTTGGCATTACTCATTTAATAGGAATTCCATACAATCCACAGGGACAAGGCATAGTTGAAAGAGCACATCAAACAATAAAAATGTACTTATTAAAGCAAAAAGACAGAATTGAGAAGGGGTATATATTCCCCAAAGTTAAACTTAAAGTAACGCTTTTTACTCTAAACTTTTAAAATTTGGATTCATCAGGACTTAGTGCTGCGGAAAGGCATATGTGTCCAAAAAATGTGCATAAGCCTAAGGTACTTTGGAAGAATATTCTAACAGGACAGTGGAAAGGTCCGGACCCAGTAATTGTCTGCAGTCGGGGGTCTGTTTGTATGTTTCCACAGGAAGAACAGCAGCTGATTTGGATTCCGGAGAGATTAACCAAAGTCCTGACCCAGTGATTGTCTTTATTCGGGGGTCTGTTTGTGTGTTTCCACAGGAAGAACAGCAGCCGATTTGGATTCCAGAGAGATTAACTAAAGTGATTTCTATAGACCAAAAAGAAGATGTTTGGCTCAAATCCATAACAGCTGATATCCAAAACTCCAATTTGGCTATCCTTACATCTGTGACCGAACCAGGATGCTTTTTTCAATATCTATTTTATTATTGCCCTTTCCCACATCATGAAGTTCTATTTTATTTTTTATTTTTTTTTTTTGAGCTCATACAGACCTAGGTTAATGTTTTGATGATCAGTTCTATTTTTTGACTATAGATTTTTTAAACATTCCAATGGTGATTTCACCTGTAAAATGTTAAAAGGACTTTACAATTATGTTATATGTTTTATGTATTATATTATGTGTGCACACTTGTGTTTTGTGTTATATGTTTGAATGTACGTATGTCCATATATCATATATGATGAGCGCTCATGAAAAAATGGATACAATATATATATATATATATATATATATATATATATATATATATATATATATATATATATTAACGTGATTTAAATGATTTAATTTAAATTGGGTAAACAACTGTTCAGGATTGTTTTCATATGTGAAAAAAAAGGGAGTTTAACAGAACTGTTTGTTTACTTTCACCTTTCCTTTTCATTATATTTAATAATTCTCGTAAAGATAATATAAATTGTTAAGAAAATTGTTTTGTAGTGCCTTCTGGAATGATACATAATTTTTTCTTTAGCCATTCTTGCCAGAATTCATATCTTCATCTCAGTGCTGGTGAAAACAAAGATAAAACCAATCTACAGCTTCTGCAATAGCGATCACGGAACTGCTTGCAGAACTTGCCTGGACTATGTATCACTTGTATGCATTGTGAACTCACTTGTATGCATTGTGAACTATCTGTTGGTTCAGCGACTTCTGGTAGTGTTGGGGTATTTATGCTCATGCTGTCATCAGTGGTACAATTTTTCCAAAAGGAGACATCAATTGGCTTGGTGTATCTTCCCAATTCTCACTTGATAGAGGTCAGGAACCTTACAGAGTAAGGCGAAAGACTTCATCCACAATGACTGCTCTTTTGGGGATTTTGGTTTTGGTTGCACACATGGGATCTTTCTTTAGATCCACCAGGTGCTGAGAATTTAATCAACAGTCTCATACAGAGCTAAGAGCCGGATTCAGACACATTGCTTTACAAAGCAATTAAGCAAAGAGCCACAGGTGATGTCCATTCATTTCCATTTGAAAACTGTTTTCTTCAGGTTTCACAAAGGGGTTGCCTGAGGCAAACAATTTCCTGACATTCAGGGCAACAGAACAATAGGTAAGCACAAGGCCCAAAGTGGGGTTTTCCCACTGAGACTTTCCTGGTCACACTGATATCTGAGTTTTCTGAGATGCTTGCCATTCCCTTCAGTTATCCAGAACATGGTCATGTCACAGAGCTTGGAGGTGATACATATCTTGGTCACAAAACCATGAGCCTATTCTGGAGAGCGGCCAGAATTCAGGAAGAAAACAGCAACTTAAAAAATTAGAAGGTGTTGCCCATTGATAAGGCAAGCCACAGTCCATTCATAAACTAGACAGGATGAATGGTGGGAAGCTTTCTACTAGACAGGATACATCCGTTGAATCATTCTCTTTTCTAATGTCTACAACAACAGACACAGTGGGATACACAGACATAGAAACACTCGCCTTGTCAAAAGACTTATTAAAAACAGTTCACTCACAGTTCACTCCAAACCAAACAAACCACCTTTCCTACATATTCTCAGAACATGTGACAAACCAAAAACCCACACCCACACCCACAAAGGCACCTCCTTTCCCCAAATGGGTCTGTGACTATCCGCAGTGTCCTATGACTTGTGGGCCACATTATATTCACCTGAAATGCCCTGTCCTGTATCAGAGCAGGTCTCCTTGGCCAACTCTGTGAAGTTGTTAGAAACCAGCAGTGAGCCTCCGCCTGCTTGCTCAGGAAAGGCACCTCTTCAGAGCTTTCCTGTTATTTGGCCATTCTCACATCAGTAGGTATCAAGAAAGAATGACTCTATCCTTGGAAAATCCAAACAAGTGAGACCACTGGGACTGGGACTGGTACTGGGTCTGTGTGCCTGGATTCCTGGATCCCAAGTTCAGAGAGTTCCATCACCAAGGAAGTGAGGTAGGTCACTTCCTTCAGGAATTGAATGAGGTCAATGCCTTGGCAACCACTTTTTCCTAACAGTTGCTTAAAATCGTCCCATGAGATGGATGCTGCCCCTACTTCCTGTGACACATTCACAAGTTAGAATGGTATATCAACCATAGGCACCCGGTAATAGCTCTCCACATGGGCCTGGTTTGGTCCATCTTATCTACATTAAGAACAGAGAGTCTGATTCAGACACTACCCTTCATCCTGACCGGTTTGTTTGCCATTGAAGATGATTTTGTTCTCTCAGGTCCTTTATACCTGCCTAAGTCTTTTCCAGTGATCATTTCTTTCATGGACCTTTGAGGTTCTCAACATGTGGAAGATCCCCTACATTCCTGTAGTGTAAGACCAACTCTGTCCCTGCTCCATTGTAAAGTTAGATTGAGGGAACAGTGTATGGTTAGGGTTAATAACCAGTTTGATTTGGGTTAGGAATTATTCTACAGATTGAATAATGGTATTGGGAACCTGTGATATTTACAGGAATATAGAGGTGAAATATAAGTATGAAAACAGAAATCTAGGTAAGATTTGAAGCCCAGAATTGCATTGGGCCCTTGATTGGGATACCTAGCATTGAATTATATTCTGCACAGATTTCTCAGATAAATCAATATAGAATGGCATAGGACCTTGTACTTTGGATGATTGAATTTCGAAAAAAAAACATCCAGTCAAAAGGATAGTCAATAGGATTAGGAAGATATTCAGTAGGTTTAGAAAGCAGAGTAAGTATTGGATTTGGACAAAAAGTTCTTTAGCACTAGGGTTTCGGGTAGAGAGTGAATGTAAATATCAGCACATCTGAAGAGTCAGTCACTTTGAAGAACATTGGAAATTATGTAGAAAACCATATATCAATAGAGACAATAGGAAATCAGGCAAAGTATAAAGTGAGTGATAAGATTAGATATTTTCAACAGTGTTGAGGTTGAATAAATAATCTTAGGAAGAAATAAATATTTATTCACCAATAGGAATGACATTTGATAGCATTAGGCAACCTGGACATGGATGTTTTAGGTAATCCATGCTCACTTTCCATTTAGACTTTGCTACAATCATAAGTGTGATCTTTGCATTTTGTGCCCAGAATATTACTGTGATAAAATATATATGTAGATCAGGTGACATGAGTATTTCTTCCACCATTTTGAAGACCTATAAATTAGTATTGGGGGTACAAATTGATGTAACCTGTGTCTATGAATACAGAGATAATGCATGAATAGACCATACAGTGAATAAATAAAATAAATGGTTCCAACTTAAACTAATAGATTGAATTGATATCTGAAAATATACAGAAAATCTAATATTGATATACATACACTCATTTCAACCAGTTATGCATCTAATGGCAATATTAGGGTTATGGATTATCATGATGAGAGTGTGAGTTTTGCTTCAAAAGTGATTATGGAAATAGAAAATAATGTGTTTGGAAAGAAGTCTCATGAAAAGACCGGTGAAGAAACTTGGAGGAATACATGTGTCCTGAATTAGGGAGTGATGGAAAGTAAAACAAAATGCCAATAAATTTGTGAACTTGCTGATGAAACATATATCTTATCACGTGCATTAACTGAAGAAAAAATGATGTACCAGTATTGAATAAAAAGGAACAACAAAATACACATCATGTCGCATAGGAATCTTCTTGCACTGATGTTAAACTGGGTCAGTTACTGCAGAAATATTAGGATTTATATGCAACATTTAGGAAAGTTAGTTTTCAGGACCAGGAATCAAATATGTAGTTCAGGTGGATGAGTATTTCTAAGAATAATACTGTGAATAGTTGATTATAAATCCACATACATGAAATATGAAGGAATTTAGGGAGTTTATAATAAGACACATATATTTCATATTTTGAAAATCAGGAGAGTATATATATATATATATAGTATATATATAAATATATATATATATATATATATATATATATATATATATATATATATATTTATATGCACACAAATACACACACACAGACATTAAAAAGTAGCAATATGTATGCAACTCAGAATTCACCATGAAATTTATATCATCCACACATCCAAAACTATTCATTTTACTGAACGTGAATTTATGTATAATGTTGTTCAGCAAGGATGCTCACCCATAGGTTGAATATTAAGTTCCAAAAGTGTTTAAGAGAAGTGATCTCTTCTCACAATTTGTATCTTCCATGTCATCCACCTTACAAGAATGTACATGTGAAACCAGGTAGGATTCTATATGTGCATATAAAAATACATGTGCTGAATAGGCTACAGAGAAAGTGAGACAGGAATTCATATAATTGTTCACTTAAAAAACACATGGAGAACTATTTCAACAAAAAATTGACTAGATTTATAACAGCTACACGTTATCATGCAAAAGGCAAGTTCAACTATACACCAGGCGTCCTCTGAACTGTTGAATTTCCAATCTGTTTGGGTTAATTTTCTACATCAGATTATCATTAGTAGTCAGAGTCTAGTAGGGTATGGGGCAGTGTCAGGGATTCAGTATTTCAAATGGAAAATTGGAAAATGAATCCAATGAGTAGGCAAATATGTGCTCTACACAAAAAATCCTACCACATTCATCCCAAACAATGCCTTGACATAACCTTTACCCCAAGTAAGACACAATTAGAGGAGAAGAGTTTGGAAATCTGTGAGTAGATATCTGGAATGGAACATGCTCAGGAGTTCACAACCTTCGAGATGGTAGAGGAGTTTGCAAAAGTAAGGGACAGGGTAAACACGCCAGAAACATTGAGCTCTGCTGGCCTAAAGACTTCTTGAGAAACTGCCACTGAGGTTGGGCACATGAAATATGTTGTTGTCAGGAGATTTAGCTTCCTTTGTAGTGAGAACATCAAAGCTGGGTCTGCATCGATGTGACCTGGAGGACATGGTTTCTTATTTTCCAATGAACATGAGGCAGGAGTGCTGAATTCTCTCTTTGTAGTAAACTGTGGCCACTGGGGACTAAGTGTCTCCCCCCCCCTGTGGAATGTGAAGCCATTTGTTCATCCTCCACTTTTCCTGGTGTTTCTTGCTGCCAGACTGGGAAATTGGTATTTGCTTCACGAATTACAAGGAGATCAATTGGGACACAGTGCTGAAGGAAGTTCTGTCACGTGTGGTGGGTCATGGTCGGTAGGAGAATGCACCAACCAGGCTTCTATCCCACATAGCTTGCCTCTTTTACTATAGCAACTTGATTCTGAACATTGCCCTGAAACCTCTCCATATGACAATATGCCATTACTTATAAGGGTGCTGGATGCACCGTGACAGTCACAAGCCATTTGGAAGTCAATGGCAGATCCTCATGGCCCCACCACAGATGTTTTATCACACTCTTGCCCACCACTGCTCTAGGCCCACTACTCAGCAAGCTCCAACTTACTGGCATCTCTGTTCTACACCATTTTCATGAAACCCAGTCAATAAAGGCACTCTCTGGTACACTCATGATCAGCAACAGGAGATCCAAAGGTTCTCATGTGCCACCTGTTCATGGGAATTTCAAAAATTTCATGGTATTTATCGAGAGTTTTTTCAAGGATAAAGTTGGAGGCACTGTGGGTTTCAATTTATTCTGGAACCATTAAAGGGTGAGGAAGCTCATTTAAAAGAAAGTTGTGGAGAACCCTCACAGGCAAGGATTCCAAAGAGTGGCCAAAATGTCACATGAAGCCAGGCCCATTGAGGTCTACAATGTGAGGTCCATGTGTGTTTTGCCTCTCAACTATACCTGCCAAGTTTTTCAAAATAAAATCATGTGATATCCTGACTGAGATTCCCAGTGCTCTGTGGAATGGCACCCTGGCCCTAGGTCCGTTTGCAAGGGCAACTCTCATGTGTAGCCTCCTAAAATCCTAAAACAATTCATGGCAATACTTCTCTGAGGTCAGTTACCAGAATTCAGTTTCTAATAGGAATCACACCAGAGTTCAAGACTGGGTGGACCAAGTCTTCACATCCAACTGCCACACAAATGGCCACAATTAAAACCAAAACACTCCAACATGGCCCTCATCTTCTTCCATATAGGCACTCCTCATAAACTCTGGTTGGAGTTCTCCATGAGTGGCGCAGCTCAAGACAGTGTCAACAATAAGCTCCCTTGCCACTCATTTGCCTAATGTCAGGGTGGCCTGGACACCCTTCCTGTGAACCAGGAGTGATCAAATAAGCCTGCCATTAATACTGCTCTGCTTCTACAATTTGAAGCCTACTGACAGTCAGGTATAGATTCTTTATGTGATTTGGAGTCATTAGAAAACACAAGCACTTCTGCTGGGGTTTGAAGAACTCATTTGACCCAAAGGATCCCTATTCTGACTTGATGGAGATCAGGAACCTAACAGAGGAAGGCAAGAGACTTCATCCACAATGACTGATATTTTTGCCATTTTGGTTTTGGATGCACACATGGGATCTTTTTTTTAGATCCATGAGGTGCTGAGAATGTAAGCCACAGCCTCACAAAAGGCCAAGAGGCTAATTAAGACACATACCTTTCCAAAGCAGTTAGGCAAAGAGCCACAGGTGATGCTCATTCATTTTCATTTGAAAACAGTGTTTTTCAGGCTTCAAAAAGGGGTGGCCTGAGTCAAAGACCTTCCTGACATTCAGGGCAACAGAACATTAGGTAAGCAAATGGCGCAAAGCACGGTTTCTCTACTGAGACTTTCCTGGTCACACTGATATCTGAGTTTTCTGAAATGCTCTCATTCCATTCAGCTATCCAGTACATGGCCATGTGACAGAGCTTGGAGGTGGTACATATCTTGGACACAAAACCATGAGCCTATTCTGGAGAGTGGCCAGAATTCAGGAAGATAACTGGAACTTAGGAACATAGCAGGTGTTGCACATCAATAAGCCTGCCACACACAATTCATAAATTGGGCAGGATGAATGCTGAAAAGCTATCTAATAGATAGGAAAAATTCATTGATGCATTCTCTTTTCTAATGTCTATATCCACAGACACAGTGTGATACACAGACATAGAAACAAATGCCTTTTCAAACGACATTCTAGAAACAGTCCAGTCCAAACCAAACAAACCTCCTTTCCTACCTATTCTCAGAACATGAGACAAAACCACAAACTCACACCCACACCCACAAAGGCACCTCCTTCCACCAAGTAGGTCTGTGACTATCTGGAGTGTCCTTTGACTGGTGTGCCATAATATCTTCTTCTGAAGTTGCCTGTCCTGTCTCAGATCTGGTCCTTTGGCCAACTCTCTGAGGTTGTCAGTAGCCAGTACCTGCTTTTTAAGGACAGGCCCCTCTTCAGAGCTTTCCTGTCATTTGCCCATCCTCAAATCTGTAGGTACCAAGAATGACTGACCATGTCCTTGGTAATTCCAAACAAGTGAGCACACTGGAACTGGGACTGGGACTTCCTCTGGGTGCCTGGCTTCCTGGATCCCAAGTTCAGAGAGTTCCATCAACAAGGAAGTGAGGTGAGGTCACTTCCTTCAGGAACTGAATGAGGTCACGGCTTTGGTACCCATATGTCCTAAGGGTTGCTTCCAAGAGACTCATGAGATGGAGGCTGCCCCTACTTTCTGTGACACTTCCACAATTAGAATGGTATATCAACCATAGGCACCCTGGAACAGCTCTCCACACAGGCCTGGATTGATCCACCTTCTCTACATTGAGAAGAGACTGGCTCATTCAGACACACCCCTTCATCCTGATCAAGTTGATAGCCATGGATGATGACTTTTGCTCTCTCAGGTCCTCCATAGCTGCATACATCTTCTCCAGGGATCATTTCTGCATAGACCTTTGAGCTTCTCAGCAGGTCGAAGAACCCCTACATTCCTGTATTCTAAGACCAACTCTGTCCCTGCTCTTCTGTACAGTTAGATTGAGGAAAAAGTATATGGTTAGGATTAATAACATGTTCAATTTGGGTTAGGAATCATTCTGCAGGATGAATAATGGTATTGGGAACCTGCGATATTTATAAGAATAGAGAGGTAAAATATAAGTATGAAAACAGAAATCTAGGTAAGATTTGAAGCCCAGAAGGGCATTGGGCCCTTGATGGGGATACTTAGCTTTGAATTACGTTCTGCACAGATGTCTCAGATAAATTGACATACAATGGCATAGGACCATTTACCTTGGATGATTGAATGTAGCAGAGAACATCCAGTCAAACAGGGATAGTCGGTAGGATTAGGAAGGCAGTTGGTAGATTTTGCAAGAAGAGTGAGTATAGGATTTGGACCAAAAGTTCTTTAGCAATAGGGTTTCAGGTAGAGAATTAGTGTAAATGTCAGCACATGTGAAGAGTCAGGCACAATGATGAACTCGTGGAAATATGTAGGAAAGCAGATATCAATAGAGACATTATGAAATCAGGCAAAATATAAAGTGAGTGATAGGATTGGACATTTTCAACAGGCTTGATTGAATATATAATCTTAGGAAGAAACAAGTATGTAGTCACCAATAGGATTGACATTTGAGAGCATTAGGCAACCTGAACGTGGATGTTTTTAGTAATCCATGCTCACTTTCCATATAGGTTTTGGTACAAGCGTAAGTGTGACCTTTGCATTTAGTGTCCAGAATATTACTGTTTTAAAATATATATGTAGATAAGGTGACATGAGTTTTTCTTCCACCATTTCTGGGAGCAACATTTTGAAGACGTATAAATTAGTATTGTGGTTACAAATAGGATTACCCAATGTTTATGAATAGAGAAATAATGCATGGATAGACCATACTGTTAATAAATAATATAACTGATTCCAACTTTAAATAATGGATTGAATTGATATCTGAAAATATACAGGAAATCTTATGTTGATATACATACATTCATTCCAATGAGTTATACATCTAATGGTCATATTAGGGTTATGGATTATCAAGAAGAGTGTGTGAGTTTTGCTATTATGGATGTAGGGACACACGAGCCAGATGCAGGTTGGCTAGCCTAGATTACTATGTTTACCTGGCAGACTATCAAAGCCACAAACAGCCACGGCTGTGTGAGGGAAAATCCGACTTCTTCTGTAAGTCATGGTGATATGAGCATATAGGGGCTTCCTGGTGGAACCCAAACATTTCATCCAATTCAGTACACAGCATTGGCCATATTACCAATTAGATAACCAAAACTGATGGCCCCCAGAGGGGTCTCTAGATCCTCAAATTATGTGTTACCTTTTTACCTTAAGGAAGTGCTCAAAATGGTGGAAGGGAATTCCCCCATGTGGAGGCCTTTTCCCTCCCTCGCTCACATCCTGAACTATGCTTCTCCAACAGATCCTCACCCTCTGCCTTCTGCTCCAGATGCTCTGCTGTCAATCCCACATCAGGAACATGATTCCTCCCCACCAATTACTAGATCAAATACCCAAACCTCTGCTGGTTCTCAGACCATTGCCCCCTTGCTGATGTAGCAGGTACTGAGGTACCCTTCCACTCACTCACTCCTCTCTTCTCCTGTCAGTGCCCACCCCGGGTCCCAACAGGTCCTCTTACCAGCTAACCCAAAGCTCAAACAGGCTGAGGAGAGCGCTCAGACCCCTATCCAAGATGTAATGAAAATGGCCTTTAACGTTGGTTTGTCAACACTGAAAACAGGTTACTTAGAATTTAAAGTCCCTCACAGGCTTTTTTGGGATACTCAATCCCATCTTCCCCTCTGCTCTACCTGTTCTACTGCTCAAGTTTTTGTTGCTAGGAAAATACAAAACGCCTTTCCCATTATTCTTTTACATCTGTCCTTTCTCATTCTCAGATCCATGGAGCTGCTCGCACCCCCCGCCTTCCACGTCTTCCCCCTCTGTACCAGGACCAGAGGAAAGTCTTAACTGACCTTTTTCAGAAGTCTTCACCATGGCTGACTTTAGGACTTTCAGAAAAAGAGTCCCTATAAAAGAGTTCAATGTAGATAAACTTCCACTTTTCTTGTTGCCCTATTCTACTTGCCACTGGCTGGAAAATCAGCACTCCTAAGCTAGACACCCCCTTACTATTTTTTCACAAAATATGTGAACAAGGCCTCTGGCCTTGAGGTGTGGCTTCACAGAGATGGCTACATTTCTAAGATAAAGAGGTTACCAACTGGCCTCCATTTTCACAGCTGGCAGGGAGAAAAAAAAAAGAGAAGACAAAAGCTCTCCCCCTCTCAGGTGTCCTTGAAAAGTTAACTTGCCCAGAACAGAGAAAATAAACAGAAAAAAAGTTCTGTTTGTGAACTTCTGCAGACTGTGAACTTCTGAGCCCCTTCCCTTATATGTTTGGTAGAAAATTCTGAATCTCCCTAAACTTGGGATTCAGGGGCTTAATTGATTACAACAGAAGCAATGCCCTCTAAATCCGTTTGCATCCAAAAGACTGATTCCCTAGCTTCGATGCTATCTCAGGTGCCTTGCCTTGTCCCTCCCTACAACTTTATAATTCTATATACTTAAACATTGTTTGTTTTCATAAAATGGTCAACAGATGTGATTAATTATGTAATGGTGCAGATGTTTCCCAGAGTGCTCTATCATGATGCAAGTTCATTTAAAGATCAAATGGGGGGGCATACAACCAGGTTCCGCCTCGAACCTGTATCCCTCACTTTAGCCATTCTATTAGGAATAGGAGTTGCTGCAGGGGTGGGCAGAGGAACCACTTCCCTACTCCATGGTACACAACAAATCACCCAATTAGAAGCAGCAATAGACCAAAACTTAAAGATATTGAAATCCTCCATCACAGCTTTACAGGAACCTTTAACCTCTCTCTCTGAAGTATTTTTACAGAACAGTCGAAGGTTGGACCTCCTCTTCATGAGAGAAGGGGCCTTTGTGCTGCATTGAGGGAAGAATGTTGTTTTGATGCCGACAATACTGGAGTTGTAAAAGATTCTATGAGTAAATTAAGAAAACGCCTTGAAGAGCCTCAACGAGAGACAGAGGCACAAAAAGGGTGGTTTGAGTCTTGGTTCACACAGTCTCCGTGGTTAACTACGCTTTTATCAGCCTTGGTTGGTCCATTAATAATCCTAATATTATTGCTAACTGTAGGGTCCTGTTAGCTCAACCGTGTAGTTTCCTTTCTCCACACTCAAATTAGACAAGTTAAACTTATGGTAATCAGACAACAATATACCCCACTAGCAGACATAAAATGTGACACCCCGCAATGATCACTTTTATGATTAAAAATAACCAGATCAAGAAGTGGGAAATTAAAGGTTAATAGAATAGGTACTTGTCACTTTCTGTTTTTCTGTATGCTTAACAAAACACTGTTGAAATCTTGAGAACTGTTTGCTAATCTTGTTCCCATAATGTGCTGTCCCCAACTGCCAAACTGCAGAATGTACTCCCTCACACATTTGCACGCAAACTGCCCACTCGCCGTGACCCATCAAAAAACTTCACTCCCTGCCCTCTCCAAAGAAAGTATACAATCTCTGTTTAAGCTGTACTCAGGGCTCTCTACTAAATTCAAGTTAGCTCTGAGCCCCAGCATGCTGGACCCCCAATAAACCCTTTGCTGTTGCATGAGACAGTCTCTTGGTGGTCTCTTCCTCCGACGCTTGCCCAAAATTTACAATGGTACAATCATAAGTGTGACCTTTGCTTTTTGTGTCCAGAATATTAATGTGATAAAATGTATATGTAGGTCAGGTGACATGAGTAGTTCTTCCACCATTTCTGGGAGTAATATTTTGAAGATGTACAAATTAGTATTGGGGGTATAAAGACGTGTACCCTGTGTCTATGAATATAGAGATAATGCATGAATAGAAAATACTGTGTATAAATAATATAACTTGTTCTACTTTAAATAATGGATTGAATTGATATCTGAAAATAAATAAGAAATTATATATTGATATACAATCATTCATTCCAACCAGTTATACATCTAATGGTAATATTAGGGTTATTGTTCTTCAAGTAGGGTGTGTGAGATTTGCTTCAAAATTAATTATGGAAATAGTAAATAATGTGTTTGGAAAGAAGTCTCATGAAAAGACGAGTCAAGAAACATGGAGGAATACCTGTGTTCTGAAGCAGGAAGTGATTGAAAGTGAAACAAATGCCTATAAATGTGCGAACTTGTAAATGAAATATATATATCAAATGATGTGCATAATCTAAAGAAATAGTAATGTACCAGTGTTGAAAACAAAATGAATTTCAACATACACATCATGTCCAATAGAATTCTACTTGCATTGATGTTAAACTGGGTCAGTTACCTTAGAAATATTAGGATTTGTATACACCATTCACTGAAGTTAGCTTTCAGTAGTAGGAAACAAATATGTATTTCAGGTGGATGAATATTTCTGAGGGTAATCTTGTAGAAAGATGATTATAAATCCACATACATGAATATGAATGAATTTAGAAAATGTATAATAAGTCACATATATTTCATATTCTGAAAAATATGGAGAGTATATATATATATATATATATATATATATATATATATACACACACACAAACACACACACAGATATAAAAAGTAGCAGTATATGTCAATTGAAATTCACCAGGAAATATATATCACCACAGATCCAAAATATTCATTGTACTGAACTTGGATTTATGTATAATACTGTTCCGCTAGGAAGCTCACCCATAGGTTGAATTTTCAGTTCCAACAGCGTTTAGGAAGAGTGATCTCTTCTCACAATTTGTATGTGCCATGTCTGCAACCACACAATAATGTACATGTTGTACCAGGTACGATTCTACATATGCTTACAAAAATACATATGATGAATAGGCTACAGAGAAAGGGTGACAGAAATTTACTTATTGTTTAACTTTAAAAACACATTGAGAACTATTTCAACAAAAAATTGACTAGATTAATAACTCCTACCCTATATAATGCAAAAGGCAAGTGCAACTATACACCATGCCTCTACTGAACTGCTTGTATTTCAATTCTGTTTGGGTTATTTTTCTCCATAATATTAGGATTAGTAGTCTGAGTCTAGTAGGGTATGGGGCAGTGTCAGGGATTAATTATTTTCAATGGAAAATTGGAAAATGAATCCAATGTGTATGCAAATATGTGCTACAAAAAAATCCTCCCACTCTCATCCAGAACAATTCCTTGATATTTCCTTCACCCCAAGTAAGACACAATTAGAGGAGAAGAGTTATAAAATCTGTGAATACATATCTGAAATGAAAATTACTCAGGAGTTCAAAACTTTGGAGGTGGTAGAGGAGTTTCTAAAAGTAAGGGACAGGGTAAAACTCCACAATCATGGATCTCTGCTGGCCTAAAGACTTTTTGAGAAACTGCCTCTGAGGTTGGGCACTTGAAATATATGTTGTTGTCAGGAGCTTTATCTTCCTCTGTAGTGAGACCATCAAAGCTGGGTCTTCATCTATGTGACCTGGAGGACATGGTCTCGTGTATTCCAATGAACATTAGGCAGCAGTGCTGAATTCTCTCTTTGTAGGTAAAATGTGGGCACTGGGGGCTAAGTGTCTCCCCGTGTGGACTGTGAAGCTATTTGGTCATCTTTCACTTTTCGTGGTGTTTCTTGCTGCTGCACTGTTACTTTGGTATTTGCTTCACGAAATACAAAAAGGTTAACTGGGACACAGTGCTGGAGGGATTTCTGTCACGTGTGGTGGGTCAGGGTCTGCGGAGAATGCACCAACCAGGTTTCTATCCCACATAGTTTTCCCCCTTGACCATAGCAACCTGATTCTGATCATTGTCCTGAAACTTCTCCATATAACAAGATGACTTTACATACAAGGATCTGCTGGCTGCACCTTGTCAGTCGCAAGACATTTGGAAGCCAATGGCAGATCCACATGGCCTCCCCACAGATGTTTTACCACACACCTGCACACCACTGCTCTAGTACCACTAATCAGCAGGCTCCAACATGCTGACATCTCTGTTCTACACCATTTTCATGAAACCCAGTCAATCAAGGCACTGTCTGTTACACTCATGATCAGAAACAGGACATCAAGGTTCTTCAGTGCTACCTGGTGATGGGAATTTCAAAAATGTCATGGTATTTATGTAGCCATTTTTTTAAGGATGAAGTTGGATGCACTGTGGGTTTCAATTCATTCTGGAACCACTAAATGTTGAGGAAGATCATTTCAATGAAAGCTCTGGAGAACTCTCACAGGCAAGACTTCCCAAAGAGTGGCCAAAAGGTTACATGAAGCCAGGACCATAGAGGTCTACAATGTGAGGTCCATGTGTGTTTTGACTCTCAACTCTAGCTGTCAAGTCTTTCAAATAAATTCATATGGTATCATCGCTGAGATTCCCTGTGCTCTGTGGAAAGCAAACCTTGGCCTAGATCTCAGTTTCCAAGGGCGACTCTCATCCGTGGCCTCCTAAAATCCCAACACAATTCATGGCAATACTTCTCTGAGGTCAGGTCCAGAACTCAGTCTCTAAAGGTAATCACACCAGAGTTCAAACCCAGGTGGACCCAGTCATCTCTTCCAACCACCACACAAATGACCACAATTAAAACTAAAACACTCTCACATAGCCCTCATATTCTTCCATAGAGACACTCATCATAACCTCTGGCTGGAGGTTTTCATGAGGGTCACATCCAAAGACAGTTCCCAAAATAAGCTCTCTTGCCCCTCATTTGCCTAACGTCATTGTGGCCAGGGCACACTTCCTGTGAACCAGGAGTGATCAAATAAGCCTGGCGTTAATACTGCTCTGCTTCTCCAATTTGAGGCCTACTGACTGTCAGGTATATATTCTTTATGTGATTTGGAGTCATGAGGAAACCCAAGCACCTCTACAGGGCTTTGAAGAACTCATTTGACCCAAAGGATCCCTATTCTCACTTGATGGAGGTCAGGAACCTTAGAGAGGAAGGCAAGAGACTTCATCCACAATGACTGCTCTCTTGGCCATTTTGGTTTTGCATGCACACATGGGATCTTTATTTAGATCCATCTGGTGCTGTGAATCTATGCCACAACCTCACACAGGGCCAAGATGCTTATTCAGACACATCCCTTTTCAAAGATATTAAGCAAAAAGCCACAAGTGATGCCCATTTATTTCCATTTGAAAACTATTTTCTTCAGGCTTCACAAAGTGCGGCCTGAGTCAAAGACCTTCCTGACATTCAGGGCAACAGAAGAATAGGTAAGCAAAAGACCCAAAGCAGGGTTTCTCCACCGAGACTTTCCTGGTCACACTGATATCTGAGTTTTCTGAGATGCTCCCATTACCTTCAGCTATTCAGTACATGGACATTTCATAGAGGTTGGAGGTGGTTCATATCTTGGACACAAAACCATGAGCCTGTTCTGGAGATTGGCCAGAATTCAGAAAGAAAACAGGAACTTAGGAAGATATAAGGTGTTGCCCATCCATAAGTCAAGCCGCAGACCAATCATAAATGCGGCAGGATGAATGCTGGGAAGAATTCTCCTAGACAGGACACATGTATTGATGCATTCTCTTTTATAATGTCTACAACCTCGAACATAGTGGGATACACAGACATAGAAACACTTGCCTTGTCATACAAGAAACAGTCCACTCTAAACCAAACAAACCGACTTTCCTACCTATTCTCAGAACGTGAAATAAAACCACATACTCACACGCACACCCAAAAATGCACCTCCTTCCCCCAAGGAGGTCTTTGACTATAAGGAGTGTCCTCTGACTTGTGGGCCATACTATGTTCCCCCGAAATGGACTTTACTGTCTCAGATCTTGTCTCCTTGTCCAACTCTGTGAAATTTTCAGGAGTCAGTGGTGAGCAATTACCTGCTTTCCCAGGAAAGGCCCCTCTAAAGAGCTCTCCTGGCATTTGGCCATCCTCACATCAGTAGATTCCAAGAAAGCCTTTTTCTTTCCTTGGTAAATCCAAACAAGTAAGCTCACTGGGAGTGGGACTGGGACTGGCTCTGGGTACCTGGCTGTCACAGTCTCTGGCTGGGCACAAATCACGAGTCTCCACACAGCTTGTAGATTCAAACAGGAATTCTTTATTCCCGAACTCACACAGGGCGTCTACAAACACGTTCTGGGGAAATCCACGTTCTCTGCCCAAATCCACACTCTGTCCAAATCCACACTCTGCCCAAATCCACTCCACATGGGCTTCTGTCTCCCAAAATATACTGTCTGACCCTAAGAACTCAAGAGGAACTCAGCGGCAGGATATGCCCTATTCTAAAGGGGGAACAACCTAATCTCCTATTATGCTAAACCGCCCTATTCTAAAGGGGGAATACCCTAAACACGGATCTGCCCTGGTCGTTGAGCAAGGTCACCTTACATGCAATGTCCTGCAAAATGTCCTATTTCCATGAGTCCTTCCACTAAAGAAACATGGGGGTACTCTGGCAAGGAAATTGTCATACCTACTTGGCTGATGGCTCCCAGCAGAGTCTATTTGGTCCTGCAAATCTTTAATGGTTCCTGATATAGTTTGTACATCATTTATAAGTTGTTGAGACAGGCGATGGTAAGAGTGTATAGCCGTCCCTAAGCCAGTGTACCTGTGCCCACAGCAGCTGTTATTCCAAGGTTGGCAATGAGTGATAAGGCCTCTATTGCCCGCCTGTGTCTTTTCACTAATGTGTCTAGGCTAGAAATGGGTAGAGGTTAATCTCATTGGACAATACTTATATTGGGGTGTAATAAAGTAAGAACACAGCCACCGTTCCAATTTGCTGGAAGCCTGGGGAAGGCAGAGTTTCCTCCACACATAAAAACTGTGCCAATGGGGGGACAAAGAGATGGGGTGGGTGAGGAACAATTTTGTACTGTTGAGCAATTTCCAAAAAAAGAAACTTTAACATCAATATCATTGGTATTATTCTGCATCGCGCCTAAAAGACATAATGGAAAAGTACCTATGGGCTGTATTTTAAAAGGAAATACTGGTTGGCATGTATTATCATTGTCTATGATAGAATTAATAGGAACTGCCGTAGGCATGATTGCCCCTGTTGTCATGCAGAGCCAGCAATCACCAGCAAGTGTGGGGTTGGAATAATTAAGCAAGGAGAAGGTAGTTTCCAAAATTTCTAATGTATTGCTATCTAAACCTGGGAGCTGGGATTTAGTCTACATTAAGGGATATTATGTGAGCTCAGGGATTTAGGGTTTCAAAAGTTTGATTATCTGAGGATGCTTGACAGCAGCAGTGGGTCCTCCACCATGAGAGAACCCTGTAGGGGCCTTAATGGGCCAGCAAGAAGGTTTACAGACATTGCCTTGGCACCCAGCTGACTGTAGCTTGGTGTATTTGCCTTCTCCTCCCTGGTCAAAGAGAACGGCGGTATAATGAATAGTGGTCCCCCCTGCTCCATGAGTTTTAGTTAGGGAGGCTTCAAAAAATTGTTCTCCCTGCTTGTTAACACAAATTGAGAGTGACACATAACAAGAGTCATGCATCGCCTGGGTATGCGTACAGGTTGCAGAACAATTTTGGACAGCTTTACTTGTACTATGGGCAATAATCTTTGGCTTGTTAACACATACCCATTTAGGCTGATGAACTCCTCCGAGTTTATGGTCAACCTCAGCACGAAGGTAAGCCACTTTATTCACGCAGTCAGCAGTCTGGGTACAACTAGTGGGAGCCTGAGTCCAAGATCCTTGCTTGCATTTGCAGGGGGGGCCAAAAAGGTACTCCATGATGTTGGAAGGTTGAGGACCAAGGCCTCCTTGTACAAACCTGTTCAGCATAAGTGCCTTAAGCAGGATCCTCACACAAATTGTTGGCTACATCTGAAAAAGAGGAAAATTTGTCCGCAGGGGGAGGACCTCCATCCATGTGTTGAGGTAAGTCATTAACCTGTTTAACCAGGCATTCTGGTAACCATCTTGGTGCTGCTTGCTCTTGGTCCAAAACACAAGCTGAGCCTCGTCCCCAGATGAGAACAGGACGTGGGCCTTTCCATTTATTTGAAAGGGGATTGTTTCACATAAGAGGTGGGTGAACAGAATTGGATGAGGGATGCCAGTGTCTGTCTGCGGCTGAATGGCCTTCACTGTCTAGGGTAAGAAAAATAAAAACACATAATGCATGGTTAAGGCGATGCCTGGGAGTGGTCAATACAAAGGCGGAAGCCTTAAAGCAGGTTAGCCAAGTCTTTAAGGTAAGATGGGCACGTTCCACAATGCCTTGGCCCTGAGATTTGTATGGAATTCCAGTAGTATGACAAATATGCAAGGTAGCACAAAAATGTTTAAACTTGGCACTCGTATATGCAGGACCATTATTTGTTTTAATATGTATTGGTTTACCCATTACGGAAAAGACTGAAACAAGATAAGAAAGGACATCTTTGGAAGCCGCTCCAGAATATGGTGATGCAAAAATAAAGCTTCTGAAGGTATCTATAGAAACGTGTATATATTTGGTTTTTTGAAATTTAAGAAAGTGTGTAACATCCATTTGCCAAAACTGATTGGGCAGTATTCCTCGGGTGTTAACTCCCAAGTGTTGAATGGGGAGGGAGACAGCGCAACCAGGGCATGCTTTTACTATCTCTCGTGCCTGTTGCCTGGTAATTTTACAAAGTAATCGAAGGCTCTGGGAATTTAGATGGTGAAGATTTTGTAACTCAGTGGCCTTTTGAATGGAGTCAAAAAAAATTGGAAAGATGGAACGAGTTGCTGCATCAGCTTGGGCATTACCATGTGTTTGAGGGCCGGGAAGTTCAGAGTGTGCCCTGATGTGTCCTAATAAAAATGGGTGTTGTCTGGCCTGAATTAGCTGCTGAAGCTGGTGAAACAGAAAGGCCACATTGGAAGAAGACTTCATGGTGGGTGAAATCTCCAGCAGGGGCACAGAATGAGCAATGTAGGCACTGTCTGCATAAATATTAACAGGATTATCAAAAAAATGTTATAAGAACTTGTGTTATGGCAAACAATTCCACAAACTGTGCTGACTGATAGACAGAATCAAAGGTGGTAGGCTTGTTATTGACAACAAAGGCCGCATGGCCATTACTGGAACAGTCTGTAAAGACAGTAAGGGCTTGAGGAATGGGAGCCTTTTGAGTAATTTTGGGAAAAATAAATGGATGTACCTGGACAAAATGTAAAAGGGGGTCATTAGGAAGGTGGTATAAATTGTTCCCAAAAAGCCTGATAGGGCAATACCCCATTCTTCCCCTGTCTTTAGAAAAAATTGGGTTTGGTTCTTAGTATATGGAATTAAAATATTATCAGTGTCTTTGCCAAAATGTTGTTGAGAAAGCAAACCACCTTTAATAATAATTGAAGCTACCTGAGCAAGAAAAACAGTAATAACCTTGGAGGATGTGGTGGGTAAATGGACCCAAAACAAGGGGCAGCCTTTTTTTTTAAAGTGTGGATCTCACTGCCAAAATATTCCTGTGGGTATATGAGGAGTGTGTAAAATAACCAGAACCAGAGGAAGGTTATAAGAAATTTGTGTAACAAACTGTTGGCCAATGGCTTCTGTGACTTGGTTTAATAGAGGTCATGCCTTGGGAGTATACTTTTGAGGGGAGGAGGGGTGGGAATCACATCTCAAAATACCATTAAGGGGCAAAAGTACACAAGTGGGTAATTTTAAATATGTTCTTAGCCATTGAATATCCCCCAGTTAGTTTTGAAAATCATTAACGGTGTGAAGACAGTCCACACGTAGTTATATTTTAGCAATTTAGATCTGATTATCTTGAAGTTTAAGGCCCAAACAGGTGTAAGGGTCCTGTGTTTGAACTTTATCAGGAGCTATCTGTAGTCCCAAGGTAGTGAGGATTTTGTAAAGGTCCAAGTAACAATTATTAAGGTCATGGATATTAGGTGCAGCAATTAACAAATCATCCATATAATTTAAAATATAAATTTGTGGCCATTGCTCTCTCACAGGGTCTACTGCTTGAGCAACCAATTTTTGGTAAAGACTAGGGCTGTTGGCCATACCTTGGGGAAGAGCCTTCCATTGAAATCTATGCATAGGGCCCTAAAAATTAATGCGAGGGAGACTAAAGCCAAAATAGGGTCTATCCTCAGGATGTAAAGAATGGTAAAAGAGCAATCTTTTAAGTCAAAAAACATTTTACAATAGTTTTGGGGAATAGCCACTGCTGTAGGAATGCCTGGCTGTAGTGCTCCCTTCGGGCGCATAACTTTGTTCATGGCACACAAATATTGTAAAGGCGCCACTTGCCTGATTTTTTCTTGATAACAAAAATAGGAGTTTTCCATGGGGAGGTTGAGGGCTCTACATGGCCGGCTGCCAGGTGTTTCTGCACTAACATGGAGGCAGCCTCCAAAATTTCTTGGGTAAGGGGCCACTGATCCACCCACACAAGAGTCTGAGTCTCTCAAATCATTTTATCTCCATGGGATTCAGGAGGGTCAGGGACCGACACTAATAAACCGAATACCCAAGTCTATATGTATTTGTTTTTGTATGGGTTGTAGAGGCTCAACAAGTCCTTGTCTCAGTCTCACAAGGCCTGTACCAGGGACAAAATTCATACAAAGCATTTGATGAATCACCATGGAATTGGGACTGGCAAGAATATCTTCCATTTGACTCAAAATATCTCGGCCTCATAGGTTAACAGGGAGGTCAGGAACAATGAATGGAGTGACATTTCCCTTATTACCTTCTTTATCAGTCCAGCTAAGAGCCCTAGAGCTGACCAGAGAAATTTTTGACTGTCCTATACATTTAAGGTCTGTCAAGGATGGGGTGAGGGGGCAACCTGATGGCCAGTATTTTTGAGAAATAATTGTGGCATCAGCTCCAGTATCTAGAATTCTTTTGAATTCCGTTCCTTCATTAAGTAAGGTAATGGTTGGTGTATGGTGAGAAATGGGCTGAACCCAATACACATCAGAGGAACCCAAGAAGGCAGTCGTCTGCAGTAGGTTTGTGTGGAGAAGTGCCTCCTGAATCCAAGGAAAGGAGTATTAATTGTGTAATTTTGTTCCTGCGGGCATGGCTGCAACTCCATTATTAGCTGTGGCCAGTATTTTTATTTCTCCAGTGAAATCATTATCAATAATGTCAGGGAAGACCTGAACACCTTATAAGGTAGTAGAGGCTCTTCCAAGAATAAGGGCACACGTATGAAATTTAGGGGGACCCATAATTCCAGTGGATATTTTCTGGGGCCCTTGCATTGAGTCTAATATTGTATCGGTGGTGGCACAGAGGTCAAATCCTGCGCTGCATGAGGGGCTCGTTGGAGGGAGGCAATTGTGGAGAAGGATTTTGAGGAAGGTTGGGAGTTTGGGAGGGAACAAACCTTATTGCCCCTGGGTTTGTCCTGGGGGAGATTGGGGCCAGGGGCTGGCCCCGCAGGGAGTTTCACAAGAAGGAGGAAGAAATAGGCTGTCCGAGGAAATTTGTCTTAGATCTACACTCACTGGCCCAGTGATGACCTTACCACATGTAGGGCAAAGGGTAGCTGTGGGCGGTTTAGCCCCAGTTTGAGGAGATGCTATTCCTAGGCTTTGTTTGCCTGTCAGACAATCGTGTGTATAATGGCCAGGTTGTTCACAGGTAAAGCAAGTATGTGAGCCAGGATTGTGAAAGGCCTTGGTAAAGGTGGCACCTAGGGCGAGACCCATGGCATGGGCTGCACCCACCACTGCACAGAGTCTAATAAAGTCAGATAGTTTCCCTTTATCCTTATGTGGTCGAAGAACATCCTGACATGCTGGCTTGCCGTTTTCAAAGGCAAGATGTTTTACAAAGGTGCTTTCGCTTTCGCTTGGTCCAAGCAAGCATTCTGCAGCTAGGTTACACCGGGGAACAAAGTCGCTATAAGGCTTATCGGGCCCTTGTCGAATTTTTGCCAGGGAAGTGGTAGCTGAGGCCTTATGAGGCAGGCGTCTCCAAGCATGTAAGCCAGCAGTCTGAATCTTCGCCAAAATCCAGCAGGGAAAAGTGCCTGTTTAACTTTAGTATCACAAGACGCATTGCCCACTAGCTTAAAAAAAGTCCAGGATTCAGAGGAGGCCTTAGTTAATTTTTTTTGAGCAGTTTCCAGACAGTGCCCTTTGAAATCTGCATTCCATAACAGGAAGTCTCTGGCACTGAGGGTAGCTGGGGCTAGAAATTTTCATTCATTGGGAGTAATCCATTGTGCGCTGTGGCTTTCTAATAAAGCCAACGTTTAGGGTGCAGTGGGGCCATAGTGAAAACACAAGCCTTTTTAAGTTTTTCAAGAAAATGCAGTCTTAATTTTTTGTAGACACTCTGGGTTCCTTCCTGCCTAGGGGTAAACTCCTCATCCTCTGAGTCCTGATCTTCTTGATCCATTTCCCAGCTTCCTTCTCTTGATCCTCTTGACCTCAGCCTGGGCAGGCTTATCTATCTGACTGCGGGTTACTGGGAAGGTGAGAACAGCCTGATGGAGTGGCTTAGCCTTTGTATTAGACCGCCATGGTCCAGCTTGCTTGACTCCGTGCCTAAGGCTAATGAACAGAGCTCAGAGTCAAGGGATCTTAATTCTTTTAAAAGTTGGATCTGTTCCCGTCAATGTTGGAGAGACTCTCGTAAGGGAGCCAGGTTTTGCAAGGGAAGTGGGGAAAAAATATCGGGGGGGGGGAGTTGGCCCCTGAATGGCTGGAGCACAAAAGGCAAGAGGGATATAGGAGGGAGGTGGATGTGTATGTCCTATAGGTTTTGGCAGGGTCCTGAGAGGTGGCAGGTCTTCTGAATGGTAGCGAGGTTCTTCCTTCTCCAAGGTAGCCTCCTCCCTAGGGGTCAATGTGTCTCTGGGATTAAAAATTGGATAAAGGCTATTGGTAACCATTGGAGCCTTACTCATTAGGGTGGTATTTTGAGGGGGACCAGGAAGGTTCCCAGGGTCCTGGGGAGACTGAGAAGGGTCTATATCTATACTAAGTGGTGGGCATGCCGAGGGGGGATGAGAGGTCTTTTACGTAGTCTCTTGCTCAATCCTGACAAGTTTTAAGGTACCATTGTCAAAGGGTGAACTTTGAAGAATTTCATTAATTAAGTTCCAGTAAGAAAAGGTGGGAACAGGCACCTCTTCTGGGCCAAAGGAGTCATTATAATCTTTTAAACAGTCTCCTACTCTAAGCATTCTTTTACCATCAATGGTCCCTTCAAGGGGAATCCATGGACACAATTCTCCTATGTATGAAAAGAAAAATTTTAAGTCCTTTTTTCTTAACACGTGCCCCCCCCCATTTCTTGAAGGACTCCTTGAGGCCTGACAAAAACAAATCATGTGACAAAACTGCTTGTCCCATGGTGGGTCACTCACCGTGCGTCATCCCCACACTCCTCCTAAATGTCTCTCGGTGGTGTCTGCAGAGGCAATCACGAGCTCCGCTTGACGAAGTCTTCCAGGAGGATGGGGTTACCCCTCAGTCAAAGGCTCGAGCCCCAGTCGGTGGGAGCCAGATGTACCGACCGGCAGGACACATCAACGTGGGCAGCGAACCTAGATGGGGAAGAATGAAGGGACAAGAGACATGAGAGATGACAGGAAGACAGGAGTTCTGATCAAGCTGCAAACTTTTATTGTTCACACAGGGGATTTATATGCTGGAGATGGGAATGCTCTCTTATTGGCAGTTATTCGATGTCTTCACAAGGTGAGATAACCTCAGAATGTTTCAGGAAGACAGATGGCCGCAGAAAGTCTCAGAGAGATAGATGGATACAGGATGGCTCTCAGGCAGGATGTCTCCCAGGGGGATGTTTCTTGTAAGTGACTGGCAATTCTATGAAGGAGAATTCCTTCTACCCCTGAAAGACAGGAATTCAGTATTTCAAATGGAAAATGGGTAAATAAATCCAATGTGTATGCAAATATGTGCTACACAAAAATCTTCCCACTTTCATTCAGAACAATTCCTTGACATTACCTTCACCCCAAGTTAGACACAATTAGAGAAGAAGAGTTAGAAAATCTGTGAACACACATCTGGAATGGAAAATGCTCAATAGTTCACAACCTTGGAGGTGGGAGAGGAGTTTCCCAAAGTAAGGGACAGGGTAAAAACTCCACAAATATGGAGCTCTACCATCCTAAAGACTTTTTGAGAAATTGCTTCTGAGTTTGGGCACTTGAAATATATGTTGTTGTCAGGAGCTTTAGCTTCCTTTGTAGTGAGACCATCAAAGCTGGGTCTGAATCTATGTGACTTGTAGGACATGGATTGTTATTTTCCAATGAACATGAGTCTGCAGTGCTGAATTTTTTCTTTGTAAGTAAACTGTTGCCACTGGGGCCTAAGTGTCTCCCAGTGTAGACTGTGAAGCCATTTGCTCATTCTCCACTTTTCGTGGGGTTTCTTGGAGCTGCACTGGGATTTTAATATTTGCTTCATGAAATATGAGGATTTCAACTAGGTCAGAGTGCTGGAGGGAGTTCTGTCACACTTGGTGCATAAGGGTCGGCAGGAGAATGCACCACCCAGGCTTCTATCCCACATAGCTTGCCCCCTAGACCAAAGCAATCTGATTCTGAACATTGCCCTGAAACCTCTCCATATAACAAGATGCCTTTACATACAAGGGTGTGTGGGCTGCACCATGTCAGTCACAAACCATTTGGAAGCCAATGGCAGATCAACATGATCCCACCACAGATGTTGCAACACACACCTGCACACCACTGGTCTAGGCCCACTACTCAGCAGGCTCCAAATTACTGGCATCTCTTTTCTACACCATATTCATGAAACCCAGTCATTCAAAGCACTGTCTGGTACACTCATGATCATCAATAGGACATCCAAAGATTCTCCATTGCCACCTGGTCATGAGAATTTCAAAAAATTCATGGTATTTATCTAGCCATTTTTCAAGAATGTATTTGGAGGCACTTTGGGTTTCAATTCATTAAGGAACCATTAACTGGTGAGGAAGCTCATCCCAATGAAAGCTCTGGAGAACTCTAACAGGCAAGGTTTCCCAAAGACAGGCCAAAAGGTCACATGAAGCCAGGCTCATTGACGTCTACAATGTGAGATCCATGTGTCTTTTGACTTGCAGCTGTGGCTGCCAAGTCTTTAAGAATAAAATCATGAGATATCCTTCCTGAGTTTTCCAGTGTGGTGAGCAAAGCCACCTTGGGCCTAGTTCTCAGTTTTCAAGGGAGATTCTCATGCGTGCCCTACTAAAATCCCAAAACAATTCATGGCAATACTTCTTTGAGGTCAGTTCCAGAACTCAATCTCTAAGGGGAATCACACCAGTGTTCAAGTGAAGGTGGACCCAGTCATCTCTTCCATCCACCACGCAAATGACCACAATTAAACCAAATCACTCCCACATGGACCTCATCTTCTTCCATATAGACACTCATCATAACCTCCGGCTGTAGGTTTCCATTAGGGGCAGAGCCAAAGACAGTGTCCAAAATAAGCTCCCTTGCCCCCATTTGCCTAAAGTCAGTGTGGTCGGGGCACCCTTCCTGTGAACCAGGAGTGATCAAAGAGGCCTGCCGTTAATACTTGCTCTGATTCTCCATTTTTAGGCCTACTGACTCTGGGGTTTCGATTCTTTATGTTAATTGGAGTCATGAGAAAACCCAAGAACCTATGGTCTAGCATCTTCAGGGCTTTGAAGAACTACTTTGACCCAAAGAATCCCTATTCTCAGTGATGGAGTTCAGGAACCTTACAGAGGAATGAGAGAGACTTCATCCACAATGACTGCTCTTTTGGCTATTTTGGTTTGGGATGCACACATGGCATTTTTCTATAGATCCATCAGGTTGTGAGAATCTAAGCCACAGCCTCACACAGGGCCAAGAGGCTGATTCAGACACATTCATTTCCAAAGCAGTTAAGCAAAGAGCAACAGGTGATGCCCATTCATTTACATTTGAAAACTGTTTTCTTCAGGATTCACAAAGGGGTGGACTGAGACAAAGACCTTCCTGACATTCAGGGTAACAGTAGAATAGGTAAGCAAAAGGCCCAAAGCGGGGTTTCTCCACTGACACTTTCCTGGTCAAACTGATATCTGAGTTTTCTTAGATGCTCGCCATTCCCTTCAGCTATCCAGCACATGTCCATATCACAGAGCTTGGAGGTGGTACATATCTTGGACACAAAACCATGAGCCTATTCTTGAGATTGGCAAGAATTGAGGAAGAATACCAGAACTTAGGAAGGTAGTAGGTGTTGCCCATCCATAAGGCAAGTCGAAGACCATTCATAAATTGGGCAGGATGAATGCTGGGAAGCTTTCTACTAGACAGGACACATCTATTGATTCATTCTCTTTTCTAATGTCTGCAACCATGGACACAGTGGGATACACAGAAATAGAAACACTCGCCTTGTCAAACGACTTACTAGAAACAATTCACAGCAAACCAAACAAATCAACTTTCCTACCTATTCTCAGAACATGAGACAATACCACAAACCCACACGCACACCCACACCCACAGAGACCCCCAAGTAGGTTTGTGACTATCCGGAGTGTCCTCTGACTGGTGGGCCATAATATATTCCCCCATAATGAGCTGTCCTGTCTCAGATCTGATCTCCATGGCCAACTCTGTGAGGCTGTCAGGAGCCAGCAGTGAGCCATTACCTGCTTTCTCTGGAAAGGCCCCTTTTCAGACCTTCCTGGCATTTGGCCATCCTCACATCAGTAGCTACCAAGAAAGACTGAGTCTGTCCTTTGTAAATCCAAAGAAGTTTGACCACTGGGACTTTTACTGGGACTGGCTCTGTGTGCCTGGCTTCCTGGATCCCAAGTTTAGAGAGTTCAATCACCAAGGAAGTGAGGTGAGGTCACTTCCTTCAGGAACAGAATGATCTCACTGCCTTGGCAACCACGTTGTCCTAACAATTGCTTCCAAGGGTGCCATGAAATAGAGGCTGCACCTATTTCCTGTGACATTTTCACAACTTAGAATGGTATATCAACCATAGGCACCCGGGAACAGCTCTCCACACAGGCCTGGCTTGGTCCATCTTCTCTACATTAAGAAGAGAGAGGGTAATTCCGACACATCCTTTCATCCTGACCGGGTTGTTTGCCATGGAAGATGACTTTTGCTCTTTCAGGTCATTCAGAGCTGCCTACATATTCTCAAGGGATTATTTATGCATGGACTTTTGAGGTTCTCAGCTGGTAGAAGATCCCCTACCTTCCTCTATTTTAAGACCAACTCTGTCTCTGCTCTTCTGTAAAGTGAGATTGAGGGAACAGTGGATGGGTAGGGTAAATAGCATGTTCGATTTGGGTTAGGGATCATTCTGCTGGATGAATAATGGCATTTTGAACCTGTGATATTAATAAGAATATAGATGTGAAATATATGTACGAGAAGAGAGATCTTGGAAGGATTTGAAGCCCAGAAAGGAATTGGATCCTTGATTGATCCTTGATCCTATGTTCTGCACAGATGTCTCAGAAAAATTGATATACAATGGCATAGGACCCTGTACCTCGGATGATTGAATGTAGATGAGAATTTAGAAGAGAACATCCAGTCAAAAAGGGATAGTCCATAGGATTAGGAAGATAGTCAGTATGTTTTGGAAAAATAGTTAGTCTAGGAGTTGGACCAAAAGTTCTTTAGAAATAGGGTTTTGGTTAGAGAGTGAATGTAAATGTCAGCACATGTGAAGAGACAGTCACAATGATGAACTGGGGAAAATATGTAGGAAAGCAGATATCAATAGAGACATTAGAAAATCAGGCAAAGTATAAAGTGAGTGATAGGATTAGATATTTTCAACAGGCTTGAGGTTGAATATATAATCTTAGGAAGAAACAAATATTTAGTCACCAATAGGATTGACATTTGAGAGATTTAGGCAACCTGGAAATGGATGTTTTTAGTAATCCATGCTCACTTTCCATTTAGGCTTTGGTACAATCATAAGTGTGACCTTTGCATTTTGTGTCCAGAATACTACTGTGGTAAAATGTATATGTAGATCCAGTGACATGAGTAATTCTTTAACCATTACGGTGAGCAATATTCTGAAAACATATACATTAGTACTAGGGATACAAATAGGTGTACCCTGTGTTGATGATTGTAGAAATGATGCATAAATAGACCATTTTGTAAATAATGTATATAGCTGGTTCCAACTTTAATAATGGATTGAATTTACATCTGAAAATATATAGGAAATCTTATATTGATATATATACATTCATTCCACCCAGCTATATATCTAATGGTAATATTAGGGTTATGGTTTTTCATGAAGACTGTGCGAGTTTTGCTTCAAAAAGATTATGGAATCAAAAATTATGTGTTTAGAAAAAAGTCTAATGAAAGGACCAGTAAAGAAACATGGAGGAATACATATGTTCTGAAGTAGGAAGTAATTGAAATTGAACCAAATGCCTATAAATTTGTGAACTTGTCGATGAAAATATATATCCTATGATGTCCAAAACCTGAAGAAATTGTAATGTACCAGCTTTGAATAAAAATGAACTTCAAAATACGCATCATGTCCCATAGGAATCTACTTGCATTAATGTAAACCTGGGTCAGTTACTGTAGAAATATTAGGATTTGTAAGCACCATTCACTGAAGTTACTTTTCAGTACTAGGAAACCAATATGTATTTCAGGTGGTTGAGTATTTCTGAGAATAATCTTGTGAAATGTTTTTTATAAATACACATGCAGGAACATGAATGAATTTAGGGAGTGTATAATAAGACACATATATTTCATATTTTGGAAAATCTGGAAAAAATATATATATTTATTTATATACATACACACACACACACACACACACACACACACACATTAATATGTAGCAATATATATGCCAAGCTAAATTCATCATGAAATATAATTCATCCACATATCCAAAAATGTTCATTTTACAGAACATGGATTTATGTACAATGTTTTTCATTAGGAAGCTCACCCATAGGTTGAATTTTCAGTTCCATCAGTATTTACGGGGAGTCATCTCTTCTCACAATTTTTATATTCCAAAGTCAGTGAGCTCACAAGAATGTACATGTGATACCAGGTAGGATACTATATATGCATTTACAAATACATTTGCTGAATAGGCTACAGAGAAAAGGAACAGGAATTTAAATATGTGATAACTTTAAAAACTCATGAAGAAATATTACAATAAAATAAAAAGTTGACTAGATTTATAACACATACCTTTGATAAAGCAGAAGGCAAATCCAAGTATACACCATGTTTCTTATGAAAGGCCTGTATTTCTATTCAGTAAGGTTTCTTTTTCTCCATGTTATTAGGATAAGTAGTCAGAGTCTAGTAGGGTATGGGTTAGTGTCAGGGATTCAGATTTCAAATGGAAAATAGGAAAATGAATCTAATGTGTATGCAAATATGTGCTACACAAAAATCTTCCCACTCTCATCCAGAACAATGCCTTGACATAACCATCGCTCCAAGTAAGACACAATTAGAGGAGAGGAGTTAGAAAATCTGTGAATACATATGTGAAATGGAAAATGCTCAGGAGTTCACAACACTGGAGGTGGTAGAACAGTTTCCAAAAGAAAGGGAGAGGGTAAACACTATACAAACATGGAGCTCTGTTGGCCTAAAATTTCTTGAGAAACTTCCTCTGAGGTAGGGCACTTGAAATATATGTAATTGTCAGGAGATTTAGCTTCGTTTGTAGTGACACCATAAAATCTAGGTCTGCATCGACGTGACCTGGAAGACAGTGTTCCTAATTTTCTAATGAACATGAGGCAGGAGTTCTGAATTCTCTCTTTGTAAGTAAACTGTGGCCACTGGGAGCTCAGTGTCTCCCCGTGTGGTTTGTGAAGCCATTTGGCCATCTTCCAATTTTAGTGGCGTTTCTTACTGCTGCACTGGGAGTTTGGTATTGGCTTAAGAAATACAAGGAGTTCAACAGGGACACAATGATGCAGGGAGTTCTGTCACGTGTGGTTGGTCAGGGTCTCCCAGTGAATTTATGAAACAGGCTTCTATCCCACATAGCTTTCCCCCTTGAAAACAGCAACCTGATTCTGAACATTGCCCTGAAACCTCTCCTTATAACAATATGCCTTTACATATAAGGGTCTGCTGCCTGCACTATGTCAGTAACAAGGCTTTTGGAAGCCAATGGCAGATCCAAGTGGTCTTACCAAAAATATTTATTTACACACCTACAGTCCACAGCTCTACGCCCACTACTCAGCAGGCTCCAACTTAGTGGCATCTCTGTTCTACAGCATTTTCATGAATCCCAGTCAATCAAGGCACTGTCTGGTACACTGATGATCAGCAACATTGCATAGAAAGGTTCTCCAGTGTCACGTGGTCATGTGAATTTCAAAAATCGCATGGTACTTATCTAGCCAATTTTCAAGGTTGAAGTTGGAGGCACCGTGGGTTTCAATTCATTCAGGAAACATTAAATGGTGAGGAACCTCATTTCAGTGAAATCTCTGGAGGACACTCACAGGCAAGTCTTCCCAAAGAGTGGCCAAAAGGTCACATGAAGCCAGGCCCATAGAGGTCTAAAATGTGAGGTCTATGTGTGTTTTGACTCTCAATTATGGCTGCCAAGTCTTTCAGAATAAAATCATGTGATATCCTGTCTCAGATTTCCAGTGCTCTGTGGAAAGCCACCGTGGGCCTAGATCTCACTTTCCAAGGGCGACTCTCATGCATGGCCTCTTAAAATCCCAACACAATTAATGGCAATACTTCTTTGAGGTCAGTTCCAGAACTCAGTCTCTAAGGGGAAATCACACCAGAGTTCAAGCCCAGGTTGACCTACTCAAATCTTTTAACCCCCACACAAATGACCACAATTAAAACCAAAACACTCCCACATGACCCTCATCTTATTTCATATAGACACTCATTTTAACCTCTGGCTGGAGGTTTCCATAAGGGACGCAGCCCAAGAAAGTGTCCAAAATGAGCTCCCTTGCCCCTCATTAGCCTAAGGTCAGGGTGGCCTGGACACCCTTCCTGTGAACCAGGAGTGATCAAATAGGCGTGCTGTTAATACTGCTCTGCTTCTCCAATTTGAGGCCTACTGACTGTGGGGTTTAGATTCTTTATGTGAATTGGAGTCATGAGAAAACACAAGCACCTCTGGGCTAGCCTCTGCAGGGCTTTGAAGAACTTATTTGATACAAAGGATCCCTATTATCATTTGATGGAAGTCAGGAACCTTACAGAGGAAGGCGAGAGACTTCACCCACAATGACTGCTCTTTTGGCCTTTTTGGTTTTGGATGCACACATGGGATCGTTCTTTAGATCCATCAGGTGCTGAGAATCTAAGCCACAGCCAAAAGGCTGTTTCAGACACATCTCTTTCCTAAGAAATTAAGCAAAGAGCCACAGGTGAGGCCCATATATTTCCATTTGAATACTGTTTTCTTTAGGCTTCACAGAGGTGTGGCCTGAAGCAAAGACCTTCCTGACATTCAGGGGAATAGTACAAAATGTAAGCAAAAAGGCCCAAAGCAGGGTTTCTCCACTGAGAATTTACTGGTCACAATGATATCTGAGTTTTCTGAGATGCTCGCCATTCCCTTCAGCTATCCAGTACATGGCCATGTCACAAAACTTGGAAGTGGTATATATCTTGGACACAAAACCATGAGCCTATTCTGGAGAGTGGCCATAATTCAGGAAAAAAACCAAAACTTAGGAAGATAGGAGGTGTTGCCCATCGATAAGGCAAGCCGCAGTGCATTCATAAATTCGGCAGGATGAATGCTAGGAAGCTTTCTACTAGACAGGACATATCCATTGATGCATTCTCTTTTCTAATGTCTACAACCACGGACACAGTGGGATACACAGACATAGAAACACTCGCCTTGTCCAACGACTTACTAGAAACAGTTCATTCCAAACCAAACAAACCGCCTTTCCTAACTATTCTCAAAACATGAGACAAAACCACAAACACATGCCCACACCCACAAAGTCACCTCCTTCCCCCAAGTAGGTCTCTGACTATCCGGAGTGTCCTCTGACTGGTGGGCCATAGAAATTGCCTGTCCTATTTCAGATCTATTTTTTTTTTTCGCCAACTCTTTGAAGTTGTCAGGAGCCAGCAATGAGCCACTACCTGCTTTCTCAGGAAAGGCCACTCTTCAGAGCTTTCCTGGCTTTTGGCCATCCTCACATAAGTAGGGACTAAGAAAGACTGACTCCGTCTTTTGTAAATCCAAAGAAGTGAGAACACTGGGACTAGGACTGGGACTGGCTATGGGTGCCTGGCTTCCTGAATCCCAAGTTCAGAGAGTTCCATCACCAAGGATGTGATGTGAGGTCACTTCATTCGGAAACTGAATGAGCTCACTGTGTTGGCAACCACGTTGTCCTAGAAGTTGCTTAAATGGGTCCCATGACATGGAGGCTGCCCCTACTTCCTGAGACAGTTTCACAAGTTAGAATGGTATATCAACCATAGGCAACCGGGAACAGCTCTTTACATAGCCTGGTTTGGTCCTTCTTCTCTACTTTAAGAAGAGAGAGGCTGATTCAGACACATCCCTTCGTCCTGATCAGGTTGTTTGCAATGGAAGATGACTTTTTCTCTCTCAGGTCCTTCATCACTGCCAACATCTTCTTCAGGGATCATTTTTGCATGGACCTTTGAGTTTCTCAGCAGTTGGAAGATCCCCTACATTTCTGTATTGTAAGACCTACTCTGCCCCTGCTGTTCTGTAAAGTTAGATTGAGGGAAGAGTGTATGGTTAGGGTTAATAACATGTTGGATTTGGATTAGGAATCATTCTGCTGGATGAATAATGGTACTTGGAACCTGCGATATTTACAAGAATATACAGGTGAAATATAAGTTTAAAAACAGAAATCTAGGTAAGGACAGAAGGACATTGGGCCCTTGTTTTATTTTCTGCACAGATGTCACAGATATATCAATATACAATGGCAAAGGTCCTTGTTCCTCAGATGATTGATTGTCAAAGAGAACTTCCATTCAAAAAGGGATAGTCGGTAGGATTAGGAAGATAGTTGGTAGGTTTAGAAAGCAGAGTGAGTATAGGATTTGGACCAAAAGTTCTTTAGCTTTAGGGTTTCCGGTATAGAGTGAATGTAAATGTAAGCACATGTGAAGAGTCAGTCACAATGATGAACTGGGGAAAATATGTAGGAAAACAGATATCAATAGAGGCATTAGGAAATCTGGCAAAGTATAGTCGGTGTTGAAATGTCAATAAAATAGGTACTTGTCACTTTCTGTTTTTCTATATGCTTAATAAAACACTGTTGAAATCTTGAGAACTGTTTGCTAATTTTGTTCCCAGAATGTGCTGTCCCCAACTGCCAAACTGCAGAAAGTACTCCCTCACCAGGTTGCACTCCCTCACCCAGACCCATCAATAAACTTCTCTCCCTGCCCTCTGCAAGGAAAGTATATATGCTCTGCTTAAGCTGTTCTTATTGCTCTCTGCTCTATTCAAGTGAGCTCTGAGCCCCAGCATGCTGGACCCCCAATTAACCCTTTGCTTTTGCATGAGACAGTCTCTTGGTGGTTTCTTTTCCTGATGCTCGCCCGACCTTTACATATGGAGGTTCCACCGAGATCTGGCAGTGGGGGACGAGAGACCCCAATGGGCTCCTCTCGGGGTAAGTAAGGCGCCTCATTCTGGTTTCAGGTTTCAGGTTAGTCCTTGGGAAAATGGCTTTCAATGAAGAGCATGAGCTCTCTCTGACGGTGGCTGAGAGACATGTCACAGAGCCACAGGCCACATCCCTGTGGGATGCCACAGAGGACTCGGGAAATCGAGGAACAATAGTCTCCTTGACTCAGTGATATTTTGTTTCAGATACGGTATTGCCAGCCCATCTGTTTTTGCCGGTTACTCAGTCCTGGTCTCAGTGAGAATTATTGAAAACCCTGAAACTTCCGTGATACTCCCCCTCCATCCCTACGGGCCAATGATTGACAACGGTCATGGTGAAAAAATGCAAGACTACCAGTATTGGCCTTTCTCCTTTTCAGACCTTTATAACTGGAAAAGTAACAATCCCCCTTTCACCAAGGACACCACCCAGCTCTCAGGTGTGGTTGAGTCATTGATGTTTTCACACCAGCCTACTTGGCATGACTGCCAAAAACACCTAGGGACTCTCTTCATGACAGAGGATCAAAAGAGAATCCCCCTGGATGCTAGAAAAAATTATTCTCGTACCAGATGGGTGACTGACAAAACTTTCCAACATATTCAAAGCTGGCTTTCCCTTGAACCGACCCAAATGGTACCCCAAAAATTTTGAAGGTAGGGAGCACTTATCGCCGGGCCCTAATACCAGGTATCTTAGTGGCCGCTAGGCGACCAACTAATTTGGCCAAGGTAAGAGAGATTACTCAGTGGCCTGATGAATCTCCTTCTATGTTCCTAGAGAGAATTATGGAGGCATATAGGAGATATACTTCTTTCGATCCTCTGGCAGAGGATCAAAAGGCATCTGTCACGATGGCCTTTATTGGGCAAGCTGCCCTGGATAATAAAAGAAAGTTACAATGCTTAAATAAATTACAACATATGACTTTGAGAGATTTAGTCAGAGAAACCAAGAAGGTTTACTGTTAGAGAGAAACTGAGGAAGAGAAGGGAGCAAAGGGAGGATAAAAGAAACAAAAGACAGACTAAGGCATTAAATAAGGCCCTGGTCACAGCAACAAATAGGCCAGAAATTAAGAAACATGGAGACAGGAAGGGATACCTGGGCCCACACTAGAGGCCACACGTGGCCTCAGATCAATGTGCCTACTCTAAAGAAAAAGGACACTGGGCCAAAGAATTCCCTAGAAAGAGACAACCATACCAGCCCGACATTCTAACTCTGGAGGATGACTAAGAAATTCAGGGCTCAGATCTCCTCCCCGAGCTCAGGGTAACTTTTGAAGTGGAGGGAACCCCAGTAAACTTTGAAGTGCATACAGTGGCAATATACTCAGCCCTTAAGGTTCCATTGGGCCTTCTATCAAATAAAAGGTCTCTAATTCAATGGGCTAATGGCAGTAAATATTGGGCTTGGACAACTAAGAGGACCATGGACCAGGGGAAAGGAAAAATCCATCATTCCTTCCTAGTAATACCACAATGCCCGGCCCCATTGATGGGCAGAGATCTGCTCACCAAGCTCCGGGCCAAAATAACCTTTATCCCTGTAGGCCCCCAAGTGGAATTTCTAAATCCTTCAGTAAAACCTCCTATAATCACAGCTCTAATTATGTCAGTAGAAAATGTACATCAACTCACTCACCTTGGTTCAAAGAAACTGCAGGCATTCCTGAAGGATCAAGAAAAGAGTTTTCCACTCACCGACTCACAGCAAAAGGAAATAACAGAATGGGTAAAAAAAGCCTGTCGGGTCCATCAATTGGTTAATGCTTACCCTTCCAAGCTTCCTGCAGGAAAGCACATATGAGGAATGAGACCAGGACAATTCTGGGAAATGGACTTTACTGAAATTAAGCCAGCGAGGTATGGACTTAAATATCTCCTTGTCTTTGTACATACATTTTCAGGATGGATTCAAGCCTTCCCCACAAAAAAAAAAAAAAAAAAAAAAGGAAACAGCGCAAATTGTGGTCAAGAAGATCCTGGAAGATATTTTTCCAAGATACGGCTTGCCTAAGGTAATAGGGTCTGATAAAGGACCGGCGATCGTGGCCCAGGTAAGTCAGGTGTTAGCCAGAACCCTGCAGATTGATTGGAAGTTACATTTTGCTTATTGACCCCCGAGTTCAGGACAGGCAGAAAGAATGAATAGAACCATTAAAGAGACCATAACGAAATTAATCTTAGACAGTGGCATAATAGATTGGACTATGCTCCTGCCTTATGCACTGTTTCATCCAAGAAATACTCACTCTGTTTATTTGTGTAACCTCACCCCCTTTGAAATTCTCTATGGTGCCCCTCCTCCACTAAGGGACCTACCCAAACTTTAAGAGCTAACGATCCGTTCCACACCCCCTTGCTTGAAAGACTTAAAGCTCTTGAAAGAACTCAGGGATACCTTTGAAAACAGATGGCCACTGCCTACCAACCTGGGGATGGGGGAATTCCACATCGATATCAAGTAAGAGACTTTGTCTATGTAAAATGACATCAGGTGTCATCCCTGGAACCCTGCTGGAAAGGACCATACAAGGTGCAACTTATAACACCTACAGTGGTAAAGGCAGACAGAATCACTTCCTGGATCCATACCTCTCATATCAAGCCTGCGCCCTGTCCAGACTCTGGCTGGAAACTGGAAAAGACTGGTAACCCTTTCAAATAGCGTATTCGCAGTGTGGATAAGGCTATAGACTCTCCCCTTGACCACCAGCAGTCCTCACCCTCATCAGCCCTTGCAGCAGCGATGGCTGATCACAAATCCTACTTGACAAGAAGTATGGTCTATCTCGCATACAGCCCCCTTAAGGACCTGGTGGCCATCTCTCCACCCAGACATTAGTCAGCTGGCTATAGGTCGTTCCTATTGGGATATCCTTGATGAAGAGTATTCCACTAAAATTCCATTAAATCATTTCCATACCATTGATAATGGAAACAAATATTATGGATGTAGGGACACACGAGCCAGATGCAGGTTGGATAGCCTAGATTACTGTGTTTGCCCGGTGGACTATTAGATCCACAAACAGTCATGGCTGTGTGTAGGGAAAACCGACTTCTTCTGTAAGTCATGGAGACCTGAGAATGCAGGGACTGCCAGATGAAACCCAAACTCCTCATGAAATTTTGTACACAGTATTGGCCATATTATCAATTAGATGACCAAAACCAATGACCCCCAGAGGGGTCTATAGATCTCAAATTCTGCGTGACCTTTTTAACTTCTGCAAGTGCTCAAAAGAGTGAAAGGAGATTCCCCTATGTTGAGGCCTTTTCCCTCCTCTGCTCACATCCTGAACTATGCTTCTCCAATAGATGCTCACCCTCAGCCTTCTGCTCCAGACTCTCTGCTGTCACTCCCACATCAGCAACTTCATTTCTCCCCTCCAATTACTAGATCAAAAATCCAAACCTCTGATGGTTCTCAGACCATTGCCCCCTTGCTGAGGTAGCAGGGACTGAGGTACCCTTTCACTCACTCACTCCTCTCTTCTCCTGTCAGTGCCCACACCGGGTCCCACCAGGTCCTCTTACCAGCTAACCCAAACCTCAAACCAGCTGAGGAGAACCCTCAGACAGCTATCCAAGATGTAATGAAAATGGCCTTTAATGTTGCTTTGTCATCACATAAAACAGGTTACTAAGAATTTAAATCCCTCGCAGGCTTTTTGGTATACTCACTCCCGTCTCCCCCTCTATTCCACCTGTTCTACTGCTCATGTTTTTTTTTTTTTTTTTTGCTAGGAAGATCCCAAAACCCTTTCCTATTATTATTTTACATCTCTTCTTCCTCATTCTCATATCCAAGGAGCTGCTCTCAGCCCTTTCTTCCCCTTCTTCCCCCTCTGTACCAGGCCACAGAAAAGTCTTAACTGAACTTCTCCAGATGTCTTCACCATGGTTGACTATAGGATTTTCAGCAAAAGAGTCCGTATAAAAGAGTTCAGTGTAGATAAACTTCCTCTTTTCATATTCACCTGGTCTACTTGGCAATTGTCTAAAAAAATTAGTACTACTGAGCTAGACACATCCTTAGTAGTTTTTCACAAAATATGTGGACAAAGCCTCTGGCCTTGAGCTGGGGCTTCATAGAGATGGCTACATTTCTAAGATAAAGAAGTTACATGGAAACAGCTGGCAGGGGGAAAAATGAAAGGGAAGGAAAAGCTCTCCCCCACCCAGGTGTCCTTGAAAAGTTAACTTGCCCCGAACTGAGGAAAAAAACAGAAACAAAAACTGCTTTTTTTAACTTCTGCAGACTGTGAACTTCTGAGCCCCTTCCCTTACATGTTGGGTACAAAATTCTGAAACTACCTAAACTTGGGTTTCAGGGGATTAATTGATTACAAGTGAAGCAATGCCCTCTGAATCTGGTTGCAACCAAATAGGGCTGTTTCCCTGTCTTTGGTGCTATTTTAGGTGCCTTGCCATGTTCATCCATACAACAGTTTCATTCTATGTACTTAAACATTGTTTATGTTTTAATGAAGTGGTCAAGAGATGTGAGTAATTGTGTAATGGTGTAGATGTTTCCCAGAGTGCTCTATCATGACGCAGGTTCATTTGAAGTTCAAATAGGGGGGCATACAACCCGGTTCCGCTAGGAACATATATCCCTCACCTTAGCCATTCTATTACGAATAGGAGTTGCTGCAGGGATGGGCACGGGAAACCTGCTCCATGGGACACAACAAATAACCCAATTAGAAGCAGCAATAGATCAAAACTCAAAGATACTAGAAACCTCCATCATAGCTTTGCAGGAATCTTTAACCTCTCTCTCTGAAGTTGTTTTACAGAACAGTGGAGGGATGGACCTCCTTTTCATGAGAGAAGGCGGCCTTTCTGCTGCATTGAGGGAAGAATGTTGTTTTTATGTCGACCATACTTGCGTTGTAAAAAATTCTATGAGTAAATTAAAAAGACGCCTTGAAGAGCATCAATGAGAAAGAAAGGCCCAAAAAGGGTGGTTTGAGTCTTGGTTTACACAGTCCCCCTGTTTAACTACTTTTTTATGAACCCTGGCCGGTCCAATAATAATCCTCATATTATTGCTAACAATAAAACCCTGTTTTCTCAATCGTGTAATTTCTTTTCTCCAAGGTCAAATTGGAAAAGTTAAACTTATGGTAATACCCCACTAGCAGACATAGAATGTAACACTTCCAACGACCACTTTTATGATTAAAATTAGCCAGAAGAAGAAGTGGGGAATGAAAGGTTAATAAAATATGTAATTGTCACTTTCTGTTTTTCTGCATGCTTAACAAAACACTGTTGAAATGTTGAGAAATGTTTCCCAATCTTGTCCCAGAATGTGTTGACCCCAAATGCAAATCTGCAGAATGTAATCCCTCACCCGGTTGATCACACCCCGCCCACTCACCCTGACCCATCAATAAAGTTCCCTCCTTGCCCTCACCAAGGAAAGTATATAAGCTCTGCTTAAGCTGTTCTCAGGGCTCTCTGATCTATTCAAGTCAGCTCTGAGCCCCTGCATGATGGACCCCCAATAAACCCTTTGCTGTTGCATGAGATATTCCCTGGTGGTCTCTTCCTCTGACAATCACCTGACCCTTACTTGGATGATTGAATGTAGAACAGAACATCCATTCAAAAACTGATAGTCGGTAGGATTAGGAAGAAGAGTGAGTATAGGATTTGGAACAAAAGTTTTTTAGCAATAGGGTTTCGGTTAGACAGTGAATGTAAATGTCAACAAAAGTGAAGAGTCAATCACAATGATGAAATGGGAAAATATGTAGGAAAGAAGATATCAATAGAGACATTATGAAATAAGGCTAAGTATAAAGTCAGTGATAGGATTAGACATTTTCAACAGGGTTGAGTTTGAATATATAATCTTAGGAAGAAACAAATATGTAGTCACCAAAAGATTGACATTTGAGAGCATTAGGCAACATGGACATGGATGTTTTTAGTAATCCATGTTCACTTTCCATTTAGGCTTTGGTACAATCATAAGTGTGACCTTTGTATTTTGTGTCCAGAATATTACTGTGATAAAATGTATATATAGATCGGGTGAAATAAGTATGTCTTCCACCATTTCTGGGAGCAATATTTTGAAGACGTATAAATTAGTATTGGGGGTACAAAGAGGTGTACACTGTGTCTATTATTATAGAGATAATGCATGAATAGACCATATTGTGAATAAGTAATATAACTGTTTCCACTTTAAATAATAGATTGAATTGATATCTGATAATATATATAAATCTTATATTGATATACAATCATTCATTCCAACCACTTATATACCAATGTTAATATTAGGGTTATTGTTTATCATGAAGGGTGTGTGAGTTTTGCTTCAATGTGATTATGGAAATCGAAAATAATGTGTTTGGAAAGAAGTCTCATGAAAAGACTATTCAAGAAATATAGAGGAATACCTGTGTTCTGAAGTAGGAAGTGATTGAAAGTGAAACAAATGCCTATAATTTTGTGAACTTGTGGATGTAATATATATCCTATGATGTGCATAAACTGAAAATATAGTAATGTACCAGGGTTGAATTAAAATGAACATCAAAATACACATCATGTGAAATAGGAATCTTCTTGCATTGAGGTTAAACTGGGTCAGTTAATGTAGATATTTTAGGATATGTATGCAACATTCACTGAAGTTAATTTTCAGTACTAGGTAACAAATAAATATTTCAGGTGGATGAATATTTCTGAGAATAAAATTGTGAAAAGTTGATTATAAATCCACATACATTAATATGAATGAATTTAGGGAGTGTATAATTAGACATATATATTTCATATTTTGAAAAATCTGGAGAGTGTGTGAGTATATATATATATATATATATATATATATATATATATATATATACACACACACACACACACACACACACACACACACACATTAAAAACTAGCAATATATATGCTATTCGAAATTTGTCATGAAATATATGTCATTCACAGATCTAAAAATATTCATTTTACTGAACATGTATTTATGTATAATGTTGTAAACCTAGGAAGCTCACCCATAGGTTGTATTTTCAGTTCAAAAAGTGTTTAAGAGGAGTGATCTCCTCTCACAATTTGTATCTGCCAAGTCGTCCACGTCACAAAGAATGTAGGTGTGGCACCAGGTAGGATTCTATATGTATTTTTTTCTGCTGCACCTGGAGTTTGGTAATTGCATCATGAAATACAATGTGTTCAACTGGGACACAGTGCTGGAGGGAGTTCTGTCACGTGTGGTGGGTCAGGGTATGCAGGAGAATGCACCAACCAGGCTTCTAACCCACATAGCTTGCCCCCTTGACCATAGGAAACTGATTGTGAAAATTGCCCTGAAACCTCAACATATAAGAAGATGCCTTTATATAGGAAGGTCTACTGGCTGCACCATGTCAGTCACAAGCCATTTGGAAGACAATGGCAGATCCACATGGCCCCACCACAGATGTTTTATCACACACCTGCCAACCATTGCTCTAGTACAACTACTCAGCAGGCTCCAACGTACTGACATCTCTTTTCTACACCATTTTCATGAAACACAGTCAATCAAGGCACTGTCTGGTACATTCATGATCAGCAACAGGACATTCAAAGGTTCTCCAGTGCCACCTGGTCATGGAAATTTCAAAAATGTAATGGTATTTATGTAGCCATTTTTTCAAGGATGAAATTGGAGGCACTGTGGGTTTCAATTCATTCAGGAACCATTAAATGTTGAGGAAGCTCATTTCAATGAAGGCTCTGGAGAACTCTCACAGGAAAGGCTTCCCAAAGAGTGGCCAAAATTTCACATGAAGCCAGGCCCATTGAGGTCTACAAATTGATGTCATTGTGAGTTTTGACTCTCAACAATGGCTGCCAAGTCTTTCAGAATAAAATCATGTGATATCCTGGTTGAGATTTCCAATGCTCTGTGGAAATCCACCCTGGGCCTAGATCTCATTTTCCAAGGACGACTCTTGTGCATGGCCTCCTAAAATCCCAACACAATTCATGGCTATACTTCTCTGAGGTCGGTACCAGAACTCAGTCTCTAAGGGGAATCACAGCAGAATTCAAGCCCAGGTGGACCTACTCATCTCTTCCAACTGCCACACAAATGACCACAATAAAAACTGAAATACTCCCACATGGCCCTCTTCTTCTTCAATATAGACACTCAAAACCTCTGGCTGGAGGTTTCCATGAGGGGTGCAGCCCAAGGTAGTGTCCAAAATACGCTCTGGTGCCCCTCATTTGCCTAAATTCAGGGTGGTCTGGACACCCTTCCTGTGTACCAGGAATGATCAAATAGGCCTACCCTTAATACTGCTCCGCTTCTCCAATTTGAGGCATACTGAGTGTCGGGTAAAGATGCTTTATGTGAATTGGAGTGATGAGAAAACCCAAGCACCTATGGGCTATCCTCTGAAGTACTTTGAAGAACTCATTTGACCCAAATCATTCCTATTCTCACTTGTTGGAATTCAGGAACCTTACAGAGGAAGGCAAGAGACTTCATCCACAATGACTGCTCTTTTTGCCATTTTGGATTTGGATGCACACATGGGATCTTTGTTTAGATCCATCAGGTGCTGAGAATCTAAGCCAAAACATCACACTGGGCCAAGAGGCTGATTCAGACACATCTCTTTTCAAGTGATTAAGGAAAGAGCCACAGGTGATTCCTATTCATTTCCATTGGAATACTCTTTTCTTCAGGATTCGCAAAGGGGTGGCCTGAGACAAAGACCTTCCTGACTCTCAGGGCAACAGAACAATATGTAAGCAAATGGCCCAAAGCAGGGTTTCTCCACTGAGTCTTTCCTGGTCACACTGATATCTGAGTTTTCTGAGATGCTCGCCATTCCCTTCAACTATCCAGTATATGGCCATGTCACAGAGCTTGGTGGTGGTATAAATCTTGGACACAAAACCATGAGTCTATTCAGAAGAGTGGCCAGAATTCAGGAAGAAAACAGCAACATAGGAAGGTAGCAAGTATTGCCCATCGATAAGGAAAGCCTCAGTCCATTCATAAATTGGGCAGGATGAATGCTGGGAAGCTTTGTACTAGACAAGACACATCCATTGATGCATTCTCTTTTCTAATGTCTACAACAACGGACACAGTAGAAAACACAGACATAGAAACACTTGCCCTGTCAAACAATTTACTAAAAAAAGTTCACTTCAAACCAAACAAACCGCCTTTCCTACCTATTCTCAGTACATGAGACAAAACCACAAACAAACTCCCCCGCACACAATGGCACCTCCTTTCTCCAAATAGGTCTGTGACAATCCGGAGTGTCCTCTGACTGGTGGGCCCTACTATGTTCCCTGGAATATCCTGTTCTGTCTCATATCTAGTCTCCTTGGCCAACTCTGTGAAGTTGTCAGGAGCCAGGAGTGAGCCACTACCTACTTTCTCAGGAAAAGCCCCTTTTCCGAGCTTTCCTGGCATTTGGCCTCCTCACATCAGTAGGTACCAAGAAAGACTGACTCTGTCTTTGGTAAATCCAAACAAGTGAGACAACTGGGACTGGGACTGGGACTGGCTCTGGGTTCCTGGCTTCCTGGATCCCAAGTTGAGAAAGTTCAATCACCAAGGAAGTGAGGTGAGGTCACTTCCTTCCGGAACTAAATGAGCTCACTGCCTTGGCAACCACTTTGTCCTAACAGTTGCTTCCAACGCTCCCATGAGATGGAGGCTGCCCCTACTTCCTGTGACATTTTCAAAAGTTAGAATTCTATATCAACCATAGACACCTGGGAACATCTCTCCACACAGGCCTGGTTTGGTCCATCTTCTCTACATTAAGAAGAGAGAGGCTGATTTTGACACAACCCTTCATCCTGACCAGGATGTTTGCCATGGAAGATGACTTTTGCTCTCTCGGGTCTTTCATAGCTGCCTACATCTTCTCTAGGGTTCATTTCTGCTTGCAGCTTTGAGGTTCTAATCTGATGGAAAATTCACTACATTCCTGTAGTGTAAGACCAAAACTGTTCCTGCTCTTCTGTAAACTTTGATTGAGGGAAGAGTGTATGGTTAGGGTTAATAATATGTTCCATTTGGTTTAGGAATCATTCTCTTGGATGAATAATGATATTGGGAACTTGTGATATTTATAAGAATATATAAGTGAAATATATGTATGAAAACAGAAATCTAATATTTGAAGCCCAGAAGAGAATCGGGCCCTTGATTGTGATAATTAGAGTTGAATTGCTTTCTGCACAGATGTCTCAGATAAATCAATATACAATGGACTAAGACCTTGTACCTTGGATGATTGAATGTAGAAGAGAACATCCAGTCAAAAAGGGATAGTCGGTATTATTAGGAAGATAGTCAGTAGGTTTAGGAAGAAGAGTGGTATAGGATTGGAAAAAAGTTCTTTAGCAATATATTAACAATTAGAGTGTGAATGTAAATGTCAGCACATGTAAAGAGTCAGTCACAATGATGAACTGGGAAAATATGTAGAAAAGCATATAGCAATAGAGACATTACAAAATCAGGCAAAGTATAAAGTGAGGGATAGGATTATACATTTTCAATAGTGTTGAGTTTGAATATATAATCTTAAAAAGAAACAAATATGTAGTCACAAACAGGATTGACATTTGAGAGCATTTGGCAACCTGGACATAGATTTTTTTAGTAATCCATGTTTACTTTCTATTTAAGCTTTGGTACAATCATAAGTGTGACCTTTGCATTTTGTGTCAAGAATATTTCTGTGATTAAATGTATTTGTAGATCAGGTGACATGAGTATTTCTTCCACCATTTCTGGGAGCAATATTTCGAAGATGTATAAATTAGTATTGGGGGTACAAAGAGGTATATACTGTGTCTATGAGTATAGAGATAATGCATGAATAGACCATAGTGTGAATAAATAATATAACTTGTTCCACTTTAAATAATGGATTGAATTGATATCTGAAAATATATAAGAAATCTTATATTGATATACAATCATTCATTCCACCTACTTATACATCTAATGGTAATATCACAGTTATAATTTATCATCAAGGGTATGTGAGTTTTGTTTCAAAAGTGGTTATGGAAATCAAAAATAATGTGTTGGGAATGAAATCTCATCAAAAGACCAGTTAAGAAACTTGGAGAAATACATGTGTTCTGAAGCACGAAGTAATTGAAAGTGAAACAAACCCCTATAAATTTTTGAACTCGTGGATGAAACTATATATCCTATGATGTCCATAAACTGAAAAAATAATAATGTACCAGTGTTGAATAAAAATGAACTTCAAAATACACATCATGTCCCATAGGATTCTACTTGCATTGATGTTAAACTGAGTCAGTTACTGTAGAAATATTAGGATTTGTAAGCACCATTCACTGACGTTAGTTTTCAGTACTAAGAAATAAATATGTATTTCAGTTGGATGAATATTTCTGAGAATTATCTTGTGAAATGTTGATTATAAATCCACATACAGAAATATGAGTGAATTTAGGTAGTGTATAATAAGACACATATATTTCATATTTTGAGAAATATGGACAGTATATATATATATATATATATATATATATATATATATATATATATATATATAGATACACACACAGACATTAAAATGTCGCAATATATATGCCAATCAAAATTCACCATGAAATCTATATCATTCACAAATCCAAAAATATTCATTTTACTGAACATGGATTTATATATAATGTTGTTCATCTAAGAAATTCACCAATAGTTTGAATTTTCAGTTCCAACCATATTTAGGGGGAGTGACATCTTCTCACAATTTGTGTCTTTCAAAATCAATGAGCTTACAAAAATTTACGTGTGATACCAAGTAGGATTCTAAATATGCATAATAAAATACATGTGATGAATAGGCTATAGAGAAAGGGAAAAAAAGTTTACATATGTGTTAACTTTAAAAACTTATGGAGAACTATTACAATGAAAAGATGACTAGATTTATAACACATACCCTTGATAAAGCAGAAGGCAAGTCCAAGTATACATCATGCCTCCTATGAATGGCCTGTATTTCTATTCTGTTAGGTTTCTTTTTCTCCATCATATTAGGATTAGTAGTCAGAGTCTAGTAGGTTATGGGTTAATGTCAGGGATTCAGTATTTCAAATGGAAAATGAATCTAATGTGTATGCATATATGTGCTACAAAAAAATTTTCCCACTCTCATCAAGAACAATGCCTTGACATAACCTTCACCCCAATTAATACACAATAAGTGGAGAAGAGTTAGAAAATCTGTGAATACATATGTGGAAATGAAAATGCTCAGGAGTTCACAGCCTTGGAGGTGGTAGAGGAAATTCCAAAAGTAAGGGATAGGGTAAATACTCCACAAATATGGAGTTCTGCTGGCCTAATGATTCTTTGAGAAACTGCCTCTGAGTTTGGGCCCTTCAAATATATGTTGTTGTCAGGAGTTTTAGCTTCCTTTGTAGTGAGACCAACAAAGCTGGATCTGCACCTATGTGACCTAGAGGACATGGTTTCTTATTTTCTAGTGAACATGAGTCAGCAGTTCTGAATTCCCTCATTGTAGGTAAACTGTGACCACTGGGAGCTAAGTGTCTCCCCGTGTTGACTGTGAAGTCATTTGGTCATCCTCCACTTTTCCTGGTGATTCTTACTGCTGCACTGGGAGTTTGGTATTGGCTTAAGTAAATACAAGGAGTTTAACGGGGACACAGTTCTGGAGGGAGTACTCTCACACATGTGGTGGGTCAGGGTCCGCAGGAGAATGCACGAACCATGCTTCTATCCCACATAGCTTGCCCCCTTGTCCATAACAACCTGATTCTGAACATTGCCCAGAACCCTCTCCATATAACAAGATACCTTTACATATAAGGGTCTGCTGGCTGCACCATGTCAGTCACAAGTCATTTGGAAGCCAATGGTAGATCCATGTGGCCCCACCACAGTTGTTTTATCATACACCTGTACACCACAGCTCTAGGCCCACTACTCAGGATGCTCCAACTAACTGACATCTCGGTTCTACACCATTTTTATGAAACCCAGTCATTCAAGGCACTGTCTGGTACACTCATGATCACAACTGGACTTCCAAAGGTTCTCCAGTGCCATGGTATTTTTCTAGCCATTTTTCAAGAATGAAGTTGGTGGAACTGTGGGTTTCAATTCTTTCATGAACCATTAAATGGTGAGGAAGCTCATTTCAGTGAAACCGTGGGAGAATGCTCACAGGCAAGGCTTCCCAAAGAGTGGCCAAATGTTTACATGAAGCCAGGCCAATTGAGGTCTACAATGTAAGGTCCATGTGTGTTTTGACTCTCAACTATGGCTGCAACGTCTTTCAGAATAAAATCATGTGATATCCTTGCTGAGATTCGTAGTGCTCTGTGGAAAGCCAACCTGGGACTAGATCTCCGTTTCCAAGAGCGACTCTCATACTTGGTCTCCTAAAATCACAACTAAATTCATGGCAATACTTCTCTGAGGTCAGTTCCAGAACTCAGTCTCTAAGTGGATTCACACCAGTGTTCAAACCCAGGTGGACCCAGTCATCACTTCCAACCACCACACAAATGACCACAATTAAAACCAAAACACTCCCACAAGTCCCACATATTCTTCCATATAGACACTCATCATAACCTTTGGCTGGAGGTTTCTATTAGGGCGCAGCCCAAGAAAGTGTCCAAAATAAGCTCCCTTGGCCCTCATTTACCTAATGTGAGGGTGTCCTGTACTACCTTAATGTGAACCAATTGTGATCAAATAGGCCAGCCGTTAATACTGCTCTGGTTCTCCAATTTGAGGCCTACTGACTGTCAGGTATAGATTCTTTAAATGAATTGGAGTCATGAGAATACGCAAGCTCCAAAGCAGGCCTTTGAAGGACTTATTTGAATAAAAGGATCCCTATTCTGACTTGATGGAGGTCAGGAACCTTACAGAGGAATGTGAGAGACTTCAGCCACAATGATTGCTCTTTTAGCAATTTTGGTTTTGGATGCATACATGGGATCTTTCTTTAGATCCATCAGGTGTTGACAATCTAAGCCACACCTTCACACAGGGCCAAGAGGCTGATTCAGACACATCCCTTTCCAAAGCAATTAAGCAAAGAGCCACAGGTGATGCACATTTATTTCCATTTGAAAATGGTTTTCTTCAGGCTTCACAAAGGGGTGTCCTGAGGCAAATACTTTCCTGACATTCAGTGCAACAGAACAATAGGTGAGCAAAAGGCCCAAAGCAGGGTTTCTCCACTGAGACTTTCCTGGTCACACTGATATCTGAGTTTTCTGAGATGCTGGCCATTCCCTTCAGCTATCCAGTACATGGACATGTCACAAAGCTTGCAGGTGGTACATATCTTGGACACAGAACCATGAGCCTATTATGGAGAGTGGCCAGAATTCAGGAAGAAAACTGGAACTTAGGAAGATAGTATGTGTTGCCCATCGATGAGGCTAGACACAGTACATTCATATTTGGGCAGGATGAATGCTGGGAAGCTTAATACTAAACAGGACACATACATTGATGCATTCTCTTTTCAAATGTCTACAAACACACACATAGTGTGATACACAGACATAAACACCCACCCACACCCACAAAGGCACCTCCTTCCCCCAAGTATGTCTGTGACTATCCAGAGTGTCCTCTGACTGGTGGGCCATACTCTGTTCCCCCGAAATGGCCTGTCCTCTCTCAGATCTGGTCTTCTTGGCCAACTCTGTGAAGTTTTCAGGAGTCATCAGTGAGCCACTACCTGCTTTGTCAGGAAAGTGCCCTCTTCAGAACTCTCCTGGCATTTGGCCATCCTCATATCAATAGGTAACCAGAAAGACTGAATCTGTACTTGGTAAATCAAAACAAGTGTGCCCACTTTGACTGGGACTGGGACTGGCTCTGGGTGCCTGACTGCTTGGATCCCAAGATCAGAGAGTTCCATCACCAAGGAAGTTAGGTAGGTCATTTCCTTCAGGAACTGAATGAGCTCACTGCTTTGGCAACCACTTTGTCCTAACAGTTGCTATCAAAACTCCCAGGAGAGGGAGGGTGTCCCTACTTCCTGTGACACTATTACAAGTTAGAATCATTTATCAACCATAGGAACCCAGAAACAGCTCTCCACACAGGCCTGGTTTGGTCCATCTTCTCTACATTAAAAAGAGAGAGGCTGATTGAGATGAATCCCTTCATCCTGACCAGATTTATTGACATGCAAGATGACTTTTGCTCTCTCAGGTCCTTCATAGCTGCCTACATCTTCTCCAGGGATCATTTTTGCATGGACCTTTGAGGTTCTCAGCATGTGGAAGATCCCCTACATTCCTGTATTGTAAGAAACTATTTCAGTGCTCTTCTGTAAAGTTAGATTGAGGGAATAGTATATGGTTAGGGTTAATAACAGGTTCATTTTGGGTTAGGAATTATTCTGCTGGATAAATAATGGTATTCGGAACCTGTAATATTTCCAAGAATATATAGGTGAAATATAAGTATGAAAACTCATATCTAGGTAAGATTCGAATCCAAGAAAAGCAGTGGGCCCTTAACTTGGTTACTTAGCTTTCAATTATGTTCTGCACAGTGTTTCAGATAAATCGATATACAATGGCACAGGACCATGTACCTTGTATGATTGAATGCCGAAGAGAACATGCAGTCAAAAGGGATAGTTGGTTGGATTGGGAAGACAGTCAGTAGGTTTAGAAAGAAGAGTGAGTATAGAATTTGTTCCAAAAGTTCATTACCAAAAGGGTTTCGGTTAGAGAGTGAATATAAATGTGAGCCCAGGTAAAGAGACAGTCACATTTATAAATTGCGGAAATTATGTAGGAAAGCAGATATCAATAGAGACATTGTGAAATCAGGCAAAGTATAAAGTGCGTGATAGGAATAGACATTTTCAACAGGGTTGAGTTTTAATATATAATTTTAGGAAGAAACAAATATGTAGTCACGAAAAAGGATTGACATTTGAGAGCATTAGGCAACCTGACATTTATGATTTTACTAATCCTTTTTCACTTTCCATTAAGGCTTTGGCACAATCATAAGTGTGACCTTTGCATTTTGTGTCCAGAATATTACTGTGATAAAATGTTTTTGTACATCAGGTGACATAAGTATTTCTTCCACCTTTTTTGAGAGCCATATTTGAAGATGTATAAATTAGTATTGGGGGTACAAAGAGGTGTACACTTTCTCTACGAATATAGAGAAAATGCATGAAAAGCCAATACAGTGAATATATAATATAACTGGTTCCAACTTTAAATAATGTATTGAATTGATATCTGAAAATATACAGGGAATCTAATATTGATATACATACATGTATTCCAACCAGTTATACATGTAAAGCTAAAATTGGTTTTATTGTTTATCATAAAGAGTGTGTGAGTATTGCTTCAAAAGTGATAATGGAAATCAAAAATAATAAGTTTGGAAAGAAGTCTCATGAAATGACCAGTCAAGAAACATGGAGGAACACCTGTGTTCTGAAGCAGGAACTGATTGAAAGCGAAAACAATGCCTATAAATTTGTGAACTTATGGATGAAATATACACTTTATGATGTATAAATATTGAATATATAGTAATGTACCTATGCTGAATGAAAATGAACTTCAAAATACATATCATGTCCCATAGGAATCTACTTGCATTGATGTAAAACTAGGTCAGTTACTGTAGAAATATTAATATTTTTCTGCACCATTCACTGAAGTCAGTTTTCAGTACTAGGAAACAAATATGTAGTTCAGGTGGATGAATATTTCTGAGAATAATCTTGTGAAAAGTTGATTATAAATCCAGATACATGAACATGAATGAATTTAGGAATTGTATATAAGACACATATATTTCATATTTTGAAAAATCTGAAGAGTGTATGAATATATATATATATATATATATATATATATATATATATATATATATATATTTGCAAAACACACACACGGACATTTAAAAGTAGCAACATATATGCCAATCGAATTTCATGATGAAATATGTATCATCCACAGGTACAAGAATATTTATTTTACTGAACATGGATTTATGTATAATATTGTTTTACCAGGAAGTTCTACGATAGGTTGAATTTTCAGTTCCAACAGTGGTTAGGAAGAGTGATACCTTCTCACAATTTGTATCTGCCAAGTCAGCCACCTCACAAAAAGGTATGTGTGATACCAGGTAGGATTATGTATGTGCACATAAAAATACATGTGCTGAATAGGCTATAGAGAAATGGAGACAGCAATTCTCATATTTGTTAATTTAAAATCACATGGAGAACTATTTCAACAAAAAAATGACTAGATTTATAACTCCTAACCTTTATCATTCAAAAGGCAAGTCCAATTATACATCATGGGTCTTCTGAACTGCTTGTGTTTCTATTCTGTTTTGGTTATTTCTCTCCATCATATTAGGATTAGTAGTCAGAGTCTAGTAGGGTATGGGTTGGTACCAGGGATTCAGTATTTTGAATGGAAAATTGTAAAATGAATCCAATGTGTATGCAAATATGAGATACACAATAATTTTCCTACTCTCATCCAGAACAATGCCTTGACATTACCTTCGCCCCAAGTAAGATACAGTTAGAGGACAATAGTTAGAAAATCTGTGAATACATATCTGGAATGGAAAATGCTCAGGAGTTTAAAACCTTGGAGGTGGTAGAGGAGTTTCCAAAAGTAAGGGACAGGGTAAATACTTCACAAACATGAAGCTCTGCTCGCCTAAAGACTTCTTGAGAATCTGCCTTTGAGGTTAGGCAATTAAAATATATGTTTTTGTCAATAGATTTAACTGCCTTTGTAGTAAGACAATCAAAGCTGCGTCTGCATCTATGTGACCTGGAGGATATGTTTTATTATTTTCCAATGAACATGAGGCAGCAGTGCTGAATTCTCTCTTTTTAGGTAAATGTGGCCACTGGGGTCTAAGGTTCTCCCTGTATGGACTGGGAAGCCATTTGGTCATCCTCCATTTTCATGGTCTTTCTTGATGCTGCACTGGGAGTTTGGTACTTGCTTCACGAAACACAAGGAGTTTTACTGGGACACAGTGCTGGAGGAAGTTCAGCCACGTGCGGTCTGTCAGCGTCTGCAGGAGAATGCACTAACCAGGCTTCTATCCCACATCGATTCCCTGCATGACCATAGCAACATGATTCTGAACATTGCCTTGAAACCTCTCCAAATAACAAGATGCCTTTACATATAAGGGTCTGCTGGCTGCACCATGTCAGTCAAAAGCCATTTGGAAGCCAATGGCAGATCCACATGGCCCCACCACAGATGTTTTATCACACACTTTTCCAACTTACTGGCATCTCTGATCCGTACCATTTTCATAAAACCCAGACAATCAAGGCACTGTCAGGTATACTCATGATCAGCAACAGGACATCCAAAGGTTCTCCAGGGCCACCTGGTCATGGGAATTTCAAAAATTTCAAGGTATTTATCTAGCCATTTTTCATGGATAAAGTTGGAGGCACTGTGAGTTTCAATTCACTCAGGAACCATTAAATGGTGAGGAAGTTCATTTCAATGAAGCTCTGTAGAATGCTCACAGGCAAGGCTTCCAAAATAGTGGCCAAAAGGTCACATGGACTCAGGTCCATTGTGGTCTACAATGTGAGTTCCATGTGTTTTTTGACTCTAAAATATGGCTGACAAGTCTTTCAGAATAAAATTATGTGTTATCCTGGCTGAGATTCCCAGTTCTCTGCAGAAAGCCACCCTGGGCCAAGATTTCAGTTTCCAAGGGAGACTCTCATGCATGGCCTCCTAAAATCCAAACACAATTCATGGCAATACTTCTCTGAGGTCAGATCCAGAACTCAGTCTCTAAAGGTAATCACACCAGAGTTCAAACCCATGTGGACCCGGTCATCTCTTCCAACCACCACACAAATGACCACAATTAAAACCAAAACACTCCCACATGGCCCTCACCTTCTTCCATATAGACACACATCATTACCTCTGACAGGAGGTTTCAATGAGGGGTGCAGCCCAAGACAATGTCCAAAATAAGCTCCCTTGCCCCTCATTTGCATAAAGTAAGGGTGGCCTGAACACCCTTCCTGTGAACCAGGAATGATCAAATAGACCTGCCGTAAATACGGCTCCATTTCAGCAATTTGAGGCCTTCTGACTTTGGGGTTTAGATTCTTAATGTGAAATTGAGTCATGAGATACCCCAAGCACCTATGGGCTAGACTCTGAAGGGCTTGAAGAACTCAGTTGACCCAAAGGATCCCACATCTCACTTGATTGAGATCAGGAACCTTACATAGGAAGGCAAGAGACTTCATCCACAATGACTGCTCTTTGGGGCATTTTGGTTTTGGACGCACACATGGGATCTTTCTTTAGATCCATCAAGTGCTGTGAATTGAAGCCACAGTCTCACACAGGGCCAAGAGGCTGATTCAGACACATCCCTTTCCAAAGCAATTAAGCACAGAGCCACAGGTGATGCCCATTACTTTCCATTTGAAAACGTTTTTTTTTCAACATTCAAAAATGGGTGAGCTGAGGCAAAGACCTTCCTGACATTCAGGGCAACAGAACAGTAGGTAAGCAAAAGGCCCAAAGCAGGGTTTCTCCACTGAGACTTTACTGGTCACACTGATATCTGAGTTTTCTGAGATTCTCGTGATTCCCTTCATCTATGCTGTATATGGCCATGTCACAGAGCTTGGTGGTGTTACATATCTTGGACACAAAACTATCAGCCTATTCTGAAGAGTAGTCAGAATTCAGGTAGAAAACTGGAACTTAGGAAGATAGCAGGTGTTGTCCATCGATAAGGCAAGCAGCAGTCCATTCATAAATTGTGCAGCAGGAATGCTGGGAAGCTTTCTACTAGGCAGGACACATCCATTGATGCATTCTCTTTTCTAATGTCTACAACCACGGACAAAATGGGATACACAGACATGGAAACACTCGCCTCATCAAATGACTTATTAGAAACAGTCCATTCCAAACCAAACAAACCACCTTTCCTACCTATTCACAGAACATGAGAAAAAACCACAAACTCACACCCACACCCACAAATGCGCCTCCTTCCCTGAAGTAGGCCTGTGACTATTCGTAGTGTGCTCTGACTGGTGGCCCATACTATGTTCCCCCGAAATTGCCTGTCCTGTCTCAGATATGGTCTACTTGGCCAACTCTGTGAATTTGTAAGGAACCAGCGGTGAACCACTACCTGCTTTCACAGTAAAGGCCCCTCTTCTGAGCTCTTCTGGCATTTGGCCATCCTCACATCTGTAGGTGACAAAAAGACTGACTCTCTCCATGGTAAATCCAAACCAGTGAGCCCACTGGGACTGGGACTGGGTGTGGCTATGGGTGCTTGGCTTTCTGGATGACAGGTTCAGAAAGTTAAATCACCAAGTAAGTGAGGTAGGTCACTTCCTTCAGGAACTGAATGAGGTCACTGCCTTGGCAAGCACTTTGTCCTAACAGTTGCTTTCAAGGGTCCTATGAGATGCAGGCTGCCCTTACTTCCTGTGACACTTTCACAAGTTAGAATGGTATATCAATCATAGGCACCCTGAAACAGCTCTCCACACGGGCCCCCTTTGGTCCATCTTCTCTACATTAAGAAGAGAGAGGCTGATTCAGACACAACCCTTCATCCTGACAAGGTTGTTTGCCATGGAAGATGACTTATGCTCTCACAGGTCCTTCATAGCTGCCTACATTTTCTCAAGGGATCATTTCTGCATGGTCCTTTGAGGTTCTCAGCAGGTGGAAGATCCCCTGCATTCCTGTATTCTAAGATTGACTCTGTCCCTGCTCTTCTGTAAATTTACATTGAGGGAACAGTGTATGGTTAGGTTTAATAATGTGTTCGATTTGTGTTAGGAATCATTCTGCTGTATGAATATTTGTATTGGGAATCAGCAATACTTATAAGAATAAATAGCATGATGAATGCTGGGATGCTTTCTACTAGACAGGACACACCCATTGAGCCATTTTCTTTTCTAATATCTAAAACCAAGGATACAGTGGGATACACAGACATAGAAACAGTCTCCTTGTCAAATAACTTACTAAAAACAGTCCACTCCAATCCAAACAAACCTCCTTTTTTACCTATTGTCAGAACATGAGACAAAACCACAAACAGACATCCACACACGGCAAGGCACCTCCTTCCCCCAAGTAGGTCTGTGACTATCCAGAGTGTCCTCTGACTAGTAGGTCATATGATGTTCACCAGAAATGGCCAGTCCTGTCTCAGATCTGGTCTCCTTGGCCAATTATGTGAAGTTGTCAGGAGGCAGTGGTGAGCCATTTCCTGCCCTCTCAGGAAAGGACCCTCTACAAAGCTTTCTTGTCATTTAGCCATACTCACATCAGTAGGTACCAAGAAAGACTGACTCTGTCCTTGGTAAATCCAAACAAGTGAGCCCACTGGGACTGGGACTGGGACTGGCTCTGGGTGCATGGCTTCCTGGATCACAAAATTCACAGAGTTCCATCACCATCGAAATGAGGTGAGGTCACTTCCTTCAGAAAATGAATGAGGTCACTGCCCTAGCCACCACTTTGTTCTAACAGTTGCTTCCTAGGGTCTCATGAAAAGGAGGCTGCCCGTATTTCCTGTGAAACTTTCACAATTTAGAATGGTATAGAAACCAAAGGCACCTGGGAACAGCTCTCCACACCGTCCTGGTTTGATACATCTTCTCTACATTAAGAAGAGATAGGCTGATTCAGACACATTCTTTCATCCTGATCGGGTTGTTTGCAAATGAAGATGACTTTTGCTGTCTCAGTTCTTCATTGCAGCCTACGTCTTCACCAGGATAATTTCTGTATGGATTTTGAGGCACTCAGCAGGTGGAAGATATCCTAATTTCCTGTATAGTAATACTAACTTTGTATCTGCTCTTCTGTAAAGTAAGATTGAGTGAACAGTGTATGGTTAGGGTTAATAGCATGTTCGATTTGGGTTACCAATCACACACCAGAGTTCAAGCCCATTTGGACACAGTCATCTCTTCAAACTGCCACACAAATGACCACAATTAAAACCAAAACACTCCATCATGGCCCTCATCTTCTTCCATATAGACACTCCTCATAACCTCTGGCTGGAGTTTTCCATGAGGGGCACAGCCCATGACAGTGCCCAAAATAAGCTCCCTTGCCAATCATTTGCCTAAAGTCAGGGTGGCCTGGGCACCCTTCCTGTGAACAAGAAGTGATCAAATAGTCCTGCCGTTAATACTCCTCCACTTCTCCACTTTGAGCCCTGCTTACTGTGGGGATTAGATTCTTCTTTTTTTAAAATTTTTTGGAATTTTAATTGGAGAGTAAATAAAAATGTGTTGCAGAATATTAAATTTCCTATGGAAAAGTCTTCATCTTGTTTGTGAAGGAAACCTTGATGCCTTGTCAATCTAGTTATATGGAGACACTCAAAATTTTCTGTTACATACTACATGGATGAATGGCTACAGCACATAGTTTTTTAAAACTGAAACGCAGATAACAGCAAGTAAGATAACAAATAAAAGACAATTTTATTAAAAAATAAAGTTGTAAAATGACTCAATTTTTGGAAATTCAATTTCTTTTTTTTATTTTTTGGTTGTTCAAAACATTATAAAGCTCATGATATATCATCTTTCATATATTTGACTCAATTGGGTTATGAACTCCCATTTTTTCCCCAAATACAAATTGCAGAATCTCATCAGTTACACACTTACGTTTTTACATAAGAGCATATTAGTGATTGTTGTATTCTGCTACCTTTCCTATCCCCTATTATCCCCCCTCCCTTCCGCTCCCATCTTCCCTCTCTAACTCATCTGCTGTTGTTCAATTCTCTCCCTTGTTCCGCCCCTTTCTCCTCACAACCTCTTATATGTAATTTTGTGTAACATTGAGTGTCTTCTACTATTTCCATCTGCTTTCCCTTCTCTCTCCCTTTCTCTCCCCCCACTCATCTCTGTTTAGTGTTAATATTTTTCTCATGCTCTTTGCCCCTTTTCTGTTCTTATTTGTTCTCTTTATATCAAAGAACACATTTGGCATTTGTTTTTTATGTATTGGCTGGCTTCGCTTAGCACAATCTGTTCTAATGCCATCCATTTCCCTGCAAATTCTATGATTTTGTCATTTTTTAGTGCTGCATAATACTCTATTGTGTATAGATGCCACATTTTTTTTATCCATTCGTTGATTGAAGGGCATCTTGGTTGGTTCCACAGTATAGATATTGTGAATTGTGCCCCTATGATCATTGATGTGACAGTATCTCTATAGTGCGCTCTTTTAAGATCCTCAGGAAAGAGTCCGAGAAGAGCGATAGCTGGGTCAAATGGAAGATCCATTCCCAGCTTTCCCAGGAATCTCCATACTACTTGACAAATTGGCCTCACCAACTTGCAGTCCCATCAGCAGTGTACAAGTGTACCCTTTTCCCCACATCCTCGCCAACACTTATTGTTGTTTGACTTCATAATGGCTGCCAATCTTACTGAAGTGAGATGGTGTCTTAGGGTGGTATTGACTTGCATTTCTCTGACTGCTAGAGATGGTGAGCATTTTTGTTGTACTTGTTGATTAATTGTATGTCCTCCTCTGTGAAGTGTCTGTTCAGGTCCTTGGCCAATTGGTTGATTGGGTTATTTGATATCTTATTGTTTGATTTTTTTGAGTTCTTTATATATTCTGGATATTAGGGCTCTATCTGAAGTGTGAGGGGTAAAAATTTGTTCCCAGCATGTAGGCTCTCTATTTACCTCTCTTATTGTTTCTCTTGCTGAGAAAAAACTTTTTAGTTTAACTAAGTCCCATTTGTTTATTCTTGTTATTAACTCTTGGGCTATGGGTGTCCTATTAAGGAATTGGGAGCCCGACCCCACAGTATGTACATCGTAGCCAACTTTTTCTTCTATCAGACGAAGTGTCTCTGATTTTATACCTAGCTCCTTGATCCATTTTGAGTTAACTTTTGTGCATGGTGAGAGAAAAAGTTTCAGTTCCATTTTGTTGCATAAGGATTTCCAATTTTCCCTGCACCATTTGTTGAAGATCCTATCCTTCCTCTATTACATGCTTTTAGCCCCTTTTTTAAATATAAGAAAGTTGTACTTTTGTGGATTCGTTTCTGTGTCCTCTATTCTGTACCATTGGTCCACCTGCCTATGTTGATACCAGTACCACGCTGTTTTTGTTACTATTGCTTGGTAGTACAGTTTGAACTCTGGTATCGCTATACCTCCAGATTCACACATCCTGCTTAGAATTGCTTTTGCTGTTCTGGGTCTTTTGTTTTTCCTTATGAAATTCATGATTGCTTTATCTATTTCTACAAGAAATGCAATTGGGATTTTGATTGGCATCGCATTAAACTTGTAGAGAACTTTGGGTAATATCACCATTTTGATGATGTTAGTTCTGCCTATCCATGAACAGGGTACATTTTTCCATCCTCTAACATTTTCCTCTATCTCTCTCCTTAGAGTTCTGTAGTTTTCATTGTATAAATCTTTCACCAGTTTTCTTAGGTTGATTCCCAAGTATCTTATTTTCTTTGAGGATATTGTGAATGCGGTGGTTTCCCTCATATCCATTTCAGAAGATTTGTTGCTGATATACAGGAATGCCTTTAATTTATGCATGTTGATTTTATATCCTGCCACTTTGCTGAAATCATTTATTAACTCTAGCAGTTTCTTTGTAGACCCTTTTGGGTCTGTTAAATATATTATCATGTCATCCACAAATAGCGATAATTTAAGTTCTTCTTTTTCTATTTTTATGCCTTTAATTTCTTTTGTCTGTCTAATTGCTCTGGCTAGTATTTCAAGAACTAAATTGAATAGAATTGGTGATAGAGGCCATCCCTGTCATTTTCTAGATTTTAGAGGGAATGCCTTTAGTTTTTCTCCATTTAGGATGAGGCTGGCCTGAGGTTTAGCATACATAGCTTTTACCATGTTGAGGTAATTTCCTGTTATCCCTAGTTTTTATAGTGTTTTGAATATAAAGGGATGCTGTACTGTGTCGAATGCTTTTTCTGCATCTATCAAGATGATCATATGGTTCTTGTTTTTAAGTCTATTGATGTGGTGGATTACATTTATTTATTTCCACATATTGAACCAGCCTTGCATCCCAGAAATGAATCCTACTTGATCATGAAGCACAATTTTTTTGATATGCTTTTGTATTTGATTCGCCAGGATTTTATTGAGAATTTTTGCATCCAAGTTCATTAGACATATTGGTCTGTAGTTTTCTTTTTTTGAAGTGTCTTTGTCTGGTTTTGGGATCAGGGTGACGTTGGCCTCATAGAATGAATTTGGAAAAACTCCTTCTTTTTCTATTTCTGGAAATAGTTTGAAAAGTATTGGTATTAATTCTTCTTTGAAGGTTTTCTAGAACTCCGCTGTATACCCATCTGGTCCAGGGCTTTTTATGGTTGGTGGTCTTTTGACGGTTTCTTCTATTTCTTTCTTTGTTATTGGTCTATATAAATTGTGTGTGTCTTCCTGACTCAATCTTGGCAGATCATCTGACTTAAGAAATTTATCAATATCTTCATTATCTTCTATTTTATTGGAATATAGGGTTTCAAAATACTTTCAAATTATCTTCTGTATTTCTGTAGTGTGTGTTGTGATATTGCCTTTTTTATCCCATATGTTAGTAATTTGAGTTCTCTCTCTTCTTCTCTTCTTTTGCATGGCTAAGGGCCTGTCGATCTTATTTATTTATTCAAAGAACCAACTTTTATTTTTTTTTTCAATTATTTCAATGTTTTTTTTTTGGTTTCAATTTCATTCAATTCTCCTCTAATATTAATTATTTCTTGTCTTCTACTACATTTGCTATTGTTTTCCTCTTCCTTTTCGAGGTTTTTGAGGTGTAGTGTGAGTTCATTTATTTGTTGTTTTTTTTTCTTTTTTTTTTTTTTTGAGGAAGGAATTCCAAAAAATGAATTTACCTCTTAAAACTCCTTTCATTGTGTTCCATAGAAACCATTATGTTGTTTCACAATTGTCATTTGTCTCTAAGAATTTTTTATCTTCTCCTTTATATCTTCTGTAACCCATTGATCATTCAGTATCATACTGTTCATTTTCCATGTTATGTAGAATTTTTTCTTCCTTCTTTGATCATTGATTTCCAGTTTCATTCCTTTATGATCAGATATGGTGCATGGTATTATCTCCATACCTTTATATTTATTAAGAGTTTCCCTATGGCATAACATATGGTCTATATTTGAGTAGGATCATTGTGCTGCTGTGAAGAACGTGTATCCACTTGATGATGGTTGATATATTCTATATATGTTGGTTAAGTCTAGTTTATTGATTGTGCTATTGAGTTACATACTTTCATTATTCACATTTTGTCTAGAGAATCTGTCTAATGGCGAGAGCTTTGTGTTGAAGCCACCCAAAATTATTGTGTAATAGTCTTTTTGACTCTTTAACTTGAGGAGAGTTTGTTTAATGAACTTTGCAGCACCGTTGTTTGGTGCATACAAATTGATAATTGTTATGTCTTGTATGTGAATGCTACCTTTTAACAGTATATAGTGTCTTCTTTATCACTTTTGATTGACTTAGGTTTGAAGTTGATTTTATTCGATATGAGTATGGCCACTCCTGCTTGCTTCTGAGGGCCAGCGATGGCTGCCAAGTCTTTCAGAATAAAATCATGTGATATCATGGCTGAGATTCCCATTGCTCTGGGGAAAGCCACCTTGGGCCTAGATCTCATTTTCAAAGGGTGACTCTCATGCGTGGCCTCCTAAAAACCAACACAATTCACTGCAATACTTCTATGAGGTCAGTTCCAGAACTCAGGCCCTAAGGGGAATCACACCAGAGTTCAAGCCCAGGTGGACCCAGTCATTTCTTCCAACCCCCTCACAAATGACCACAATTAAATCCAAAACACTCCCACATGGCCCTCATCTTCTTTCATATAGACACTCATCATTACTTTTGGATGGAGGTTTCCATGAGGGTCACAATCGACAACAGTGTCCAAAATAAGCTCCCTTTCCTCTCATTTGCCTAAAGTCAGGGTAGACTGTACACCCTTCCTGTGAACCAGGAGTGATCAAATAGGCCTGCCTTTAATACTGTTCTGCTTCTCTAATTTGAGGCCTACTGAATGTCAGGTATAAATATTTTATGTGATTTGGAGTCATGAGAAACCCAAGCACATCTGTAGAGCATTGAAGAACACATTTGACCCAAAGGATCCTATTCTCACTTGATGGAGGTCAGGAACCTAACAGAGGAAAGCAAGAGTCTTCATCCACAATGACTGCTTTTTTGCCATTTGGGTTTTGGATCCACACATGGGATCTTTCTTTAGATCCATCAGGTGCTGAGAATCTAAGCCACAGCCTCACACAGGGCCAAGAAGCAGATTCAGACACATCCCTTTCCAAAGCAATTAAGCAAAGAGCCACAGGTTATGCCCATTTATTTCCATTTGAAAACTGTTTATTTCAGGGTTCACAAAGGGGTGGCCTGAGGCAAAGACCTACCTGACATTCAGGGCAACAGAAGTATATGTAAGCAAAAGGCCCAAAACAGGGTTTCTCCACTGAGACTTTCTTGGTCACACTTATATCTGAGTTTTCTGAGATATTCACAATTCCCCTCAGCTATCCAGTACATGGCCATGTAACAGAGCTTGGAGTTGGTACTTATCTTAGTCACAAAACCATGAGTGTATTCTGGAGAGTGGCCAGAATTCAGGAAGAAAACCGGAACGTAGGAAGATGGCAGGTGTTGCCCATCCATAAGGCAAGCTGCAGTCCATTCATAAGTTGCGCAGGATGAATGCTGGGAAGCTATCTAGTAGACAGAACACATCCATTGATGCAATCTCTTTTCTAATGTCTACAACCACGGACACAGTGGGATATATAGATACAGAAACACTCGCCTTGTCAAAGGACTTACTAGAAACAGTCCACTCCAAAACAAAGAAACCACGTTTCCTACCTATTCTCAGAACATGAGACAAAACCACAAACTCACACTCACACCCACAAAGGCACCTCCTTCCCCCAAGTATGTCTGTGACTATCCGGAGTGTCCTCTGACTGGTGGGCAATACTATGTTCCCCCGAAATGGCGTGTCCTATCTCAGATCTGGTCTCTTTGGCCAACTCTGTGAAGTTGTCAGGAGCCCGTTGTGAGCAACTACCTGCTATCTCTGGAAAGACCAGTCTTCAGAGTTTCCAGGCATTTGGCCCTCCTCACATCAGTAGGTACCAAGAAAGGCTGACTCTGTCTTGTTAAATCCAAACAAGTGAGCCCACTGGGACTTGGACTGAGACTGATTCTGGGTGCCTGGCTTCCTGGATCCCAAGATCACAGAGTTCCAACACCAAAAATGTAAGGTGAGGTCACTTTTTTCAAGAACTTAATGAAGTCACTGCCTTAAAAACAACTTTGTTTTAACAGTTGCTTCCAAGGGTCCCATGAGATGGAGACTGCCCCTACTTGCTGTGACTCATTCATAAGTTAGAATGGTATATCAACCATAGGCACCCGGGAACAGCTCTTCACACAGGCCTGATTTGGTCCATCTTCTCTGCATTAAGAAGAGAGAAGCTGATTCAGACACAACCCTTCTTCCTGAGTAGGTTGTTTGCCATGGAAGATGACTTTTGCTCTCTAAGGCCCTTCATAGCTGCCTACATCTTCTCCAGGTATCAATTCTGCATGGTCCTTTTACGTTCTCAGCAGGAGGAAGATCCCCGATATTCCTGTAGAGTAAGACCAACTATGACCCTGCTCTTCTGTAAAATTAGATTGAGGTAAAAGTGTATTATTAGGGTCAATAACATGTTCGATTTGGATTAGGAATCATTCTGTGGAATTAATAATGGTATTGGGAACCTGCGACATTTGTAAGTATATATAGGTGAAATACAAGTATGAAAAGAGAAATCTATGTAAGTTTTGAAGCCCGGAAGTGCGTTGGGCCCTTGATTGGGATACTTAGCATTGAATTATGTCCTGCACAATTGTCTCAGATAAATCGATATACAATGCCATAAGACCTTGTACCTTGGATGATTGAATGTGGAAGAGAACATTCAGGCAAAAAGGGATAGTGGTTAGGATTAGGAAAATAGTGGGTAGGTTTAGAAAAAAGAGTGAATACAGAATTTGGACCAAAAGTTCTTTAGCAATAGGGTTTCGGGTAGAGAGAGAATGTAAATGTCAGCACATGTGAATTGTCAGTCACAATGATGAACTGGGGAAAATATTTAGGAAAGCAACATTTGAAGATGTATAAATTAATTGGGGGTAAAAATAGGTGTACCCTGTGTCTATGAATATAGAGATAATGCATGAATAGACCATACTGTGAATAAATAATATAACTGGTTCCAACTTTAAATAATGGATTTAATTGATATCTGAAAATATACAGGAAACCTCATATTGATATACAATCATTCATTCCAATCAGTTATACATCTAATGGTGATATTATGTTTATGGTTTATCATGAAGAGTGTGTGAGTTTTGCTTCAAAATTGATTATGGAAATCGAAAAAAATGTATTTGGAGAGAAGTGTCATTAAAAGACCAGTCAAGAAACCTGGAGGAATACATGTGTTCTGAAGAAGGAAGTGATTGAAAGTGAAACAAATGCCTATAAATTTGTGAACTTGTGGATGAAATATATATCCTATGATGTGCAAAAACTGAGGAAATAATAATGTACCAGTGTTGAATATAAATGAATGTCAAAATACACATCATGTCCCATAGAAATCTACTTACATTGATGTTAATCTGGCTCAGTTACTGCAGAATTATTAGGGTTTGTATGCACCATTCACTGAAGTTAGTTATCAGTATAAGGAAACAAATATGCATTTCAGGTAGATGAATATTTCCAAAAATAATCTTGTGAAAAGTTGATTATATTTCCTCATAAATGAACATTAATGAATGTAGAGAGTGTATAAAAGACACATATATTTCATATTTTGAAAAATCTGGAGAGTGTATGTGTGTGTGTGTGTATATATATATATATATATATATATATATATATATATATATATATATATATCTCACACACGGGCATTAAAAAGCAGCAATATATATGCCAATCGAAATTCATAATGAGATATATAACATCTACTGATGCAAAAATATATATTTACTGAACATGGATTTTTGTATAATGTTTTTCTACTAGGAAGCTCACACATAGGATGAATTTTTAGTTCCCACAGCATTTAGCAGGGGTGATCTCTTCTCACAATTTATATCTACCGAGTCAGCCACCTCACAAAAATGTATGTGTGATACCAGGTAGGATTCTATAAGTGCATATAAAAATACATGTGCTGAATTGGCTACAGAGAAAGGGAGAGAGGAATTCACATATTTGTTAACTTTAAAAACACATGGAAAACTATTCCAAATAAAAATTGACTAGATTTATAACACCTACCTTTATTATGCAAAAGGCAAGTCCAAAAATACACCCTGCCTCCTCTGACCTGCTTGTATTTCTATTCTGTTTGGGTTATTTTTCTCCATCATATTAGGATTAGTAGTCAGAGTCTAGTAGGGTATGTGTTAGTGTCAGGGATTCAGTATTTCAAATGGAAAATAGGAAAAAGAATCCAATGTCTATCAAATATGTGCTACCCAAAAAATTATCCCACTCTCATCCAGAACAATGCCTTGACATTACCTTCGCCCCAAGTAAGACACAATTAGAGGAGAAGAGTTAGAAAATCTGTGAATATATATCTGTAGTGGAAAATTCTCAGGAGTTCACAAACTTGGAGGTGATAGAGTAGTTTCCAAAAGTAAGGGACAGGAGAATGCACCAACATGGCTTCTATCCCACATAGCTTGCCCCCTTGTCCATAGCAACCTGATTCTTAACATTGCCCTGAAACCTCTCCATATAACAAGATGCCTTTACAAATAAGATTATGCTGGCCTCACCATGTCAGTCACAATCCATTTGGAAGCCAATGGCAGATCCAAATGGCCATATCAGAGATGTATTATCACAAACCTACACACCACTGCTCGAGGAACACTTCTCAGCAGGCTACAACTTACTGGCATCTCTGTTCTACATCATTTTCATGAAACCCAGTCAATCAAGGCACTGTCTGGTATACACATGATCAACAACAGGACATCTAAAGATTCTCCAGTTGTACCTGGTAATGGGAATTTCAAAAATTACTTGGTATTTATGTAGCCATTTTACAAGAATGAAGTTGGAGGCACTGTGGGTTTCCATTCATTCAGGAACTATTAAATGGTGAGGAGGGACATTTCAATGAAAGCTGTGGAGAACTCACAGAGGCAAGTCTTTTCAAAGAGGGGCCAAAAGTCACAGAAAGCCATGCCGATTGAGGTCTACAATGTAAGGTCCATGTGTGTTTTGACTCTCAACTATGGCTGCCAAGTCTTTCAGAATAAAATCATGTGATACCCTGGCTGAGATTCCCAGGGCTCTGTGGAAAGGCACCCTGGGCCTTGGTATCAGTTTCCAAGTGCGACTCTCATGCATGGCCTCTAAAAATCCCAACACAATTCATGGAAATACTTCTCTGAGATCAGTTCCAGAAATCAGTCTCTAAGGGGAATCACACGAGAGTTCAGGCCCAGGTAGACACAGACATCTCTTCCAACCCCCACACAAATGACCACAATTAAATCCAAAACAGTCCCACATGGCCCTCATCTTCTTTGATATAGACAGTCATCATAACCTGTGGCTGGAGGTTTCCATGAGGGCGAAGCCCAAGACAGTGTCCAAAATAAGCACCCTTGTTACTCATTTGCCTAAAATCAGGGTCGGCTGGACATCCTTCCTGTGAACCAGTAGTGATCAAATAGTCCTTCCATTAATACTGCTCTGCTTCTGCATTTTGAGGCCTACTGACTGTCAGGTACAGATTCTTTATTTGATTTGGAGTAACGAGAAAACCCCAGCACATCTGCAGGGTTTTGAAGAACTCATTTGACCCAAAGGATCCCTATTCTCACTTGATGGAGGTCAGCAACCTAAGAGATGAAGGCAAAAAACTTCATTCACAATGCCTGATATTTCTGATATTTGGATTTGGAAGCACACATGAGATCTTTTTTAGATCCATCAGGTACTGAGAATCTAAGCTACAGCCTCACACAGGGCCAAGAGTCTGATTCAGACACATCACTTTCCAAAGAAATTAAGAAAAGAGCCACAGGTGATGCCCATTCATTCCCATTTTAAAACTGTTATCTTTAGGCTTCAAACAGGGGTGGCCAAAGGCAAAGACCTTCCTTACATTCAGGGTATCAGAACCATAGGTAAGCAAATTGCCCAAAGCAGTGTTTCTCCACTGAGACTTTAGTGTTCACACTGATATCTGAGTTTTCTGAGATGCTCGTATTCCCTTCAGCTATCAAGGACATGGCCATGTAACAGAGCTTGGAGGTGGTACATATCTTGGACACATAATGAAGAGCATATTCTGGAGAATGGCCACAATTCAGGAAGAAAATTGGAACTTAGGAAGGTAGTCAGTGTTGCCCATCAATAACTCAAGCCGCAGTCCTTTCATAAATTAGGCAGGATGAATGCTGGGAAGCTTTCTACAAGGCAGCACAATCCATTGATGCATTCTCTTTTCTAATGACTACAATCATGAACACAGTGGGATACACAGACACAGAAACACTCGCCTTGTCAAACGACTTACTAGAAACAGTCCAATCCAAACCAAACAAACCGCCTTTCCTACCTATTTTCAGAACATGAGACAAAACAACAAACCCACAACCCCACCCACAAAGGCACATCCTTCCTCCAAGTAGGTCTGTGACTATCTGGAGTGTCCTCTGACTGGTGGGCCATACTATATTCCCCCAAAATGGCCTGTGCTGTCTCAGATCTGGTCTCCTTTTCCAACTCTGTGAAGTTGTCAGGAGCCAGGGGTGAACCACTACGTACGTTCTCAGGAAAGTACACCCTTCAGAGGTCCCCTGGCATTTGGCCATCATTCCTTCAGTAGGTACCAAGAAATACTGACTCTGTCCTTGGTAAATCCAAAGAAATGTGAACACTGGGACTGAAAGTTGGACGGGCTCTGGGTACCTGGCATCCTGGATCCCAAGTTCAGAGAGTTCCATCACCAAGGTAGTAAGGAGAGGTCACTTCCTTCAGGAACTGAATGAGATCACTGCCTTGACAACAACTTTGTCCTAACAGTGTCTTCCAAGGGTCCTATGAGATGGAGGCTGCCGCTACTTCTTCTGACACTTTCACAAGTTAGAATGGTATATCAACCATAGATACCTGGGAACAGCTCTCAACACAGGTCTGGTTTTGTCCACCTTCTCTGCATTAGAAGAGGGAGCTTGACTCAAACACAAACCTTCCTCCTGACCAGGTTGTTGGCCATGCTAGACAACTTTTGCTCTCTCAGGTCCTTCATAGCTGCCTACATTCTTCTCCAGAGATCATTTCTGCATGGACCTTTGAGGTCTCAACAGGTGGAAGATCCCCTACATTCCTGTATTGTAAGACCAACTATGTCCCTGCTCTTCTGTAAAGTTAGATTGAGGGAACAATGTATGGTTTCACTTAATAACATGTTCGATTTGGCTTAGGAATTATTCTGCTGGCTGATAAATGGTATTGGGAACCTGCGATATTAATAAAAATATAGAGGAGAAATATAAGTATGAAAACAGAAATCTAGGTAAGATTTGAAGCCCAGAAGGGCACTGGGCCCTTCATGGAATACTTAGCATTGAATTCAGTTCTGCACAGATGTCAAAGATAAATCAATATACAATGGCTTAGGACCTTGTACCTTGGATGATTGAATGTGGAAGGAACAGCAAGTCAAATGTGATAGTCGGTAGGATTAGGAAGATAGCCGTTAGGGTTAGGAAGAAGAGTGAGTATAGGATTTGGACAAAAAGTTATTTTACAATAGGGTTTCGGGTAGAGAGTGAATGTATATGTCAGCACATGTGAAGAGTCAGTCACAATGATGAACTGGGGAAAATATGTTGGAATGCACGAATCAACCGAGACATTAGGAAATCAGGTAAAGTATAAAGTGAGTGATAGGATTAGACATTTTCAACAGGGTTGAGGTTGAATATATAATCTTAGGAAGAACCAAATATGTAGTCCCTAATAGGATTGATACTTGAGAGCATTAGGCAACCTGGACATGGATGTTTCTGGTAATCAATGTTCACTTTCCATTCAGTCTTTGGTACAATCATAAGTATGATCTTTGCATTTTGTGTCCAGAATATTACTGTGATTAAATGTATATGTAGATCAAGTCACATAAGTATTTCTTTCTCCATTTCTGGGAGCAATATTTTGAAGACGTATAAATTAGTATTGGGAGTAAAATTAGGTGTATGCTGTGTCTATGAATATTGAGAAAACGCATAAATAGACCATACTGTGAATAAATAATATAACTAGTTCCAACATTAAATAATGGATTGAATTGATAGCTGAAAATATACTGGATATCTTATATTGATATACATACATTCATTCCAACCATTTATACATCTAATGCTAATATTAGGATTATAGTTTATCATGAAGAGTGTGTGAGTTTTGCTTCCAAAATGATTATGGAAATCGAAAATAATATGTTTGGAAAGAAGTCTCATGAAAAGTCCAGTCAAGAAACCTGGAGGAATACATGTGCTCTCAAGAATGAAGTGATTGAAAGTGAAACAAATGCGTAAAAATTTGTGAACTTGTGGATGAAATATATATCCTATGATGTGCAAAAATGAAGAAATAGTATTGTACCAATGTTGAATGAATATGCAGGTCAAAATACACATCATGTCCCATAGGAATCTACGTGCATTGATGTTAAACTGGGTCAGTTACTGTAGAAATATTAGGATTCGTATGCACCATTCACTGAAGTTAGTTTTTAGTATTAGGAAACAAATATGTATTTCAGGTGGATGAATATTTCTGTGAATATTCTTGTGAAAAGTTGATTATATATTCACATACACGAACATGAATGAATTAAGGGAGTGTATATAAGACACATATATTTCATATTTTAAAAAATTTGGAGATTGTATATATATATACAAAAAAACACACACACGGACATTAAAAGTTAGCATTATATATGCAAATCGAAATTTATCTTGAAATATATATCATCCACAGATGCAAAAATATACATTTTACTGATTATGGATTTATGTATAATATTGTTCTACTAGAAAGCTCACACATAGGTTGTATTTTCAGTTCCAACAGTGTTTAGGAGGAGTGATCTTTTCTCACAATTTGTATCTTCCATCAGCCACCTCACAAAATGTAGATGTGATACCAGATAGGATTGTATATGTGCATATAAAAATACATGTGGTGAATAGGCTACAGAGAAAGGGATATAGGAGTTCACATATTTGATTACTTTAAAAACACATGGAGAACTATTTCAATTAAAAATTGACTAGATTTATAACACCAACCATTTATCATGCAAAAGGCAAGTCCAAATATAGAGCATGCCTCCACTGAACTTCTTATATTTCTATTTTGTTTGGGTTATTTTTCTCCATCATATTAGAATTAGTAGTCAGAGGCTAGTAGGTTATGTGTTCATGTCAGGGATTCAGTATTTCAAATGAAAAATAGGAAAATGAATCCAATGTGTATGCAAATATGTGCTACACAAAAATCTTCTCATTCGCATTCAGAACAATGCCTTAACATTTCCTACACCCCTAGTAACACACAATTAGAGGAGAAGAGTTAGAAATCTGTGAATACATATCTGGAATGGAAAATGTTGAGGAATTCACAAGCTTTGAGGTAGTAGATGAGTTTCCAAATGTAAGGGACAGGGTAAACACTCCACAAACATGGAGCTCTGCTGGCCTAAAGACTTCTTGAGAAACTGCCTCTGAGGTTGGGCACTTGAAATATATGTTGTTGTCAGGAGCTTTACCTTCCTTTGTAATGAGACCATCAAATCTGGGTCTGCATCTATGTGACCTGGAGGACATGGTTTCTTATTTTCCAATAAACATGATGCAGTAGTGCTGAATTCTCTCTTTGTAGATAAACTATGGCCACTGGGGGCTTAGTGTTTCCCTGTGTGAACTGTGAAGCCATTTGGTCATCCTCCATTTTCAGGGTGTTTCTTGCTGCTACACTGGGAGTTTGGTATTTGCTTCACATAATAAAAGGAGTTCAAATGGGTCACAGTGTTGGAGGCAATTCTGTCACGTGTGGTGTGTCAGGGTCTTCAGGAGAATGCTTCAACCGGGCTTCTATCCCACATAGCTTGCCCACTTGTCCATAGCAACCTGATTCTTAACATTGCCCAGAAACCTCTCCGTATAACAAGATGCCTTTTCATGTAAGGGTCTGTTGGCTACACCATGTCAGCCTCAGTCCATTTGGAAACCAATGGCAGAACCAAATGGCCACACCACAGATGTATTATCACACACCTACACACCACTGCTCCAGGCCCACTTCTCAGAAAGCACCAACTTACATGCATCTCTGTTCTCAACCATTTTCATGAAACCCAGTCAATCAAGGCACTGTCTAGTACACTCATGATCAGCAATAGGATATCCAAAGTTTCTCCAGTGCCACCTGGTCATGGGAATGTCCAAAATTTCATGGTTTTTATCTTGCCATTTTTCAAGTATAAAGTTGGAGGCACTGTGGATTTTCCATTCATCCAGGAACCATAAAATTTGAGGAAGATCATTTCAATGAAAGCTCTGGAGAACTCTCACAGGCAAGTCTTCCCAAAAGGGGCCAAAAGGTAAGATGAAGCCAAGCCCTTTGAGGTCTACAATGTGAGATCCATGTGTGTTTTGTCTCTTAACAATGGCTGCCAAGTCGTTCAGAATAAAATCCTGTGATATACTGGCTGAGATTCCCAGTGCTCTGTGGAAAGCCACCCTTGACCTAGATCTCAGTTTCCAAGGGTGAATATCATGCATGGCCTCCTAAAATCCCACGAGAATTCATGGCAATACTTCTCTGAGGTCAGATCTAGAACTCAGTCTCAAAGGGGAATCCCAACAGAGTACAAGCCCTGGTGGACCCAGTAATCTCTTCCAACCGCCACACAAATAACCACAAGTAAATCCAAAACACTCCCACATAGCTCTCATCTTCTTCCATATAGACACTCACCATAACCTCTGGCTGGAGGATTCCATGAGGGGCACAACCCAAGACAGTGTCCAAAATAAGCTCTCTTGCCCCTCATTTGCCTAAAGTTAGGGTGGCCTGGACACTCTTCCGGTGATCCAGGAGTGATCAAATAGGCCTGCCCTTAATTCTACTCAACTTCTGCAATTTGAGGCCTAATGACTGTCGGGTACAGATTCTTTATGTGAATTGGAGTCATGAGAAAACCCAAGCATGTATGGCCTAGCCTCTGCAGAGTTTGAAGATATCATTTGACCCAAAGGATCCCTATTCTCACTTGATGGAGGTCGGAAATCTAACAAAGGAAGGCAAGATAATTCATCCTCAATGACTGCTCTTTTTGCCCTTTTGGTTATTAATGCACACATGGGATCTATTTTAGATCCATCACGTGCTGAGAATCTAAGCCACAGGCTCACACAGGGCCAAGAGGCCGATTCAGACACATTCCACCGTGTCTGAAATAAGCTCCCTTGCCCTTTATTTGCCTAAAGTCAGGGTGGCCTGGACACTTTTCCTGTGAACTAGGAGTGATCAAATAGGTCTGTCGTTAATACTGGTCTGCATCTCCAAATTGACGACTACTGAACGTGGGGTTTAGATTCTTTTAGTGCATTGGAGTTATGAGAAAACACAAGCACCTATTTTCTAGCCTCTGCAGAGCGTTGAAGAACTCATTTGACCCAAGAATCTCTATTCTCACTTGATGGAGGTCAGGGACCTTACAGAGGAAGGCAAGAGTTTCTCCAGACTGACTGATCTATTTGCCATTTTGGTTTTGGATGCACACATTGGATCTTTGTTTAGGTCCATCTGGTGTTGAGAATCTAAGCCTCAAACTCACAGAGGGTCAAGTGTCTGATTCAGACACATCAGTTTCCAAAGCAATTAAGCAAAGAGCCACAGGTGATGCCCATTCATTTCCATTTGAAAACTGTTTTCTTCAGGCTTCACAAAGGGGTGTCATGAGGCAAAGACCTTCCTCACATTCAGGGCAACAGAACAACAGATAGACAAAAAGCCCAAAGCAGGGTTTCTCCACTGAGACTTTCCTGGTCACACTGATATCTGAGTTTTCTGAGATGCTTGCCATTCCTTTCAGCTATTCCGTATATGGCAATGTCAAAGAGCTTGGAGGTGGTACATATCTTGGACACATAACCATGAACCTATTCTGGATAGTGGCCAGAATTCAGGAAGAAAACAGAAACTTCAGAAGATTGTAGGTTTTGCCCATTGATAAGGCAAGCCACAGTGCATTCCTAAATTGGGCAGGTTGAATGATGGGAAGCTTTCTACTAGAAGGAAACATCCATTGATGCATTCTCTTCTAATGTCTGCAACCACAGACACAGTGGGATACACAGACTTAGAAAAACTCACCTTGTCAAATGACTTACTAGAAACAGTCCCCTCCAAAACAAACAAACTGCCTTTCCTACCTTTTCTCAGAAAATGAGACAAAATCACACACTCACACCCACCCCCACAAAGGCTCCCCCTTTCCCCAGTAGGTCTGTGACTATCTGGAGTGTCCTCTGACTGGTGGTCCATACTATATTCCCAAGGAATTGCCTGTCCTGTCTCAGATCTGGTCTTCTTGGCCAACTCTGTGAAGTTGTCAGGAGCCACCGGTGAAGCACTACCTTCTTTCTCAGGAAAGGCCCCTCTTCAGAGCTCTCCTGGCATTTGGCCATCCTCACATCAGTAGGTTCCAAGAAAGACTGACTCTCTCCTTGGTAAATCCAAACAAATGAGCCCACTGCGACTGGGACTTGGACTGGCTCTTGGTGCCTGGCTTCCTGGATCCCAAGTTCAGAGAGATCCATTAGCACGTAAGTGAGGTAGGTCAGTCTTTCATAAACTGAATGAGGCCACTGCCTTGGCAATCACTTTGTCCTAACAGTTGCTTCCAAGAGAGCCATGAGATGGAGGCTGCCCCTACTTCCTATGACAAATTCTCAAGTTACAATGGTATATCAACCATAGGCCCCCAGGAACAGCTCTCCACACAGGTGGTTTGGTCCATCTTCTCTACATTAAGCATTGAGAGGTTGATTAAGACTCATCCCTTCATCCTGACCAGGTTGTTTGTGAAGGAAGAAAACTTTTGCTCTCACAGGTCCTCCTCAGCAGCCTACATCTTCTCCAGGGTTTATTTCTGCATGGTTCTTTGAGGTTCTCAGCACGTGGAAAATCCCCTACATTCCTGAATTGTTAAGACCAACTCTGTCCCTGCTCTTCGGTAAAGTTAGATTGAGGTAACAGTGTATGGTTAGGGTTAATAACATGCGCTATTTTGTTTAGGAATCATTCTGATATATGAATCATGGTATTGGGAACCCGCGATATTTACAAGAATATGTAGGTGAGATATAATTATGAACACAGAAACCTAGGTAAGATTTGAAGCCCAGAAAAACATTGGGCCCTTGATTGGGATACTTAGGTATGAATTATATTCTGCAGTGTTGTCTCCGATAAATCGATATACAATGACATTGGACCTTGTACCTTGGATGATTGATTGTCAAAGAGAACATCCAATCAAAAAGCTATAGTTGGTAGGATTAAGAAAATAGTCAGTAGGTAAAAAAGAAGTGTGAGTGTAGGATTTGGACCAAAAGTTCTGTAGCAATAGACTTTCGTTTAGAGAGTGAAGGTCAATGTCATCACATGTGAAGGGTCATCCTCAATGATTAACTGGGGAAAATATGTAGGAAAGCAGATATCAATAGAGACATTAGGAAATCAGGCAAAATGTAAAGTTTGTGACAGGATTAGACATTTTCAACAGGGCTGAGGTTGAATATATAATATTAGGAAGAAAGAAATATGTAGTCACCAATAGGTTTGACATATGAGAAAATTAGGCAAACTGGACATGGATGTTTTAGTAATCCATGTTCACATTCCATTTAGGCTTTGGTACAATCAGAAGTGTGAACTTTGCATTTTGTGTCCAGAATACTACTGTGATAAAAAGTATATGTAGATTAGGTGACATGAGTATTTCTTCCAGCATTTCTCGGAGCAATATTTTGAAGACGTATAAATTAGTATTGGGGGTACAAAAAGGTGTACCTGTGTCTATTAATTTACAGATATTGCATGAATAGAACATACTGTGAATAAATAATATAACTGGCTCCACTTTAAATAATCGATTGAATTGATATCTGAAAATATAAAAAAAAAATCTTATATTGATGTACAATCATTCATTCCAACCAGTTATACATCTAATGATAATATTATAGTTATGGTTGATCATGACGAGTCTGTGAGTTTTGCCTCAAAAGTGATTATTGAAATTGAAAATAATGTGTTTGGAAGCAGTCTCACAGAAAAAACAGTAAAGAAACATGGAGGAATACATTAGTTCTGAAGCAGGAAGTGATTGAAAATGAAAAAAAGTCTATAAATTTGTGAACTTGTGGATAAAACATATATCCTATGATGTGCAAAACCTGAAGATATAGTAATGTACCAGTGTTGAAAGAAAATCAACGTCAGAATACACATCATGTCCCATAGAAATCTGGTTGCATTGATGTTAAACTGGTCAGCTGTGCAGAAATATTAGGATTTGTAAGCACCTAGTACTGAAGTTAGTTTCATGTACTAGGAAACAATTATGTATTTCAGGTGGATGAATGTTTCTGAGAATAATCCTGTGAAAAGTTGATTATAAATCCACATACATGAACATGAATGAAATTAGGGAGTGTATATAAGACACATATATTTCATATTTTGAAAAATCTGGAGAGTTTATATATATATATATATATATATATAAACAGACACACAGAGAGACATTAAAAATAGCAATATATGCCAATCGAAATAAACCATGAAATAAATATCATCCACAGATCCAAAAATATTCATTTTACTGAACATGGATTTTATAATATTGTTCAACTAGGAAGCTCACCCATAGTTTGAATTTTCAGTTCCAACAGCGTTTAGGAGGAGTGATGTCTTCTCACAATTTGTACCTGCCAAGTCAGCCACCTCTCAAGAATATACGTGTAGTACCAGGTAGGATTCTCTATGTGCATATAAAAATATATGTGCTGAGTAGGCTACAGAGAAAGGGAGAAAGGAATTCACATATTTGTTATCTTTAAAATCATATGGAGAACTATTTCAACAAAAAAATTGTCTAGATTTATAACTCCTACCCTATATAATGCATAAGGCAAGTCCAACTATACACCATGCCTTCTCTGAACTGCTTGTATTTCTATTCTGTTTGGGTTATTTTTCTGCATCATATTAGAATTAGTAGTCAGAGTCTAGTAGGTTATGGTTAAGTGTCAGGGATTCAGTATTTCAAATGGAAAATTGGAAAATGAATCCAATGTGTATGCAAATATGTCATACACAAATGTATTCCCACTCTCATCCAGAACAATTCTTTGACTTTACCTTCGCCCCATGTAGGACACAATTAGAAGAGGAGAGTTAGAAAATCTGTGAATACATATCTGGAATGGAAAATGCTCAGGAGTTTACAACCTAGGAGGTGGTAGAGGAGTTTCCAAAAGTAAGTGACTGGGAGAACACTCCACAAACATGGAACTCTGCTGGCCTAAAGACTTCCTGAGAAACTTCCTCTGAGGTTGGACACTTGGAACATATTTTGTTGTCTGGAGCTTTAGCTTCATTTCTAGTGAGACCTTCAAAGCTGGGTCTGCAACTATGTGATCTGGAGGACATCGTTTCTTATTTTCCATTGAACATGAGGCAGCAGTGGTGATTTCTCTCTTTGTAGGTAAACTGTTGCCACTGGGGGCTAAGTGTCTCCCCGAGTGGACTGTGAAGCCATTTGGTCATCCTCGAATTTTCATGGTGTTTCATGCTGCTGCACTGGAAGTTTGGTATTTGCTTCAGGAAATACATGGAGTTCAACTGGGATATAGTGCTGGAGGGAGTTCTGTCACGTGTGTTGGGTCAGGGACTGCAGGAGAATGTAGCAACCAGGTTTCTATCACACATAGCTTGCCCCCTTGACCATAGCAACCTGATTCTAAAAATTACCCTGAAACATCTCCATATAACAAGATGCCTTTACATATAAGGGTCTGCTGACTGCACCATGTCAGCCACAAGACATTTGGAAGTCAATGGGAGATCCACATTGCCCCACCACAGATGTTTTATCACACACCTGCACACCACAGCTCTAGGCCCACTACTCAGCAGGCTCCTACTTACTGGCATCTCGTTATACAACATTTTCATGAAATCCAGTCAATTATGGCACTGTCTGGTACACTCATGATCAGAAGCAGGACATCCAAAGGTTCTCCAGTGCCACCTGGTCATGGGAATTTCAAAAATTCCATACTATTTATCTAGCCATTTTTGAAGAATGAAGTTGGACTCCCTGTGGGTTTCAATTCATTCAGGAACCATTTAATGGTGAGGAAGCTTATTACAATGAAAGTTCTGGAGAACTCTCACAGGCAAAGCTTCCCAAAGGGTGGCCAAAGTGTCAGATGAACCCAGGCACACTGAGATCTACAATGTGAGGTCCATGTGTGTTTTGACTCTTAACTATGGCTGCCAAGTCTTTCAGAAAAAAATCATGTGATATTCTGGCGGAGATTCCCAGGGCTCTGTGAAATGTCACCATGGGCGAATCTCATGCGTGGCCTCCTAAAATTTCAACACAATTCATAGCAATACTTCTCTGAAGTTAGTTCCAGAACTCAGTCTCTAAGGGGAATCACACCTGAATTCCATCACAGGTGGACCCAGTTATCTCTTCCAAAAGCCACACAAATTACCACAATAAAAACCAAAACACTCCCACATGGCCCTCATCTTCTTCCATATACACACACATTATAACCACTGGCTGGTGGTTTCCCTGAGTGGAGCAGCCCAAGAAAGTGTCCAAAATAAGCTCCCTTGCCCCTCATTAGCCTACAGTCGGGGTGTCCTGGACACCCTTCCTGTGAATCATGAGTGATAAAATAGGCCTGCTGTTAATACTGCTCTGCTTCTCCTATTTGAGGCATACTGACTGTCAGGTATAGATTATTTATGTGATTTGGAGTCAGGAGAAAACCCAAGCTCCTCTTCTGTGGTTTGAAGAACTCATTTGACACAAGGATCCCTATTCTCACTTGATAAAGTTCAGGAACCTTACAAAGGAAGGCGAGAGTTCATCCACAATCACTGATCTTTTTGCCATTTTGGTTTTGGATGCACACATGGCATCTTTTTTGTATCCATCAGGTACTGAGAATGTAAACCACAGCCTCACACATGGCCAAGAGTCTGATGAAGACACATACCTTTCCAAAGCAATTAAGCAAGGAGTCACAGGTGATGCCCATTCATTTTCCATTTGAAAACTGATTTCTTCAGGCTTCACAAAGGTGTGGCCTGAGGCAAAGACTGTCCTGACATTCAGCGCAACAGAACAATAGGTAAGCAAAAGGCCCAAAGCAGGGTTACTCCACTGAGACTTTCCTGGTCACACTGATATCTGAGTTTTCTGACATGCTCGCCATTCCTTTCAGCTATCCAGTACATGGCCATGTCACAGAGCTTGGAGGTGTTCATATCTTGGACACATAAACATGTGCCTATTCTAGAGATTGGCCAGAATTCAGGAAGAAAACAGGAACTTCAGAAGATCGTAGGTGTTGCCCATCCTTAAGGCAAGCCACAGTACATTCATAAATTATGCAGGTTGAATGCTGGGAAGCTTTCTACTAGACAGGACACATCCATTGATTCATTCTCTTTTCTAATGTCAACAACCACAGACAGAGTGGGATACACAGACATAGAAACATTCTCCTTTTCAAACGACTTACTAGAAACAGTCCACTCCAAAACAAACAAACTGCCTTTCCTACCTATTCTCAGAACATGAGACAAAACAAGAAACTCACACCCACACCAATAAAGGCACCTCCTTCCCCCATTTAGGTCTGTGACAATCCAGAGTGTCCTCTGACTGGTGGGCCATACTATTTTACCCCAAAATAGACTGTCCTGCCTCAGAAATGGTCTTCTTGGACAACTCTTTGAAGTTGTCAGGAGCCAGCAGTGAGTCACTCACTGCTATCTCAGGAAAGAACCCTCTTCAGAGCTATCCTGGCATTTGGCCATCCTCCCATCAGTAGGTACCAAGAAAGACTGACTCTGTCCTTAGTAAACACGAACAAGTGAGCCCACTGGGACTGGGACTGGGACTGGCTCTCGGTGCCTGGCTTCTTGGATCCCAAGTTCAGAGAGTTCCATCACCAAGGAAGTTAGGTAGGTCACTTCCTTCATGAACTGAATGAAGTCACTGCCTTGGCAACCACTTTGTCCTAACAGTTGCTTACAAGGGTCCCAGGAGGTTGAGGCTGCCCCTACTTCCTGTGACACTTTCACAAGTTCGAATGGTATATCAACAATTGGCACCCAGGAACAGCTCTCCACACAGTCCTGGTTTCGTCCATCTTCTCTACATTAAGAAGAGAGAGGCTGATTCCGACACATCCCTTCATCATGACCAGGTTGTTTGCCATGGAAGATGACTTTTGTTCTCTCGGGCCCTTCATAGCTGCCTACATCTTCTCCATGGATCATTTCTGCATGGACCTTTGATGTTCTCAGCAGGTGGAAGATTCCCTACCATCCTGCATTTTAAGACCAAATCTGTGCCTGCTCTTCTGTAAAGTTAGATTGAGGGAACAGTGTATTTTTAGGTTTAATAGCATATTCAATTTGGGTTAGGAATGATTCTGCTGGATGAATAATTATATTGGGAACCTGTGATATTTTAAGAATATAGACGTGAAATATAAGTATGAAAACAGAAATCTAGGAAAGATTTGAATCCCAGAACGGCATTGGGCCCTTGTTTGGGATAATTAGCTTGAATTATGTTCTGCACCAAGGTCTCAGATAAATCAATATACAATGGCATAGGACCCTGTACCTCAGATGATTGAATGTAGAAGAGAACATCCAGTCAAAAAAGGTTAGTCCATTGGATTAGGAAGATAGTCATTAGGTTTAGGAAGAATAGTGAGTCTATGAGTTGGAGAAAAAGTTCTTTAGCAATAGGGTTTCAGATAGAGAGTGAATGTAAATGTCAGCATATGTGAAGAGTCAGTCACAATGATGAACTGGCAAAAATATGTCGGAAAGAAGATATCAATAGAGACATTAGGAAATCAGGCAAAGTATAAATTGAGTGATAGTATTAGACACTTTCAACAGGGTTGAGGTTGAATATATAATACTAGGAAGAAACAAATATGTAGTCACTAATAGGATTTCCATGGGAAGCATTAGGCAACCTGAACATGGATGTTTTTAGTAATCCTTGCTCACTTTCCATAAAGGCTTTGTTGCAATCATAAGTGTGACATTTGCATTTTGTGTCCATAATATTACTGTGATAAAATGTAGATGTAGATCAGGTGACATAAGTATTTCTTCCACCATTATGGGGAGAAATATTTTGAAAACTTATAAGTAAGTATTGGGCATACAAATAGTAGTACACTCTGTTGATGAATATAGAGATGATGCATGAATAGACCATAATGTGAATAAATTATATAACTATTTCCAACTTTAAATAATGGATTCAATTGATATCTGAAAATATACAGGAAATCTTATATTGATATACATACATTCATTCCAACCAGTTATATATCTAATGGTAATATTAGGGTTACGGTTTATCATGAAGAGTGTGTGAGTTTTGCTTCAACAATAATTATGGAATCAAAAATAATGTGTTTAGAAAGAAGTCTAGTGAAAAGACCATAAAGAAACATGGAGGAGTACATGTGTTCTTAAGGAGGAAGTGATTGAAAGTGAACCAAATAGCTATAAATTTGTGTACTTCTGAATGAAAAGATATATCATATGATGTCCATCAACTGAAGAAATAGTAATGTACCTGTGTTGAATGAAAATGAACTTCAAGATACACATCATGTCCCATAGGAATCTACTTGCATTGATGTTAAACTGGGTCAGTTACTGTAGAAATATTAGAATTTGTAAGCACCATTCACTGAAGTTAGTTTTCAGTACTAGAAAACAAATATGTATTTGAGGTGGATGAATATTTCTGAAAATAATCTTGTGAAAAGTTGATTATAAAACCTCATACATGAACATGAATGAATTTAAGAAGTGTATAATAAGACACATATATTTCATATTTTGAAAAATCTAGAGAGTGTAGATTTCTCACAAAACACATACAGAGATATTAAAACGTAGCAATATATATGCCAATCGAAATTCATCATGAAACACATATCATACACAGATCCAAAAATATTTATTTTACTGAACATGGATTTATGTATAATGTTGTTCAACTGGGAAGCTCACACATAGTTTAAATTTTCATTTCCAACAGCGTTTAGGAGGAATGATCTCTTCTCACAATTTGTATCTGCCAAGTCAGTCTCCTCACAGGAATGTACGTGTGGTACCAGGTAGGATTCTATATGTGCATATAAAAATACATCTGCTGAATAGGCAACAGAGAAAGGTAGACAGGAATTCACATATTTGTTGACTTTAAAAACACATGGAGAACTATTTCATTTAAAAATTGACTAGATTTATAACACCTATACTTTATCATGCATAAGGCAAGTCCAACTATACCATGCCTTCTCTGAACTACTTTTATTTCATTTCTGGTTGGTTGATTTTTTTCCATTATATTAGAATTAATACTAAGATCCTAGTAGGGGATAAGTTAGTGTCAGGAATTCAGTATTTCGAATGGAAAATTGGAAAATGAATCCAATGTGTATGCAAATATGTGCTACACAAAAATCTGCGCACTCTCATCCAGAACAATGCCTTGACATTACCTTCGCAACAAGTAACACATGTAGAGGAGATGAGGTAGAAAATATGTGAATACATACCTGGAATTGAATATGCTCAGGAGTTCACAACCTTGGAAGTGGAAGAGGAGTTTCCAAAAGTAAGGTAGAGGGTAAACACTCCAGAAACATGGAGCTCTGCTGGCCTAAAGACTTCTGGAGAAACTGCCTCTGAGGTTGGGCACTTGAAATATATGTTGTTGTCAGGAGCTTTAGCTTCATTGTAGTGAGACCATCAAAGCTGGGTCTGCATCTATGTGACCTGAAGGACATGGTTTCTTATTTACCAATGAACATGAGGCAGCAGTGCTGAATTCTCTCTTTGTGTGTCAACTTTGGCCACTGGGGGCAAAGTGTCTCCCCGTGTGGAATTTTCGTGATGTTTCTTGCTGCTGCACTGGGAGTTCGGTATTGGCTTAATGAAATACAAGGAGTTCAACTGGGACACAGTGATGGAGGGAGTTCTGTCAAGTGTGGTGGGACAGGGTCTGCAGGAGAATGCTCCAACCAGGCTTCTCTCCAACATAGCTTGCCCCCTTGACCATAGCAAACTGATTCTGAACATTGCCCTGAAACCTCTCCATGTAACAAGATGCCTTTACATATAAGGGTCTGCTGGATGCACCATGTCAGTCACAAGCCATTCGGAAGCCAATGGAAGATCCACATTAAACCACCACAGATGTTTTATCTCACACCTGCCCACCTTTGCTCTAGGCCCACTACTCAGCAGGTTCCAACTTAGTGACATCTCTGTTCTACACTATTTTCGTGAAACCCAGTAAATCAAGGCACTGTCTGGTACACTCATGATCACCAGCATGATATCCAAAGTTTCTCCAGTGCCACCTGGTCATGGGAATTTCAAAAATTTCATGGTATTTATCGATCCCATTTTTCAAGGATGAAGTTGGAAGCACTGTGGGTTTCAATTCATTTAGGAAGCAGTAAATGTTGAGGAAGCTCATTTCAATGAAATCTCTGGAGAACTCTCACAGGCATGTCTTCCCAAAGAGTGCACAAAAAGTCACATGAAGCCAGCCCCATTAAGGTCTACAATTTGAAGTCCATGTATCTATTGACTCTCAACCATGGCTGCCAAGTCTTTCAGAATAAAATCATGTGATACCCTGGCTGAGATTCCCAGTGCTCTGTGGAAAGCCACCTGGGACTAGATCACAGTTTTCATGGGCGACTCTCATGTATGGCCTCCTAATATCCCAACACAATTCATGGCAATACTTCTCTGAGGTCACTTCCAGAACTCAGTCTCTAAGGGGAATCACACCAGAGTTCAAGCCCAGGCGGACCCATTCATTTCTTCCTACCACCACAAAAATGACCACAATTAAAACCAAAACATTCCCACATCGCCCTCATTTTGTTATACATACATACACTCATCATAAACTCTGGCTGGAAGTTTCCATGAGAGGCACAGTCCAAGACAGTATCCAAAATAAGCTCCCATGCCCCACATTTGCCTAAAGTCAGAGTGGACTGCACAGGCTTCCGGTGAACCAGGAGTGATCAAATAGGCCTGCCATTAATAATGCTCTGCTTCTCCAATCTGAGGCCTACTGACTGTGCGTTTTAGATTCTTTATGTGAATTGGAGTCATGAGATACCCAAGCACTTTGGGATAGCCTCTGCAGGGTTTTAAAGAATTCACTTCACCCAAAGGATCCCTATTCTCACTTCATGGAGGCAAGGAACCTTACAGAGAAAGGAGAGAGACTCTATCCACAATGACTGCTCTTTTGGCCATTTTTGTTTAGGATGCACACATGAAATATTTCTTTAGTTAAATCATGTACTGCGAATCTAAGCCACAGCCTGACACAGGGCCAAGAGGCTTATTCAGACACATCCCTTTCCAAAGAAATTAAGCAAAGAGCCACAGGTGATGCCCCTTCATTTCCATTTGAAAACTATTTTTCTTAGGGTTCACAAAGGGGTGACCTGAGGCAAAGACCTTCCTGACATTAAGGGCAACAGAACAATAGGTAAGCAAAAGGCCCAAACAGAGTTTCACCACTGAGACATTCTTGGTTACACTGATATCTCAGTTTTCAGAGATGCTCCACATTCCCTTCAGCTATCAAGTACATGGCTTTGTCACAGATCTAGGAGGTGGTACATATCTTGGAAACAAAACCATGATCCTATTCTGGAGTGTAAGCAGAATTCAGGAAGAAAACAGGAAATTAGGAAGATAGCAGTTGTTGCCCATCCATAAGGCAAGCTGAAGTCCATTCATAAATTGGGCAGCATTAATCCTGGGAAGCTTTCTACTAGACAGGACTCATCCACTGATGCATTCATTTTTCTAATGTCTACAACAATGGATAGAGTGGGATACACACACTTAGAAACATTCGGGACATCGAACGACTTACTAGAAACAGTTCATTCCAAACCAAACAAACCACCTTTTCTACCAATCCTCAGCACATGAGACAAAACCACAAACCCACACTCAATCCCACAAAGGCACCTCCTTCCCCCAAGTAGGTCTGTGACTATCCAGAGTGTCCTCTGACTGGTGGGCCATACCATGTTTCCCTGATATCGCTTGTCCGGTCTCAGATCTGGTCACCTTGGCCAACTTTGTGAAGTTGTCAGGAGCCAGCGATGAGCCACTACCTGCTTTCTCAGGAAAGGCCCCTCTTCAGAGCTTTCACGGCATTTAGCCATCCTCACATCAGTTGGTACCAAGAAAGACTGACTCTGTCCTTGGTAAATCCAAACAAGTAAGACCACTGGGACTGGGACTGGGACTGGCTCTGGGTGCCTGGCTTTCTGGATTCCAAGGTCAGAGAGTTCCATCACCAAGGAAGTGATGTCAGGTCACCTTCACACCACTGCTCTAGCCCCACTACTCAAAATACATGGAGAACTATTTCAATTAAAAATTAACTCGTTTTATAACACCTACCCTTTATCATGAAAAAGGGAAGTCCAAGTATATAACATGCCTCCTCTGAACTGCTTGTATTTCAATTCTCTTTGGGTTATTTTTCTTCATAACATTAGGATTAGTAGTCCAAGTTTAGTAGGGTATGGGTTAGTTTCAGGGATTCAGTAATTCGAATGGAAAATAGGAAAATGAATCCATTGTATATGCAAATATGTGCTACACAAAAATCTTCCAACACTCATTCAGAACAATGCCTTGATATTACCTTCGCCACAAGTAAGATACAATTAGAGGAGAAGAGTTAGAAAATCTGTGAATGCATATCTGGAATGGAAATTGCTCAGGAGTTCACAATCTTGGGGGTTGTAGAGGAGTTATCAAAAGTAAGGGAAAGGATAAACTCCACAACCATGGAACTCTTCTGGCCTAAAGACTTTTTGAGAAAATGCCTCTGAGGTTGGGCACTTGAAATATATGTTGTTGTCAGGAGCTTTAGCTTCCTTTGTAGTGAGACCATCAAAGATGGGTCTGCATCTATGTGACCTGGAGGACATGATTTCTTATTTTCGAAAGAACATGAGGAAGCAGTGCTGAATCCTCTCTTTGTAGGTAAACTGTGGTCACTGGGGGCTAAGTGTCTCCCCGTGTGGACTGCGAAGCCATTTAGTCTTCCTCCACTTTTTGTGGTGTTTATGGCTGCTGCACTGGGAGTTTGGTATTTCGTTCATGAAATACAAGGAGTTCAACTGAGAAAGAGTGCTGGAGGGAGTTCTGTCACTTGTGGTGGTTCAGGGTCTCCAGGAGAATTCAACAACCAGGCTTCTATCCCACATTGCTTGCTCCATTGGCCATAGTAAACTGATTCTGAACATTGCCCTGAAACCTCTCCGTATAACAAGATTCTTTTACATACAAGGGTCAGCTGGCTGCACCATGTCAGTCACAAGCTATTTGGAAGCCAATGGCAGATCCACATGAAAAAAAAAAAAAAAAACAGTTGTTTTATCACACACCTGCACACCACTTTTCTAGGCCCACTACTCAGCTGGCTCCAACTTACTGGCATCTCTGTTCTACATCATTTTCATGAAACCCAGTCAGTCCAGGCACTGTCTGGTACACTCATGATCACCAACAGGACATCCAAAGGTGCCACCTGGTGATGGGAATTTCAAAAATTTCATGGTATTTATCTAGTCACTTTTCAAGGATGAAGTTGGAGGCACTGTGGGTTTCAATTCATTCAGGAACCATTAAATGTTGAGGAAGCTAATTTCAATGAAAGCTCTGGAAAACTCTCACAGGTAAGGTTTCCCAAAGAGTGGCCAAAATGTCACATGAAGCCAGGCCCATTGAGTTCGACAATGTGAGGTCCATGTATCTTTTGACTCTCAACCATGGATGCAAAGTCTTTCAGAATAAAATCATGTGATGCCCTGGCTGAGATTCCCAGTGCTCTGTGGAAAGCCACCTGGGACTAGATCACAGTTTCCATGGGCGACTCTCATGCATAGCCTTCTAATATCCCAAAACAATTCATGGCAATACTTACCTGAGGTCAGTTCCAGAACTCAGTCTCTAAGGGGAATCACACCAGAGTTCAAGCCCAGGTGAACCCATTCATCTCTTCCTACCACCACACAAATGACCACAATTAAAAACAAAACACTCCCAAATGGCCCATATCTTCTTATATATATACACTCATCATAACTTCTGGCTGGAGGTTTCCATGAGGGTTCAGCCCAAGACAGTGTCCAATATAAGCTCCCTTGGCCCTCACTTGCCAAAATCATGGTGGCCTGGACACCCTTCTTGTGAATCAGGAGTGATAAAATAGGCCTGCCGTTAATTCTGCACTTTTTCTCCAATATGAGGCATAGTGACTGTCAGGTATAGATTCTTTATGTGATTTGGAATCATGAGAAAACCCAAGCTCCTCTGCAATGGTTTGAAGAACTCATTTGACACAAAGGATCAATATTCTCACTTGATGGTGGTCAGGTACCTAAAAGAGAAAGGCAATTCACAATGACTGATCTTTTTCACATTTTGGTTGTGGATGCATACATGGGATCTTTCTTTAGATCTATCTGGTGCTGTGAATGTAAGCCACAACCTCACACATGGCCAAGAGGCTGATTCAGACACATCCCTTTCCAAAACAATTTAGCAATGATCCACAGGTAATGCCCATTCATTTCCATTAGAAAACTGTTTTCTTCAGGCTTCAAAAAGTTTGGCCTGAGGAAAAGACCTTCCTGACATTCAGGGCAACAGAATCATAGGTAAGAAAATGGCCCAAAGCAGGGTTTTTCCAATGAGAATTTCCAAGTCACACTGATATCTGAGTTTTCTGAGATGCTCTAATTCCCTTCAGCTATCCAGTACATGGTCATGTCACTGAGCTTGGGGGTGGTACATATATAGGACACAAAACCATGAGAGAATTCTGGAGAGTGGCCAGAATTCAGGAAGAAAACAAAAACTTAGAAAGATAGTAGGTGTTGCCCATATAAAAGGCAAGCAGCAGTTCATTCCTAAAATGGGTAGGATGAATTCTGGGAAGCTTTCTACTAGACAGGACAATCCACTGATGCATTCTCTTTTCTAATGTCTACAACAACGGACAGATTGTGATACACACACATAGAATCACTTGCCTTGTCAAAAGACTTACGAGAAACAGTACATTCCAAACCAAACAAACTGACTATCCTACTTATTCTCAAAACATGAGACAAAACCAAAAACTCACTCCGACACACACAAAGGCACCTCCTTCCCTCAAGTAGGTCTGTGACTATCCGGAGTGTCCTCTGACTGGTGGGTCATATTATGTTCCCCCAAAATGACCTGTCCTGCCTCAGATCTGGTCTCCTTGGCCAACCCTGTGAAGTTGTCAGTAGCCAGAGTTGAGGCACTACCTGCTTTCTCAGGAAAGGCCCCTCTTCAGAGCCCTCTTGGCCTTTGGCCATCCTCATATCAGTAGGTACCAAGAAAGACTGACTCTGTCCTTTGTAAATCCATTAAAGTGAGCCCACTGGGACTGGGACTGGGACTGGCTCGGTGTGCCTGGATTCCTGGATCCCAAGTTCAGAGAGTTTCATCACCAAGGAAGTGAGGTGAGATCACAGTATTCAGGAACTTAATGAGGTCACTGCCTTGGCAACCACATTGTCCTAACAGTTGCTTCCAAGAGTCCCATGAGATGGAAGTTGCCCCTAATTCCTGTGACAATTTCACAAGTTAAAATGGTATATCAAAAATAGGCATCAAGAAAAATCTCTAAAGACAGGCCAGGTTTGGTCCATCTTCTCTACATTAAGAAGATAGAGGCTCATTCAGACACATCACTTCATCATGACCAAGTTGTATGCCATGAAAGACTATTCCTCTCTCATATCCTTCATAGCTGCCTACATGTTTTCCAGGGATTATTTCTGCATGAAACTTTGAGGTTCTCAGCAGGTGGAAGATCCCCTACATTCCTGTATTGTAAGACCAACTCTGTCCCTGCTCTTCTGTCAAGTTAGATTTAGGAAACAGTGTATGATTAGGGATAATAACAGGTTCAATTTGGGTCAGGAATTATTCTGAGGGGTGAATAATGGTATTGGGAACCTGCAATATTTATAAGAATATATATGTGAATTATAAGTATGTAAAAATAAATCTAGGTAAGATTTGAAGCCCAGAATTGCATTGGGCCCTTGATTTGGATACTTAGCTTTGAATTATGTTCTGCACAGATGTCTCAGTTAAATCGATATACAATGGCATAGGACTTTATACCTTGGATGATTGAATGTCGAAGAGAGCATCCAGTCAAAAAGGGATAGTCAGTAGGATTCAGAAGATAGTCGGTAGGATTAGAAAGAAGAGTGAGTATAGGATTTGGACCAAAGTTCTATACCAATAGCGTTTCAGGTAGAGAATGAATGTAAATGTCAGAACATGTGAAGGGTCAGTCACAATGATGAACTGGGGAAAATAGGTTGGAAAGGAGATATCAATAGAAACATTAGGAAATCAGGAAAAGTGTAAAGTGAATGATAGGATAAGACATTTTCAACAGGCTTCAGGTTGAATATATAGTATCCAGAAAAAACAAATATGTAGTCACCAATAGGATTGACATATGAGAGCATTAGGCATCATGTACATGGATGTTTTAGTAATCAATGCTCACTTTCCATTTAGGCTTTGGTACAATCATAAGTGTGAACTTTGCTTTTTGTTTCCACAACATTACTGTGATAAAATATATATGTAGATCAGTTGACATGAGTATTTCTTCCACCATTTCTGGGAGCAATATATTGAAGACGTATAAATTAGTATTGGGGGTACAAATAGGTGTACCCTCGGTCTATGTGTATAGAGATAATGCATGAATACACCATATCGTGAACAAATTATATAACTGATTTCACGTATATAATGGATTGAATTGATATCTGAAAATATATAAGAAATCTTATATTGATATACAATCATTCATTCCAACCAGATATACATCTAATGTTAATATTAGAGTTATAGATTATCATGAAGGGTGTGTGAGTTTTGCTTCAAAAGTGATTATGGAAATTGAAAATAATGTGTTTGGAAAGAAGTATCATGAAAAGTCCAGTCAAGTAATATGGAGAAATACATGCGTTCTGAAGCAGGAAGTGACTGAAAGTGAAAGAAATGCCTATAAATTTGTGAACTTGTGGATGAAATATATATCCTATGATGGGCATAAACTAAAGAAGTAGTAATGTACCAGTGTTGAATAAAAATTATCGTCAAAATACATATCATGTCCCATGGGAATCTACTTGTATTGATGTTAAACTGGGTGAGTTACTGTAGAAATATTAGGATTTGTATGCACCCTTCACTGAACTTAGTTTACAGTACTGTAAACAAATATGTATTTCAGGTATTTGAATATTTTTGAGAATAACCTTTGGAAATTTGATTATCAATTAACATACATGAACATGAATGAATATATGGAGTGTATTCAGACACATGTATTTCATATTTTGAAAAATCTGGAGAGTATATATATATATATATATATATATATATATATATATATATATATTATACATAAAACACACACACAGACATTAAAAAGTAGCAATATATATGCTAGTCAAAATTCATCATGAAATATACATCATCCTCAGATGAAAAAATATTTTTTTAATGAACATGAATTTATGTGTAATGTTGTTTAACTAGGAAGCTCACCCATTGTTGTAATTTTCATTTTCAACAGTGTTTAGGAGGAGTGATCTCTTCTCACAATTTGTATCTGCCAAATCAGCCACCTAACAAAAATATATGTGTGATACAATGTAGGATTTTATATGTGCATATAAAAATACATGTGATTAATAGGCTACAGAGAAAAGGAGACTGGAATTCACATATTTGTTAACTTTAAAAACACATGGAGATCTATTTCATTTAAAAGTTGACTAGATTTATAACACCTATACTTTATCATGCATAAGGCAAGTCCAACTATACCATGCCTCCTCTTAACTACTTTTATTTCATTTCTGCTTGGTTGATTTTTTTCCAACATATTAGAATTTGTAGTAAGAGCCTAGAAGGGTATGGGTTAGTGTCAAGCATTCAGTATTTTGAATGGAAAATTGGATAATGAATCCAATGTGTATGCAAATATGTGCTATACAAAAATCTTACCACTCTCATTCAGAACAATGCCTTGACATTACCTTTCCCCCAAGTAAGACACAATGAGAGTAGAAAAGTTAGAAAATTTATGAACACATATCTGGAATGGAAAATGCTCAGGGGTTCACAATCTTGGAGGTGGTAGAGGCGTTTGCAAAAGAAAGAGACAGGGTAAACACTCCACAAACATGGAGCTCCTCTGGCCTAAATACTTCTGGAGAAACTGGCTCTGATGTTGGGCACTGAAGTATATGTTGTTGTCAGGAGCTTTAGCTTCCTTTCTAGTCATAAAATAAAAGCTTGGTCTGCATCAATGTGACCTGGAGGACATGGTTTCTTATTTTCCAATGAACATGAGGCAGCAGTTCTGAATTCTCTCTTTGTAGGTAAACTGTTGCAACTCGGGGTAATTGTCTCCCCATGTGGACAGTGAAGCCATTTGGTCACCCTGCACTTTTCATGGTGTTTCTTGCTGCTGCACTGGGAGTTTGCTCTTTGCTACAAGAAATACAAGGAGTTCAACTGAAACATACGGCTGGAGGGAGTTCTGTCATGTGTGGTGGGTCGGGTTCTGAGGGAGAATGCACCAACCAGGCTTCTATCCCACATAGATTGCCTCCTTGATCATAGCAACCTGATTCTGAACATTGCCCTGAAACCTATCCATATAACAAGATGCCTTTACATACAAGGGTCTGCTGGCTGCACCATGTGAGTCTCAAGCCATTTGGAAGCCATTAGCAGATCCACATAAACCCACAACAAATGGTTAATGACAAACCTTTCCACCACTGCTGTAGCCCCACTACTCACCATGCACCAACTTACTGGCATCTTTGTTCTACACCATCAAGGCATTGTCTAGTATACTCTTGATAAGCAACTGAACATCCAAAGGTTCCTCAGTGCCTCCTGGTCATGGGAATTTCAAAAATTTCATGGTGTTTATCTAGCCATTTTTCAAGGATGTAGTTGGAGGCACCTTGGTTTTCAATGCATTCAGGAACCATTAAATATTGAGGAAGCTCGTTTGAAAGAAAGCTCTGGAAAACTCTCACATGCAAGTCTTCCCAAAAAGAGACCAAAAGGTCAATTGAAGCCAGGCCCAGTTAGGTCTACAATGTGAGGTCCATGTGTGTTTTGACTCTAAACTACGGCTGCCAAGTCTTTCAGAATAAAATCATGGGATATCCTGGCTGAGATTCCCAGTGCTTTGTGGAAAGTCACCCTGGGCATAGATCTCAGGTTCCAAGGGCGAATGTCATGTGTGGCCTCCTAAAATCCCAACACAATTCATGACAATAGTTCTCTGAGGTCAGTTCCAGAACTCAGGCTCTAAGGGGAATCAAACCAGAGTTCAAGCCCAGGTGGACCCAGTAATCTCTTCCAACAGCCACACAAATGACCACGATTAAAACCAAAACAATCCCTCATGGCCCTCATCTTCTTCTATATAGACACTCATCATAACTTCTGGCTGGATGTTTCCATGAGGGGTGCAACCCAAGACAGTGTCCAAAATAAGCTCACATGCTCCTCATTTGAGTAAAGTTATGGTGCCCATGACACCCTTCCTGTGAACCAGGAGTGATGAAATAGGCCTGCAATTAATCCTGTTCTTCTTCTAAAATTTGAGGCCTACTGACTCTCAGTTATAGATTCTTTATGTGATTTGGCAATAAGAGAAAACCCAAGCACCTCTGCAGGGTTTGAAGAACTCATTTGACCCAAAGGATCCCTATTCACTTGATGAAGGTCAGAAACCTAAGAGAGGAAGGCAAGAGACTTCATTCACAATGACTTATGTTTTGGCCATTTTGGCTTTGGATGTACACATGGGATCTTTCTTTAGATCCATCAGATGATGATAATCTAATCCACAGCCTCACATGGGGCCAAGAAGCTGATTCAGACATATCCATATCCAAAGCAATTAAGGAAGGAGCCACAGGTGATGCCCATTCATTTCCATTTGAAAACTGTTTTCTTCAGGCATCACAAAGGTCTGGCATGAGGCAATGACTTTCCTGACATTCAGGGTAACAGAACAATAGGTAAGCAAAAGCACAAAGCATGGTTTCTTCACTGAGACTTTCCTGGTCACACTGATATCTGAGTTTTCAGACATGCTCGCCATTCCCTTCAGCTATCCAGTTCATGGCCATGTGACAGAGCTTGGAGGTGTTACATATCTTGGACACAAAACCGTGAGCCTATTCTTGAGAGTGTCCAGAATTCAGAAAGAAAACAGGAACATAGCAAGATAGCAGGTGTTGCCCATCGATAAGGCAAGCCAAAGTTGATTCATAAATTGGGCAGGATGAATGCTGGGAAGCTTTCTACTAGACAGGACATATCCATTGATGCATTCTCTTTTCTAATGTCTACATCTACGGACACAGTGGGTTAAACAGACTTGGAAACACTCGCCTTGTCAAAACACTTAATAGAAACAGTTCACTCCAAACCAAACAAACCGCCTTTCCTACCTATTCTCAGAACGTGAGACAAAACCAAAAACCCACACCCACAACCACAAAGGAACCTCCTTCCCGCAAGTAGGTCTGTGACTATCCAGAGTGTCCTCTGAATGGTAGGCCATACTTTGTTTCCCAGAAATGGCCTGTCCTGTCTCAGATCTGGTCTCCTTGGCCAACTCAGTGAAGTTGTCAGGAGCCAGCGGTGAACCACTACCTGCTTTCTCAGGAAAGGCCCCTCTTCAGAGCAATCCTGGCAATTGTCCATCCTCCCATAAGTAGGTACCAAGAAAGACTGACTCTGTCCTTGGTAAATCCAAACAAGTGAGACCACTGGGACTGGGACTGGACTGACTCTGGGTGCCTGGCTTCCTGGATCCCAAGTTCAGAGAGTTCCATCACCAAGGAAGTGAGGTGAGGTCACTTCCTTCAAAAACTGATTGAGTCACTGCCTTGGCAACCACTTTGTCCTAACACTTGCTTTCAAGGGTCCCATGAGATGGAGGCTGCCCCTTCTTTTTGTGACACTTTCACAAGTTAGAATGGTATGTCAACCATAGGCACCCGGGAACAGCTCTCCACACAGGCCTGGTTTGGTCTGTCTTCTCTACATTAGGAAGACAGAGGCTGATTCAGACACAACCCTTCATCCTGACCTGGTTGTTTGCCATAGAAGGTGGCTTTTGCTCTCTCATGTCTTTCATAAATGCCTACATATTCTCCATGGATCATATCTGCATGGACCTTTGAGTTTCTCATCAGGTGAAAGATCCACTTCAATCCTGTATTGTAAGAACAACTCTGTCGCTGCTCTACTGTAAAGTTAGATTTATGGAACAGTGTATGGTTAGAGTTAATAACATGTTTGATTTGGGTTAGGAATTATACTGCTGGATGCAAATGTTATTGGAAACCTGATGTATTTATAAGAATATATAAGTGAAATATATGTATGAAAACAAGAACCCAAGTAAGATTTGAAGCCCAGAAAAGCATTGGACCCTTTATTGTGATACTTAGCATTGAACTACATTCTGCACAGATGTCTCAGATAAATTGATATACAATGGCACAGGACATTGTACCTTGGATGTTTGAATGTACTTGAGAACATCCAGTGAAATAGTGATAGTCAGTAGGATTGAGAAGATAGTTGGTAGGTTTTGGAAGAAGAGTGAGTATAAGTTTTGGAACAAAAGTTCTTTAGCAATAGGGTTTCGGGTAGAGATTGAATGTAAATGTCAGCAAATGTGAAGAGTCAGTCACAATGATGAACTGGGGAAAATATGTAGGAAAGCAGATATCAATAGAGACATTATGAAATCAGGCAAAGTATAAAGCGAGTGATAGGATTAGACATTTTCAACAGGGTTGAGGTCAAATATATATTCTTAGGAAGAAACAACTATGTAGTCACCAATAGGATTGATATTTGAGAGCATTAGGAAAGCTGGACATGGATGTTTTTAGTAATTCGTGCTCACTTTCCATTTAGGCTTTGGTACAATCATAAGTGTGATCTTCACCTTTTGTGTCCAGAATATTACTGTGATAAAATGTATATGTAGTTCAGGTGACATGAGTATTTCTTTCATCATTTCTGGAGCAATATTTTGAAGATGTATTAATTAGTATTAAGGGTACAAAGACGTGTACACTGTGTCTATGAATAGAGAGATAATGCATGAATAGACCATACTGTGAATAAATAACATAATTGTTGCCACTAGAAATAAGGATTGAATTGATATCTGAAAAAATATAAGTAATCTTATATTGATGAAAAATCATTCATTCAATCCAGTTATATATCTAATGGTAATATTAGTGTTATGTTTTATCAAGAATAGTGTGTGAGTTTTCAAACAAAATTGATTGTGGAAATAAAAAATAATGTGTTTGGAAAGAAGTCTCATGAAAAGACCAGTCAAGAAACATGGAGAAATACACGTGTTCTGAAGCAGGAAGTGATTGAAAGTGAAACAAATGCCTATAAATTTGTGAACTTGTGGATTAAATATATATCCAATGATGTGCAAATCTTTAGAAATATTAATGTACCAATGTTGAATTAAAATGAACATCAAAATACACATCATGTCTCATACGAATCTACTTGCATTTATATTTCTCCCGCTCAGTTACTGTAGAAATATTAGGATCTCTAAGCACCATTCACTGAAGTTAGTTTTCAGTACTAGGAAACAGTTATGAATTTCAGATGTATGAATATTTCTGAGAATAATCTTGTGAAACATTAATTATAAATCCACTTACATGAACATGATTGAATTTAGGGAGTGTATATAAGACACATATATTTCATATTTTGAAAAATCTATAGAGTATATATATATATACACATATATACACATACAAACCACACACACAGACATTAAAATGTAGCAATATATTTGCCAATCGATATTCATCATGAAATATATATCATCCCCAGATGCAAAAATATTTATTTTACTGAACATGGATTTACGTATAATGTTGTTCTTTTACGAAGCTCACCCATCGGTTGAATTTTCAGTTCCAAAAGCATTTAGGAGGAGTGATCTCTTCTCACAATTTGTATCTGCCAAGTCAGCCACCTCACAAAAATATACGTGTGATAAATGTAGTATTCTATACGTGCATATACAAATACATGTGCTGAAAAGGATACCGAGAAAAGGAGACAAGAATTCACATATTTGTTAACTTTAAAAACATATGGAGGACTATTTCAATTAAAAATTGACTAGATTCATAACACCTGCTCTTTATCATGCAAAAGGCAAATCCAAATATATACCATGCCTCCTCTGAACGGTTTCTATTTCCATTCTGTTTGGGTTGTTTTTCTCCATCATATTAGGATTACTAGTCAGAGTCTAGTAGCATATGCATTAGTGTCAGGTTCAGTATTTCGAAGGCAAAACAGGAAAATGAATCCAATGTGAATGCAAACATATGCTACACAAAAATCATCCCACTCTCATCCAGAACAATGCCTTGACATTACCTTTGGCTTATGTAAGACACAATTAGAGGAGAAGAATTAGAAAATCTGTGAATACATATCTGGAATTGAAAATGCTCAGAAATTCACAATCTTGGAGGTGGTAGAGGAGTTTCAAAAAGTAAGGGAAAGCGTAAACACTCCACAAACATGGAGCTCTCTTGGACTAAAGACTTCTTGAGAAACTGCCTCTGAGGTTGGGCACTTGAAATATATGTTGTTGTCAGGAACTTTAGGTTAATTTCTAGTGAGACCATCAAAGATGGGTCTGCATCCCTGGGAACTGGAGGAGGTTGTTTCTTATTATCCAATGAACATGAGGCAACAGTGCTGAATTCTCTCTTTGTAGGTAAACTGTGGCCAATGGGGGCTAAGTGTCTCCCCGTATGGACTGTGAAGCCAGTTGGTCATCCTCCAGTCTATGGGGTGTTTCTTGTTGCTGCACTGGGAGTTTGGTATTTGCTTCATTAAATACAAGGAGTTCAACTGGGACACAGTGCTGCAGGGAGTTCTGACAAATGTGGTGGTTCAGTGTCTGCAGGATAATGCACCAACTAGGCTTCTATCCCACATGCTTGCCCACTTGACCACAGCAACCTGATTCTGAACATTGCCCTGAAAAATCTCCATATAACTAGATGCCTTTACATATAAGGGTCTTCAGGCTGCACCATGTGAGTAACAAGCCATTTGGAAGCCAATGGCAGATCCACATGGCCCAAACATAGATGTTTATCACACACCTGCAGACCACTGCTCTAGGCCCACTAATCAGGTGTGTCCAACTTACTGGCATCTCTGTTCTACACCATTCTCATGAAACCAAGTCAATCAAGGCACTGTCTGGTACACTCATGATCAACAACAGAAGATCCAAATTTACTCCAGTGCCATCTGGTCATGGTAATTTCAAAAATGTCATGGCATTTATCTAGCCATTTTTCAAGGATGAATTTGGAGGCACTGTGGGTTTCAATTCATTCAGGAACGATTAAATTTTAGGAAGATCATTTCGATGAAATTTCTGGACAACTCTCACAGGCAAGTCTTCACAAAGGGTGGCCAAAAGGTCACATGAAGCCAGGCGCATTGAGGTCTACAATGTGAGTTCCATGTGTGTTTTGACCCTCAACTATGGCTTCCAAGTCTTTCAGAATAAAATCATGTGATATCCTGGCTGAGATTCTCAGTGCTCTGTGGAAAGCCAACCTGGGCCTAGATCTCAGTTTCCATGGGCGACTCTCATGTGTGGCCTCCTAAAATCCCAACTAGATTCATGGCAATACTTCTCTGAGTGCAGTTCCAGAACTCAGTCTCTAAGGGGAATCACACCAGAGTTCAAGCCAAGGTGGACCCAGTCAATTCTTCCAACCGCCACACGAATGACCACAATTAAAACCAAAATACTCCAACATGGCCCTCATCTTTTTCCATGTAGACACTCATCATAACCTCTGGCTGGAGGGTTCCATGAGGGGCAGCCCAAGACAGTGTCCAAAATGAGCTCCCTTGCCATTTATTTGCCTAAAGTCATGGTGCTCTGGACACCCTTCCTTTGAATCAGGTGTGATGAAATAGGCCTCCTGTTTATACTGTTCTTCTTCTAAAATTTGAGGCCTACTGACTGTCACGTATAGATTCTTTATGTGACTTGGTGTCAATAGAAAACCCAAGCTCCTCTGCAGGGATTCGAAGAACTCATTTGAACAAAAGGATCCCTATTCTCACTTGATGGAAGTCAGGAACCTAAGAGAGAAAGGCAAGAGACTTCATTCACAATGATTTATATTTTGGCCATTTTGGTTTTGGATGTACACATGGGATTATTTTTTAGATCCATCAGATGCTGAGAATCTAAGCCACAGCCTCACATGTTGCCAAGAGGCTGATTCAGACATATCCATTTCCAAAGCAATTAAGCAAAGAGCCACAGGTGATGACCATTTTTTCCATTTGAAAACTGTTATCTTCAGGCTTCACAAAGGTCTGGCCTGAGGCAATGACCTTCCTGACATTCAGGGCAACAGAACAATAGGTAAGCAAAAGCACAAAGCATGGTTTCTTCACTGAGACTTTCCTGGTCACACTGATACCTGAGTTTTCTGAGATACTCGCCATTCCCTTCAGCTCTCCAGTACATGGCCATGTGACAGAGCTTGGAGGTGGTACATATCTTGGACACAAAACAATGAGCCTATTCTTGAGAGTGTCCAGAATTCAGGAAGAAAACAGGAACATAGCAAGATAGCAGGTGCTGCCCATCGATAAGGCAAGCCGAAGTTGATTCATAAATTAGGCAGGATGAATGCTGGGAAGCTTTCTACTAGGCAGGACACATCCGTTGATGCATTCTCTTTTCTAATGTCTACAACTAAGGACAAAATGGGTTACACAGACTTAGAAACACTCGAATTGTCAAAACACTTACTAAAAACAGTTCACTCCAAACCAAACAAACTGCCTTTCCTGCCTATTCTCAGAACTTGAGACAAAACCAAAAACCCACACCCACACCCACAAAGGCACCTCCTTCCTGCAAGTAGGTCTGTGACTATCCAGAGTGTCCTCTGAATGGTAGGCCATACTTTGTTCCCCAGAAATGGCCTGTCCTGTCTGAGATCTGGTCACCTTGGCCAACTCAGTGAAGTTGTCAAGAGCCAGCGGTGAACCACTACCTGCTTTCTCAGGAAAGGCCCCTCTTCAGAGCAATCCTGGCAATTGTCCATCCTCCCATAATTAGGTACCAAGAAAGATTGACTCTGTCCTTGGTAAATCCAAACAAGTGAGACCACTGGGACTGGGACTGGACTGACTCTGGGTGCCTGGCTTCCTGGATCCCAAGTTCAGAGAGTTCCATCACCAAGGAAGTGAGGTGAGGTCACTTCCTTCAAAACTGAATGAGTCACTGCCTTGACAACCACTTGTCCTAACACTTGCTTCCAAGGGTCCCATGAGATGGAGGCTGCCCCTACTTTCTGTGACACTTTCACAAGTTAGAATGGTATATCAACCATAGGCACCCGGGAACAGCTCTCCACACAGGCCTGGTTTGGTCTGTCTTCTCTACATTAACAAGAGAGAGGCTGATTCAGACACAACCCTTCATCCTGACCTGGTTGTTTGCCATAGAAGGTGGCTTTTGCTCTCTCAGGTCCTTCATAAATGCCTACATCTTTTCCATGGATCATATCTGCATGAACCTTTGAGGTTCTCAGCAGGTGGAAGATCCACTTCATTCCTCTATTGTAAGAACAACTCTGTCGCTTCTCTACTGTAAAGTTAGATTTATGGAACAGTGTATGGTTAGAGTTAATAACATGTTCGATTTGGGTTAGGAGTCATACTGCTGGATGCAAATATTATTGGAAACCTGAGATATTTATAAGAATATATAAGTGAAATATATGTATGAAACCAAGAACCCAAGTAAGATTGAAGCCCAGAAAAGCATTGGACCCTTTATTGAGATTCTTAGTGTTGAACTACATTCTGCACAGATGTCTCAGATAAATTGATATACAATGGCACAGGACCTTGTACCTTGGATGATTGAATGTAGATGAGAACATCCAGCCAATAAGTGATAGTCGGTAGGATCAAGAAGATAGTCGGTAGGTTTAGGAAGAAGAGTGAGTATAGATTTTGGAACAAAAGTTGTTTAGCAATAGGGTTTCGGGTACAGATTGAATGTAAATGTCAGCACATGTGAAGTGTCAGCCACAATGATGAACTGGGGAAAATATGTAGGAAAGCAGATCTCAATAGAGACATTACGAAATCAGGCAAAGTATAAAGTGAGTGATAGGATTAGACATTTTCAAAAGGGTCGAGGTTGAATATATAATCTTAGGAAGAAACAAATATGTAGTCACTAATTGGATTGGCATTTGAGAGCATTAGGCAACCTGGACATGGATGATTTTAGTAATCTATGCTCACTTTCCATTTAGGCTTTGGTACAATCATAAGTGTGATATTCGCATTCTGTGTCCAGAAAATTACTGTGATAAAATGTATATGTAGATCAGGTGACATGAGTATTTCTTTCACTATTTCTGGAGCAATATTTTGAAGACGTATAAATGAGTATTAAGTGTACAAGACGTGTACACTGTGTCTATGAATATAGAGATAATGCATGAATTGACCGTACTGTGAATAAATAATATAACTGGTGCCACTTTAAATCAAGATTGAATTGATATTTGAAAATATATAAAAAATCTTATATTGATATAATTCATTCATTCAATTCAGTTATACGTCTAATGGAAATATTAGTGTTATGGTTTATCATGAATAGTGTGTGAGTTTGGCAACATAATGATAATGGAAATCGAAAATAATGTGTTTGGAAGAAAGTCTCATGAAAAGACCAGTCAAGAAACATGGAGGAATACATCTGTTCTGAAGCAGTAAGTGATTGAAAGTGAAACAAATGCCTATAAATTTGTGAACTTGTGGATGAAATATATATCGAATGATGTGCAAAAACTTTAAAAATACTAATGTATTTCACCATTTCTAGGAGCAATATTTTGAAGATATACAAATTATTATTGGGGGTACACAGAGGTTTACCCTGTGTCTATCAATATAGAGGTAATGCATGAATAGACCATACTGTGAATAAATAATATAACTTGTTCCACTTTTAATTTTGGATAGAATTGATATCTGAATGTATACAAGAAATCTTATATTGATATACAATCATTCATTCCAACCTGTTTTACATCTAATGGTAATATTAGGGTTATGGTTTATCATGACTTGTGTGTGAGATTTGCTTCAAAAGTGATAATGAAAATCGAAAGTAATGTGTATGGAAAGAAGTCTCATGAAAAGAGTAATCAAGAAACATGGAGGAATACATGTGTTCTGAAGCAGGAAGTGATTAAAAGTAAAACAAATGCGTATAAGTTTGCTAAATTGTGGATGAAATATACATCCTATGATTTGCATAAACTGGAGAAATAGTAATGTACCAGTGTTGAATAAAAATGAACGTCAAAATACACATTATATCCCATAGGAATCTTCTTGCATTGATGTTAAACTGGGTCAGTTACTGTAGAAATATTAGAATTTTTTTGGTGTTATAATACAATTTATTTTAGCAGTAGCATGCCACAGAATGTAGAGGAAAGAGCAATGGATTTTTAGTTATAGCACTAACAATCTAACATTTAATGACTATTTTGTGGAGTCTAGAAATTACATAAGGCTATGTAACATAATTTTTTCTTATTCAACATTCATACAAACTTGAAATTTTGGTAATATTTTTCCTTTTTTATTTTTTTATTTTTTCAGTTGTTGATAGACCTTCATTTTATTTATTTGTTTGTTGTGCTGAGAATATAACCCAGTGCCTCACACATGCTAGACAAGCATGTTAACACTGAGCCACAAACCCAGCCCCTCCACTTTTATTTTATCATCAAACACTCCTCTCCCTCTTCTTTACTCACTTTCTTCCTCATTTCCCCCTTCTCTCTCTTCCTTTTTCATTTTCCCTCCATATGAATTTTTCTCATGTCATTTCAAATAGCAGTATGCTATGAAATTTACATTTAAGACTGTTTTTTATAGTCATTCTTTTTTCTTGAGAAAATTTAAAAATTATAATCACCTGATAGATATATTACAATACATTTATTATACATATGAATCTATATGCATGCATATGTATTACATATATTATATATATACATATATATTTAAAAGTACTTTGATTAGTCTGTTAGAAATAATATAGACCAAGTCTATCTTAATTCTCACGTCTTCCAGAATTAAAATCTTACAGTGAAAATCAAATAAACATATTTAAGTAAATAGGTATCATTCTTATTTATCAATATTGATAACTAAAGGTTTTATATCACGTTAAGCTGCAATATGGCATATTAACTCTTATGAATTAGAGATTTTTTTTTGAACAACCTATTATTTAAGGACCATGTGCACTGACATTTTAAATGGCTTTCTTGTGATTTCAATTTCTATCAATTTCGTATTTATTGCCAAATACTAATTTTAGTAATTTTCATATTAATAATTGATATAAAGTCAATTGTTTAATTATTCTTGTAAGTAGTTACTTATTACAGTAGGAACAGTACTAATAATTGTAAATCTTTATAAGAAAAATGGTACAAAGATATTTTCATGCAAAATAAACAATAATTGCATGCTCTAAATGTTTGATTGTTGATACATATAATAAAGAGCTTTTGATGAGTCTCTTCCCCAGTAAAACATGAAATGCAAAGATATTGTTGGATACGTATGTCCAAATAAAGATACAGAAAAATACACATTATCAGCTAGAAACTGGTACAATCCAACACATTGTACCAGCTTGTCAGATGAGGTAGTATTCTGGAAGATTAGCCTAAGACTAGACCTGGTCCATGACAAAATATTCACGAAAAAATTGAAATATGAAAAATATAGGAAATGCTATAATTTTTTTTCAAGAAGGTAGGTGGATTATTATTTAATCTCAATTAAGTGCATTTTCAAAAGCCAGATTTCTGGTAAAATAAATTTGTGATAGTTACAACTACACAAAAAAAGTTTCTGCTTAGCAAAATGAATACATCTCAACCCTTTTTTTAGCTGATTTCTTCACACTCAATTTTAAATCTTTATTTATTTTTATTGGTTGTTCAAAACATTACAAAGCTAATGATATATCATCTTTCATACATTTGACTCAATTGGGTTATGAACTCCCTATTTTCCTCTAATACGAGTTGCAGAATCACATCGGTTACACATTCACATTTTTACATAATGTCATATTAGTGACTGTTGTTTTCTGCTACATTTCCTATCCCCTACTATCCCCCTTCCCCTTCCCTCCCATCTTCCATCTCCACCTCATCTCCCTTGTCCCCCCCACCTTTCCCCTCACAACCTCTTATATGTAATTTTGTATAACATTGCGGGTCTCCTACTATTTCCATATGCTTTCCCTTCTCTCTCCCTTTCTCTCCCCCCAATCATCTTTGTTTAATGTTAATCTTTTCCTGTTGCTCTTCCTCCCTGTTCTATTCTTAGTTGCTCTCTTTATATCAAGGAAGACATTTGACATTTGTTTTTTTAAAGATTGGCTAGCTTCTCTTAGCATAATCTGCTCTAATGCCATCCATTTCCCTGCAAATTCTATGATTTTGTCATTTTTTAGTGATGCATAATACTCCATTGTGTATAGATGCCACATTTTTTTATCCATTCAACTATTGAAGGACATCTAGGTTGGTTCCACAGTCTACCTATTGTGAATTGTGCCACTATGATCATTGATGTGCCAGTATCCCTATAGTGCGCTCTTTTAAGATCCTCAGGGAATAGTCTGAGAAGGGCGATAGCTGGTTCAAATGGTGGATCCATTGCCAGCTTTCCCAGGAATCTCCATACTACTTTCCAAGTTGGCCTCACCAATTTGCAGTCCCACCAGCAGTGTACAAGTGTACCCTTTTCCCCACATCCTCGTCAACACTTGTTGTTGTTTGACTTCATCATACTCGTCAACACTTGTTGTTGTTTAACTTCATCATACTGGAGTGAGATGGTATCTCTGGGTGGTTTTGATTTGTATTTTTCTGACTGCTAGAGATGGTGAGCATTCTTTCATCTACTTGTTGATTGATTGTATATCCTCCTCTGTGAAGCGTCTGTTCAGGTCCTTGGCAAATTTGTTGATTACGTCATTTGTTATCTTATTGTTTAATTTTTTGAATTCTTTGTATATTCTGTATATTAGGGCTCTATCTAAAGTGTGAGGGGTAAAAATTTGTTCCCAGGATGTAGGCTCTCGATTTACCTCTCTTATTGTTTCTCTTACTGAGAAAAACCTTTTTAGTTTAAGTAAGTCCCATTTTTTTATTGTTGTTATTAACTCTTGGGCTATGGGCGTCCTATTAAGGAATAGTATACCCCACAGTATGTAGATCGTAGAAAACTTTTTCTTCTTTCAGACGCAGTGTCTCTCATTTTATATCTAGCTTCTTGATCCATTTTGAGTTAACATTTGTGCATGGCAAGAAAGACATTCAGTTTCATTTTGTTGCATATGGATTTCCAATTTTCCCAGCAAGATTTGTTGAAGAAGCTATCCTTCCTCCATTGCATGCTTTTAGCCACTTTATCAAATATAAGAAATTTGTAGTTTTGTGGACTGGTTTCTGTGTCCTCTATTCTGTACCATTGGTCCACCTGCCTGTTTTGGTACCAGTCCCACGCTATTTTTGTTACTATTGCTTTGTAGTACAGTTTGAACTCTGGTATCGCTATACCTCCAGATTCACACCTTCTGCTTAGCGTTGCCTTTGCTATTCTGGGTCTTTTGTTTTTCCATTTGAATTTCATGATTGCTTTATCTTTTTACAAGAAATGCTGTTGGGATTTTGATTGGCGTCGCATTAAACCTGTAGAGAAATTTGGGTAATATCGCCATTTTGATGATGTTAGTTCTGCCTATCCATGAACAGGGTACATTTTTCCATCTTCTAAGATCTTCTTCTATTTCTCTCTTTAGGGTTCTGTAGTTTTCTTTAAATAAATCTTTCACCAATTTTTTTAGGTTGATTCCCAAGTATCTTATTTTATTTAATGATATTGTGAATGAAGTGATTTTCCTCATTTCCATTTCAGAAGCTTTGTTGCTGATATATAGGAATGTCTTTGATTTATGCGTGTTGATTTTATATCCTGCCACATTGGTGAATTCATTTATTAACTCTTGCCATTTCTTTGTAGACCCTTTTGGGTCTGTAAAATATATTATCATGTCATCTGCAAATAGCGATAATTTAAATTCTTCATTTTCTATATTTATGCCTTTAATTTCTTTTGTCTGTCTAATTGCTCTGGCTAGTATTTCAAGAACTAAATTGAGTAGAATGATGATAGAGGGCATCCCTGTCTTGTTCCAGATTTTAGAGGGAATGCCTTCCGTTTTTCTCCATTTAGGATGATGCTAGCCTGAGGTTTAGCATACATAGCTTTTACAATGTTTAGGTAAGTTCCTGTTACCCCTAGTTTTTCTAGTGTTTTGAAAATAATGGAATGATGTACTGTGTCAAATGCTTTTACTGCATACATCGAGATGATCATATGGTTCTTGTCTTTAATTCTATTGATGTGGTGAATGGCATTTATTGATTTCCGTATATTGAACTAGCCTTGCATCCCAGGGATGAATCCTACTTGATCATGGTACATAATTTTTTTTTGATATGCTTTTGAATTTGATTCGCCAGGATTTTATTGAGAACTTTTGCATCCTAGTTCATTAGAGATATTGGTCTGTAGTTTTCTTTCTTTGAAGTGTCTTTGTCTGGTTTCGGGATCAGGGTGATGTTGGCCTGATAGAATGAATTTGGAAGAGCTCCTTCTTTTTATATTTCTTGAAATAGCTTGAAAAATATTGGTATTAATTCTTCTTTGAAGGTTTGTAGAACTGCTCTGTATACCCATCCGGTCCAGGGCTTTTTTTGGTTCGTAGTCTTTTGATGGCTTTTTGTATTTTCTCCTTTGTTATTGGTCTGTTTAAATTGTGTGTGTCTTCCTGACTCAATCTGGGCAGATCGTATGACTTAAGAAATTTAGCAATATCTTCACTATCTACTATTTTATTGGAATATAGTGTTTCAAAATACTTTCTAATTATCTTCTCTATTTCTGTAGTGTCTGTTGTGATATTGCCTTTTTCTTCCCGTATGTTAGTAATTTGAGTTCTTTCTCTTCTTCTCTTCATTAGCATGGCTAAGGGCCTGTCAATGTTATTTATTTTTTCAAAGAACCAACTTTTAGATTTATCAACTTTTTCAATGTTTTTTTTTTGTTTCAATTTTGTTGATTTCTGCTATAAATTTAATTATTTCTTGTCTTCTACTACATTTGCTGTTGTTTTGCTCTTCCTTTTCTAGGTTTTTGAGGTGTAGTGTGAGTTCATTTATTTGTTGGTTTTTTCTTTTTTTTGAGGAAAGAACTCCAAGAAATGAATTTTCTTCTTAAAACTGCTTTCATTGTGTCTCATAGATTCTGGTACATTGTGCCTGTATTGTCATTTGTCTCTAAGAATTTTTTATTCTCCTCCTTTATTTCTTCTGTAACCCATTGATCATTCAGTAGTATGTTGTTCATTTTTCGTTTGATGTAGGATTTTTCCTTTCTTCTTTCATCATTGATTTATAGTTTCATTCCATTATGATCAGATATGGTACACGGTATTATCTCCATGCCTTTATATTTACTAATAATTGCCCTATGACATAATATATGGTCTGCTTTTGAGTAGGAACCATGTTCTGCTGAGAAGAACGTGTATCCACTTGATGATGGTTGATATCTTCTATATGTGTCGGTTAAGTCTAGGATATTGATTGTTCTGTTGAGTTCTATATTTTCTTTATTCAGTTTTTGTCTAGAGGATCTGTCTAATGCCAAGAGTGCTGTGTTGAAGTCACCCATAATTATTGTGTTTTCGTGTATTTGGTTCTTGAACTTGAAGAGATTTTGTTTTATGAATATTGCAGCTCCATTGCTAGGTGAATACAAATTGATAATTGTTATGTCTTGTTGGTTGATGGTTCCTTTTAACAGAATATAGTGTCCTTCTTTATCCCTTTTGATTAACTTAGGTTCGAAGTTGATTTTATTCCATATGAGTATGGCCACTCCTTCTTGCTTCCGAGGGCAATGTGAGTGGTATGATTTTTCCCAACCTTTTACCTTCAGCCTGTGTATGTCTTTTCCTATCATATGAGTCTCCTGGAGGCAGCATATTGTTGGATTTGTTTTTTTGATCCAGGTTACTGGCCCATGTTTCTTGATTGGTGAGTTTATGCCATTAACATTTAAGTTTACAATTGAAATATGATTTGTACTTCCAGTCATGTTTATTTATTTATTATATTTTAGTTTGGCTTGTTTTTACTTTTTTGGTTTTTTTTCCTCCCTCTTTACTGAGATACCTCCTGCTGTTAGTTTTGGGCACTACTTTTCAATTCCTCTTCTTGTAGTATTTTGCTCAAAATTATTTGCAGTGCTGGTTTTCTGGCTGCGAATTCTATTAGCTTGTGTTTATCGTGAAAGACTTTAATTTCATTTTCAAATCTGAAGCTTAATTTTGCTGGATACAGTATTTTTGGTTGGAATCCATTATTTTTCAGCATTTGAAATACATTGTTCTTGGATCTTCTTGCTTTCAAAGTCTGTGATGAAAAATAAGTCGTTAACCTAATTGGTTTACCCCTGAATGTAATCTGCCTCCTTTCTCTTACAGCATTTAATGTTTTCTCCTTTATCTGTATGTTGGCTATCTTCATAATTATATGTCTTGGAGTTGGTATATTATGGTTTTGAATGTTTGGCATACTGTAGGCTTCCAGGATTTGGCAATCCAATCGATCTTTCATCTCTGGGAAGTCTTCTAGAATTATTTCATTTAATATGTACTCCATTCCGTTGGTTTGAATCTCTATGCCTTCTTATATCCTGATGACTCTCAAATTTGTTTTTTTTATGACATCCCATATCTTTTGAATAAATTGCTCGTGGGATTTAAGCATCTTTTCTGTGTTGACTATATTCTTTTCAAGTTGATTAACTTTGTCTTCATTATCTGATGTTCTGACTCTACTTGATCTAGTCTATTTGTAATATTCTCGTTTGAGTTTTTAATTTGGTTTATACTTTCCTGCATTTCTAGGATTACTGTTTGATTTTTTTAAAGATCTCTATCTCCTGGTAAAGCTCGTTGTTTGCCATTTGAATTTTTTTGTTTAATTCATTTTCAAAATGTACTTTAATTGCTTGGATTTGCTGCCTCATGTCTTCTCTAATATTCCATTCCATCTGAGATAGGAATGCCTTGAGTTCTTTCCCTATCCCTGTTTCTGATGCTTCTAGGTCCTCCTGTAGAATTAAGTTTTCCTGCATTGTTTGTACTCCTTTTTTTTCCTTGTTTTTTCATGATGTTTATGTTACTTTCCAGCTCTATTTGATTGCTGTGTTTCTGCTTTATTCTATAGATTTGTTTTGGTGTTGTATATCTCTGGTGTCTCTCCTTTGAGTTGGTAGACTATGCCTGCTAAAGTGGATTCCACTTGGAAAAAATTTCCAAGGCCAACCTCCAGTGACGTCATCTCTCTGCTCTGGTGGGCCCCAGGCTCCTTGCCGAGGTGTCCGAATAGGGGGGTGGGACTGGAAAGTCTGTGGTTGGTTTCAGCTCTTGGTCACTGGCGGGCAGGTGGTCTCCAACCGCCCAGTCATGCGGGCAGTAGGTGGGCTATCGCCGGCGGGTGGGTGTTCTCTAGCCATCCAGTGGCGTGGTCGGTCGCCGGCAGGCGGGTGTTCTTCAGGAGGGCGTTCTCCAGCCGCCCAGTCATGCGGGCAGCGGGTGGACTGTCACCTGCGGGCCTGCAGTCTACAGCCGCCCAGTCACAAAAGCATGGCCTCTAGTCCCCTGGTTTCCCCTGCTAGTCCTGGTTTCTCCTGCTAGACGAGATATCCCCTGAGTGATGCCTCTCAGCAGTTCAAACTGTACTCTGGGCCTGCCATTTGTTGGGTGTGGAGGGTGTCTATTGGGAACCCAGACAATCATTTGTTTTGATTTTTTCTGCTTGACCTCCCCCAGCGCTGGCTAGACACGTTTCCTTTTCGTCACTGATTGAGGGGGAGTTGAAAGTCAGGTGTCTCTAGTTTTACCCGTGTCTTTATGCAGGCTTGCTCTGATAATCCCTCCCCCCAGGAAGCCTAGGAGAGATTTTATGGAATTCCCCACTGTATGGGAGATGAGCTGAGTAACACACACCTGTTTCATTATTGCAATCTGTTGGAGAGTGGCGGTGGTTACTTCAGCTCTCCAAGATGGTGGCCGCTGGTTTCCTTGGTGGAGTTTCCTTTGTGGGGGATAGAACTTTACCGCTTCCTTCCCCGTCTGAAATCCCGAACTCAGCCCAGGGCTCAGTGGGGGCTTTACCGGCAGGATTCCAAAGAATCCACAGCAACATTTCTCCCTGCTTGAATGTCGCTTCTCGGTGGTGCCCAGCCATCTTTAACAGCGGGCCTGGCCGCATGATTCAATTATCCCAGATGTCTGGTCTCACAGTTGGCTATTGGGAACCCAGGCACTCTATTTTATGATTTTTTCACTTGCCCCTCCCCCAGGACTGCCTAGACAGGTTTCATTTTCGCCGCTGATGGGAGGTGGAGTTGAAGGTCAGGTGCCTTTAGTTTTCCCCCATTTTTATGCAGGCTTGCTCTGATAATCTCTCCCCCGGAAAGCCTAGGAGAGATTTTATGCAAATTCCCTGATGTATGGGAGATGAGCTCAGTAACACACACCTGTTTTATTGTTGCAATCTGTAGGAGAGTGGCTGTGGTTACTTCAGCTCTCCAAAATGGTGGCCGTTGGATTCCTTGGAGGAGTTTCCCTTGAGGGGGATAGAAATATACCACTTCCTTCCCCGTCTGAAATCCTGAACTCAGCCCAGGGCTCAGTGGGGGCTCTACTGGCAGGATTCCACAGAATGTGCATCAACATTTCTCCCTTCTCATTGGTCGCATCTTGGTGGTGCCCTGCCTTCTGTAGCCACTGGGTGGGCCACGAGGATCAGTCAGACCGGATCGCCAGTCGCAAAATTGGCTCATGTTTGAGACTCAATTACAGGTCCTCGGTTGTAGAAATCCTTCTTCTAGGTTTCAGTGCACCCCCATTTTCCTGTAGGTTCCTAGGAGATAGTTTTTTGTCATTCTAACTCGTTATTCACCTGTGCAGTGGCACGGTACACTGGGTGTGATGCACTCTATCCGTGGCCATCTTGCAATGATGAAATATTATGATTTGTATGCACCATTTACTGAAGTTAGTTTTCAGTATGAGGAAACAAATATGTATTTCAGGTGGATGAATATGTCTGAGAATAATCTTGTGAAAAGTTGATTAAAAATCCACATACATGAATAAGAATGATGTTAGGGAGTATATAATAAGACACAAGTATTTCATATTTTGAAAAATCTGGAGAGTATATATATATATATATATATATATATATATATATACACAAATACACACACAGAGAGACATTAAAAAGTAGCAATATATATGCCAATCGAAATTCAAAATAAAATATATATCATCAACATATCCAAAAAATACATTTTATTGAAAATGGATTTATGTATAATGTTGTTCAACTAGGAAGCTCACACATAGGTTGATTTTTCAGTCCCAACAGCGTTTAGGAGGAGTGATCTCTTCTCACAATTTGTATCTGCCAAGTCAGCCACCTCAGAAAAATGTACTTGTGATATCAGGTAGGATTCTATATGTGCATATAAAAATGCATGTGCTGAATAGGCTACAGAGAAAGGGATACAGTAATTCACATATTTGTTAACTTTAAAAACACATTGAAACTATTTCAATAAACACTGACTATATTAATAACTCATACGCTATATTAATGCAAAAGGGAAGTCCAACTATACACCACGCCTTCTCTGAACTGATTGTATTTCTATTCTGTTAGGGTTACTATATTCCATCATATTAGAATTAGTAGTCAGAGTCTTGTAGGGTATGGGTTAGTGTCAGAGATTCAGTATTTCAAATGGAAAATAAGAAAATAAACCCAATGTGTTTGCAAATATATGTTACACAAAAATCTTCCCACTCTCATCCAGAACAATGCCTTGATATTTCCCTCGCCTGAAGTAATGCACAATTAGAGGAGAAGAGTTAGAAAATCTGTGAGTACATATCTGGAATGAAACGTGCTCAGGAGTTCACAATCTTGTAGGTGGTAGAGGAGTTCCCAAATGTAAGGGAAAGTGTAAACACTCCACAAACATGGAGCTCTGCAGGCCAAAAGACTTCTTGAGAAACTAACTCTGAGTTTGGGCACTGGAAATATGTGTTACTGTCAGGAGCTTTAGCTTCCTATGTAGTGAGAGCACCAAAACTGGGACTGCATCTATGTGACCTGGAGGACATGGTGTCTTATTTTCCAATGAACATGAGACAGCAGTGCTGAATTCTCTCTTTGTAGGTAAACTGTGGCAACTGGGGTCTAATTTTCTCTCCATGTGGACTGTGAAGCCATTTCGTCATCCTCTACTTTTCCTGGTGTTTCTTGCTGCTGCAATGGGAGTTTGGTATTTCCTTCACGAAATACAAGGAGTTCAACTGTGACACAGTGCTGGGGGGAGTACTGTCACATGTGGTGGTCAGGGTCTGCAGGAAAATGCAGCAATCAGGCTTCTATCTCACATAGGTTGCCCCCTTGACCATAGCAACCTGATTCTGAACATTGCCCTGAAACCTCTCCATATAACAAGAAGCCATTACATATAAGGGTTTGCTGGCTGCACCATGTGTATAACAAGCCATTTGGAAGCCAATGGCAGATCCACATGGCCCCAACACAGATGTTTGATCACACACCTGCCCACCACTGCTCTAGGCACGCTAGTCAGCAGACTCCAACTTACTGGCATCTCTGTTCTACACCATTTTCATAAAACCCAGTCAATCAACGCACTGTCTGGTATACTTATGATAAGAAACTGGACATCAAAAGATTCTCCAGTGCCACCTGGTCATGAAAATTTCAAAAATTCCATGATATTTATCTAGCCATTTTTCAAGGATGAAGTTGGAAGCACTATGATTTTCAGTTCATTCAGGAACCATTAAATGTTGAGGAAGCTCATTTCAATGAAAGCTCTGGAGAACATTCACAGGCAAGTCTTCCCAAAGAGTGGCCAAAAGGTCACATGAAGCCAGGCCCATTGAGGTCTACAATGTGAGGTCCATGTGTGTTTTGACTCTCAACAGTGGGTGCCCTGTCTTTCAGAATAAAATCATGTGATTATCTGGCTGAGATTCCCAATGAACTATGAAAAGCCACCTTGGGCCTAGATCTCAGTTTCCAAGGGCGACGCTCATACATGGCCTCCTAAAATCCAAACACAACTCATGGCAATACTTCTCTGAGATCAGTTCCAGAACTCAGTCTTTAAGGGGAATCACACCAGAGTTCAAGCCCAGGTGAAGCCAGTCATCTTTTCCAACTGCCAAGCTAATAACCACAATTAAAACCAAAACACTTCCACATGGCCCTCATCTTCTTCCATATCGACACTCATTATAACCTCTAGCTGGAGATTTCCATGAGGGGCACAGCCCAAGACAGTGTCTAAAATAAGCTCCCTTGCCCCTCTTTTGCCTAAAGTCGGATGGCCTGAACACCTTCCTATGAACCAGGAGTGATAAAATAGGCCTGCCGTTAATACTGCTCTGCTTCTCCAATTTGAGGACTACTGACTGTGAGGTTTGATTCCTTATGTGAATTGGAATCATGAGAAAACCCAAGTACCTATGGGCTTGCCTCTGCAGGGTTTGAAGAACTCATTTGACCCAAAGAATTTCTATTCTCACTTGATGGAGGTTATAAACCTTACAGAGGAATGTGAGAGACTTCATCCACAATGACTGCTCTTTTGGCCATTTTGGTTTTGGATGAACACATGGGATCCATCAGGTGCTGAGAATCTAACAACAGCCTCACACAGGTCAAGAGGCTGATTCACAGATCCATTTCCAAAGTAATTAAGCAAATAGCCACAGGTGATGCATATTCATTTCCATTTGAAAACAGTTTTCTTCAGGCTTCACAAAGGAGTGGCCTGAGGTAAAGACCTTCCTGAAATTAAGGGCAACAAAACAATAGGTAAGCAAAAGGCCCAAAGCAGGGTTTTTCCACTGAGACTTTCCTGGTCATACTGATATCTAAACTTTCTGAGATGCTCGCCATTCTCTTTAGCTATCCAGTACATGGCCATATCACAGAGCTTTTAGGTGCTACATATCTGGGACACAAACAATGAGCCAATTCTGGAGAGTGTCCAGAATTCGGGAAGAAAACAGAAACTTAGGAAGATAGCAGGTGGTGCCCTTCGATAAGGCAAGCAGCAGTCCATTTATAAATTGGGCAGGATGAATGCTGGGAAGCTTTCTACTAGACAGGACACATCCATTCATGCATTCTCTTTTCTAATGTCTAGAATCACGGACAGAGTTGGATACACAGACATAGAAGCACTCGCCTTCTCAAACGACTTACTAGTCCATGCCAATCCAAACAAACAGCCTTTCCTACCTATTCTCAGAACATGAGACAAAACCACAAACACACACCCACACCCACACCCACAAGGCACCACCTTCGCCCAAGTAGGTCTGTGAGATCCGGAGGGTCCTCTGAATGGTGGGCCATAATATATTCCCCCCAAATTGCCTGTCCTGTCTCAAATCTGGCCTTTTTGGCCAACTCTATGAAGTTGTCAGGAGCCATGGGTGAGCCACTACCTGCTTTCCCAGGAAAGGCCCCTCTTCAGAGCTTTCCTGACATTTGGCAATCCTCACATCAGTAGGTACTAAGAAAGACTGACTCTGTCCTTGGTAAATTGAAACAAGTGAGACCATTGGGACTGGGACTGTGACTGGCTCTGGTTGCCTGTCTTCCTGGATCCAAAGTTCAGAGAGTTCCATCACCAATGAACTGAGGTGAGGTCACTTCTTTCAGGAACTGAATGACATTACTGCCTTGGCAACAACTTTATCCTAATAGTTACTTCTAAGCTTTTCATAAGATGGAGCCTGTCCCTACTTCCTGTCACACTTTCACAAGTTACAAAGGTATAACAACCATAGGCACCTGGGAACAGCTCTCCACACAGGCCTGGTTTGGTTCATCTTCGCTACATTAAGAAGATAGAGGTTGATTCAAACACATCCCTTCACCCTGACCAGGTTGTTTGCCATGGAAGATGACTTTTGCTCTCTCAGATCCTTCATAACTGCCTACATCTTCTCCAGGGATAATTTCTGCATGCACCTTTGAGGTTCTCAGCAGGTGGAAGGTCCCCTACATTCCTGTATTGTAAGACCAACTCTGTCCCTCCTCTTCTGTAAAGTTAGATTGAGGGAAAAGTGTATGTTTAAGGTTAATTACATGTTCGATTTGGGATAGGAATCTCTCTGCCGAATGAATAATGGTTTTGGGAACCTGTGATATTTACAAGAATATATAGGTGAAATATAAGTATGAAAACAGAAATCTAGATAAGATTTGAAACAAAGAAGTGCATTGGGCTCTTGAGTGGGATACTTAGGTTTGAATTATGTTCTCCACATTTGTCTAAGATAAATTGATATACCATGGCACAGGACCATATACCTTGGATGAACATCGAGTCAAAAAGGGATAGTCAGTAGGATTAGGAAGATAGTAGGTTTAGAAAGAAGAGTGAGTATAGGATTTGGACCAAAAGTTCTTTAGCAATAGGGTTTCGGGTAGAGAGTGAATGTAAATGTCAGCATATGTGAAGTGTCAGTCACAATGATGAATTGGGGAAAATATGTAGGAAAGCAGATATCAAAAGAGATATTAGAAAATCAGGCACTATCTGGTACACTCATGATCAGCAACAGGACATCCAAAGGGTCTTAAGTACCACCTGGTCATTTGAATTTCACAAATTTCATGGTATTTATCTAGCCAACTTTCAAAGATGAAGTTGGAGGTACTGTGGGTTTCAATTCATTTAGGAAGCTCATTTCAATGAAAGGTCTAGAGAACTCTCACATTCATGTCTTCCCAAAGAGTGGCCAAAATGTCACATGAAGCCAGCCCCATTGAGGTCTACAATGTGAGGTTCATGTATCTTTTGACTCTCAACTATGGCTGCTAAGTCTTTCAGAATAAAATCATGTGATACCCTGGCTGAGTTTCCCAGTGCTCTGTGGAAAGCCACCTGGAAGTAGATCACCAATACTAGCTTTCTCAGGAAAGGCCCCTCTTCAGAGCTCTTCTGGCATTTGGCAATCCTCATATCAGTAGGTACCAAGGAAGACTGACTCTGTCCTTGGCAAATCCAAACAAGTGAGCCCACTGGACTGGGCCTGGACTGGCTCTGTGTGCCTGGCTTCCTGGAACCCAAGTTCAGACATTTCCATCACCAAGGAAGTGAGGTGAGGTCACTTCCTTCAGGAACTGAAGGAGGACACTGCCTTGGCAATCACTTTGTCCTTACAGTTGCTTCCAAGGTTCCCATGAGATAAAGGCTGCCCCTACTTCCTGTGACACTTTCACAAGTTAGAATGGTATATCAACCATAGGCACCTGGGAACAGCTCTCCACACAGGCATGGCTTGATCAATCTTCTCTACATTAAGAAAGGAGAGGCAGGTTCAGACACATCCCTTCATCCTGACCAGGTTGTTTGCCATGGAAGATGACTTTTGCTCTCTTAGGTCCTTCATAGCTGCCTGCAACTTCTCCAGTGTATAATTTCTGCATGGACCTTTGATGTTCTCAGCAAGTGGAAGATAACCTACATTACTGTATTGTAAGACAAACTCTGTCCTGGCTCTTCTGTACAGTTAGTTTGAGGGAACAGTGTATGGTTAGGGTAATAACAGGTTCGATTTGGGTTAGGAATAATACTGAGAAATTAACAATGGTATTGGGAACTTGCAATATTTACAAGAATATATAGGTAAAATATCAGTATGAAAATAGAGATCTAGATAATATTTGAATCCAGGAAGGGCATTGGATTGTTGATTGCGATACTTAGATTTTAATTATGTTCTGCACAGATGTCTCAGATAAATTGATATACAATGGCATAGAACCTTGTACCTTGGATGATTGATTGTCAAAGAGATCATCCATTCAAAAAGGGATAGTCGGTAGGATTAGGAAGATAGTCGGTAGGTTTAGATAAAAGAGGCATTATAGAATGTGGACCAAAAGTTCTTTAGGAATAGGCATTCGGATCGAGAGTGAATGTAAATGTCAGCACATGTGAAGAGTCAGTCACAATGATGAACTCGGGAAAATATATAGGAAAGCAGATATCAATAGAGACATTAGGAAATCAGCCAAAGTATAAAGTGAGTGATAGGATTAATCATTTTCAACAGGGTTGAGGTTGAAAATATAATCTTAGGAGGAAACAAATATGTAGTCACCAATAGGATTGATTTTAGAGCATTAGGCAATCTGGACATGAATGTTTTAGTAATCCATGCTCACTTTCCTTTTAGGTTTTGGTGAAAGTATAATAAAATATGTAATTGTCACTTCCTGTTTTTCTGTATGCTTAACAAAACACTGTTGAAATCTTGAGGACCGTTTGCTAAACTTGTTACCAGAATGTGCCATCCCCAACTGCCAAACTGCAGAATGTACTCCCTCACCCCTTTGCACGCACACTGCCACTTGCTCTGACCCATCAATAAAATTCTCTCCCTGCCCTCTCCAAGGAAAGTATATAAGTTCTGCTTAAGCTGTTCTCAGGGCTCTCTGCTCTATTCAAGGGAGCTCTGAGCCCCAGCATGCTGGACCCCTATAAACCCTTGGCTGTTGCCTGAGACAGTCTCTGGTGGTCTCTTCCTCCGACGCTGGAATGACCTTTACATTGGTAAAATAATAAGTGTGATCTTTGCTTTTTGTGTCCAGAATATTACTGTGATAAAATGTATTTGTAGTTAAGGTGACTTGAGTATTTCTTCCACCATTTCTGGAAACAATATTTTGAAGATGTATAAATTAGTATTGGTGGTACAAATAGGGGTAACCTGTGACTATGGATATAAAGATAATGCATGAATAGACCATACTGTGAATAAATAATATAAGGGGTTTCAAATTTAAATAATTGATTCAATTGATGTCTGAAAATATACAGAAAATCTTATATTCCAACCAGTTATACATTCATTCCAACCAGTTATATATCTAATGGTAATATTTGGATTATGGTTTATCATGAAGAGTGTGCGAGTTTTGCTTCAAAAGTGATTATACAAATTGAAAATTATGTGTTTGGAAAGAAGTCTAATGAAAAGACAAGTCAAGAAAACTGGAGGAATCCATGTGTTCTGAAGCAGGAAGTGATTGAAAGTGAAACAAATGCCTATAAGTTTGCTAACTTGTGGATGAAATATATATCCTATGATGTGCATAAATTGAAGAAATAGTAATGTACCAGTGTTGAATAAAAATGAACGTCAAAATACACATCATGTCCCATAGGAATCTACTTGCATTGATGTTAAACTGGGTCAGTTACTGTAGAAATATTAGTATTTGTATGCAACATTAACTGAAGTAAGTTTTCAGTACTGGAAACAAATATGTATTTCAGGTGGTTGAATATTTCTGAGAATAATATTGTGAAAAGTTGATTATAAATGCACATACATGAATATGAATGTATTTAGGGAGTGTATAATAAGACACATATATTTCATATTTTGAAAAATCTATAGAGTATATATATATATATATATATATATATATATATATATATATATATACAAAACTCACACATACATTAAAAAGTAGCAATATATATGCCAATCGAAATTCATGGTGAAATATATATCATCCACAGATCCAAAAATATTAATTTTACTGAACATGGATTTATGAATAATGTTGATCAACTAGGAAGGTCACCCATAGGTTGAATTTTAAGATCCAACAGGGTTTAGGAGGAGTGATCTCTTCTCATAATTTATATCTGCCAAGTCAGCTCCCTCACAAGAATGTACATGTGATATCAGGTAGGATTCTATAGGTGCACATAAAAATAAATGTGCTGAATAGACTTCAGAGAAATGCAGACAGGAATTCATACATTTGTTAACTTTAAATACACATGCAGAAACATTTCAACAAAAAATTGACTGGATTTATATCACCGACCCTACATAATGCATAACGCAAGTCCAACTAAACACCATGCATCCTCTGAACGGCTTGTATTTCTATTCTGTTTGGGTTATTTTTCTCCATCATATTCGGATTAGTAGTCACAGTCTAGTAGGGTATGGGTTCGAGTCAGGGATTCAGTATTTTGAATGAAAAATTGGAAAACGAGTCCAATGTGTGTGCAAATATGTGCTACACAAAAATCATCCCACTCTCATCCACAACAATGCCTTGACATTACCTTCGCCCCAAGTAAGACACAAATAGAGAAGAAGAGTTAAAAAAACTGTGAATACATATCTGGAATGGAATATGATCAGGAGTTCACAACCTTGGAGGTGGTAGAGCACTTTCCAAAAGTAAAGGACATGGTAAACACTCTACAAACATTGAGCTCTGCTGGCCTAAACACTTCTTGAGAAACTGCCTCTGAGGTGGGGCACTTGAAATATATGTTGTTGTCAGGAGCTTTAGCTTCTTTTGTAGTGAGACCATCAAAGCTCGGTCTGCATCAATGTGACCTGAAGGATATGTTTTCTTATTTTCCAATGATCCTGAGGCAGCACTGCTAAATTCTCTCTTTTTAGGTAAACTGTGGACACTGGGGCTAAGTGTCACCCCATGTGGACTCTGAAGTCATTTGGTCCTCCTCCAATTTTCGCCTTGGTTCTTGCTGCTGCACTGGGACTTTGGTATTTGCATCATGAAATACAACAAGTTCAACTGGGAAACAGTGCTGGAGAGAGTGTGGTGAGTGAGGGTCTGCAGGAGAATGCACCAACCAGGCTTCTTTCCCACATAGCTTGCACCCTTGACCATATCAACCTGATTCCGAACATTGCCCTGAAACCTCTCCATATAACAAGATGCCTTTACAAATAACAGTCTGCTGGCTGCACCATGTCAGTCACAAGTCATTTGAAAACCAAACCACATGGACCCACCACAGATGTATTAACACACATCTTTCCACCACTGCTCTAGGCGCACTACTCACCAAGCTCCAACATACTGGCATCTCTGTTCTACATTATTTTAGAGAAACCCAGTCAATCAAGGCACTCTCTTGTATACTCATGGTCAGCAACAGGACATCCAAAGTTTTTCCAGTGCCACCTGGTCATGGGAATTTCAATAATTTCATGGTATTTATATAGCCATTTTTCAAGTATGAATTTGGAGGCACTGTGGATTTCAAGAACCATTAAATGTTGAGGAAACTAATTTCAATGAAACTCTGGAGAACTCTCATAGGCAAGGCTTCCCAAAGATTGGCAAAAATGTCACATGAAGCCAGGCTTATGGAGGTTTACAATGTGAGGTCCATGTGTGTTTTGACTCTCAACAATGGCTGCCAAGTCTTTAAGAATAAAATCATAGATATCTTGGCTGAGATTTCCAGTGCTTTGTGGAAAGCCACCCTGGGCCTTGATCTTTGTTTATAAGGGCAACTCTCATGCAAGGCCTCCAAAAATTACAACACAATTCATGGCAATACTTCTCTGAGGTCAGTTCCAGAACTCAGCCTCTAAGGGGATTCACACCAGAGTTCAAGCCCAGGTTGACCCAGTCATCTTTTCCAAACACACACAAATGACCACAATTAAAACCAAAACACTCCCACATGGCCCTCATCTTCTTCCATATAGACACTCATCATAACATCTAGCTGGAGGTTTCTATGAGGGGTGCAGGACAAGATAGTGTCCAAAATAAGCTCTTTTGCTCGTCATTTTCTAAAGTCAGGGTGGTCTTAACAGTGTTCCTGTGAACCAGGAGTGATCAAATAGGCCTACCCTTAATACTGCTCTGCTTCTCCAGTTTAAGGCCTACTGACTGTGGGGTTTAGATTCTTTATGTGAATTGGAGTCATAAGAAAACCCAAGCACCCATGGGCTAGCCTCTGCAGGGCTTTGAGGAAGTCATTTGACCCAAAGGATTCCTATTTTCACTTGATGGAGGTAAGGAACCTTACAGAGGAAGGCGAGAGACTTCATCCACAATGACTGCTCTTTGGTCATTTTGGTTTTGGATGCACACATTGCATCTTTCTTTAGATCCATCAGGTGCTGAGAATCTAAGCCACAGCCTCACACAGTGCCAACAGGCTGATTCAGACACATCTCTTTCGAAAGCAATTAGTCAAAGAATGACAGGTGATGCCCATTCATTTCCATTAGAAAACTGTTTCATTCAGGCTTCACAAAGGGGTGGCCTTAGGCAAAGACCTTCCTGACACTCAGTGCTACAGAACAATAGGGAAGCAAAAGGCCCAAAGCAGGGTTTCTTCACTGAGACTTTCCTGGTCACACTGATATCTGAGTTTTCTGAGAATCTCGCCATTCCCTTCAGCTATCCAGTACATGGCCATGTCACAGAGTTTGGAGGTGGTACATATCTTGGTCACAAATCCATGAGACTATTCTGAAGAGTGGCCAGAATACAGAAAGAAAACAGGAACTTAGGAAGATAGCAGATCTTGCCCATCAATAAGGCCAACCTCCTTCCTTTCATAAATTGGGCAGGATGAATGTTGGGAAGCTTTCTCCTAGACAGGACACATCCATTGATGCATTTTCTTTTGTAATGTCGACAACCACGGACACAGTGGGATACACAGACATAGAAACACTCGCCTTTTCAAATGACTTACTAGAACCAGTCCACTCCAAATCAAAGAAACCACCTTTCCTACCTATTCTCTGAACATGAGACAAAACCACAAACCCACACTTATTTCAACGAAGGCACCACCTTCCCCCATGTAGGTCTGTGACTATCCAGAGTATCCTCTGCCTGGTAGGCCATACTATGTTCCCCCAAAATGGCCTGTCTGTTCTCAAATCTGGACTCCTTGGCCCACTTTGTGAAGGTGTCAGAAGCCAGTGGTGAGCCACCATCTGCTTTCTCAGGAAAGACCCCTCTTCAGATCTTTCCTGGCATTTGGCCATCCTCACATCTGTAGGTACTAAGATAGAATGACTCTCTCCTTGATAAATCCAAACAAGTGAGAACTCTGTGACTGTAACTGGGCCTGGCTCTGGTTCCCTGGTTTCTGGGATCCCAAGTTCAGAGAGTTCCATCACCAAAGAAGTGAGGTAGGTCACTTCCTTCATGAACTGAATGAGCTCACAGCCTTGGAAACCACTTTGTCCTAACAGTTTCTTCCTAGGGTCCCATGAGATGGAGGCTGCACCTACTTCCTGTGACATTTTCACAGGTTAGAATGGTATATCAACCATTGGTACCGGGGGAAATATCTCCACACAGGCCTGATTTGGTCCATTTTCTCTACATTAAAAATAGAGAGGCTGATTCAGACACATCCCTTCATCCTGAGCAGGTTGTTTGCCATGGAAGATGACTTTTGCTCTCTCAGGTCTTTCATAGCAGTCTACATCTTATTCAGGGATCATTTCTGTATGGATCTTTGATATTCTCAGCAGGTGGAAGATCCCCTACATTCCTGTATTGTAAGGCCAACTCTGGCCCTGCACTGCTGTAAAGTTAGATTGAGGAAATAGTGTACGGTTAGGGTTAATAACATGTTCGATTTGGGTTAGGAATCATTCTCCTGGATGAATAATGGTATTGGGAACCTGCAATATTTACAAGAATATATAGGTGAAATATAAGTATGGAAACAGAAATCTAGGGAAGATTTGAAGCCTAGTAAGGCATTGGGCCCTTGAGTGGGATATTTAGCTTTGAACTATATTCTGCACAGGTGTCTCAGATAAATCAATATACAATGAAATAAGACCTTGTACCTTGGATGATTGAATTTCAAAAAGAACATCCATTCAAAAAGGGATAGTCTGTAGGATTAGCAAGATAGTCAGTAGGTTTAGAAAGAAGAGTGAGTATAGGATTTGTACCAAAAGTTCTTTACAATTAGGGTTTCGGGAAGAGAGTGAATGTAAATATCAGCACATGTGAAGAGTCAGTCACAATGATGAACTGGGGAAAATATGAAGGAAAGAAGATATAAATAGACCATTAGGAAATCAGCAAAAGTATTAAGTGTGTAATTGGTTTAGACATTTTCAACAGCGTTGAGTTTGAATATATAATCTTAGGAAGAAACAAATATGTAGTCATCAAGATTATTGACATTTGGGAGCATTAGGTAACCAGGACATGGATGTTTTTAGTAATCGATGCTCACTTTCCATTTAGGCTTTGGTAAGTTCATAAGTGTGACCTTTGCATTTTGTGTCCAGAATATTATTGTGATAAAATGTGTATGTAGATTAGGTGACATGAGTATTTCTTCCACCATTTCTGGAGCAATATTTTGTAGATGTATAAATTAGTATTGGGGGTACAAATAGGCGTACCCTGTGTCTATGAATATGCAGATAATGCATGAATAGACCATACTGTGTGTAAATAAAATTACTGGTTTCACATTAAATAATGGATTGAATTGATATTTGAAAATATAAAAGAAATCTCATATTGATATACAATCATTCATTACAGCCAATTATACATCTAATGGTAATATTATGGTTATGGTTTATCCTCAAAGGTGTGTGAGTTTTGCTTCAAAAGTGATTATGGAAATCAATAATAATGTGTTTGGAAAGAAGTCTCATGAAAAGAATAGTCAAGAAACCTGCAGGAATACATATGTTTTGAAAAAGGAAGTGATTGAACGTGAAACACATGCTTATAAATTTGCTAACTTTTCTATGAAATATATATAGTATGATGTGCATTAACTGCAGAAATAGTAATGTACCAGTGTTGAATAAAAATGAACATCAAAATACACATCAAGTCCCATAGGAATCTACTTGCATTGATGTTAATCTGGGTCAGTTACTGTAGAAATATTAGGATTTTTATGAACAATTCACTGAAGTTAGTTTTCAGTACTAGGAAACAAACATGTATTTCAGGTGGATGAATATTTCTGAGAATAATCTTGTGAAAAGTTGATTATAAATCCCCATAAATCACAAAACATTATGAACACAAAACACACACAGACATTAAAATGTAGTAATATATATGCCAATTGAAATTCATCTTGAAATATATATCATCCACTCATCCCAAACTATTTATTTAATGAACTTGGATTTATGTATAATGTTGTTCAACTAGGAAGCTCAACGAATAGATTGAATTTTCTGTTCCAACAGTGTTTAGTTGGAGTGATCTCCTAAATGTGTATGCAAATATGTGCTACACAAAAATTTTCCCACTCTCATCCAGAACAATGCCTTGATATTACCTTCACCCCAATTAAGACGCAATTGGAGGAGAAGAGTTAAAAAATCTTTTACATCTGGAATGTAAAATACTCAGGAGTTCACAAGCTTGGAAGTTGTAGAGGAGTTTCCAAAAGTTAGAGACTGGCTTGATAGACCCAACCTGATCTTTTATTAAAATTGGGAGCCATCTTGCCACAAAGCCGTGAAAAGATAATTTTGGATTTACTATAAATTACTGCAAATTCTGAACCTGCTTGGAATGTCTGCCCGTGCCTTGACCTCATCCATGTCTGGCTCTCTGACCACATAACAACGCTCTCTGAAATTTTAGTGACACCTCAAAAATATTGGTATTCCCTGGCCAGACAACGACCCTCTCTGAGGCTCTAATGGTCCTCATTACTTCTGATGTTGGGGCCACCAAAAAAAATGTAAACTACCATTAGTTTGATGCTTTCAAAGTTCTCTTATCTGTAACAAGCCTTTTGTGTAACTTTCTGGGCTATATAGCTGGGCTCTAGGAAAGGTGGGGTTTCTGTCTTGTTCCCGCCATTTTGGCAGGGAGAGGCAGCCCTGCACGTGGAAATAATAAGCTTGCCTTAATTTGATTTTAATTGGAGTCAGTGGTCTTTTCTTGCATTCTACTCCAACATTTTGGAGTTCCCCAGTGAGATGACCCTGCCCGACCATATCACAAGACCAGAGTGCTGAAAATTCTGAAGCTGGCCTTCCCTTCAAGGCACCGGGCTGGAGAGCCACTCCAGGGGGTGTGAAACTTGAGATGTTCCAAGGCCTTGGAGTGAGCCTTCGGTCTGGGGAGCAGTGCAGTGAACCACCGCACTAAAACTATTAGCAAGCACCTGGTGGAGGAGGCCTCCATAGGTAAGTGGTGCTTTTATAACATCTGATATCTGGTTAAGGGAGATCTTTTCTGATGACAGAGAGGTGGCCTGGGGAGTCTGACATACACTCCTGTACAGGAAAGTAATGAGAATCGTCCTGTCCTCTGTTCTGTTCTGTAGGGAATTGCTCTGGAAGTGTAGAGAGGTGCCGACGGGCACACACGTGCTCCTACCCCGGAGCTTTTGCAAGACCTTGCATTGCTCCTCTGTTTTTCTGTTTTGGCACCGAAATTCTGCTTTTTTGTGTGTTTTGTTCTGTGTTCTATATGTTTTTTGTTTGTTTGTTTTTGTGCGTTTTCTTGTGTGATTTCTGTGGTACAATCTTAAGGATATTGGACGTGAAGATGGGTAACAAAGCAAGTAAGCCTGACACCCCTGTGTTTTAAGTAACTGTGATGAACTTTACCCCCCTTTGTTATGCAGGGTGAGAGAAGCCCCTAGCTGGCTACCTGGCAGATGGCAATGCCTGCTGGTGAACGAAGATGGCAATGCCTCCTGGGGAACGAAGAACTGAGTATCTCCCACTGCAGATGGCAATGCCTGCTGGGGAACGAAGAACTGAGTATCTCCCAGGTTAACAAGTGAAACTCTTTTAAAACCCCTTGTCCCTTCAGATCAAGAGAGTCACAACTTTTGGGCAGAGTCCCGTTGTTTTTCCTTTGTTAGCAAAGCAATAAACCTCCCATTTTCTTTTTCTCAAAACCCTGTGCTCATAATTAAATTGGCTTTAATTGGCTTCAAGGTTAGGAACCGAACTTTAAGTTACAAATTTTGATACCCCGCCTCTCCGTCCCGGAACTTTTTGAATATGAGTACTGAAATGTTAGGAGATGGAGCATGTTTGGGGTGGAACTGAAACAGAAGAGCTAATCCTGTAAGTAAAGGAGGGACTGAGAAACTCCCAGCAGATGCCAAAGCCCTGTTGCTTCAGGGAATTCCCTCCTTCCTTCCCTGCCCTGTAAGGATTATGCCACCTCTGTCTTCTTTAAAAAGAGAAAAATAAAAAGGGGACACTAAATGCAGTAAAGTCACCATGGAGATCCTTGATTTTACATTTCAGGTTGCCCCTCTGTGAGAACATCTGGTCCCCTTGTGGGGACATCTGTGGTGACACTGGTGTAGGAGATTTTTCTCTTATCTGCTCTCTTGTTCCCACCATTTTGGGAGGGAGAGGCAGCCCAGCCGGTGGAAAAAATAAGCTTGCTTTAATTTGATTTTAATGCAGTCAGAGTTCTTTTCGTACATCCTGGTCTAACAGGTAAACACTCCACAAACAAAGAGCTCTGCTGGCCTAAAGACTTCTTATGAAACTGCCTCTGAGGTTTGGCACTTGAAATATTTATTGTTGTCAGAAGCGTTAGCTTCTTATTTAGTGATCCCATCAAAGCTGGGTCTGCATCTATGTGACTGGAGGGCATGGATTCTTATTTTCCAATGAACATGAGACAGCAGTGCTGAATTCTCTCTTTGTAGGTAAACTGTGGCCACTGGGGCCTAAATATCTCCCCGTGTGGACTGTGAAGCCATTTGGTCATCCTCCATTATTATGGTGTTTCTTGGTGCTGCACTGGGAGTTTGGTATTTGCATAACGAAATACAAGGAGTTCAACTGGGACACAGTGCTGGAGGGAGTTCTGTCCACGTGTGGAGTGTCAGGGTCTGCAGGAGAATGCACCAACCAGGCTTCTGTCCCACATAGCTTTCCCCTTGACCATAGCAACCTGTTTCTGAACTTTGCCCTGAAAATTCTCCATATAACAAGATACCTTTACATAGAAGGGTCTGCTGGCTGCACCATGTTAGCCACAAGCCATTTGGAATCCAATGGTAGATCCTAATGGCCATACCACTGATGTTTTATCACACACCTGCCCACCACTGCTCTAGGCACACTAATCAGCATTCTCCAACTTACTGGAATCTCTGTTCTACACCATTTTCAGAATACCCAATCAAGGAACTGTCTGGTATATTCATGATCACGAACAGGACATCCAAAGGTTCTCCAGTGCCACCTGGTCATGGGAATTTTAAAAATTTCATGGTATTTATCTACCATTTTTCAAGAATGAAGTTGGAGGCACTGTGGGTTTCAACTCATTCAGAACCATTAAATGGTGAGGAAGCTCATTTCAATGAAAGCTCTGGAGAACTCTCACAGTCAAGGCTTCCCAAGAGTGGCCAAAAAGTCACTTGAAGCCTGGCCCATTGAGGTCTACAATGTGAGGTCCATGTGTGTTTTGACACTCAACAGTGGCTGCCATGTCTTTCAGAATAAAATCACGTGATTATCTGGCTGAGATTCCCAATGAACTATGGAAAGCCACCCTGGACCTAGATCTCAGTTTCCAAGGGCGACTCTCATGCGTGGCCACCTAAAATCTTAATACAGTTCTTGGCAATACTTCTCTGAGGTCAGTTCTAGAACTGAGTCTCTAAGGGGAATCACACCAGAATTCAACCCAGGTGGAACCAGTCATCTCTCACAATTAAAACCTAAACATTCCCATATGGCCCTCATCTTCTTCCCTATAGACACTCATCATAACCTCTGGCTGGAGCCCAAGACAGTGTCCAAAATAAGCTGTCTTGCCCCTCATTTTCCTAAAGTCAGGTTGGCCTGGACACCCTTCCTCTGAACCAGGAGTGATAAAATAGGCCTGCCATTAATACTGCTCCACTTCTCCAATTTGAGGCCTACTGACTGGGGGGTTTAGACTCTTTTAGTTTATTGGAGGCATGAGAAAACCCAAGCACCATGGGCAAGCCCCTGCAGAGATTTGAAGAACCCATTTGACCCAAAGGATCCCTATTCTTACGTGATGGAGGACAGAACCCTAACACAGGAAGGCAAGAAACTTCACCCACAATGACTGCTCTTATGGCCATTTTGGTTTTGGATGCACACATGGGATCTTTCTTTAGATCCATCAGGTGCTTAGAATCTAAGCCACAGCCTCACACAGGGCCAAGAGCCTGATTCAGACACATCCCTTTCCAAAGCAATTAAGCAAAGAGCCACAGGAGATGAGCATTCATTTCCATTTGAAAACTCTTTTATTCAGGCTTCCAAAAGTTTTGGCCTGAGGCAAACACCTTCCTGACATTCAGGGCAACAGAACAATATGTAAGCACAAGGCCCAAAGCAGGGTTTCTCCACTGAGACTTTCCTGGTCACACTGCTCTCTTAGTTTTCTGAAATGCTTGCCATTCCCTTCAGCTATCCAGTACATGGTCATGTCACAGACCTTGGAGGTGGTACATATCTTGGACACAAAACCATTAGCCTATTCTGGAGTGTGGACAGAATTCAAAAAGAATACAGTCACTTATGAAGTTATTAGGTGTTGCCCATCGATAAGGCAAGCCACAGTCTATTCTTAAATTGGGCAGAATAAATGCTGGGAAGCTTTCTACTAGACAGGACACATCCATTGATGCATTCTCTTTTCTAATGTCTACAACCACTAACACAGTGGGATACACAGACATAGAATCAGTAGCATTGTCAAAGGACTTACTAGAATCAGTTCACTTCAAACCAAAAAAAAAAAAAACCCAAAAAAAAACGCCTTTCCTACCTATTCTCAGAACGTGAGACAAAACCACAAACCACACCCAAACCCACAAATTCAACTCCTTCCCCCAAGTAGGTCTGTGACTATCCGTAGTGTCCTCTGATTAGTGGGCCATACTGTGTTCCCCTGAAATGGCCTCTCCTGCCTCAGATCTGGTCACCTTGGCTAACTCTGTGAAGCTGTCAGGAGCCAGCATTGAGCCACTACCTGCTTTCTCAGGAAAGACCCCTTTTCATAGCACTTCTTGCATTTGGCCATCCTCACATAAGTAGGTACCAAGAAAGAATGACTCTGTTCTTGGTAAATCCAAACAAGTGAGACCACTGAAACTAGGACTCGGACTGACTGTGGGTGCCTGGCTTCCTAGATACCAAGTTCAGAGAGTTCCATCACCAAGGAAGTGAGGCCAGGTCACTTCTGTCAGAAACTGAATGAGGTCACTGCCTTGGCAACCCTTTGTTCTAACAGTTGCTTCCAAAGGTCCCATGAGATGTAGGCTGCCCCTACTTGCTGAGACACTTTCACACGTTAGAAGGGTATACCAACCATAGGCACCCAGGAACAGCTCTCCACACAGGCATGGTTTGGTCCATCTTCTCTACATTAAGTAGAGAGAGGCTGATTCAGGCACAACTCTTCATCCTGACCAGGTTGTTTGCCATGAAAGATGACTTTTCCTCTCTCAGGTCCTTCATAGCTGCCTACATCTTCTCCAGGGATCATTTCTGCATTGACCTATGAGGTTTTCAGCAGGTGGAAGATCCCCTACATTCCTGTATTGTAAGACCAAATCTGTCCCTGCTCTTCTGAATACTTAGATTGAGGGAACAGTGTATTGTTAGGGTTAATAACATGTTCAATTTAAACCAAAACACTCCCACATGGCCCTCATATTCTTCCAAAATATACTCATCATAAGCTCGGGCTCGAGGTTTCCATAAAGGGTGCAGGCCAAGATAGTGTCCAAAATAAGTTCCCATACCCCTAATTTGCCTAAAGTCAGGGTTTCCTGGACACCCTTCCTGTGAAACAGGATTGATCACATAGGCCTGCCATTAATACTGCTCTGTTTCTCCATTTTGAGGCCTACTGACTGTGAGGTATAGATTCTTTATGTGATTTGGAGTCATGTGAAAACCCAAGCACCTCTTCCTGTCTTTGAATAACTCTTTTGACCCAAAGCATCCCTATTCTTACTTGATGGAGGTCAGGAACCTAACAGAGGAAGCAAGAGACTTCATCCACAATGAATGATCTTTTTTCCATTTTGGTTTAGGATGCACACATGGGATCTTTGTTTAGACCTATCAGGTGCTGAGAATCTAAGCCCCAGCCTCACACAGAGCCAAGAGGATGATTAAGACACATCCCTTTCCAAAGTAATTAAGCAAATAACCACAGGTGATGCCCATTCATATCCATTTGAAAGAAGTTTTCTTCAGGCTTCACAAACTGTTGGCCAGAGACAAAAACCTTCCTGACATTCAGGTCAACAGAACAGTAGGTAAGCAAAAGGCACAAAGTAGGGTTTCTCTACTGAGACTTTACTGGTCACACTGATATCTGAGTTTTCTGAGATTCTCTCCATTCCCTTCAGCTATGCAGTACATGGCCATGTCACAGAGCTCGGAGGTGGTACATAACTTGGAGAAAAAAAAAAAAAACATGAGCCTATTCTGAAGAGTGGCCAGAAATCAGGAAGAAAACAGGAACTAAAGATATTAGTAGGTGTTGCCCATCCATAAGGTAAGCCACAGTCCATTCATAAATTTGGCAGGATGTGGGCTGGGATGCTTTCTACTAGTCAGGACGCATCCATTTATGCATTCACTTTTCTAATATCTACAAACACGAACAAAGTGGGATACAAAGACATGGAAACACTCGCCATGTCAAATGACTTATTAAAAACAGTCCACTCCATATCAAACAAACTGCCTTTCTTACCTATTCACAGAACATGAGACAAAACCACAAACTTACATCCACAATCACAAAGCCACCTCCTTTACCCAAGTAGGTCTGTGACTATCTGGAGTGTCCTCAGACTGATGGGCCATACAATGTTCCCACAAAATGGCCTGTCCTGTCTCAGATCTGGTCTCCTTTAACAACTCTGTAAAGTTGTCAGGAGCCATCAGTGAGTCACTACCTGCTTTCTCAGGAATGGCCCCTCTTCAGAGCCTTCCTGGCATTTTGCCTTGCACACATCAGTATGTACCAAGAAAGACTGACTCTGTCCTTGGTAAATCCAAACAGGAGAACCTACTGTGACTGGTTTGGCTCTGAGTGCCTGGCTTCCTGGATACCAAGTTCAGAGAGTTCCATTACCAAGGTATTGAGGTAGGTCACTTTCTTCAGGAACTGAATGAGGTCACTGACTTGGCAACCACTTTGTCCTAACAGTTGCTTCAATGAGTCCCATTAGATGGAAGCTGTCCCTACTTCCTGTGTCACATTCGCAAGTTAGAATGGTATATCAACCATAGGCACATATTAACAGCTCTCCACACAGGCCTGGTTTGGTCGATCTTCTCGACATTAAGAAGAGAGAGGCTGATTCAGACACATCCCTTCATCCTGACCAGGTATTTTGCCAAAGAAGATGACTTTTGCTCTCTCAGGTCCTTCATAGCTGTCTACATCTTCTCCAGGGTATTTTTCTGCATGTAACTTGAGGTTCTCAGCAGGTGGAAGATCCCCTACCTTCTTGTATTGTAAGACAAACTCTGTCCTTGCTCTTCTCTAAAGTTAGATTGAGAGAACAGTGCATGGTTAGGGTTAATAACATGTTCGATTTGGGTTAGGAATCATTCTGTGGGATGAATAATGGTATTGGGAACCTGCGATATTTACAAGAATATATAGGTGTAATATAAGTATGAAAACAGAAATCTGGGTAAGATTTGAAGCCCAGATGGACCCTGGGCCCTTGATTGGGATACTTAGCTTTGAATTATTCCTGCAAAGATTTCTCAGATAAATCGATAGACAATGGCATAGGACCTTGTACCTTCGATGACTGAATGAGGAAGAGAACATCCAGTCAAAAAGGGATAGGACCAAAAGTTCTTTAGATATAGGGTTTGGTTAGAGAATGAATGTAAATGTCAGCATATGTGGATAAACTATACTATCATGGAACTCTGCTGGCCTAAAGACTTCTTGAGAAACTGCCTCTGAGGTTGGGCACTTGAAATATATGTTGTTGTCAGGAGATTTAGCTTCCTTTTTAGTGAGACCATCAAAGCTGGGTCTGTATCTATGTGACCTGGAGTACATGGTTTTTGATTTTGCAATGAACATGAAGCAGCAGTGCTAAATTCTCTCTTTGTAGGTAAACTGTGGCCACTGGGGGCTAAGTGTCTCCGTGTGGAATGTAAAGACCTTTGGTTATCTTCCACTTTTCGTGGTATTTCTTGGTGCTGCACTGGGATTTTGGTATTTGCTTCACGAAATACAAGGAATTCAACTAGGACACGGTACTAGAGGGAGTTCTGTCAGGTGTGGTGGGTCAGGGTATGCAGGAGAATGCACCAACCAGGCTTCTATCCCACATAGCTTGCCCCCTTGACCATAGTAACCTGATTCTGATCATTGCCCAGAAACATTTTCCACATAAAAAGATGTGTTTACATATAAGTGTCTTCTAGCTGCACCATGTCAGTTACAAGCTATTTGGAAGGCAACGGCAGATTCACATGGCTCCACCACAGATATTTTATCACACACCTGCACAGCACTGCTCTTGGCCCACTACTCAGCAGGCTCGAACTTACTGGCATCTCTGTTCTACACCATTTTCTTGAAACCCAGTAAATCAAGGCACTGTCTGGTATACTCATGATCAGCAAAAGGACATACAAAGGTTCTGCAGTGCCACCTGGTCATGGGAATTTCAAAAAATTCATGGTATTTATCTAGCCATTTTTGAAGGATGAATTTGGAGACACTGTGGGTTTCAATTTATTCAGGACCCATTAAATTTTGAGGAAGCTCATTTCAATGAAAGCTCTGGAGAACACTCACAGGCAAGGCTTCCCAAAAAGTGGCCAAAATGTCACATGAAGCCAAGCCCATTGAGGTCTACAATGTGAGGTCCATGTGTGTTTTGACTCCCAAATATGGCTGCCAAGTCTCTCAGATTAAAATCATGTAATATCCTGGATGAGATTCTTAGTGCTCTTGGGAAAGCCACCCTGCGCCTAGATCTCAGTTTCCAAGGGTGACTCTCATGCGTGGCCTCCTATAATCCCAAAACAATTCATGGCAATACTTCTCTGAGGTCAGTTCCAGAACTCAGTCTGTAAAAGGAATCACAACAGAGTTCAAACCCAGGTGAACCTAGTCATGTCTTGCAACCGCCACACAAATGACCACAATTAAAACCAAAACACTACCATATGACCCTCATCTTCTTCCATACAGACACTCATCTTAACCTCTGACTAGAGGTTTCCATGACGGTCGCAGCCCATGACAGTCTCCAAAATATGCTCACTTGCCCCTCATTTGCCTAAATTCAGGGTGGCCTGGAAACCCTTCCTGTGAACCAGGAGTGATCAAATAGGCCTACCGTTAATACTGCTCTGCTTCTCCAATTTGGGGCCTAGTGAATGTGGGGTTTAGATTCTTTATGTGATTTGGAGTCATGAGAAAACACAAGCAACTATGGGTTAGCCTCTGCAGGGCTTTAAAAACTCATTTGACTCAAAGGATCCAGATTCTCACTTGATGGATATCAGGAACCTAACAGAGGAAGGCGAGAGACTTCATCCACAATGACTGCTCTTTCGGCCCTTTTGGCTTTGGATGCACACAAGGGATCTTTCTTTAGATGCATGAGGTGCTGAGAATCTAAGCCACGGCCTCACGCAGGGCCAAGAGGCGGATTCAGACCCATTCCTTTCCAAAGCAATTAAGCAAAGAGCCACAGGTGATGCCCACTCATTTCCATGTGAAAACTGTTATTTCAGGCTTCACAAAGGTTGGCCTGAGGCAAAGCCTTTCCTGACATTCAGGGCAACAGAACAATAGGTAAGCAAAAGGCCAAAAGCAGGGTTTATCCACTGACTGGTCACACTGATGTCTGAGTTTTCTGAGATGCTCGCCATTCCTTTCAGCTATCCATTACATGGCCACGTCACAGTGCATGGAGTTGATATATATCTTGGACACAAAACCATGAGCCTATTCTGGAGAGTGGCGAGAATTCAGGAAGAAAACAGAAACTTATGTAGATAGTAGGTGTAGTCCATCAATAAGGCAAGCAGGAGTCCATTCATAAATTTGGCAGGATGAATGCTGGGAAGCTTTCTACAAGACAGGACACATCCATTGATGTATTCTCTTTTCTAATGTCTACAACCATGGAAACAGTGGGATACACAGACATAGAAACACTCACAATGTCAAATGACTTATTAGAAACAGTGCATTCCAAACGAAACAAACCGTCTTTCCTACCTATTCTCATAACATGAGACAAAACCACAAACTCACACCCACACCCACAAAGGCACCTGCTTCCCCCAAGTAGGTCTGTGACTATCCTGAGTGTCGTCTGACTGGTGGGCCATACTATAATCCCCCAAAATGGCCTGTACTGTCTCAGATCAGGTCTCCATGGCCAACTCTGTGAAATTGTCAGGAGCCAGCAATGAGCGACTTCCTGCTTTCTCAGGAAAGGCCCCTCTTCAGAGCTCTCTTGATATTTGGCCATCCTCCCATCAGTAGGTACCAAGAAAGAGTGACTCTGTCCTTGGTAAATCCAAACAAGTGTGGCCACTGGGACTAGGACTGGGACTGGTTCTCGGTGCCTATCTCCTTGGATCTTAAGTTCAAAGTATTCCATCACCAAGTAAGTGAGGTGGGGTGACTTCCTTCAGGAACTGAATGTGGTAACTGCCTTGGCAATCACTTTGTCCTAACAGTTGCTTCCAAGGGTTCCATGAGATGGAGGCTGCCACTAATTCTGTTGACATCTTCACAAGTTAGAATGGTATATCAAGCATTTGAACACAGGAAAAGCTCTCCAGACAGGCCTGGTTTGGTCCATCTTCTCTACATTAAGCAGAGAGTGCCTGATTCAGACACATCCCTTCATCCTGACCAAGTTGTTTGTCATGAAACATGTCTTTTGCTCTCTCAGGTTCTTTATAGGTGCCTACATGTTCTCCAGGAATCAATTCTGCATGGACCTTTGTGGTTCTCAGCAGGTGGAAGATCCCTTACATTCCTGTATTGTAAGAAGAACACTGTCCGTGCTCTTATGTACAGTTAGATTGAGGGAACAGTGTATGATTAGGGTTAATAACATGTTCAATTTGGATTAGGAATCATTCTGATGGATGAATAAAGGTATTGGGAACCTGCGATATTTGTAAGAATATATCGGTGTAATACAAGTATGTAAACAGAAATCTAGGTAAGATTTGAAACCCAGAAGGTCATTGGGCCCTTGATTGGGATACTTAGCTTTGAATTATGTACTCCACACATGTCTCAGATAAATCGATATACAATGACACAGGACCATGTACCTTGGAATATTGAATGTAGAAGACAACATCCAGTCGGCAGCATTAGGAAGATAGTCGGTAGGTTTACAAGGAAGAGTGAGTGTATGATATGGACCAAAAGATCTTTAGCATTAGGGTTCCCGTTAGAGAATGAATGTAAATGTCAGCACATGTGAAGAGTCAGTCACAATGATGAACTGGGAAAAATATGTAGGAAAGCAGATATGTATAAAAAAATTAGGAAATCATGCAAATTATAAAGTGAGTTTTAGGATTAGATATTTTCAACAGGCTTGATGTTGAATATATAATCTTAGGAAGTAACAAATATGTAGTCACCAATAAGATTGACATTTGAGAGCATTAGGAAACCTGGACATGGATTTTTTTAGTAATCCATGCTCACTTTCCATTTAGGCTTGGTTCACTCATAATTGTGAACTTTGCATTTTGTGTCCAGAATATTACTGTGATAACATGTATATGTAGATCAGGTGATATGAGTATTTGTTCCATTGCTGGGAGCCATTAGCCAAGTAGGTATGACAATTTCCTTGCCAGTGTACCCCCATGCTGTTTAGTGGAAGGATTCCTGGAAAGTGACCTTGCTCAAGGACCAGGGCGGATCCGTGTTTAGGGTGTTCCTGGTTTAGGATTATCCGAGTTTAGGGCATTCACGGTTTAGGAAGATTAATCCTGCCGGGAATAGGGCTTACCCTGCTGCCTGAGTTCCTATTGAGTTCTTAGGGTCAGACAGTAAAATTGGGAAACAGAAGCCCAGTAGAGGTGTGGATTTGGTCAGAGAACGTGGATTTCCCCAGAACGTGTTTGTAGATGGCCGGTGTGAGATCAGGAATAAAGAATTACTGTTTGAATCTACAAAACTGTGAGTGGCTCGTGATTTGTGGTCAGCTGGAGACTGCGGCATCTGGTGGCTCGTATGCGGAACACCTGAAGCTTGGGGGTATGTGAAATTGCTCGCCCCTGAGGGAAGGCCAAAAAATGGGTGACCATTTCAAAAAACAATGTGTTTCTTTTTTGATTTATTTTATTTTTATTTCAAGTTGCCTGTTCCTAGAAATTTCTCAGGCAAACTGGGGAAAATGGTTGACTCAAAGTTTGAAGTTGTTCGCCTCCGAGGAAGAGAAATTGTTAGAGAAAGGAGGCACCCCAGTAAGACCAAGAACAGTTACGCCATGTGTTGATATAATACAAAAATGTAGCCCATGGCTTTTTAAAGATGAGTTGTTAAGTATATCAATGGGACCATCATGGTATCCTGTAGAAGAATTTTTCATCAACAAGAAAGAGATGGCTAGTTCTGTTTACTACATTTGTCTAAGATCTTGGTTTTTACAGACATCTAATTAATTTAAAAAGCTAAAGTGTTAAAATATCAACCACTAAATATAAAATCAAATACTCTTTACTTATTAAGTTCCATAAGGTAATATATTTAAATATTATGTGTGTTTTCATAAATTGGTGAATGGAAAAAAGTTTAATATTGCTTTGGTCTGTGTCTTTGCTGAAACAAGATTACTAAATGTTAAGATTCTATCAGCTGTAATTTATATACAAAGAGTATAACAAGTTACAGTTGTGTTTCAATTATAGTATTATAGTACCATAAAAAAAATGAAAGTATTTCATCCTATTAAAGTGGAGTAATTTGTCTAAATCAGAAATTTTATAAGAGTTGTTTCAGAATATAAATTTATAAAAGGGTTAATGAATAGAAAAGAGATATTAAAAGATTGAAGATGTGAAAATATATTTTAATATGGAAGGTTAAAAGAAAATAAATGTTTGTAGATGAGATAAGAATTTTAAACCCACAAAATAGGAAAAAATAATAGGAGGGAAAAAAGCAACTAAGGGTGTATGTACAAACCTTAAAAAAAAACTAGAAGATAGAAATAAGATAAAAAATGGTTGAAAATGTCAAGTAAGATATTTCAGATAGAAAATGCAAAAAGCTAAGAAAATGCAAAAGGCTAAGACAACTATTAGATACAGACGTACTTATTAAAACAAAAAGAGGGAATTGGAAAGGGGCATATATCCCCCAAAGATAAACTTTAAAATAACGCTTTATACTATAAACTTTTTAAATTTGGATTCATCAGAACTTAGTGCTACGGAAAGACATATGTATCCAAAGAATGTACATAAGCCTAAAGTACTTTTGAAAGATATTCTAACAGGACAATGGAAAGGTCCTGACCCAGTGATTGTCTGGAGTCGGGGCACTATGTGTTTCCACAGGGAGAACAGAAACTGATTTGGATTCCAGAAAGACTAACGAAAGCAATTTCTACAGATCAAAAAGAAGATAATTTGACTCATCCATAACAGCTGATATCCAGAACTCCAGTTTGGCCATTTTTAAATCTGTGACAGTGATTAACCAGAATGCTTCTTTCAATATCTATTTTATTATTGCATTTTTTCACATCATAAGGTTCTATTTTTATTTTTTGAGCTCATACAAACCTAGGTTAATGTTTTTCTGATAAGTTTCATTTTTTGACTGTGGAGTTTTTAAACATTGCAATGGAGATTTCACCTAGGTAAAGCTACAAGGCCTTTATTATTGTCTCTTGTGTTTTGTGTTGTATGTCTGTATGTGCGTATGTCCATATTTTATATATGAGGAGCGTTCATGAAAAAATGGATCCAAATTATTTATTTTTCTATTCACGTAAATTAAATGGCTTAATTTAAATTAGGTAAACAGCTGTTAAGGATTGTTTTTAAAGGAGGTTAACAGATCTGTTTGTTTACTTTCACCTTCCCTTTTCATTATATTTAATAATTCTTTTCAGGATAATGTCTCTTTAGCATCATTGCCAGAATTCCTCTCTTCATCCCAGTGCCAATAAAGACAAAGATAAAACCAAACTACAGCTTCTATGATAGCTATCACAGTAAGCTGTATAAACTGATGCATCAATGAATATAACTCAACAAATAATGCTCAATCAAGAAGTCACCTTACTTTGGGAGGAAACGATCTTTGGGAGGAGACAAACATTGATAAATTCCTCCACTTTGAACTGCTTGCAGAACTTGCCTGGACTATGTAACTATCGTTTGGTGCAGCGAATTGTGGTAATGCTCGCATATCTTTGCTGATGGTGTCACCATTGATGCAATTTTTATTTCCTTGCCAGCGCACCCCATGTTAATTGTGGTAGTGCTAGCATATCTTTGTTGATGGTGTCACCAGTGATGCAATTTTTCCAAAGGAGCTGTCAATTGGCTTGGTGTTGTGGCATTTCTGTATCCTCCTCCCTTCTGCTAGTGATGGTGTGAAATTTGGGGGCCAATGGCTATATGCTGGACCCGTAGTCAGTGACGAGTATGATCCAATTGCAGTGGTATCAACCTAAGAAAGGAGGCTGACGCCTAAAGGTCAGTTTTCTGATGACGAGTAAGAACCATATGTTGAATTGGACAACCTACCAGACACGGTCCTTAAGCCACATTAACCTCACTCCCCAACTGGCACCAAGGCCAAATTTGGGGGCCAACAGAGGTGAGGCAAAAAAACCTCACCCCCCTACTGGTGCATAGACCTATCCACAAGTATGGCTGCATGCTGGACTGGTAGTAAGTGACGGGTATGATCCAGTTACAGTGGTATCAACCTAAGACAGGAGGCTGACGCCCAAAGGTCAGTTTTCCGATGACGGGTAAGAACCATATGTTGAATTGGACAACCTACCAGGCACGGTTCTTAAGCCACATTACTTGTTGTTTAATTAATCAGAAGGGGGGAGATGCTGGGAGCCATTAGCCAAGTAGGTATGACAATTTCCTTACCAGCATACCCCCATGCTGTTTAGTGGAAGGATTTCTGGAAAATGACCTTGCACAAGGACCAGGGCAGATCCGTGCTTAGGGTGTTCCTGTTTTAGGATAATCCAAGTTTAGGGCGTTCACGGTTTAGGAAGATTATTCCTGCCGGGAATAGGGCGTTCCCTGCTGCCTGAGTTCCTCTTGAGTTCTTAGGATCAGACAGTATAATTGGGAGACAGAAGCCCAGTGGAGGTGTGGATTTGGGCAGAGAAGGTGGATTTCCCCAGAATGGGTTTGTAGACGACCGGTGTGAGATCGGGAATGAAGAATTGCTGTTTGAATCTACAAAGCTGTGAGTGGCTCGAGATTTGTGCCCAGCTGAAGACTGCGGCATTCCACCATTTCTAGGAGCAATATTTTGAATACATATAAATTAGTATTGGGGGTACAAATAAGTGTACCCTGTGTCTACGAATATAGAGAATATGCATGAATAGACCGTACTGTGAATAAATTATATCTCTGGTTCCAATTTTAAATAATGGATTGAATGGATATCTTAAAATATAGAGTAAATGGTATATGCATATAAATACAAACATTCCAACCAGTTATACATCTAATGGTAATATTAGGGTTATGGTTTATCATGAAGTGTTGTGAGTTTTGCTTCAAAAGTGATTAAGGAAATCGAAAATAATGTGTTTGCAAAAAGTCTCATGAAAAGACCAGTCTAGAAACATGGAGGAATACATGTTTTCTGAAGCAGGAAGTGATTGAAAGTGAAACAAATCCCTATAAACTTGTAAACTTGAGGTTGAAATACATATCCTATGATGTGCATAAACTGAGGAAATAGTACTGTACCAGTGTTAAATAAAAATGAACTTAAAATACACATCATATACCATAGGAATCTACTTTCATTGATGTTAAACTGGGCTAGTTACTGTAGAATTATTAGGATTTGTATGCACCATTCATTGAAGTTAGTTTTTACTAGAAAAAAATATGTATTTCGGGTGGATGAATATTTCTGAGAATAATCTTGTAGAAAGTTGATTACAAATCCAGATACATGAACAAGAATGAATTTAGGGAGTGTATATATGACACATATACTTCATATTTTGAAAAAATTGGTAGAATATCTATCTATCTATATCTATATCTATATCTATATCTATATATATATACACAAAATACACACACAGACATTAAATATAGCAATATATATGCCAATTGCAATTCATCATGAAATATATATCATCCACAGATGCAAAATATTTAATTTACTGAACATGGATTTATGTATAATGTTGTTCACTAGGAAGCTCACACATAGGTTGAATTTTCAGTTCCAACAACATTTAGGAGTAGTGATCTCTTTTTATAATTTGTATCTGCCAAGTCAGCAACCTCACAAGAATGTACGTGTGATACTAGGTAGTATTCTATATGTGCATATAAAAATACATGTGCTGAATAGGCTACAAAGAAACGGAGACAGGAATTCAAATATTTGTTAACTTTAAAAACACATGGAGAACTATTTGAACAAAAAATTGAGTAGATTTATAACTCCTACCCTATATAATGCAAAAGGCAAATCCAAATATACACCATGCCTCCTCTGAACTGCTTGTATTTCTATTCTGTTTGGGTTATTTTTCTCCATCATATAAGGATTAGTACTCAGAGGCTAGTAGGGTATGGGTTAGTGTAAGGGCTTCAGTATTTCGAGTGGAAAGTTGGAAAATAAATTATACTTATAACACCTAAAGTGGTAAAAGTAGACGGAATCACTTCCTGGATCCATGCCTCTCATCTCAAGACTGCGCCCTGTCCAGACTCTGTCTGGAAACTAGAAAAGAGGGGTAACCCTTTCATATTGTGTATTTGGCATGTGGATTAGGCTATAGACTCTCCCCTTGGCCACCAGTAGTCCTAACGCTCATCAGCCCGTTCAGCAGCGATGACTGATCACAAAATCCTACTAGACAAGAAGTATGGTCTATCTCGCATTCAGCCCCCTTAGGGACCTGGTGGCCATCTCTCCACCCATATATTTGTCAGCTGGATATATGTCTTTCCTATTGGGATATCCCTGATGAAGAGGATCCCACTAAAATTCCATTAAATCCCTTCCGTACCATAGATAATGGGAACAAACATGGGACACAACAAATGACCCATTTAGAAGTAGAAATAGACCAAAGCTTAAAGACATTAAAAACATCCATCACAGCTTTACAGGAATCTTTAAACTCTCTCTCTCTGAAGTTGTTTTACAGAACAGGCGAGGGTTGGACTTCCTCTTCATGAGAGAAGGGGGCCTTTGTGCTCCATTGAGGGAAGAATGTTGTTTTTATGCCGACCATATTGGAATAGTAAAAGAATCTATGAGTAAATTAAGAAGACGCCTTGAAGAACATCAATGAGAGAGAGAGGACCAAAAAGGGTGGTTTGAGTCTTGGTTCACACAGTCCCCCTAGTTAACTACGCTTTTTTCAGCCCTGGTCTGTCCATTAATAATCCTCATATTATTGCTAACTGTAGGACCTGCTTACTCAACCGTGTAGTTTCCTTTCTCCAAGCTCAAATTGGACAAGTTAAACTTATGGTAATCAGACAAAAATATACCCCACTAGCAGACATAAAATGTGACACCCCCAATGATCACTTTTATGATTAAAAGTAACCAGAAGAAGAAGTGGGGAATGAAAGATTAATAAAATAGTTACTTGTCACTTCCTGTTTTTCTGTATCCTTAAAAAACACTGTTGAAATATTGAGAACTGTTTGCTAATCTTGTTCCCAGAATGTGCTGTCCCCAATGCCAAGTTGCAGAATAAACTCCCTCACCGGGTTGCATGCAAACTGCCCACTTGCCCTGACTCATCAATAAATTTCCCTCCGAAAGTATATAAGCTCTGTTTAAGCTGTTCTCAGGGCTCTCTGCTCTATTCAAGTTTGCTCTGAACCCCAGCATGCTGGACCCCCAATAAACCCTTAGCTGTTGCATGAGACAGTCTCTTGTGGTCTCTTCCTTCGACGCTCGCCCGACATTTACATCTGAAGCATCAAGCGAGATCTGGCAGCGGCGGATGAAAGAACCCCAACAGGCTCTTCTCAGGGTAAGTATGGTGCCTCTTTCTGGTTTCATGTTTCATGTTAAGGCTTGGCAAAATGGCTATCGGTAAAGAAATTGAGCTCTCTCCGACGGTGGCTGACAGACGTGTCACAGAGCCATAGGTCATGTCCCTGGAGGATGCCCTATTGGACTCAGGAAATCGATGATCAATAGTCTCCTCAACTCAGTGAAATTTTGTTTCAGATTTGGTTTTGCCAGCCCATCAGTTTTTGCAGGCTACTCAGTCCTGGTCTCAGTATTGGACTTCCATTTATTGTCTTTATTGTCTTGTCTTGTCTGTGTCGTGTGTCGTTGCTTTCACTGTTTGTGTATCTTTCATTATGGGACAGAGCACTTCAATGCCTCTGTCCCTGACCCTTGATCACTGGACCAAAGTCCGCTTAAGGGCTCAGAATCTTTCTTTTTCAGTAAAACACCGGCCCTGGCAGAATCTCTGTGCCTCAGAATGACCAACCTTTGGAGTCGAATGGCCCCCAGAAGGATCTTTCTACTTACCACTAATTTGAAAAGTCAGACATATTGTCTTTAAGCCTGGGCCACGTAGCCATCCAGATAAACAGCCATATATCTTAACTTTTCAGGACCTCTGCAAATCTCCTCCTCCATAGGTGAAGTCTTTCCTTGTCACTGCCACCGCTCTTATTCCTTCCCCCATGATTCTATCTCTCAAATTCTCTGCTCCTCCTCCTCCACCCTCTGTTCTCCCCGAGTCTCAAGACTCTACTGGACTCTCCTCCCGCTTCTTATGCCCTTCCCTCTTCCTCCAACCCCCAACACACTCTCAGTGATTTCATTGTTGCTGAAACAGTCTCTCCGCCATTGGAGGAAGCTCGTCCGGCCCAGCGACCCCCAGATGACTCCCTCCTGGCACACACAGCCCCTCCTTCCATGGAAGAAGCTGGCCTGACTAAAAGAACTCAAAGAAATTTCTGGCGTTTTCACACCTGCCTACTTGGGATGACTGCCAACAACTCCTAGGGACTCTCTTCATGACAGAGGAACGAGAGAGAAACCTTCTGGAAGCTAGAAAAAAATATTCTTGGACCAGATGGGCGACAAACACAACTTCCCAAAATAATCAAAGCTGGCTTCCTCTTCAACTGACCCAACTGGGACCCCAACACCTTTGAAGGTAGGGAGCATTTGTCCACTTATTGCCAGGCTTTAATAGTGTATTTCCAAGTGGCTGCTAGGCAACCAATTAATTTGGCCAAAGTAAGAGAGATTATTCAAGGGCCTGATGAATATCCCTCTATGTTTCTAGAGAGAATTATGGAGGCATATAGGAGACATACTCCTTTTGATTCTCAGGCAGAGGATCAAAAGGCATCTGTCACGATGGACTTCTTGGGCAAGCTGCCCTGGATATTAAAAAAAAAGTTACAATTCTTAGATGGATTACAATATATGACTTTGAGAGATTTAGTAAGAGAAGCCGAAAAAGTATACTATAAGAGAGAAACTGTGGATGAGAAGGAACAAAGGAGGGAGAAAAAAAGGGAGCAAAGCGAGGATGAGAGAAGCAAAAGACAGACTAAGGCATTGACTAAGGTCCTGGTCACAAAAAAATAGGCCAAAAAATAAGAAGCAGGGAGACAGGAAGGGATACCTGGGCCCCTGCCAAAAGCCACCCTTGGACTCAGATCAATGTGAATACTGTAAAGGAAAAGGACACTGGGCCAAAGAGTGCCCTTGAAAGAGACAGCCACGCCAGCCAGCCATTCTGACTCTGGAGGTTGACTAAGAAAGTCGGGGCTCAGATCCCTTCCCCGAGCTCAGGGTAAGTTTTGAAGTGTAGGGGACCCCAGTAAACTTTGAAGTGGATACAGGGGCAGTATACTCAGCTTTTAAGGCCCCATTGGGCCCTCTATCAAATAAAAGGTCTTTTGTTCGAGGAAATAACAGCACTAAATAATCAGGCTTAGACAACTAAGAGGACTATGAACCTGGGGAAAGGAAAAAATCATCACTTTTTCCTAGTAATCCCAGAATGCCCGGCCCCATTGATGGGCACAGATCTGCTCAACAAGCTCCAGGCCAGAATAACTTTTAACCCTGAAGCCCCCAAATGAAATTTCTAAATCCTTCAGTAAAAACTCCTATAGTCACGGCTTTAACTATTACAGTAGAAGATGAACGTCAACTCTTCACACCCCCCAAGACTTATCAAACAGGCAGGCTACCCCAGAAATGGATAACAGTTTACCCAGATGCCTGGGCAAATACTGCTGTGTTAGGCCTAGCGGTGAAACAATCTCCAATAACAGTGGAGTTAAAAACTTCAGCCTCCCCAAACAATGTCAAACAATATCCTCTGAGCAAAAAAGCTAAGGGTCCAAATTTGCCAGCAAGAAGTAATCTTCCTGGGCTATTCCCTTAGGGGCGGTAAATGATGGCTTACTGAGCCCAAAAAACAAACCGTTGTGCAGATACCACCCCCATCTAACAGGAGACAACTCAGAGAGTTTTTTGGGACTGCTGGCTTTTGCAGGTTATGGATACCTGTGTTTGCATCCTTAGCTGCTCCATTATCCCCGCTGTTAAAGGGAGATGCCAAATTTCAATGGGCCCCTGAGCACCAGCAAGCTTTTGATAATATCTAAGGACACTGACACTGAACTCCTCAACTTCACTGAGCCCAGCCTGCAAATACAGAAAGCCCTACACTACGTTAAAAGTGTACATCAACTCAGTCACGTTGGTTCAAAGAAACTGCAGGCATTCCTGAAAGATCAAGAACATGGTTTTTGACTAACTGATTCACAGTAAAAGAAAATAACTGAACGGGTAACAAAAGCCTGTCGGGTCTGTCAATTGGTTAATGCTTACACTTCCATGCTTCTTGCAGAAAAGCACCTATGAGCAACCAGACCAGGAATTGTTGGAAGTGAACTTTACTGAAATAAATCATGCAAGGTATGGACTTAAATATCTCCTAGTCTTTGTAGATAAATTTTCAGGATGGATTGAAGCCTTCCCCACAAAAAAAAAAGTCTCAAAATGTAGTCAAGAAGATCCTGAAAGATATTTTTCCAAGATAAAGCATGCCTAAGGAAATAGGGTCTGATAATGGAACAGCGTTTATGGCCCAGGTAAGACAGGGGTTAGCCAGGACCCTGGGGATTAATTGGAAATTACATTGTGCTTATAGACCCCAGAGCTCAGGCCAGGCAGAAAAAATAAATAGAACCATTAAAGAGACCTTAACGAACATAAGCTTAGAGAACGGTATATAAGATTGGACTATGCTCTTGCCTTATGCACTGTTTCATGCAAGAAATACTCCCTCTGTTTCTTTGTCTAACCTCACCCCCTATGAAATTCTCTATGGTGCCCCTACTCAAGTAACGGACCTAAACCCAACTCTAAGACCTAACGATCCCTTTCATACCCCCTTGCTTGGCAGACTAAAAGCTCTTGAAAGAAATCAGCGATACCTGTGTAAACAGCTGGCTACTGCCTACCAATCTGGGGACAAGGGGACTCCACATCGATATCAAGTAAGAGACTTCCTCTACATAAGACAATATCAGGTGTCATCCCTGGAAACCCGCTGGAAATGACCATACCAGGTGCTACTTTTAACACCTACAGCAGTAAAAGTAGGCAGAATCACTTCCTGGATCCATGCCTCTCATCTACAGCCTGCGCCCTGTCCAGACTCTGGCTGGTAACTGGAAAAGAATGGTAACACTTTCAAATTGCATATTCACCATGTGAATAAGTCTATAGATTCTCCCCTTGGCCACCAGTAGTCCTAACACTATTCCGCCAATTCAGCAGCAATAGCTGATCACAAATCCAACTAGACAAGAAGTATGGTCTATCTCACATACAGCCCTTTTAGGGACCCGGTGGCCCTCTCTCCACCCATACATTTGTCAGCTCACTATAGATCTTTCCTATTGGGATATCCCTGATGAAGAGGATCCCACTAAAATTTCATTAAATTCCTTCTGTACCATAGAAAATGGGAACAAACATTATGGATGTAGGGACACGCGAGCCAGATTCAGGTTGGCTAGCCTAGATTAGTATGTTTGCCCAGCAAACTATCAGAACCACAAACAGCCATGGCTGTGTGGGGGAAAAGCCGACTTCTTCTGTAAGTCATGGGGATGTGAGCATACAGGGGCTGCCCGGTGGAACCCAAACTCCTCATCAAATTCAGTACACAGCATTGGCCATATTACCAATTAGACAACCAAAACTTTTGGCCACCAGAGCGGTCTCTAGATTCTCAAATTCTGTGTGACCTTTTTAACTTCTGCAACTGCTCAAAAGGGTGAATGGAAATTCCCCTATGTGGAGGCCTTTTCCCTCCTTCGCTCACATCCTGAACTATGCTTCTCCAATAAATCCTCACCCTCAGCCTTCTGCTCCAGACGCTCTGCTGTCACTCCCACCTCAGCAACCTGATTTCTCCCCTCCAATTATTAGATCAAAAACAAAAACCTCGGTTCTCAGACCATTGCCCCCTTGCTGAGGTAGCAGGTACTGAGGCACCTCTCCACCACCCACTCCTCTCTTCTCCTGTCAGTGCCCACACTGGGTCCCATCAGGTCCTCTTACCACCTAACCCAAAGCTCAAACCAGCAGAGAAAAGCCCTCAGACCATCATTGATAACAAGTTACTAAGAATTTAAAGTCCCTCACAGGCTTTTTGGGCTACTCACTCCGTATCCCCCTCTGCTCTATCTGTTCTACTGCACAAGATTTTCTTGCTAGGAAAATCCCAAACCCCTTCCCCATTATTCTTTTACATCTCTCCTTCCTCATTCTCAGATCCACGGAGCTGCTCTCACCCCACGCCTTCCCCGTCTTCCCCCTTGTACCAGGCCCACAGAAAATTCTTAACTGACCTTCTCCAGAAATCTTCACCATGGCTGACTTTAGGACTTTCAGCAAAAGAGTCCCTATGAAAGAGTTCAATGTAAATAAACTTTCTCTTTTCATGTTGCCTGTTCTACTTGGCAACTGGCTGGAAAAATTAGCACTCCTTAGCTAGAAACTCCCTTACTGGTTTTTCACAAAATATGTGAACAAGGCCCCTGACCTTGAGCTGGGGCTTCATAGAGATTGCTACATTTCTAAGATAAAGAAGTTACCAACTGGGCTCCATTGTAACAGCTGGCAGGGAGAAAATAAAAGAGAGAAGAAAAAAAGCTCTCCCCCTCCTAGGTGTCCTTTAAAAGTTAATTTGCCCAGAACAGAGGAAAAAAAACAGAAACAAAAACTGCTTTTTGAGAACTTCTGCAGACTGTGAACTTCTGAGCCCCTTCCCTTATATGTTGGGTACAAAATTCTGAAACTACCTAAACTTGGGTTTCAGGGGATTAATTGATTACAACAGACTCAATGCCTTCTAAATCAGGTTGCAATCAAATAGGACTGCTTCCCTGTCTTCGGTGCTATCTAAGGTGCCTTGCCTTGTCCATACCTACAACAGTATAATTCTATATACTTTAACATTGTTTATGTTTTCATAAAATGGTCAACAGATGTGATTAAGTATGCAATGGTGCAGATGTTTCCCAGAGTGCTCTATCATGATGCAGGTTCATTTAAAGATCAAATGGGGGGGGGCATACAACCCGGTTCTGCCGGGAACCTGTATCCCTCACTTTAGCCATCCTATTAGGAATAGGAGTTGCTGCAGGGGTGGGCACAGGATCCACTGCCTTAGTCCAAGGGACACAACAAATGACCCAATTAGAAGCTGCAGTAGACCAAAGCATAAAGATATTAAAAACCTCCATCACAGCTTTACAGGAATCTTTAACATCTCTCTCTGAAGTTGTTTTACACAGCAGGCGAGGGTTGGACCTCCTCTTCATGAGAAAAGGGGGCCTTTGTGCTGCATTTAGGGAATAATGTTGCTTTTATGCCGACCATACTGGTTGTAAAAGAATCTATGAGTAAATTGAGAAGACGCCTTGAAGAGCATCAACAAGAGAGAGAGGCCCAAATAGGGTGGTTAGAGTCTTCATTCACACAGTCCCCCCGGTTAACTCCGCTTTTATCAGCCCTGGCCAGTCCATTAATAATCCTCATATAATTGCTAACTGCAGGACACTCTTTGCTCCACCGTGTAGTTTTATTTCTCCAAGCTCTAATTGGACAACTTAAATTTTGGTAATCAGTCAACCATATATCTCACTAGCAGACATAAAATGTGACACCCCACAATGATCAATTTTATGATTAAAAGTAACCAGAAGAAGAAGTGGTGAATGAAAGGTTAATAAAATAGGTATTTGTCACTTCCTGTTTTTCTGTATGCTTAACAAAACACTGTTGAAATCTTGAGAACCGTTTGCTAATCTTGTTCCCAGAATGTGCTGTCCCCAATTGCCAAACTGCAGAATGTACTCCCTCACCAGGTTGCTCGCAAACCGCCCACTCGCACTGACCCATCAATAAACTTCCCTCCCTGCCATCACCAAGTTAAGTATATAAGCTCTGCTTAAGCTGTTTAAAGGGCTCTGAGCACCAGCATGCTGGACCCCCAATAAACCCTTTGCTGTTGCATGAGACAGTCTTTTGGTTGTCTCTTCCTCCGATGCTAGAACAATCTTTACATTAGTACAATCATAAGTGTGACCTTTGCTTTTTGTGTCCAGAATATTACTGAGATAAAATGTATATGTAGATTAGGTGACATGAGTGTTTCTTCCACCATTTCTTGGAGCAATATTTTGAAGACAAAAAAAAATAGTATTGGAGGTACAAATAGGTGTACCCTGTGTACGCTGAGATAATGTATGAATAGACCATACTGTGAATAAACAATATAACTAGTTCGACCTTTATATAATGGGTTGAATTGATATCTGAAAAAATACAGGAAATCTTATATTGATATACATACATTCATTGTAACGAGTTATACATCTAATGGTAATATTAGGATTATGGTTCATCATGAAGAGTGTGTGAGTTTTGCTTCAAAAGTCATTATGGAAATTCAAAATAATGTGTTTGAAAAGAAGTCTCATGAAAAGACCAGACAACAAACATGCAGGAATACATGTGTTCTGAAGAAAGAAGTGATTGAAAGTGAAACAAATTCCTATGATTTTGCTAACTTGTGGATGAAATAGATATCCTATAATGTGAAGAAATTGAAGAAGTAATAATGTACCAGTGTTGAATAAAAATTAACATCAAAATATACATCATGTCCCATAGGAATCTACTTGCATTGATGTTAAACTGGGTCAGTTACTGTAGAAATATTAGGATTTGTATGCACCATTCACTGAAGTTAGTTTTCAGTACTAGGAAACAAATATGTATTTCAGGTGGATGAATATTTCTGAGAATAATCTTGTGAAAAGTGGATTATAAAACAATGTACATGAACGTGAATGAATTTAGGGAGTGTATATAAGACACATATATTTCATATTTTGAAAAATCTGGAGAGTGTGTATATATATATATATATATATATATATATATATATATATATATACACACACACACACACACACACACACACACACACACAAACACACACCGAGACATTAAAAAGTAGCAATATATATGCCAATCCAAATTCATCATGAAATTTATATCATCCACAGATGCAGAAATATTTTTTTACTGAACATGGATTTATGTATAATGTTGTTCAACGAGGAGGCAAACCCATAAGTTGAATTTTCAGATCTAACAAGGTTCAGGAGGTGTGATCTCTTCTCACAATTTGTATCTGCCAAGTCAGCCACCTAACAAGAATGTACGTGTGATACCAGGTAGGATTCTATATGTGCATATAAAAATACAAGTGCTGAATAGGCTACAGAGAAAGGGAGAAAGGAATTCACATATTTGTAAACTTGAAAAACACATGGAGAACTACTTCAACTAAAAATTCACTGATTTATAACTCCTGCCTTACGTAATACAAAAGGCAACTCCATCTATACACCATGCCTCCACTGAACTGGTTGTATTTCTATTCTGTTTGGGTTATTTTTCTCCATCATATTAGGATTAGTAGTCATAGTCTAATAGCGTATGGGTTATGGTCATAGATTCAGTATTTCAAATGGAAAATATGAAAATGAATCCAATGTGTATGCAAATGTGTGCTACACAAAAATCTTCCCACTCTCATCCAGAACAATGCCTTGACATTACCTTCGCTCCAAGTAAGACACAATCAGAGGGGAAGAGTTATAAAATCTGTGAATACATATATAGAATGGAAAATGCTCAGGAGTTTACAACCTTGGAAGTGGTAGAGGAGTTTCCAAAAATAAGGGAAATGGTAAACACTCCACAAACATTGAGCTCTGATGGCCTAAAGACTTCTGGAGAAACTGCTTCTGAGGTTGGGCACTTGAAATATAAATTGTAGTCAGGGGCTTTAGCTTCCTTTGTAGTGAGACCATCAAAGCTGGGTCTGCATCCATGTGACATGGAGGACATGGTATCTTATTTTCCAATGTACATAAGGAAGCAATGTGAATTCTCTCTTTATAGGTAAATTGTGGCCACTGAGGACTTAGTGTAGCCCCGTGTGGACTGTGAAGCCATTTGTTCATTCTCCACTTTTGGTAGTGTTTCTTGCTGCTGCACTGGGAGTTTCATTTTTGCTTCATAAAATACAAGGAGATCAACTGGGAAACAATACTGGAGGGAGATCTGTTACGTGTGGTGGGTCAGGGTGTGCAGGAGAATGCACCAACCAGGCTTCTAACCCACATAGCTTGCCCACTTGTCCATAGCAACCTGATCCTGAACATTGCCCTGAAACATCTCCATATAACAAGATGCCTTTACGTAGAAGGGTCTTCTGGCTGCACCATGTAAGTCCCAAGCTATTTGGAAGCCAATGGCAGATCCACATGGCCCCACCTCAGATGTATTATCACATACCTGCAGACCACAGCTCTAGGCTCACTACTCAGCAGGCTCTAACTTACTGGCATCTCTGTTCTCCATCATTTTCATGAAACCCAGTCAATCAAGGCACTCTCTGGAATACTCATGATCAGCAACAGGACGTCCAATGGTTCTCCAGTGCCACCTGGTCATGGGAATTTCAAAAATTTTATGGTATTTATCTAGCCATTTTTTAGGATGAAGTTGGAGGCACTGTGGGTTTCAATACATTCAGAAACCATTAAGTGTTGATGAAGCTCATTTCCATGAAAACTCGGGAGAACTCTCTCAGCCAAGGCTTCCCAAAGAGTGGCCAAAAGGTCACAGGAAGCCAGGCCCATTGAGGTCTACAATGTGAGGTCCATGTGTGGTATGACTCTCACCTGTGGCTTCCAAGTCTTTCAGAAAAAAATCATATGATATCCTGGCTAAGATTCTCAGTTCTCTGTGGAAAGACACCCTGGGCCTAGATCTCAGTTTCCAAGGGCGACTCTCATGCGTGGCCTCCTAAAATCACAACACAATTCATGTCAATAATTCTCTGAGGTCACTTCCAGAGCTCAGTCTCTAAGGGGAATCACACCAGGGTTCAAGCCCAGGTTGACGCAGTCATCTCTTCCAACCACCACACAAATGACCACAATCAAAACCAAAACACTCCCACATGGCACTCATCTTCTTCCATATTGACACTCATCATACCTTTTGGATGGAGGTTTCCATGAGGGGTGCAGACCAAGACAGTGTCCAGAATATGCTCCCTTGCCCCTCATTTGCCTAAAGTCTGGGTTTCTGGGACACGCTTCCTGTGAAACAAGAGTGATCAATTAGGCCTGCCGTTAATACTGCTCTGCTTCTCCAATTTGAGGCCTACTGACTGTCAGATATAGAATAATTATGCAAATTGGAGTCATGAGAAAACCCAAGCCCATATGGGCTAGCCTCTGCAGGGCTTTGAAGAACTCATTTGAACCAAAGTATCCCTATTGTCACTTGATGGAAGTCAGGAACCTAACAGAGGAAAGCAAGAGACCTCATACACAATGCATGATTTTTTGGCATTTTCGTTTTGGATGCACACATGGGATCTTTCTTTAGATCTATCAGGTGCAGATAATCTAAGCCACAGTCTCACACAGGGCGAAGAGGCTGATTCAGACACATTCCTTTCCGAAGCAATTAAGTAAAGAACCACAGGCGATGCCCATTCATTTCTATTTGAAAACTGTTTTCTTCAGGCTTCACAAAGGGGTGACCTGAGGCAAAGACCTTCCTGACATTCAGGGCAACAGAACAATAGGTAAGCAAATGGCCCAAAGCAGGGTTTCTCCCCTGAGACTTTACTTGTCACACTGATATCTGAGTTATCTGAGATGCTCGCCATTCCCTTCAGCTATGCAGTACATGGCCATGTCACAGAGCTTGGAGGTGGTACACATCTTGGACACAAAACCATGAGCCAATTCTGGAGAGTGACCAGATTTCAGTAAGAAAACTGGAACTTAGGAAGATAGTAGGAGTTGCCCATCCATAAGTCAAGCCGCAGTCCATTCATAAATCGGGCAAGTTGAATCCTTGGAAGCTTTCTACTAGACAGGAAACATCCCTTGAACCTTTCTCTTTTCTAATGTCTAAAACCACAGACACAGTGGGATACACAGAAATAGAAACACTTGCCTTGTCAAATGACTTTCTAGAAAGAGTCCACTACAAACCAAACAAACCACCTTTCCTACCTATTCTCAGAACAAAGGACAAAACCACAAACTCACACCCAAATCCAGAAAGGCACCTACTTTTCACAAGTAGGTCTGTGACTATACAGAGTGTCATCTGATTGGTCGCCCATACTATGTTCCCCCGGAATTGCCTCTCCTGTCTCAAGTCTGGACTACTTGGCCAACTCTTTGAAGTTGTCAGGAGACTGCTGTGAGCCACTACCTGCTTTCTCAGGAAAGGCCACTCTTCAGAGCTCTCCTGGCATATTGCCATCCTCACATCAGTAGGTACCAACAAAGACTGACTCTGTCCTTGGTAAATCCAAACAAGTGAGGGCACTTTGACTGGGACTGGGACTGGCTCTGGGTGCCTGTCTTCCTGGATCTCAAGTTCAGAGAGTTCCATCACCCAGAAAGTGACATAAGTCACTTTCTTCAGGAACTGAATGAGGTCACTGCCTTGGCAAGCACTTTGTCCTAACAGTTGCTTCAAAGGTTCCCAATAGATGGAGGCTGCCCCTCCTTTCTGTGACACTTTCACAAGTTAGAATGGTATATAAACCATATGCACCCGGGAACAGCTATCGACACAGGCCTGGTTTGGTCCATCTTCTCTACATAAAGAAGAGATAGACTGCTTCAGACACACCCCTTCATCCTGACCTGGTTGTTTGTCATGGAAGATGACTTTTGCTCTCTCAGGTCCTTCATAGTTGCCTATATCTTCTCCAGGGTAACATTTCTGCATGGACCTTTGAGGTAACCAGCAGGTGGAAGATCTCCTACATTCCTGTACTATAAGACCAACATTATCCCTGCTTTTCTGTAAAGTTATATTGAGGGAAGAGTGTATGATTTGGGTTAATAACATGTCTGATTTGGGTTAGGAATCATTCTGCTGGATGAATAATGGTATTGGGAACCTGCGATATTTATAAGTATATAGAGGTGAAATATATGTATGAAAACTAAAATCTAGGTAAGATTTGAAGCACAGAAGGGCATTGGGTACTTGTTTGGGATACTTAGCTTTGAATTATGTTCTACACATATGTCTCAGATAAATCTATACACAATGGCATAGTACCTTGTACCATGGATGATTGAATATCGAAAAGAACGTCCAGTCAGAAAAGCATAGTCATTAGGAATAGGAAGATAGTTGGTAGGATTACAAAAAAGAGTGAGTATAGAATTTGGACAAATGTTCTTTAGCAATAGGGTTTCGGGTAGAGAGAAAATGTAAATGTCAGTACATGTGAAGAGTCACTCACAATGATGAACTGGGGAAAATATGTAGGAAAGCAGATATCAATAGAGACACTAGGAAATCAGGCAAATAGAAAGTGAGTGATAGCAATAGTTATTTTCAACAGCCTTGAGGTTGAATATATAATCTTAGGAAGAAACAAACATGTAGTCACCAATAGAATTGACATTTGTGAGCATTAGGCAACCTGGACATGGGTGACTTACATAATACATACTCATATTCCATTTAGGCTTTAGTACAATTGTAAGTGTGACTTTGCATTTTGTGGCCAGAATATTACTGTCATAAAATGTATATGTAGATCAGGTGACATGAGTATTTCTTCCACCATTTTTGGGAGCAATATTTTGAAGAGGTATAAATTAGTATTTGGGGTACAAATAGGTCTACCATGTGTCTATGAATATAGAGATAATGCATGAATAGACCATACTGTGAATAAATAATATAACTGGTTCCAACTTTTGAAATTGAAATAAAGTGATATCTAAAAATACACAGGAAATCTTATATTGATATATATACATTCATTCCAACCAGTAATAAATCTAATGGTAATATTAGGGTTGTGATTTATCATAGAGAATGTGTGAGTTTTGCTAAAAAATTGATTATAGAAATCAAAAATAATGTGTTTGTAAAGAAGTCTCATGAAATGACCAGTCAAAACCAAGGAGGAATACATGTGTTCTGAAGCCAGAAGTTATTGAAAGTGTAACAAATGTCTGTAAATTTTTGAACTTGTAGATGAAATGTATATTCTATGATGTACAAAAACAGAAGAAATAGTAATGTACCACTGTTAGATAACAATGAACGTCAAAATACACATCATGTCCCATAGGAATCTCCTTGCATTGATGTTAAACTGTGTCAGTTACTGTAGAAATATAAGGATTTGTTTGCACCATTCACAGAAGTGAGTTTTCACTACTAGAAAACAAATATGTATTTCAGGTGGATGAATATTTCTGAAAATAATCTTATGAAAAGTTGATTATAAAACCACATACATAAACATGAATGAATTTACGGAGTATATAATAAGACACATATATTTCATATTTTGAAAAATCTAGAGAGTGTATATATATATATATATATATATATATATATATATATATATATAAAACACACAGAGAGACATTAAAAAGTAACAATATATATGCCAATCAAAATTCATACTAAAATATATATCATCCACAGATCCAAAAATATTAACTTTACTGCACATGTATTTATGTATAATGTTGTTCAACTAAGAAGCTCACTCATAGTTCGTGTTTTCAGTTCTAAAAGCGTTTCGGAGGAGTGATCTATTCTCATACTTTGTATCTGCCAATTTATCCACCTCACAGGAATGTACATGTGATACCAGGTAGGATTCTATATGTGTATATAAAAATACATGTGCTGAATCGGCTACAGAAAAAGGGAGACAGGTGTTCACATATGTGTTAACTTTAAAAACACATGGAGTACTATTTCAACAAAAAATTAACAAGATTTATAACTCCTACCCTATATGATGCAAAAGGCAAGACCAACTATACACCATGCCTCCTCTGAACTGCTTGTATTTCTATTCTGTTTGGGTTATTTTTCTCGATCATATTAGGATTAGTATCAGACTCTAGTAGGGTATGGGTTAGTGTCAGGGAATCAGTATTTCGAATGGAAAATTGGAAAATGAATCCAATGTGTATGTAAATATGTGCAACACAAAAATCTTCTCACCCTCATCTAGAACAATGCCTTGCCAATACCTTCGCCCCAAGTAAGACACAATTAGAGGAGAATAGTTAAAAAATCTGTGAATACATATCTGGAATGGAATATGCTCAGAAGTTCACAACCTTGCTAGTGGTAGACGAGTTTCCAAAGTAAGGGACAGGGTAAACACTCCACAAACATGGAGGTCTGCTGGCCTAGAGACTTCTTGAGAAACTGCCTGTGAGGTTGGGCACTTGAAATATATGTTGTTGTCAGGAGCTGTAGCTTCCTTTCTAGTCAGACCATAAAAGCTGGGTCTGCATCTATGAGACCTGGAGTACATGGTTTCTTATTTTCCAATAAACATGAGGCAGCAGTGCTGAATTCTCTCTTTGTAGGTAAACTGTGGCCACTGTGGGCTAAGTGTCACCCCGTGTGGACTGTGAAGCCATATGATCATTCTCCATTTTCGTGTTTTTTGTTGCTGCACCACTGGAAGTTTGGTATTTGCTTCATGAAATACAAAGAGTTCAACTGGAAAACAGTGCTGGAGGGACTTCTGTCACATGTGGTGGGTCAGGGTCTGCAGGAGAATACATGAACTAGGCTTCTATCCCACATAGCTTGCCCCATTGACCATTGCAACCTGATTCTGAACAATGTTCTGAAACCTCTCCATATAATTATATGCCTTTACATATAAGGGTCTGCTGGCTTCACCATGTCAGTCACAATCCATTTGGAAGCCAATGGCAGATCCACATGGCCACACCACAGATGTTTTATCACACACCTGCCCACCATTGCTCTAGGCCCACTCCTCAGCAGGATCCAACTTTCTGGCATCTCTTTTAAACCCTATTTTCATGAAAACCAGTCAAACAAGGCACTGTCTGGTATACTTATTGTTGGGAGAAGTATAAATCGCAGCCATACCCCAGAGAAAAACCCCAACATGGCACCTAAGGATTTCTTCTACCTACCTTTTTATTTTCTGCAGTGGTGTGAAAAGTTTCTGCCTGTGTGAACTCTCCTGCCTGTGCCAATTTCAAATCTCGTTTGCGGGGAATCTTAGCCCCAATGAGAACTAATTCCTGGGCTCCAGAGCTGATATCTGAAAGAACTTGACAATAAACGGGTTTCCTGCCATTTATCTAAGCACTTCCATCTCCCCCTTAGTTCTGTATAAGCACATAGCTTTTTGCAATAAAATTGGAATTCTCCCAGCTAAGTGTCTTTGCGTGGGGAGTTCTTTCATTCTGCTTCCCCTTGTGAGAATACAGGTGAGCTCTTTCCAACAAGAGCCTGTCCCCATCTCCGCCTAGACACTCCGCCCTGGTCCGCTCTTTTCAGATGCCGGCTTCCTGCACTCACCACAGATCTGATGTAGGTAAGCCTCCCCTGACCCTGGCTCGCCAACTCCCTTCGGGATACCCCTGGTTTTGTGTCCATGATCGTCCGGCACACTCCAGACGCCCGGTAGAGGGAAGGGAATTCCTCCCACTAAGACCTTTACTGGTCGCAGTGGACCCTCTGGTGATCCGTTTCCCTTTGGGGCGTGAAGCTTCTGAGTTTACACCAGAGACTTTGTGGTTTTTCCTCCTCCAATGCCGCTGCCACTGCCGGCTAGAATTGCTGTTTCCTGTGGGGCTGCTGTGTCTGGCTGAAGCTGCCTCTCTGCTAGGGGAAAACTGAACTCCCAGCCTGGAAATGCATTCTGCCGGAGCCAAAGTTCTGTTTTCATTACTGACTTCTTCCGCTGCAGTCTAAAACTTTCCTGTGTCACGTTTCCCGTGGCTCCAACCCCATTGGGTCTCACAGATCACACTTCACTGGTGACGACCAGGTAGTGCCCTCTGTATTTTCTCGTGATGGCTGGTCATTTTGGGGATGCCCACCTGACCCCCGTTCGCCCTGAGCTTCCTGGAAGCCGTTCCAGCCCGGGTTTTCTCATTGTCTCTCTTGCTTACTCTTATTCCCTCTCTCTCTCTCTCTTTCTCTCTCTTCCATCTCTCCCTGTGACTATGGACATCTCTTTGTCTGTACCTGAAGCCTCACCTCTCAAATGTTTAATACAAAATCTGGCCACACTCTCCCTCACACCAGACATCAAGCCCAAACTTCTAATCAAATTCTGTACCCAAGATTGGCCTACATATCCACTGGATAATGGCAATCATTGGCCTCCAGAAGGCTCCTTAGATCCAAACCTCCTCTGGGACCTTTTTAACTACTGCCAGCATCTGAAAAAGTGGAGGGAGATTCCTTGCGTTGGAAGTTTTAGCCTTCTCGCACAGCACCTGCTCTCTGCTCCTCCTGCCCTCCCTATCATGACCTCCTTGCTTGAAAACCCCCTCTCTTCCCCTACTTCTACTCCTGACTTCGCAGATTCTTCCTCATTCGACCCAGCAGATGAACCCCCAACTTATCCCCCAGCCCCATCTGGCCCTTCTCTCCCGCTATACACTCCTCTTCCTCTGCCTGATTCCACAGATCCTCAGCCTTCCGTTTCATCCCCCTCCCCTCTGCCTACTTCTGCCTGCTCCACCTCCTCCTCCTCCACAGAGACACTCCCTTACCCTCCCTCTCCTTTCTGTCCTCCGCCTGCCTCTTTCAGTCCTCCTGTTACCAGGTCTAAGGGACTCCTTCCCACCCCCAAGACAATCGCACCCCATCGTGAGGTAGCTGGTCCTGAGCATGTCATCAGAGTCCACGTGCCCTTCTCCATGTCGAACATTACTCAGCTAGAGAGGAAGTTACGCTCATTCACCACTGACCCCACCACTTAAATTCGGGAGTGTCAGTGGGTCCTGCAAGCATATAGCCTCACTCATCATGACATCTACATGCTCTTGGCCAATACACTTCTCCCTGAAGAAAGGCGACCGGTCTGGGAGCTAGCCCAAGCCCATGCTGATGAAAATCATAGGACCAATCCTAACCGCCCCACGGGCCCTCATGCTGTTCTAGAACAGGATCCCCCATGGGATTACAACACCCCTGAAGGCTTACAGTCTTGTGACTTTTTTACATCATGCCTCTTGGCGGTCCTGAAAAAGGCCACCCCCAAGGATGTTAACTTTCAAAAGGTGCAGGAGGTCATTCAAAGGAAGCAGGAAACACCTTCAGAATTCCTGGATAGACTAACCAAGGCCCTTCAACAGTACACAAACCTCAACCCAGAAACCCTTGATGGCCGTAATGTCTTAATGACATATTTTCTGGCCCAAAGCTACCCTGACATTAAAGCCAAGCTTAAAAAGCTTGAACAGGGCCCTGCTACTCCTCAGACCGAAATCCTCGCTGTCGCTTTCAAGGTTTTTCATGGTAGGGAGGGTGAGAGTGAACGCCGTAGGCAGAGGGTCGAAAATGCCAAATTCCAAATGTTGGCCCAGGTCATTCAGAGAAGGCCATCACCACACCATCCCAATAAGCAAGCTCCGTCCCCTGGAGCTTGCTTCAAATGTGGTAAGGAGGGACATTGGACCAAAGATTGTCCTTCGCTGAGGACACCCTCCAACCCCTGCCCAAAATCCCATCAAAGGGGACACTGGGGGGCAGACTGCCCAACAACCCGGAAGGGAGGTTGGTCAGCCACCCGGCAACCCCAGCCTCTCCTGAGCTTCGGAGAGGAGGATTGATGGAGCCCTGGGCCTTTCCTCCCGACTATTACCATCAAGAAGCAAGAGCCTAGGGTCAACTTCCTGGTGGATGGACGCTTCATTATCTTCCTCTTGGATACTGGTGCTGCTTTTTCGGTCTTGAGGTAGTATTGGGGTCCTACCACACCCTCAAATACTCCTGTTTTCGGGGTAGGAGGTAAACAGATTTTTCCTCAAAAAACTCCCTCCTTAACATGTTATATGCAGGGATTCCTTTTGTCCTTCACACACTCCTTTCTCGTTATAAGCCATTGCCCCATTCCCCTTCTGGGAAGGGACATACTCTCAGTATTAAAAGTCACCATTCACATATCACCCCACACCTCTCCTACCTCTCATTTCCTCATGATGTTCCTAGGGGCAGATACACCTCCTTCATGCACTCTCCCACGACTATCTAAACCAGTTAACCCTAAGGTTTGGGAAACAACTACACACTCTATGGCTAAATGCAGTCCTATTCATATTGTCTTACGGGACCCTTCAAGATATATTAGTCAACCACAATATCCACTCACAACCACAGCCCTCCTCGGATTAGGACCCATCATCCAGGATTTATTATGAAAGGGGTATCTTAGGCCTACACACTCTCTTTTCAACACCCCCATTCTGGCAGTTAAGAAACCTAACGGGTTCTACAGGCTGCTTCAAGACCTTCGCCTTGTCAACTTCTCTGTGTTTCCCATCCACCCGCTAGTGCCCAACCCTTACACCCGGCTCTCTCAGATTCCTGCCACTACTACCCACTTCTCGGTCCTAGATTTAAAAGATGCATTATTTTCTATTCCCTTTGCCTCAGAATCTCAGGATATCTTTGCTTCTACATGGACTGACCCACACACCAGCCATTCTCGTAAGCTTACCTGGACTGTTTTCCCACAGAGATTCAGGGATAGCCCCCATCTCTTTGGCCAAGTTCTTTCCCAGTACCTCACATTCTTTCACCCGACATGTTCTGACTCTACTCTCCTTCAATATGTCGATGACCTTCTTCTATGTAGTCCCTGTTGAGAACACTCTCAATCCCACACCGCCCAGCTTCTTAATTTCCTAGAAGACAAGGGATATAGGGTGTCTCCCCACAATTTCTGGTTTCCCAGTCTTCTGTCACCTATCTTGGTTTTTGCCTTACGCCTTGGAAAAAGGAAAAAACACTGGATAGGAGGCAACTCCTCTCTGATCTTCCGGTGTCCCATACGAAAGTGGAAATACTATCATTCCTAGGAATAGCAGGTTATTTTAGGGCCTGGTTCCCAAATTATTCTCTTCTAGCCAAACCCCTGTATGACCTAGCAAAGGGACCCCCCTAGTGAATCTCTTGCCTCCTCCCCCAACTACCACTTCTGCAGGCTTCAGCAACTCCTCTAAAAGGCACCTGCCCTTCACCTTCCTGATCTTTCAAGACCATTTCATCTATATGTCCATGAAAAAGGGTGGCAAGCACATGGGGTCTTTGGTCAAAACTATGAGCCTACATTTGCACCTGTGGCATATTTGTTCAAGCAACTAGACCTTACCATCCGTGGGTGGGCCCCTTGCTTATGAGGCTGTCTGCTGGACAAATTTTACACAAATAAGCCTCTAAGCTGACATTTGGGGCCCCCTTGATCTATCCACTCCCCACATCACTTGAAGAATCTTTTAGCTTATAAGGGCCTTCAAACCCTTCCTCCATCCAGAGTTCTGTCGCTACTCACTTCCTTTCTGGAAAACCCTAATATTACTTTCCTCCCCTGCTTTGCACTGAACCCTGCCTCACTGCTCCCAATGACTCCCACGTCTAACACACCAACTCATAATTGCTTGGAAACCTTAGATGATTTCCTCCTCTGTCATTCTTCCATTTCTGAGGGACCACTCACCAAGCCTGACCTTATCTGGTTCACTGATGGCAATTCCTTTAGTCAGAATGGCACTCATTACTCTGGATACACTGTAGTTTCAGCCACTGAGATTATAGAGGCCAAAGCTCTGCCTTCAGGAACTACCAACCAGTAGGCTGAACTTATAGCAGCCACTCGTGCCTGCCTTCTAGCACAAGGCAAATCCCTCACACTTTATACTGACTCAAAATATGTCTTCCATATCTTATTATCCCATGCTGCAATATGGAAGGAGTGTGGCCTACTTAACACCAAAGGTAATGCGATCACTAATTCGGCTCTTATAACCAATCTGATAGAGGCCTCCCACTTACCCACCCAGTTGGGAGTTATCCATTGTAGGTCCCATCAGAAGGACGGCTCTCTTATCACTAAGGGCAATGCCAAAGCTGACCAGGCGGCACGAATGGCTGCAACCACTTCCAATTATGGCCCCCCTGGGGGACATATAATGGCCACTTTAGACAGCTCATCTGAAGCGCCTACTTTATCCAGTAAGAACAAGGATCTTTTCAAGTTCCTTCATACTCTATTCCATTCCAATTCTCAGTTTTGACCCTCTTTTTACAGAGCTTCTTCTCCCTCAACCTCTCTGACAAAGCCATGCTACAGAATATAGCCTCTAATTGTCAGATCTGTCAGCGGACCAACCCTCATTCTCCTTTAAGGCCCAATCCTTTCCCTTCCCACCAAGCCCGGGGACACATTCTTGCTGCTGACTAGCAGGTAGACTTCACCAGCATGCCAACAGTATGGCACACTAAATACCTCGTTGTCTTTGTGGACACTTCCTCTGGTTGGGTTGAGGCATTTCCCACTTCCAATAAAAAGGCTTCCACTGTAGCTTCAATCTTACTGACAGACATCATCCCCAGGTTTGGTATGCCCACTTTCCTACAATCTGACAATGGCCCTGAGTTTATTTCTAGGATCACACAAAAGGTCTCTCAAGCCCTCTTTTTCAAGTGGCATTTCCACTGTCCATATCACCCCCAGGCTTCAGGGAAAGTGGAAAGGGTAAATCATACTCCAAAGGAAGTCCTTACCAAATTGACAATGGAATTAAACTTAGACTGGGTCAAACTCCTTCCCTTTGCTTTGCTTTGAATCAGAGCTCTCCCTAAGATACCATCTTTACTGTCTCCCTTTGAGATAATGTGTAAAAGACCTCTTATACCCCCTGGGTTGGTCATTGCACAAGGACCTCTCAATCGAGATTTGTCTTTGCCTCTCTTGTTTCATCTCTGCTCGGAACTCTGGAAATATCAGGACTGGCTTTTTCCGGACCCATTCTCCTCTCCAAACACTCCTCCCTTAACACCTGGAAATCTAGTCTATTATAATACCCCAGAGGAGAAAGGGCCTCTTGCCCCAAAATGGGAAGGCCCCTATCCTGTCATTCTCTGTACCCCACTGCCGCCAAACTCTCCTTACCAGACAACGGTCTCACTCCCTGGATTCACATTTCTAGGTTGAAGCCATATCACCAGGAGGCCCCACCTGATGACGACAGGACCACCCCAGAGAAACTCCAAGAATCACCTGCTGAACCTCCCGTTTACTCCTGCTATCCACACCCATCTCACCCATTTAAGTTGCGGCTAACATGGTGTTCCCCGCAGCCCAATTCCTCTTAAAGAAGGCACAATGAGCTCACCCAACACCCTAGTCTTCTCTCTGTGCTTATTTGTTGTGCTCTGCTTATTTTCTATGCTCTGTCGGGACTTGTCTTTACTCTCCTCTCCTGCTGTGTATTTATTCACTCTTCGGGAATGATACTCAGAACATGGCATGCAGAAGGTCTGTGCAGTGGATGCAACTACTTGCTTCATGCACAACTGCACCTCTATTTCCCTAAAATTGTCATATTCAAGGACCTTCATCCCTGGTAGCTGGAACTGACCTTTCATTTGCTTCCTTTTTGATCAAACCAAAGACTATTGTCATTGGTGGCCTGAGATACATAATGGGTGCCCCTATAGGTCATGAAGGTTCCATGATGAACGTGGTCGCTATTCTTACCATTCACTTGATTACCCTGAAGGGTGGACTTCTAGTTACCTAAAGTGGCATAAAGGCTCTTCATTCGATAACAATGGATGGTATACTTTAGATATACCTGACCCCAAGGCCAAATGTTGGGACTATGTTGAGTTTGCTGTCTATGCTCTGACAACCTCAGCTAGACCCACAGGGTGCATGACTGTTGGCCGAACCCTGATTACACCACCTAAGGCAACCATCCAGGTAGTTGAACACATTAAGGAGTCAGAATCAAAACTACGAGATCTTATCCATAGCTAATCCAAAGAGAATTCAGAGCCTTCAACCCCCTCAGGTCCCCCTCCTACATGGCTCAATTTGCTACACCAAACCCTTCGATCATTAAACTCCACCCCTCTTTCTGTGCCTACTTCTCAGTGCTTTCTCTGGGCATCAGTTAGTGGTCCACTTCTAGCAGCGGTCCCATTAGCGGCAGGAAATATTTCAGCAAAAACCTACAATTTCTCTAAGAAAGGAAAACCCCTATATGTGACACATATCCCACTGTGGGAAAGTTATTCGACCAATACTTCATTTCCTTTCATCTGTTTCCACCTGCCAATAATGAATCCTTTACCCATTTGTTCCTTGAGCTATAGCACCCCATCAAGCCCTGCGTTTATGAAACCTGGACATTTCCTCTGGTGTAATGGGTCTTTAAAAACCTCAACGATCAATGTCTCTGGCACCTGTCTCTTGGTTACTGTAGTTCATCAGCTGTCTTTGTATATTCCCACCGAATTCCGACAGTTGGCCCTACCTTCCCGCACCCATAGGGCACTCTTTCTGCCGGTTCTGGTAGGCCTCATTTTAACAACCTCAATGGCGAGTCTTGGACTCTCTGGTGGAGCTATAGGTCATGCTCTATGGGCATCCAATGACCTGCAACAAAAACATCAGGAAGCACTCGATACCACTGCTGAGTCTCTGGGCTCCTTGCAGTGGCAGGTTACTTCATTGGCACAAGTGGCTTTACAGAACCGAAGGGCAATTGATTTTCTCACTGCAGAAAAAGGGGGTACATGCCTGTTCCTCAGAGAGGAATGTTGCTATTATGTAATTGAATCTGGTCTAATAGAAAAAAAAGTTGTTAAATTGCAGGAATTATCGACCCAATTGCTCAAACCTACCTCCTCCAATCCCATAATGGGGTTCTTCCAATCCTCTCTTGCCATGTACTTACTACATATCTTGGGGCCCCTTATTGGGATGCTCCTTTTTTGTGCTCTCTTGCCCTGCATAATGAAGTTCCTTCAAACTCATCTGCAAACAATTTCTAATCAAACTTTCAACCAACTTTTGCTTAGGCACTACCAGCCTCTGATGTCCGATGAACCCCCAACATCTCCAAGAGAACAGTTCACTCAGTGCTTAAGCTCACAACCAGGCACGATGGAATTCAACGGACATCAGACAGCGGGAGACAACGAGCTCGGAGAACCTCTTAATCTCCCATCCTGGATTAATGAGTCTTTATATCCTTCTAAGCTTCCTCATGGCCCTTGGCCTCTTCTCTATCAGTCTCCCAACATGGAATTTCTGCCAAAAATTGACTTTGCTTTAATTTTTATCCTCATTCTGTTTTTATTCACTCTGATCTTTTTCAGGTGCTGGTGACACCATGTCCAGGCAATGCTTCCAGTATTTCATAGAGTCCCTGTTACAGGACCAGTGGCTGATACCAACAATCTCCTCCATCCAGGACTGGTTCCATGCCATCACAACTTGTGGCTTCAGGGAACTTTCATAGAATTCACCCCTAAGGAAGTAGCTGTCTATAGCCACTGGGTTTTCTTTCTGGCTATCATGATATCCCCAGTCATGCCCCCCGAGCATTTCTCCACTTCCCTTTCTAGGCCCCACAGGACCCCCAATCAGTAGGAAGCAGCCAGATCTGACCAATGACGCCCCACTTCCTAAGAAAACAAAAATGGGAGCGCATATCCCACTTGAATCAAAGTGTGAAATATGATATATCAAGAACTATGTAATGTTTTGAACAACCTACAATAAAAATTAATTTAAAAAAAAAAATAAAGATCACTCTTTCTGAAAAAAAAAAAAAAAACAAAAAGGGAGGAATGTTGGGAAAAGTATAAATGGCAGCCATACCCCAGAGAGAAAACCCAAACATAGCACCTAAGGACTTCTTCTTTCTACCTTCTTCTTTTCTGTAGTGGCACAAAAGTACCCGCCTGTGTGAACTCTCCCACTAGCGCCAATTTCAAATCTCGCTGGCGGGGAACCTTAGCACCTATGAGAACTAATTCCTGGGTTCCGGAGCTGATATCTGAAAGAACTTGCCAATAAACGGATGCCTGCAATTTATCTAAGACCTACCATCTCCCCTTAGTTCTATATAAGCACACAGCTTTTTGCAATAAAATTGGAATTCTCCCGGCGAAGTGTCTTTGCGTGGGAAATTCTTTCACTCATGATCAGCAACAGGACATCCAAAGGTTCTCCAGTGCCAACTGGTCATGGGAATTTCAAAAATTTCATGGTATTTTTCTAGCCATTTTTCAAGGATGATGTTGCAGGCACTGTGGATTTCAATTCATGGAGGAATCATTGTATGATGAGGAAGCTCATTTCAATGAAATCTCTGGAGAACTCTAACAGGCAAGTCTTCCCAAAGAGTGGCCGATAGGTCACATGAAGCCAGGATCATTGAGGTCTACAATGTGAGGTCCATGTGTGTTTAGTCTCTCAACTATGGCTGCCAAGTCTTTCATAATAAAATCATGTGATATCCTGGCTGAGATTCCCAGTGCTCTGTGGAAAGCCACCCTGTCCCTTGATCTCAGTTTCCAAGGACGATTCTCATGCGTGGCCTCCTAAAATCCAAACACAATTCATGGCAATACTTCTCTGAGGTCAGTTCCAGAACTCAGTCTCTAAGAGGAATCACATCAGAGTTAAAGCCCAGGTGGATCCAGTCATCTCTTCTAACCGCCACACAAATGGCCACAATTAAAACCAAAACGCTCCCACATGGCCCTGATCTTCTTCCATATAGACACTCATCAAAACTTCTGGCTGGAGTTTTCCATGAGGGGCGCAGGCCAATACAGTGTCAAAAATAATCTCCTTTGCCCCTCATTTGCCTAAAGTCACGGTGGCCTGGACACCCTTCCTGTGATCCAGGAGTGATCAAACAGGCCTGCTGTTAATACTGCTCTGCATCTCCAATTTGAGGCCTACTGAGTATCAGGTATAGAATGTTTATATGATTGGGAGTCACGAGAAAACCCAAAAACCTATGGGCTAGCCTCTGAGGGATTTGAAGAACTCATTTGTCATAAAGGATCCCTATTCTCACTTGATGGGGTTTAGGAACCTTACAAATAAAGGTGAGGGACTTCATTCACAATAACTGCACTTTTGGCCATTTTGGTTATGGATGAACACATGGGATCTTTCTTTGGATCAATCAGGTGCTAAGAATATAAGCCACAGCCTCAAAGAGGGCCAAGAGGCTGATTCAGACACATACCTTTCCAAAGCAATTAAGCAAAGAACCACAGGTGATGCCCATTCACTTCCATTTGAAAACTGTTTTCTTCAGGCTTCACAAAGTGGTGGCCTGAGGCAAAGGCCTTCCTGACATTCAGGGGAACAGAACAATTGGTAATCAAAAGGCCCAAAGCAGGGTTTCTCCACTGAGACTTTACTGGTCACACTGATATCTGAGTTTTCTGACATGCTCGCCATTCCCTTCAGCTATCCAGTACATGGCCGTGTCACAGAGTTTGGAGGTGGTACATCTCTTGGACACAAAACCATCAGCCTCTTCTGGAGAGTGGCAAGAATTCAGGAAGAAAACAGGAACTTAGGAAGATAGCAGGTGCTGCCCATGGATAAGGCAAGCCGCAGTCCATTCATCAATTGGGCAGGATGAATGCTGGGAAGCTTTCTACTAGACAGGACACATCAATTGTTGCATTCTCTTTTCTAATGTCTACAACCAGGGAAACAGTGGGATACACAGACATAGAAACACTCGCCTTGTCAAACGACCTACTAGAAGCAGTTCACTCCAAATCAAACAAAACGCCTTTTCTACCTATTCGCAGATCATGAGACAAAACCACAAAATCACACCCACACCCACAAAGGAACCTCCTTCCCCCATGAACTTTGTGACTATCCAGTGTGTCCTCTTCCTGGTGGGCCATACTATGTTCCCACGAAATGACCTGTCTTGTCTCAGATCTGCTCTCCTTTCCCAACTCTGTGAAGTTGTCAGGAACCAATGGTGAACCACTACCTGCTTTATCAGAAATGGCTGCTTTTCAGATCTCTCCTGGTATTTGGCCATCCTCACATCTGTAGGTACCAAGAAAGACTGACACTCTCCTTGGTAAATCCAAACAATTGAGCCCAATGGGACTGGGACTGGACTGGCACCGGGTGCATGGCTTTCTGGTTCCAAAGTTCAGAGAGTTCCATAAACAAGGAAGTGAGGTACTTCACTTCTTCAGGAACTTAATGAGGTCACTGCCTTGGCAACCACTTTGTCCTAACAGTAGCTTTCAAGGGTACCATGATATGGAGGCTGGCTCTCCTTCCTGTGACACTTTCACAAGTTAGAATGGTATATAAACCATGGGCACCTGGGAGCAGCTCTCCACCTAGGACTGGTTTGGTTCATCTTCTCTACATTAAGAAGAGAGAGGCTGATTCCTACACAACCCTTCATCCTGACCAGGTTGTTTTTCATGGAAGATGACTTTTGCTCTCTCAGATCCTTCATAGCAGCCTGCATATTCTCCAGGGATCATTTCTGCATGGACCTTGGAGGTTCTCAGCAGGTGAAAGATCCCCTACATTCCTGTATTGTAAGATGAACTCTGTCCCTGCTCTTCTGTAAAGTTAGATTGAGGGAACAGTATATGGTTAGGGTTAATAACATGTTAAATTTGGGTTAGGAATCTTTCTGCATGATGAATATTGGTATTGGGAAACTATGATATTTATAAGAATATATAGGTGAAATAAATGTAAAGAAACAGAAATCTACGGAAGATATGAAGCCCAGAAGGGGATTGGGCCCTTAATTGGTATACTTAGCTTTGAATTATGTTCTGCACAAATTTCTCAGATAAATCGATATACAATGGCATAGGACCTTGTTCCTTCGATGATTGAATATCTAAGAGAACATCCAGTTAAAATGGGATAGTCGGTAGGATTAGGAAGATAGTCGATAGGTTTAGAAAGAACAGTGAGTATAGGATTTAGTCGGAAAGTTCTTAAACAATAGGGTTTCGGGTAGAAAGTGAATGTAAATGTCAGCACATGTGAAGAGTTAGTCACAATGATGAACAGGGGAAAATATGTAGAAAAGCAGATATAAATAGAGACATTACTAAATCAGGCAAAGTATAAATTGAGTGATAGGATTAGACATTTTCAACAGACTTGAGGTTGAATATATAATCTTAGGAAGAAATAAATATATAGTCACCAATAGGATTAACATTTGAGACCATTAGGCAACCTGGACATGGAAGTTTTTAGTAATCCATGCTCACTTTCCATTTAGACTTTGGTACAATCTTAAGGGTGACTTTTGCTTTTTTGTCCAGAATATTACTGTGATAAAATGTATATGTAGATCAGGTGACATGAGTATTTCTTCCTCCATTTCTTTGAGGAATATTTTGAAGACGTATAAATTAGTATGAAGGGTAAAAGGAGGTGTACGCTTTGTCTATGAATATAGAGATAATGCATCAATAGACCATAATGTGAATAAATAATATAACTTGTTCCACTTTAAATAACGGATAGAATTGATATCTGAAAATATATAAGAAATTACATATTGACATAGAATCATTCATAACAACTAGATATACGTCTAATTGTAATATTAGGGTTATGGTTTTTCATGAAGAGTGTGTGAGTTTTGCTTCAAACGTGATTATGGAAATCAAAAATAAAGCGTTTGGAAAGAAGTCTCATGAAAAGACCAGTCAAGAAACATGGAGGGATACATGTTTTCTGAAGCAGGAAGTGATTGAAAGTGAAATAAATGCCTAAAAATTTGTGAACTTGTGGATGAAATATATATCTTATAATGTGCATTAACTGAAGAAATAATAATGTACTAGTTTTGAATAAAAATGAACTTCAAAATACATATCATGTCCCATAGGAATATACTTGCATTGATGTTAAACTGGGTCAGTTACTGTAGAAATATTAGGAGCTATATGCACCATTCACTGAAGTTAGTTTTCAGTACTAGGAAACAAATATGTATTTCAGGTGAGTGAATATTTCTGAGAATAATCTTGTGAAAAGTTGATTAAAAATACACATACATGAACATGAATTAATTTATGGAGTGTATAATAAGACACATATATTTAATGTTTTGAAATATCTGGAGAGTATATATATATATATATATATATATATATATATATATATATATATATATATATATATTAACCACACACAGACTTAAAAAGTAGCAATTTATATGCCAATCGAATTTCACCGTGATATATATATCATCCACAGATCCAAAAATATTCATTTTACAGAATATTAATTGATGTATAACATTTTTCAAATAGGAAGCTCACCCATAGTTTGAATTTTCAGTTCCAACAGCGTTTAGGAGGAGTGATCTTTTCTCACACTTTGTGTCTGCCAAGTCATATAACTCACAAGAATGTATGTGTGATACCAGGTAGGATTCTATATGAGCATATAAAAATTCATGTGCTGAATAGACTACAGAGAAAGGGAGACAGGAATTCACATATTTGTTAAGTTTAAAAACACATGTAGATCTATTTCAACAAAAAATTGACTAGATTTATAACTCCTACCCTATATAATGCAAAAGGCAAGTCCAAGAATACAACATGCCTCCTCTGAACTGCTTGTATTTCTATCCTGTTTGGGTTATTTTTCTCCATCATATTAGGAATAGTATTCAGGATCTAGTAGGGTGTGTGTTAGTGTAAGGGATTCAGTATTTCAAATATAAAATAGGAAAATGAATCCAATGAGTATGCAAATATGTGCTAAACAAAAATCTTCCCGCTCTCATCCAGAACAATTCTTTGACATTACCTTCGCCCCAAGTAAGACACAATTAGAGAAGAGTTGGAAAATCTGTGAATACATATCTGGAATGGAATATGCTCAGGAGTTTACAACCTTGGAGGTGGTATAGGAGTTTTGAAAAGTATGGGACAGGGTAAACACTCTACAAACATGGAGCTCTGCTGGTCTAAAGACTTCTTGAGAAACTGCCTCTGAGGTTGGGCATTTGAAATATATGTTGTTGTCAGGAGTTTTAGCTTATTTCTAGTGAGACCATCAAAGCTGGGTCTGCATCTGTGTGACCTGGAGGACATGGTTTATTATTTTCCAATGAACATGAGGCAGCAGTGCTGAATTCTCTCTTTGTAGGTAAACCGTGGCCACTGGGGGCTAAGTGTCTTCCCATGTGTACTGTGAAGCCATTCGGTGATCCTCCACTTTTCATGGTGTTTCTCGCTGCTGCACTGGGACTTTGGCATTTGCTTCATGAAATACGAGGAGTTCAACTGGGACACAGTGCTGGAGGCAATTCTGTCACGAATGGTGGGTCAGGGTCTGCAGGAGACTCACCAACCAGGCTTATATCCCACATAGCTTGGCCCCTTGTCCATAGTAACCTGATTCTGAACATTGCCCAGAAACATCTCCATATTACAAGATGCCTTTACATGGAAGGGTCTGTTGGCTGCACCATGACATTCCCAATCCATTTGGAAGCCAATGGCAGATTCACATGGCCCCACCAGAGATCTATTATCACATACCTGCCTACCACTGCTCTAGGCCCACTACTCAACAGTTTACAACTCCCTGGTATCTCTGTTATATACCATTTTCATGAAACCCAGTCAATCAAGGCACCATCTGGTACACTCATGATCAGCAACAGGACATTCAAAGGTTCTCAAGAATGGCCTCCCTTCAGAGCTTTCCTGGCATTGTCCATCCTCACATCATTAGGTACCAAGAAAGACTGACTCTGTCCTTGGTAAATCCAAACAACTGAGACCACTGGGACTGTGACTGGGACTGGCTCTGGTTGCCTGGCTTCCTGGATTCCAAGTTCAGAGAGTTCCATCACCAAGGAAGTGATGTGAGGTCACATACTTCAGGAACTGAATGAGGTCACTGCCATATCAACCACTTTGTCCTAACAGTTGCTTCCAATGGTCCCATGAGTAGGAGGCTGCCTCTACTTCCTGTGACACTTTCAAAAGTTAGAATGGTATACCAACCATAGGCACCCTGGAACAGCTCTCCACACAGACCTGGTTTGGTCCATCTTCTCTACATTAAGAAAAGAGAGGCTGATTCATACAAAACCCTTAATGCTGACGAGGATGTTTGCCATGGAAGATGACTTTTGCTCTCTCAGATCCTTCATAGCTCCCTACATCTTCTCCAGGGATCATTTCTGCATGGACCTTTGAAGTTCTCAGCAGGTGGAAGATCCCCTAAATTCCTTATTGTAAGAACAACTCTGTCCCTGCTCTTCTGTAAAGTTAGATTGAGGGTACAGTATATTTTTATGGTTAAAACACTTTTGATATGCGTTAAGAATCATTCTGCTGGATGCATAATGGTATTGGGAAAACGCGATATTTATAAGAATATAGAGGTGAAATATAAGTATGAAATTAGAAATCTAGGTAAGATTTGAACCCCAGAAAGGCATTGGGCCCTTGTTTGGGATACTTATTTTTGAATTATGTTCTGCACAAATGTCTCAGATAAATTGATATACAATGACATAGAACCTTGTAACTTGGATGATTGAATGTAGAAGAGAACATCCACTCAAACAGGGATAGTCCGTAGGATCTGGAAGATAGTAGGTTTCCAGAGAAGAGTGAATATTGGATTTCGACAAAATGACCTTTAGCAATAGGGTTTCGGTCAAAGAGTGAATGTAAATATCAGCACATGTGAATAGTCAGTCACAATGATGAACTTGGAAAAATATGTAGGAAATCAAATATCAATAGAGAAATCACGAAATCAGTCAAAGTATAAAGTGAATGAAAGGATTAAAAATTTTCAACAGGGTTGAGTTTGAATACATAACCTTAGGAAGAAGCAAATATGTAGTCACCAATAGGATTGACATTTTAGAGCATTAGGCAACCTGGACATGGATGTTTTTAGTAATCCATGTTCAGTTTACATTTAGGCTTTTGTGCAATCATAAGTGTGAACTTTGCATTTTGTGTCCAGAATATTACTGTGATAAAATGTATATGTAGATCAGATAACATGAGTATTTCTTTTACCATTTCTGGGAGCAATATTTTGAAGACGTATAAATTAGTATTGGGGGTACAAAGAGGTGTACCCTGTGTCTTTGAATATAGAGATAATGCATAAATAGACCATCCTATGAATAAATAATATACCTGTTTCCACTTTTAATAATGGATTGATTTGATATCTCAAAATATATAAGAAATCCTATGTTGATATACAATCATTCATTCCAACAAGTTATATATCTAATGGTAATCTTAGGGTTATGGTTTATCATGAATTGTGTGTGATATTTGCTTCAAACGTGATTATGGAAATCGAAAATAAAGTGCTTGGAAAATAGTCTCATGAAAAGACAAGTGAAGAAACATGGAGGAATACATGTGTTCTGAAGTGGGTTGTGATTGAAAGTGAAACAAATGCGAATAAATTTGCAAACTTGTGGATGAAATACATATTCTATGATGTGCATAAACTGAAGAAATAGTAATGTACTAGTGTTGAAAAAAAATGAACGTGAAAATACACATCAGGTCCCATAGGAATCTACTTGCAATGGTGTTAAACTTGGTCAGTTACTGTAGAAATATTAGGATTTGAATGCATCATTCACTGAAGTTAGTTGTCAGTACTAGGAATTAAATTTGTATTTCAAGTGGATGAATATTTCTGAGAATAATCTTTTGAAAAGTTCATTATAAATCCACACATATGAATATGAATGAATTTAGGGAGTGTATAAAAAGACACATATTTCATATTGTGAAAAATCTGGAGAGTGTGTGTGCATATATTATATATATATATATATATATATATATATATATATATATATATATATATATATATATATAATATACACACACAGAAAGAGACATTAAAATAGCAATATATATGCCAATCGAAATTCACCATGAAATATATACCACCCACAGATCCATAAATATATATTTTAATGAACATGTATATATGTATGTATATATATATATATATATATATATATATATATATATATATATATATATATATAATGTTGTTCAACTAGGAAGCTCACCCATAGATTTAATTTTCAGTTCCAACAGCGTTTAGGAGGAGTAAACTCTTACAATTTGTATAGGCCAAGTCAGCCACCCCACAAGAAAGTACGTGTGGTACCAGCTAGTATTCTATATGAGCATATAAAAATCGATGTGCTTAATAGGTGCAGAGAAAGGGATACAGGAATTCACATATTTGTTAACTTTAAAAACACATGGAGAACTATTTCAACAAAAAATTGACTAGATTTATAACTCCTACTCTATATAATGCAAAAGGCAAGTCCAACTCTACACCATGCCTCCTCTGAAATGCTTGTATTTCTATTCTGTTTGGGTTACTTTTATCCATCTTATTAGGATTAGCAGTCAGAGTCTAGTAGGGTAGGGGTTGATGTCAGTAATTCAGTATTTCAATTGGAAAATTGGAAAATAAATCCAATTGTAGGTAAACTGGGGGATAAGTGTCTCCCCATGTGGACTGTGAAGCCATTTGGTCTTCCTCCAGTATTCCTTGTGTTTCTTGCTGCTACACTTGGAGTTTGTTATTTGCTTCACGAATTACAAGGAGTTCAACAGGGACACAGAGCTGGAGGGAGTTCTGTCAAGTGTCGTGATTCAGGGTCTGCAGGAGAATTAACCAACCAGGCTTCTATCCCACAGAGCTTGCCCCCTTGACCATAACAAACTGATTCTGAACATTGCCCCGAAAACTCTCCATATAACAAGATGCCTTTACATAGAATGGTCTCCTGTCTTCACCATGTCAGTCACAAGCCACTTGGAAGCCAATGGCAGATCCACATTGCCCCACCACAGATGTTTTATCACACACCTGCACACCACTGCTCTAGGCCCACTATTCATTAGGCTCCAACATAGTGGCATCTCTTTTCTACACCATTTTCATGAAACCCAGTCAATCAAGGCACTGTCTGGTACACTCATGATCAGCAACTGGTAATCCAATGGTTCTCCAGTGCCACCTGGTCATGGGAATTTCAGAAATATCATGGTATTTGCCTAGCCATTTTTGAAAGATGAAGTTGAAGGCACTGTGGTTTTCAATTCATTCAGGAACCATGAAATGGTGAGGATGCTCATTTCAATGAAAGCTCTGGAGAACTCTCACAGGCAAGGCTTCCCAAACAGTGGCCAATAGGTCACACGAAGCCAGGCCCATTGAGGTCTACAATGTGAGGTCCATGTGTGTTTTGACACAAAACAGAGTTCAAGCCCATGTGGACCCACTCATCTCTTCCAACTGCTACACAAATGACCACATTTGAAACCAAAACACTCCCACATGGCCCTCATCTTCTTCCATATAGACACTAATCATAACTTCTGGCTGGAGTTTTTCATGAGGGGCGCAGCCCAAGACAGTGTCCAAAATTATCTCCCTTGACCTTCATTTGCCTAAAGTCAGGGTGGCCTGGATACCCTTCCTGTGAAGCAGGAGTGATCAAATAGGCCTGCCCTTAATACTGCATGCTTCTCCAATTTGAGGCTTACTGACTATCCAGTATAGATTCTTTGTGTGAAATGGAGTCATGAGAAAACCCAAGCATCATTGTCTAGCATCCACAGGGCTTTGAAGAACTCATTTGACCCAAAGGTTCCGTATGCTCACTTGGTGGAAGTCTGGAACCTAAGAGCGGAAGGCAAGAGACTTCATCCACAATTAGTGATCTTTTTGCCATTTTGGTTTTGGATGCACACAAGGGATCTTTCTTTAGATCCATCAGGTGCTGAGAATCTAAGCCATAGCCTCACACAGGGCCAAGAGCCTGATTAAGACACATCCATTTCCAAAGCAATTAAGCAATAAGCCACAGGTGATGCCCATTCATTTCCATTTCTAAAACTGTTTTCTTCAGGTTTCAAAATGGGGTGGCCTGAGGTAAAGACCTTCCTGACATTCAGGGCAACAGAACAATAGGTAAGCAAAAGGCCCAAGCAGGGTTTCTACACTGAGACTTTCCTGGTCACAGTGATATCTGAGTTTTCTGAGATGCTCGCCATTCCCTTAGGCTATACAGTACATGGCCATGTCACCGTGTTTGGATTTGGTACATATCATGTACAAAAATCCATGATCCTGTTGTGGAGATTGGCCAGAATTCAGGAAGAAAACAGGATCTTAGGAAGGTAGCAGGTGTTGCCCATCCATAAAGCAAGCCCCAGTCCATTCATAAATTAGGCAGGATGAATGCTGGGAAGATTTCTACTAGACAGGACACATCCATTGATGCATTGCTTTTCTAATATCTACAACCACGGACACAGTGGGATACACAGACATAGAAACACTCACCTTGTCAAACGACTTACTAGAAACAGTCCACTCGAAACCAAACAAACCACTTTTCCTCCCTATTCTCGGAACATGAGACAAAACCAGAAACTCACACCCACACCCACAAAGTCACGTCCTTCCCCCAAGTAGGTCTGTGACTATCCGGAGTGTCCTCTGACTGATGGGCCTTACAATGTTCCACAAAAATGTCCTGTCCTGTCTCAGATCTGGTCTCCTTGGCAAACTCTGTGAAGTTGTCAGGTGCTAGTGGTGAGCCACTACCTGCTTTCTCAGGAAAGGGCCCTCTTCAGAGCTCTTCTGGCATTTGGCCATCCTCACATCAGTAGGTACCAAAAAAAACTGACTCTGTCCTTGGTAAATCCAAACAAGTGTGCCCACTGGGACTGGGACTGGGAGTGGCTCTGAGTGCTTGGCTTCCTGGATCCCAAGTTTAGAGAGTTCTTTCCCCAAGGAAGTGAGGTAAGTCACTTCCTTCAGGAACTGAATGAGGTCACTGCCTTGGCAACCACTTTGTCCTAACAGTTTCTTCCATAGGTCCCATGAGATGGAGGCTGCCCCTACTTGCTGTGACACTTTCACAGGTTCAAATGGTATATCCACCCTACTCAACTGGGAACAGCTCTCCACACTGGCCTGGTTTGTTCCTTCTTCTTTACATTAAGAACAGAGAGGCTGATTCCGACAAAACACTTCATCCTGACCAGGTTGTTTGCCATGGAAGATGACTTTTGCTCTCTCAGGTCCTTCATAGCTGCATACATCTTATCCAGGGTTCATTTCTGCATGGACTTTTCAGGTTCTTAGCAGGTGGAAGATCCCCTACATTCCTGTATTGTGAGACCAACTCTGTCCCTGCTCTTCTGTAAAGTTATATTGAGTGAACAGTGTATGGTTAGGGTTAATAACATGTTCGATTTGGGTTAGTAATCATTCTGCGGGATGAATAATGGTATTGGGAACCTGCCATATTTGTAAGAATATAGAGGTGAAATATAAGTATGAAAACAGAAATCTAGGTAAAATTTGGAGTGCAGAAAGGAATTGGGCCATTGATTGGATACTTAGCTTTGAATTATGTTCTGCACAGGTGTCTCAGATAATTCAATATACAATGTCATAGGATTGTATATTTTACCTTGGATGATTGAATGTCGAAGAGAACATCCAATCCAAAATGGATAGTCAGTAGGATTAGGAAGATAATCGGTAGGTTTAGAAGGAAGAGTTAGTATAGGATTGGTACCAAAAGTTCTTTAGCAATAGCGTTTCGGTAGAGAGTGAATGTAAATGTCAGCCCATGTGAAGAGTCAATCACAGTGATGAACTTGGATAAATTTGTAGGAAAGCAGATATCAATAGAGACATTAGGAAATCACCCAAAGTATAAAGTGAGTGATAGGATTAGACATTTTCAAAAGAGTTGAGGTTGAATATATAATCTTAAGAAGAAACAAATATGTGGTCACCAATATGATTAATATTTGAGAGCATTAGGCAACCTGGACATGGATGTTTTTAGTAATCCATGCTCACTTTCCTTTTAGGCTTTGGTGAAAGGTTAATAATATAGGTACTTGTCACTTCCTGTTTTTCTGTATGCTTAACAAAACACTGTTGAAATCTTGAGAAATGTTTGCTAATCCTGTTCCCATAATGTGTTGTCCCTAACTGCCAAACTGCAGAATGCACTCTCTCACCCATTTGCACGCAAACCCGCCCACTCGCCCTGACCCATCAAAAAACTTTCCTCCCTGTCCTCTCCACGGAAAGTATATAAGTTCTGCTTAAGCTGTTCTCAGGGCTCTCTGCTCTATTCAAGTGAGGTCTGAGCCCCAGAATGCTGGTCTCCCAAAAAACCCTTTACTATTGCATGAGACAGTCTCTTGGTGGTCTCTTCCTCTGATGCTCGCCTGAACTTTACATTCAAAACCCCCAGCAAGATCCAGCAGCGGCCGACAAAAGACCCCCAACGAGCTCCTCTCAGCATAAGTAAGGTACCTCTTTCGTGTTCCAGGTTTCAGCTTAGGGCTTTGCAAAATGGCTATCAGTGATGAGAGTGAATTCTCTCTTAAGGTGGCTGACATATGTGTCACAGAGCCACAGGCCACGTTCCTGGGGGATGCCCCAGAGGACTTGGCAAATCGAGGAACAATAGTCTCCTCGACTCAGTGATATTTTGTTTCGGATTCGCTATTGCCAGTGCATCAGGTTTTCCCAGCTACTCAGTCCTGGTCTCATTATTGGACGTCCATTTCCTGTCTTAATTGTGTTGTCTTGTCTGTGTTGTGTGTCGTTGCTTTCACTGTTTGTATATCTTTCATTATTTGACAGAGCATTTCAATGCCTCTGTCCCTGACTCTTATTCAGTGGACCAAAGTCCGCTTAAGGGCTCAAAATCTTTCTTTTTCAGTAAAACGCCTTAGAATAACCCAAATTTGGAGTCGGATGGCCCACAGAAGGATCTTTCTATTCCCCAATAATTCAAAAAGTCAGAGATACTGTCTTTCAGCAGGGGCCACATAGCCATCCAGATCAACAGCCATATATCTTAACTTGGCAGGACCTATGAGAATCTCCTCCTCCATTTGTGAAGCCTTTTCTTGTCCCTGCTTCTACTCCTACTCTTTCCCAGATGATTCTATCTCTCAAACCCTCTGCTCCTCCTCCTCCACGCTCTGTTTTACCCTGAGTCTCAAGGCTCAATTGGACTCTCCTCCCACTCCTTATGCCCTGCGGTCGTCCTCCAACCCCCAACACACTCTAAGTGATTCCCCTGCGGCTGACTCAGCCTCTCCGCCATTGGAGAAATCTCGGCCGGCCCAGCGCCCTCCAGATGTCTACCCTGCGGCACACAAAGCCCCTCCTTCCCTGGAGGAAGCTGCCTGACTTAAAGAACTCAAAGAACACGCCGGCGTTTTCACACCTGCCTACTTGGGGTGACTGCCAACAACTCCTAGGGACTCTCTTCATGACAGAGGAACGAGAGAAAAACCTCCTGAAAGCTAAAAATAAAAATATCCTCAGACCAGATTGGCGACCAACACAACTTCCCAACATAATCAAATCTGGCTTCCCATTGAACCAACCCAACTGGGACACCAACACATTTGAAGGTAGGGAGAATCTGTCCACTTATTGCCAGGCTCTAATAGCGGGTCTCCAAGCGGAAGCTCAGGTGACCAACTAATTTTGTCAAGGTTAGAGAGATTATTCAAGGGCCTGATGAATCTCCCTCTATGTTTCTAGAGAGAATTATGGAGGCATATAAAAGATATACTAATTTCGATCCTCAGGCAGAGGATCAAAAGGCATCTGTCTTGATGGCCTTCATTGGGCAAGCTGCCCTGGATATTAAAATAAAGTTATAATGTGTAGATGGATTACAAGATATGACTTTGAGATATTTAGTCAGAGAAGCCTAAAAAGTATACTATAAGAGATAAACTGAGGAAGAGAAGGAACAAAGGAGGAAGAAAGAAAGGGAGCAAAGAGAGGATGAGAGAAGCAAGAGGTAGACTAAGACATTGACTAAGGTTCTGGTCACAACAAAAAATAGGCCAGAAATTAAGAAACAGGGAGACAGGAAGCGATACCTGGGGCCATGCCAAAAGCCACCCCTGGCCTCAGATCAATGTGCCTAACTCTAAAGAAAAAGGACACTGGGCCAAAGAGTGCCCTAGAAAGAGACAGCCACACCAGTCAGACATTCTGACTCTGGAGGATGACTAAGAAAGTCGGGGCTCAGAACCCCTCCCGGAGCTCAGGGTAACTTTTGAAGTGGAGGGGACCCCAGTAAACTTTGAAGTGGATACAGGGGCAGTATACTCAGCTCTTAAGGCCCCATTGGGCCCTCCATCAAACAAAAGGTCTCTAGTTCAAGGGGCTAATGGCAGTAAATATCGGGCATAGAAAACTAAGAGGACCACGGACCTGGTAAAAGGAAAAATCCATCACTCCTTCCTAGTAATCCCAGGATGCCTGGCCCCATTGATGGGCTGAGATCTGCTCACCAAGCTCCAGGCCAGAATAACTTTTAACCCTGAAGGCCCCCAAGTGAAATTTACAATTCCCCCAGTAAAAACTTCTATAGTCACGGATTTAACTGTCAGTAGAAGATGAACATCAACTCTTCACACCCCCCAAGACTGATCAAACAGGCAAGCTACCCCAGAATTGGATAACAGATTACCAAGATGCCTGGACAAAAACTGCTGGGTTAGGCCTAGCCATGAAAAAACCTCCAATAACAGTGGAGTTAAAAACCTCAGCCTCTCTAATCAATCTCAAAAAATATCCTCTGAGTAAAAAAGCTAAAGATGAGATAAGGCCCCATATTCAAAAATATATGGCCTTAGGGGTCCTAAGGCTCTGTTAATTGGCCTGGAACAATCCCATGCTAAAAGTAAAAAAAGCCAGTAACTGGGGACTATCCCCCCTTTCAAGACCTAAGAGAGATCAACAACAGAGTGCAGGACATTCACCCTACGGTACCTAATCCGTACAATCTACTTAGCACTCTGAACCCAGAGCGGAAATGGTTTACTGACCTGGACTTAAAAGATGCTTTCTTTTGCTTGCCTCTGCATAAAGACAGTCAGTTGCTGTTTGCTTTCGAGTGGGTAGACCCAGAAATCGGAACGTCTGGTCAACTAACTAGGACTATACTCCCACAGGGGTTCAAAAACTCCCCCACTGTCTTTGATAAAGCCCTCCACAGAGATCTCAACAACTTCAGAACTACGCACCATGAAGTCACCCTGATTCAATATGTGGATGACCTGCTACTGGCAGCCAACACCAAGCAAAAATGTGAGTCTGGGACCCAAGCACTATTATCCGAGCTTGCTCAACTCGGGTATACAGCTTCTGCCAAAAAGGCCCAAATTTGCCAGCATGAAGTAATCTTCCTGGGCTATTCCCTTAGGGGCGGTAAACGATGGCTCACTGAGCCCAGAAAACAAACTGTTGTGCAGATACCACCCGCATCTAAAAGCAGACAACTCAGAGAGTTTCTTGGGACTGCAGGCTTTTGCAGGTTATGGATACCTGGGTTTGCGTCACTAGCTGCTTTTATATACCCTGTGCTAAAGGGAGATGCCAATTTCCAATGGACCCCTGAGCACCAGGAAGCTTTTCATAAGATCTAAGGACACTGACACTGAATGCCTCAACTTCACTGAGCCCAGTCTGCAATTTCAGAAAGCCCTACACTAAGTTAAAAATTTTATATCAACTCACTCATTTGGTTCAAAGAAATTTCAGGCATTCCTGAATGATCGAGAACAGAATTTTCCACTAACCGACTCACAGAGAAAGGAAATAAGTGAACGGGTAACAAAAGCTGGTCGGGTCTGTCAACTGGTTAATGCTTACCCTTCCAAGCTTCTTGCAAGAAAGCACCTACAAGGAACCAGACCAGGACAATTCTGGGAATTGGGAACTGGACTTTACTGAAATTAAGCCAGCAAGGTATGGACTTAAATATCATTTAGTCTTTGTAGGTACATTTTCAGGATGGATTGAAGCCTCCCCCCCCAAAAAAAAAAAGAAGAAAGAAAAAAAAGTCGCAAATGGTGGTCAAGATGATCCTGTAAGATATTTTTCCAAGATTCGGCATGCCTAAGGTAATAGGGTCTGAAAATGGACCGGCGTTCATGGCCCAGGTAAGTCAGGGATTAGCCAGGACCCTGGGGATTTATTGAAAGTTACATTGTGCTTATGGACCCCAGAGCTCAGGCCAGGTAAAAAAAATAAATAGAACCATTAAAAAGACCTTAACAAAATTAAGCTTAGAGACCAGCATAAATTGGACTATGCTCCTGCCTTATGCAATGTTTCATGCAAGAAATACTCCCTCTGTTTCTTTGTCTAACCTCACCCCCTATGAAATTCTCTATGATGCCCCTTCTCCAGTAAGGGACCTAACCCCAACTCTAAGACCTAATGATCCCTTCCACACCCCCTTGCTTGACAGATTTAAAGCTCTTGAAAGAACTCAGGGATACTTGTTGAAACAGATGGCCACTGCCTACCAACTTGGGGACGATGGGACTCCACATCGATATCAAGTAAGAGACTTCATCTACTAAAGACGACATCAAGTGTCATCCCTGGAACCCTGCTGGAAAGGACAATACCAGGTGCTACTTATAACACCTACAATGGTAAAGGTAGATGGAGTCACTTCTTCATCCATGCCTCTCATCTCAAGCCTGCGCCCTGTCCAGACTCTGGCTGGAAAATGGAAAAGACTGGTAACCCTTTCAAATTGTGTGTTCGCCATGTGGATAAGGCTATAGACTCTCTCCTTGGCCACCAGTAGTCCTTACCATCATCAGCCCGTTCAGCAGCGATGGCTGATCACAAATCCTACTAGACAAGAAGAATGGTCTATCTCGCATACAGCCCCCTTAGGGACCTTGTGGCCATCCCTCCACCCAGACATTTGTCAGCTGGTTATAGGTCTTTCCTATTGGGATAGATCAGATGAAGAGGATCCCACTAAAATTCCCTTAAATCTCTTTCATACCATAGATAATGGAAACAAACCTTATGGATGTAGTGACACGTGAGCCAGATGCAGGTTGGCTTGCCTAGATTAGTATGTTTGCCCGGCTGATTATCAAAGCCACAAACAGCCACAGTTGTGTGGGGGAAAAGCCCACTTCTTCTGTAAGTCATGGGGATGTGAGCATACAGGGGTTGCCTGATGGAACCCGAACTCCTAAACAAATTCAGTACACAGCATTGGCCATATTACCAATTAGACAACCAAAACCGATGGCCCCCAGAGGGGTCTCTAGATCTTCAAATTCTGCATGGCCTTTTCAAATTTGGCAAGTGCTCAAAAGGGTTGAAGAAAATTCCCCAATGTGGAGGCCTTTTGCCTTCTTCACTCACATATTGTACTATGCTTCTCTAATAGATCCTCACCCTCAGCCTTCTGCTCCAGACTCTCTGCTGTCACTCCAACCTCAGCAACCAGATTTCTCCCCTGTGATTACTAGATCAAAAACCCATATCTCCACCGGTTCTCAGACCATTGCCCCCTTGATGAGGTAGCAGGTACTGAGGTACCCCTCCACCCAGACACTCCTCTCTTCTCCTGTCTGTGCCCAAAACGGGTCACATCAGGTCCTCTTACCAGCTAACCCAAAACTCAAACCAGCTGAGAAGAGCCCTCAGAACCCTATCCAAGATGTAATGAAAATGGCCTTTAAAGTTGCTTTGTCAACACTGAAAATAGGTTACTAAGAATTTATAGTCCCTCACAGGCTCTTTGGGATTCTCACTCACATATTCTTCTCTGCACTACCTGTTCTACTGCTCAGTTTTTGTTGCTAAGAAAATCCCAAACACCTTTCCCATTACTCTTTTACATCTCTCTTTCCTCATTCTCAGATCCAAGGAGATGCTCTCAGCCACGCCTTCCCCATCTTCCCCATCTGTACCAGGTCCACAGAAAAGTCTTAACTGACCTTTTCCAGAAGTCTTCACCATGGCGGACTTTAGGACTTTCAGCAAAAGAGTCCCTATAAAAGAGTTCGTTGTAGATAAACTTACTCTTTTCGTGTTGCTCTGTTTTACTTGGCCACTGGCTGGAAAAATCAGTACTCCTAAGCTAGACACCCCTTACTACTTTTTCACAAAATATGTGAACAAGGCCTCTGGCCTTGAGATGGGGCTTCACAGAGATGGCTACATTTCTTAAGTAAAGAAGTTACCAACTGGGTACCATTTTAAGAGCTGGCAGGGAGAAAAAAAAAGAGAAGACAAAAGTTCTCCCCCTCCCAGGTGTTCTTAAAAATTTAACTTGCCCAGAATGGAGGAAAAATAACAGAAACAAAAACTGCTTTTTGTGAACTTTTGCAGACTGTGAACTTCTGAGCCTCTTTCCTTACATGTTGGGTACAAAATTCTGAAACTACATAAACTTGGGGTTCAGGGGATTAATTGATTACAACAGAAGCAATGCCCTCTAAATCCGGTTGCAACCAAATAGGACTGTTTCCCTAGCTTCGGTGCTCTTGTAGGTGCTTTCCCTTGTCCGTCCCTACAACAGAAAGATTCTATATACTTAAACATTGTTTATGTTTTTATAAAATGTTCAACAGATGTGATTAATTATGTAATGGTGCAGATGTTTCCAAGAGCGCTCTATCATGACGCAGTTTCATTTAAAGATCAAATAGGGGGGGCATACAACCCGGTTTTGCCAGGAACCTGTATCCCTCATTTTAGCAATCCTATTAGGAATAATAGTACCTGCAGGGGTGGGCACAGGAACCACTGCCGTTGTCCATGGGACATACAAATGACCCAATAAGAAGCAACAATAGACCCAAACTTAAGATATTAAAAACCTCCATCACGGCTTTACAGGAGTCTTTAACATCTCTCTCTGAAGTTGTTTTACAGAACAGGCGAGGGTTGGACCTCCTCTTCATGAGAGAAGGGGGCCTTTGTGCTGCCTTGAGGGAAGAATGTTGTTTTTATGCCAACAATACTGGAGTTGTAAAAGAATCTATGAGTAAATTAAGAAAATGCCTTGAAGAGCATCAACGAGAGACAGAGGCCCAAAAAGGGTGGTTTGAGTCTTGGTTCACACAGTCCACCTGGTTAACTATGCTTTTATCAGCCCTGGCTGCTCCATTAATAATCCTCATATTATTGCTAACTGTAGGACCCTGTTTGCTCCACTGTGTAGTTTCCTTTCTTCAAGCACAAATTTTACAAGTTAAACTTATGGTAATCAGACAACAATATACCCCACTAGCAGACATAAAATGTGACATTTCCCAATGATCAATTTTATGATTAAAAGTAGCCAGACGAAGAAGTGGGGAATGAAAGGTTAATTAAATAGGTACTTGTCACTTCCAGTTTGTCTGTATGATTAACAAAACACTGTTGAAATCTTGAGAACTGTTTGCTAGTCTTGTTCCCAGAATGTGATGTCCCCAACTGCCAAACTGCAGAATGTACTCCGTCACCCATTTGCACACAAACCACCCACTCATTTTTACCCATCAAATAACTCCCCTCCCTGCCCTCTCCAAACAAAGTATATTAGCTCTGCTTAAGCTGTTCTCAGGACTCTCTGCTATATTCAAGTGAGCCCTGAGCCCCAGCCAGCTGGACTCCCAATAAACCCTTTGCTGTTGCATTAGACAGTCTCTCGGTTGTCTCTTCCTCCGACGCTCGCCCGACAATTACATTGGTACAATCATAAGTGTGACCTTTGCTTTTTGTGTCCAGCATATTACTGGCCTTCACTGTCTAGGGTAAGAAAATTAAGGGCAAATAATTCATGATTAAGGTGATCCCTGGGAGTGGTAAATACAAGGGTGGAATCCTTAAGACGGATTAGCCAATTCTTTAAGGTAAGGTGGGCACGTTCAACAATGCCTTGGCCTTGATGGTTGTATGGAATTGCAGTACTATGACATATTTGCAAGGTAGCACAGAACTGTTTAAACATGGCACTGGTATGTGCAGGACCATTTTCCATTTTTATATGTATTGGTTTACTCATTATAGAAAAGGGTGAGACAAGATGAGAAAGAACATCTTTGGTAGCCTCTCCGGAATGTGGTAATTCGAAAATATAGCCGCTGAAGGTATGTATAGAAACGTGTATATATTTGGTTTTTTTTTCCAAATTCAGGAAAATGAGTAACATCCATTTGCCAAACCTGATTGGGCAATAATCCTCAGGGGTTACCTCCCAATTGTTGAATGGGGAGGGGACAGCACAAGCAGGGCATGCTTTTAGTATTTCTCGTGCCTGTTGCCTGGTAATTTTACAAAGTAATCAAAGGCTCTGGGAATTTAGATGGTGAAGATTGTGTAACTTCGTGGACTTTTGAATGGAGCCAACAAAAATTGGAAAGATGGAACGAGTTGTTGCATCAGCTTTGTTCATTACTTTTGTTCGAGGGACGGGAAGATCAGAGTGTGCCCTCATGTGTCCTAAGAAAAATGGGTGTGTTCTGGCCTGAATTAGCTGCTGAAGCTGGTGAAACAGAAATGCTGCATTGGAAGAAGCCTTAATGGCGGGTGAAATCTTCATCAGGGGCACAGAATGAGCAATGTAGGCACTGTCTGTATAAATATTAACAGGCTTATCAAAAATGTTATAAAAACTTGTCTTATGGCAAACAATTTCACAAGCTGTGCTGACCTATAGACAGTATCAAAGGTGGTAGGCTGGTTATTGACAACAAAGACCGCACTGCCATTACTGAAACCATCTGTAAAGACAGTAAGGGCTTGAGAAATGGTAGCCTTTTGAGTAATTTTGGGAAAAATAAATGGAAGTAATTGGGAAAAATGTAAAAGGGGCCATTGGGGAGGTGGTTATCAATTGTTCCCACAAAGCCTGATAGGGCAATACACCATTCATCCCCTCTGTGTAGTAAAAAATGTGTTTGGTCCTTAGTATATGGAATTAAAATATTATCAGGGTCTTTGCCAACCTTGGGGGATGTGGTGGGTAAATGGACCCAAAGCAAGGGGCAGCCTTTATTTTTAAAATGTGGATCTCGCTGCCAAAATATTCCTGTGGGTGTATGAGGAGTGTGTAAAATAACCAGAAGCAGAGGAAGGTTATAAGAAATTTGTGTAACAAACTGTTGGGCAATGGCTTCTATGACTTGGTTTAATGCCTGTCATGCCTTGAGAGTAAGCTTTCGAGGGGAGGAGGGGTGGGAATCACCTCTCAAAATATCATTAACAGGCAAAAGTACACAACTGGATATTTTTAAATATGTTCTTAGCGATTGAATATCCCCCAGTAATTTTTGAAAATCATTAAGGGTGTGAAGATGGTCCACACATAGTTGCATTTTAAGAATTTGGATCTGATTATCTTGAAGTTTACGGCACAAATAGGTATTAGGGTCCTGTGTTTGAACCTTATCAGGAGCTATCTGTAGTCCCAAGGTAGTGAGGGTTTTGTAAAGGTCCAAGTAACAACTATTAAGGTCATGGGTATTAGATGCAGCAATTAACAAATCATCCATAAAATGTAAAATATAAATTTGTGGCCGTTGCTCTCTCACAGGGTCTACTGCTTGAGCAACGTATTTTTGGCAAAGACTAAGGCTGTTGGCCATACCTTGTGGAAGAATCTTCCATTGAAATCTCTGCATAGGGCCCTGGAAATTAATGTGAGGGAGACTAAAGGCAAAATAGGGTCTATCCTCAGGATGTACAGGAATGGTAAAAAAGCAATCTTTTAAGTCAATAACCATTTTATAATATTTTTTGGGAATAGCCACTGGTGTGGGAATGCCTGGCTGTAGTTCTCCCATCGGGTGCATAACTTTATTAATGGCACGCAAATCCTGTAAAAGGCAACACTTGACTGATTTTTTCTTGATAACAAAATAAGAGTATTCCATGGTGAGGTTGAGGGCTCTACATCCCTGGCTGCCAGCTGTTCCTGCACTAACATGGAGGCAGCCTGCAATTTTTTTTGGCTAAGGGGCCACTGATCCACCCACACAGGAGTCTGATCTTCCAAATAATTTTATCTGCATGGGGTACAGGAGGATCAGCGACCCACACTAAAAATCCAAATACCCAAGTCCATATGTATCTGTTTTTTCTATGGGTTGTATATGCTCAACCAGTCCTTGTCTCAGTCTCCCTAGGCCTGTACCAGGGACAAAATTCATACGAAGCACTTGATGAGTCACCATGGAATTTGGACTGGCAAGAATAACTTCCATTTTACTCATAATATCTTGGCCCTATAGGTTAACAGGGAGGTCAGGAACAACGAAAAGAGTGACAGTTCCCTTATTACCCTCTTTATCAGTTCAACTAAGAGCAATAGAGTTGACCAGAGGATTTTTGGACTGTCCTATTCCTTTAAGATCAGTCAAAAATGGGGTGAGGGGCCAACCTGATGGCCAGTATTTTTGAGAAATAATTGTGGCATCAGCTACAGTATCAAGAATTACTTGGAATTTCTTTCCTTCAATAAGTAAGGTAAGGGTGGGTTTATTATGAGAAATGGGCTGAACCCAATAGAAATCAGAGGAGCCCCAGGTGTCAGTCCCCCAGGATAGGATTTGGGCGGTGGAAGTGCCTTCTTAATCTAAGGGAAGGAGTATTAATTGTGCAAGTCTTGTTCCTCCTGGGAGGGCCGCAACTCCATTAATAGCTGTGGCCAGTATTTTTATTTCTCCAGTGAAATCATTATCAATAATGTCAGGGAAGACATGAAAACCTTGTAAGGTAGTAGAGGCTCTTCCAAGAATAAGGGCACACGTATGAGATGGAGGGGGACCCATAATTCCTGTGGGTAGTATCTGGGGCCCTTGCATTGAGTCTAATATTGTATTGGTGGTGGCACAGAGGTCCAATCCCGTGCTGCCTGGGGTGGCTTCTTGGAAGGAGGCAATTGTGGAGAAGGACTTTGAGGTAGGTTGGGAGTTTGGGAGGGAACAGACCTTATTGCCCCTGGGTTTGTCCTGGGGGAGGTTGGGGCCAGAGGCTGGCCCCGCGGGGAGTTTCCCGAGAAGCGGGAAGAAATAGGCTGTCTGAGGGCATTTGTCTTAGATCTACACTGACTGGCCCAGTGACGACCTTTAACACATCTAGGGCAAAGGGTAGCTGGGGGCGGTTTAGCCCCAGTTTGAGGAGATGCAATTCCTAGGCTTTGTTTGCCTGTCGTACACTCACGTGCAAAATGGCCAGGTTGTTTACAAGTAAAGCAAGTACGTGAGCCAGGATTGTGAAAGACCTTGGTAAAGGCGGCACCTAGGGCGAGACCAATGGCATGGGCTGCACCAACCAATGTACAGAGTCTAATAAAATCAGAAAGTTTCCCTTTATCTTTATGTGGTCAAAGAACATCCTGACATGCCGGTTGGCATTTTCAAAGGCAAGATGTTTTACAATGGTGCTTTCGCTTTTGCTTGGTCCAAGCAAGCATTCTGCGGCTAGGTTAAGCCAGGCAACAAAGTCGCTATAAGGCTGAGGTCCTTGTCGAATTTTTGCCAGGAAAGTGGTAGCTTTTTTGAGGGAGGCGTCTCCAAGCATGTAAGCCAGCCGTCTGAATCTGTGCCAAAAGTCCAGCAGGGAAACGCACCTGTTCAGGGTTAGTGTCAAAAGGCGCATTGACCATTAGCTTAACATAAGTCCAGAATTTAGAGGAGGCCTTAGTAAAAATTTTTTTGAGCAGTTTCCCGACAGTGCTCTTTGAAATCTGCATTCCAGAATAGGAAGTCTCAGGTACTGAGAATAGCTCGGGCTAAAAATTTCCCATCATTGGGAGTAAGCCATTGTGCGCTGTGGCTTTCTAAAAAAGCCAACGTGTTGGGCCCAGTGGGGCCATAGTGAGCACAAGTGTTTTTAAGTTTTTCAAGAAAACACAGGCTTAATTTTTTGTAGACACTCTGGGTTCCTTCCTGCCTAGCAGTGAACTCCTCATCCTCTGAGTCCTGATCTTCCTCTTGACCTTCCCCCATTTCATCCCCCTTGATCAATTTTCCCCTGCTTCCTCCTCTTGATCCTCGTCTAAGTCTTTGTCCTCAGCTTGGGCAGGCTTATCTATCTGACTGGTGGTGACTGGGAAGGCGAGAACAGGCTGATGGAGCGGCTTAGCCTTTGTATTAGAACACCTTGGGCCAGCTTGCATTGACTCCTTGCCTAAGACTAATGAGCAGAGCTCAGAGTCAAGGGATCTTAATTCTTTAGAAGTTGGATCTGTTCCCATCTATGTTGGAAGGACGCTCGCAAGGGAGCCATGTTAGGCAAGGGAAGTGGGGAAAAAATATCTGGGTGGGCAGTTGGCCCCTGAAGGGCCAGAGAACAAAAGGCAGGAGGGATATAGGAGGGAGGTGGATGTGTAAGTCCTATAGGCTGTGGCAGGGTCCTGAAAGGTGGCGGGTCTTCTGAATGGTAGCAAGCTGCTTTCTTCTCCAGGGTAGCCTTCTCCCCAGGGGTCAATGTGTCTCAGGGATTTCAAACTGGATAAAGGCAGTTGGTAACCATTGGAGCCTTATTTATTAGGGTGGAATTTTGCGGGGGACCAGAAAGGTTCCCAGGGTCCTGGGGAGACTGAGATAGGTCTACGTGTATATTAACAGATGGGCATGCAGAGGGGGGACGAGAGGTCTTTGCATTGCATTTTCCCCAATCCTGACAAATTTTAAGGTACCATTGTCAAAGTGTGAACTTTTAAGAATTTCATTAATTAAGTTACAGTAAGAAAAGGTGGAAACAGGCACTTTTTCTGGGCCAAAAGATTCATAATAATCTTTTAAACAGTCTCCTAGTCTAAGCCATTTTTTATCATCAATGGTCCCTTCAAGGGGAAACCATGGACACAATTCTCCTACTTATGAAAAGAATAATTTTAAGTCCTTTTTCTTAACATGCGCCCCCCAATCTTGAGGGACTCCTTGAGGCCTGACAAAAACAAATCATGTGATGAAACTCCATGTCCCATGGTGGGTCACCCAACGTGTGTCATCCCCACTCTCCTTCTAGACCTTTCTCTCGGTGGTGTCTGCCAAGGTGATCACGGGCTCCCCTTGGCCAAGTCTTTCAGGAGGACGGGGTTCCCCCTCAGTCAAAGGTTCCAGCCCCAGTCAGTGTGCACCAGATGCCCCGTCCCACAGGACACATCAACGTGGGTGGTGAACCTAGATGGGGAGGAATAAAGGGACAAGAGTCACGAGAGATGACATAAGACAGAAATTCTGATCAAGCTGCAAACTTTCATTGTTCACACAGGGGTATTTATATGCTGGGGATGGGAACACTCTCTTATCGGCAGTTCCTGAATATCTTCACAAGGTGAGATAACCTAGGGTGTTTCAGGAGACAGATGGCCACAAGGTGTCTCAGGGAGACAGATGGCTACAGGATGTCTCCCAGGCAGGATGTCTCGCAGGGGGCTGTTTTTTGTGTCAGGCTATTCTATGAAGGAGAACTTCCTTCTACCCTTGACAATCAGGGATTCAGTAATTCAAATGGAAATTTTGAAAATGAATCCAATGTGTATGCGAATATATGCTACACAAAAATCTTCCCACTCTCATCCAGAACAATGCCTTGACATTACCTTTGCCCCAAGTAAGAAACAATTAGAGGAGAAGAATTAGAAAATCTGTGAATGTATATCTGGAATGGAAAATGCTCAGGAGTTCACAACCTTGGAGGTGGTAGAGGAGTTTCCAAAAGTTAGGGACAGGGAAAAAAGTCAACAAACATGGAGCTCGCTGACCTAAAGACTTCTTGAGAAACTGCCTCTGAGGTTGGGGACTTGAAATATATGTTATTGTCAGGAGATTTAGCTTCCTTTGTAGTGAGAACATCAAAGCTGGGTCTGTATCTATGTGACCTGGAGGACATGGTTTCTGATTTTCCAATGGACATGAGGCAGCAGTGCTGAAATCTCTCTTTGTAGGTAAACTGTTGCCACTGGGAGGTTATTGTCTCCCTCTGTGGACTGTGAATCCATTTGGTCATCCTCAAATTTTCATGGTGTTTCTTGCTGCTGCACTGGGATTTTGGTATTTTCTTCACGAAATACAAGGAGTTTAACTGGGACACAGTGCTGGAGGGAGTTCTGTTACATGTGGTGGGTAAGGGTCTGCAGGAGAATGCACCAACAAGGATTCTATCCTACATAGCTTGCCCCCTTGACAATAGCAACCTGATTCAGAACATTGCCCTGAAAACTCTCCAAATAAGAAGATGCCTTTACACATAAGGGTCTGCTGGCTGCACCATGTCAGTCACAAGCCATTTGGAAGCCAATGGCAGATCCACATGATGTGTTATCCACCACAGATGTGTTATCACACACCTGCCCACCATGGCTCTAGCCCCACTAATCAGCAGGCTCCAACTTACTGGCATCTCTGTTCTACACCATTTTCATTAAACCCTGTCGTTCAAGGCACTGTCTGGTACACTCATGATATGCAACAGGACATCCAAAGGTTCTCCAGTGCTACCTGGTCATGGGAATTTCAAAAATTTTATTTTATTTATCTAGCCATTTTTTCAAGGATAAATTTGGAGGCACTGTGGGTTTCAATTTGTTTAGGAACCATTAAATGGTGAGGAAGCTCATTTCCATTAAAGCTCTGCAGAACTCACACAGACAATTCTTCCCAAAGAGTAGACAAAAGGTCACATGAAGCCAGGCCCATTGAGGTCTACAAAGTGAGGTCCATGTGTGTTCTGACTCTCAACTCTGGCTGCCAAGTCTTTCAGAATTAAATCCTGTGATATCCTGGCTGAGATTCCAGTGCTCTGTGGAAAGGCACACTGGGCCTAGTTCTCAGTTTTCAAGGGCGAATCTCATGCGTGGCCTCCTCAAATCCCAACACCATTCATGGCAAAACTTCTATGAGGTCAGTTTCAGAACTCAATCTCTAAGGGGAATCACACCAAATTTCGAGCCCAGGTGGACCCAGTCATCTTTTCCAACCACCACACAAATGACCACAATAGAAACCAAAACATTCCCACATGACCCTAATCTGCTACTATATAGACACTCATAATAACCCCTGCTGGAGGTTTCCATGAGGGGCGAAGCACAAGACAGTCTCCCAAATAAGCTCCCTTATGCCTCATTTTCCTAAATTCAGTGTGGCCTGGACACCCTTCCTGAGAACCAAGAGTGATCAATCAGGCCTGCCCTTAATACTGCTCTGCTTTTCCATTTTGAGGCTTACTGACTGTCGGGAATAGATTCTTTGTGTGAATTGGAGTCATGAGAAAATCCAAACACTTATGCCCTATACTCTGCAGGGCTTTGAAGAACTCATTTGACCCAAAGAATATCTATTGTCACTTGATAGATTTCAGGACCTTACAGAGGAAGGCAAGAGACTTCAGCCACATTGACTCTTCTTTTGGCCATTTTGGTTTTGGATTCACACATGGGGACTTTCTGTAGATCCATCAGTTGCTGAGAATCTAAGCCACAGACTCACAAATGGGCAAGGGTCTGATTCAGACACATTCCTTTCCAAGCAATTAAGCAAAGAGCCACAGGTGATGCCCATTAATTTCCATTTGAAAACTGTTTTCTTCAGGCTTCAAAAAGGGGTGGCCTGAGTCAACGACCTTCCTGACATTCAGGGCAACAGAACAATAGGTAAGTAAAAGGCCCAAAGCAGGGATTCTCCACTGAGACTTTCCTGGTCACACTGATATCTGAGTTCTCTGAGATGCTCCCATTCCCTTCAGCTATCCAGAACATGGCTATGTCACAGAGTTTGGAGGTGGAACATAACTTGGACACAAAACCATGAGCCTATTCTGGAGAGTAGCCAGAATTCAGGAAGAAAACAGGAACTTAGGAAGATAGCAGGTGAAGCCCATCGATAAGGCAAGCAGAGGTCCATTCATAAATTCGGCAGGATGAATGCTGGGAAGCTTTCTACTAGACAGGACATATCCATTCATCCATTCTCTTTTCTAATGTCTACAACCACGGACACAGTGGTATTCAAAGACATAGAAACACTTGCCTTGTCAAAGGACTTACTAGAAAATGTACACTAATTAAAAAAAAAAAAAAACCGCCTTTCCTACCTATTCTCAGAACAAGGGAAAACCACAAATCTACACCCACACCCACAAAGGCACCTTCTTACCCAAGTAATTCTGAGACTCTCTGGAGTGTCCTCTGACTGGTGGGCCATAGTATGTTCCCTCAAAATGGCATGTCCTGTCTCAGATCTGTTCTCCTTAGCCAAATCTGTGAAATTCTCAGGAGCCAGCAGTGAGCAACTACCTTTTTTTCCAGGAAAGGCCCCTCTTCAGAACTCTCTTGGCATTTTGCCTTCCTCACATCAGTAGGTACCAAGAAAGACTTATTCTGTCCTTGGTAAATCTAAACAAGTGAGAACACCGGGACTGGGACTGGGACTGGCTCTGGGTGCCTGCCTTTCTGGATCCCAAGTTCAGAGAGTTCCATCAACAAGGAAGTGAGGTTAGGTCACTTCTTCAGGAACTGAATTAGGTCACTGCCTTGGCAACCACTTTGTCCAAACAGGTGCTTCCAAGGGTCCCATGAGATGCATGCTGCGCCTACTACCTGTGACAGTTTCATAAGTTAGAATGGTATATCAACCATATGCAACAGGGAACAACTCTTCACACAGGCCTCATTTGGTCCATCTTCTCTACATTAAGAGGAGAGAGGATGATTCAGACTAAACCCTTCATTCTGTCCAAGTTTTTTGCCATGGAAGATGACTTTTGCTCTCTCAGGTCCTTCATAGATGCCTGCATCATCTCCAGGGATCATTTCTGCATGGACCTTTGAGGTTCTCAGCAGGGGAAAGATCCCCTACATTCCTGTATTCAAAGACCAACACTGTACCTGCTCTTCTGTAAAGTTAAATTGAGGGAAGAGGGTATGGTTAGGATTAATAACATATTTTATTTGTGTTAGGAATCATTCTGCCTGATGAATAATGGTATTGGGAACCTGCGATATTTATAAGAATATAGAGGTGAAATATTGTAATTGTCGGGTGCGCATAGGACGAAGAGACCACCAAGAGACTGTCTCATGCAACAACAAAGGGTTTATTGTGGGTCCAGCTCACTTGAGTAAAGCAGAGAGCCCTGAGAACAGCTTAAGCAGAGCTTATATACTTTCCTTGAAGTAGGCAGGGATGGAAGTTTAATGATAGGTCAGGGCGAGTGGGCAGTTTGCTTTCAACTGGGTGACTGAGTACATTCTGCAGTTTGATAGTTGGAGACAGCACATTCTGGGAACAAGATTAGGACACAGTTCTTAAGATTTCAACAGTGTTTTGTTAAGCATACATAAAAACAGGAAGTGACAAGTACCTATTTTATTAACCTTTCATTCCCCACTTCTTCTTCTGGTTACTTTTAATCATAAAAGTGATCATTGAGGGGTGTTACATTTTATGTCTGCTAGTAAGGTATATTGTTGTCTGATTACCATAAGTTTAACTTGTCCAATTTGAGCTTGGAGAAAGGAAACTACATGGTTGAGCCAACAGGGTCCTACAGTTAGCAATAATGTGAAAATTATTAATGGACCGGCCAGGGCTGATGAAAGCATAGTTAACCAGAGGGACTGTGTGAACCAAGACTCAAACCACCCTTTTTGGGCCTCTGTCTCTAGTTGAAGCTCTTCAAGGCGTTTTCTTAATTTACTCATAGATTCTTTTACAACTCCAGTATTGTTGGCATAAAAACAACATTCTTCCCTCAAGGCAGCACAAAGTCCCCCTTCTCTCATGAAGAGGAGGTTTTAACCCTCGCCTGTTCTGTAAAACAACTTCAGAGAGAGAGGTTAAAGATTATTGTAAAGCTCTGATGGAGGATTTATAATCTTTAAGTTTTGGTCTATTACTGCTTCTAATTAGGTCATTTGTTGTGTCCCATGGACTAGGGCAGTGGTTCCTGTGCCCAGTCCTGCAGCAACTCCTATTCCTAATAGCATGGCTAAAGTGAGAGATACAGGTTTCCGGTGGAACTGAGTTGTGTGCCCTCCTATTTGATCTTTAAATGTACCTGCGTCATCATAGAGCACTCTGGGAAACATCTGCACCATTACATAATTAATCACATCTTTTGACCATTTCATGAAAACATAAACAATGTTTAAGTATATAGAATCTTTCTGTTGTAGGGACGGACAAGGCAAGGCACTGAAGATAGCACCAAAGACAGGGAAACAGTCCTATTTGGTTGCAAACGGATTTAGAGGGCATTGCTTCTTTTGTAATCAATTAATCTCCTGAATCCCAAGTTTTGGTAGTTTCAGAATTTCTACCCAACATGTAAGGGAAGGGGCTCAGAAGTTCACAGTCTGCAGAAGTTCACAAATAGCAGTTTTTGTTTCTGTTATTTTTTTCCTCGGTTCTGAGCAAGTTAACTTTTCAAGGACACCTGAAAGGGGGAGAGCTTTTTTTTCTCTTTTTTTTCTTCCTGCCACCTGTTACCATGGAGCCTAGTTGGTAACTTCTTTATCTTTGAATTGTTGCCATCTCTGTGAAGCCCCTACTCAAGGCGAGAGGCCTTGTTCACATATTTTTTGAAAAAACTAGTAAGGGTGTGACTAGCTCAGGAGAGCAGATTTTTCTAGCCAGTTGCCAAGTAGACCAGGGCAACATGAAAAGAAGAAGTTTATCTACAATGAACTCTTTTATAGGGACTCTTTTGCTGAAAGTCCTAAAGTCAGCCATGGTGAAGACTTCTGAAAAGTTCTTTTAAGACTTTTCTGTGGGCCTGATACAGAGGGGGAAGACGTGGAAGGCAAGGCTGAGAGCAGCTCCATAGATCTGAGAATGAGAAAGGAGAGATGTAAAAGAATACTGTGAAAGGGGTTTGGGATTTTTCTAGCAACAAAAGTTAAGCAGTAGAACAGGTAGAGCAGAGGGGACAACGAGAGTGAGTATTCCAAAAAGCCTGTGAGGGACTTTGAATTCTTAGTCACCTGTTTTCAGTGATGACAAAGCAACTTTAAAGGCCATTTTCATTACATCTTGGATAGGGGTCTGAGGGTTCTTCTCAGCTGGTTTGAGCTTTAGGTTAGCTGGTAAGAGAACCTGGTGGGACCCGTTGCGGGCACTTACAGGAGAAGAGAAGAGTGTCTCGGTGGAGGGGTACCTCAGTACCTGCTACCTCAGCAAGCGGGGCCTTCGGTTTTGGTTGTCTAATTGGTAATATGGCCAATGCTGTGTATTGAATTTGATGAGGAGTTTGGGTTCCACCAGGGAGTCCCTGTATGCTAACATCCCCATGACTTAGATAAGAAGTCGGCTTTTCCCCCACACAGCCGTGGTTTTTGTGGCTTTGATAGCCTGCTTGGCAAACATAGTAATCTAGGCTAGCCAACCTGCATCTGTCTCGCGTGTCCCTACATCCATAATGTTTGTTTTCATTATCTATGATATGGAAGGGATTTAATGGAATTTTAGTGGGATCCGCTTTATCAGGGATATCCCAATAGGAAAAACCTATAACCAGCTGACAAATGTCTGGGTGTTGAGATGGCCAACAGGTCCCTAAGGGGGCTGTATGCGAGATAGATCATTCTTCTTGTCTATGAGGATTTGTGATCAGCCATCGCTGTTGAATGGGCTGATGAGCGTCAGGACTACTGGTGGCCTAGAGGAAAGTCTATAGCCTTATCCACATGCCGAATACACAATTTGAAAGGGTTACCAGTCATTTCCAATTTCCAGCAAGTGTCTGGGCCGGGCGCAGGCTTGAGACTTGAGGCATGGATCCAGGAAGTGATTCAGTCTACTTTTAGTGCTTTAGGTCTTATGAGTTTTAACTAGAAGGTTCCTTTCCAGCAGGGTTCCAGCGATGACACCTGATGTCGTCTTATGTAATTGAAGTCTCTTACTTGATATCGATGTGGAGTCCCCTGTTCCCCAGGTTGGCAGGCCGTGGCCAGCTGTTTTAACAGGTATCACTGAGTTCTTTCAAGAGCTTTAAGTCTGTCAAGCAAAAGGGTGTGGAAGTGATCATTAGGTCTTAGAGTTGGGGTTAGGTCCCTTATTGGAGGAGGGGCACCATAGAGAATTTCACAGGTGGAGAGGTTACACAAACAGAGCGTGTATTTCTTGCATGAAACAGTGCTTAAGGCAGGAGCATAGTCCAATCTTTTATGCCGGTCTCTAAGCTTAATTTCATTAAGGTCTCTTTATTGGTTCTATTTATTTTTTCTATCTGTCCTGAGCTCTGGTGTCTATAAGCGTAATGTAACTACCAAATAATCACCAGGGTACTGGTTAACCCATGACTTACCTGGGCCATGAACACTGGTCCATTATCAGACCCGATTACCTTAGGCAAGCCATATCTTGGAAAAATATCTTTCCGGATCATCTTGACAACCATTTGCGCCATAATTTTTTGTTGTTGTTGTTGGGAAGGCTTCAATCCATTATGAAAATGTATCTACAAAGACTAGGAGATATTTATGTCCATACCTTGCTGGCTTAACTTCAGTAAAGTCCTCTTCCGAGAATTGTTTTGGTCTGGTTCCTCAAAGGTGCTTTCCTGCAGGAAGCTTGGAAGGGTAAGCATTAACTAATTGATGGACCCGACAGGCTTTTGATACCCATTCAGTTATTTCCTTTCACTGTGAGTTGGTTAGTGGAAAACTCTGTTCTTGATCCTTCAGGAATGCCTGAAGTTTCTTTGAACCAAGGTGAGTTGATGTACATTTTCTACTGACATTGTTAGAGCTGTGATTATAGGAGTTTTTACTGAAGGATTTAGAAATTCCACTTGGGGGCCTTGAGGGATAAAAGTTATTTTGGTCCAGAGCTTGATGAGCAGATCTCTACCCATCAATGGGGCTGCACATTCTGGGATTACTAGAAAGGAGTGATGGATTTTTCCTTTCCTCAGGTGCATGGTCCTCTTAGTTGTCCAAGTCCAATGTTTACTGCCATTAGCCCCTTGAACTAGAGACCTTTTATTTGTTAGAGGGCCCAGTGAGGCCTAAAGGGCTGAGTATATTGCCCCTGTATCCAATTCAAAGTTTACTGGGTTCCCCTCCACTTCAAAAGTTATTTACTTTCACTGTGAGTTGGTAAGTGGAGTTGGTTTGACTTCATCCACAGTGAGTGCTCTTTTGGCAATTTTGGTTCTGAATGCACACAAGGGATCTTTCTTTAGATCCATCAGGTGCTGAGAATCTAAGCCACAGCCTCACACAGCGCCAAAATGCTGATTCAGACACATCCCTTTCCGAAGCAATTAATCAAAGAGCCACAGGTGATGTCCACTCATTTCCATTTGAAAACTGTTTTCTACAGGCTTCACAAAGGGGTGGCCTGAGTCAAAGACCTCCTGACATTTAGGGCAATAGAACAATAGGCAAGCAAATGGCCCAAAGCAAGGTTTCTCCACAGAGACTTTCCTGGTCACACTAATATCTGAGTTTACTGAGATTCTCCCATTCCCTTCAGCTGTCCAGTACCTGGCCATTTCACAGAGCTTGGAGGTGGTACATATCTTGGACACAAAACCATGAGCCTATTATGGAGAGTGACCAGAATTCAGGAAGAAAACAGGAACTTAGGAAGATAATAGGTGTTTCCCATCCATAAGTCAAGACACAGTCCATTCATCAATTGGGCAAGATGAATCCTGGGAAGCTTTCTCCTAGACAGGAAACATCCATTGATGCATTCTCTTTTATAATGTCTACAACCATGAACACAGTGGGATACACAGACATAAAAACACTGGCCTTGTCAAACGACTTACCAGAAACAGTTCACACCAAACCAAATAAATCGCCTTTCCTACCTATTCTCAGAACATGAGACAAAAGCACAAACCCACACCAACACCCACAAAGTCACCTCCTTCCCCTAAGAAGGTCTGTGACTCTCCGGAGTGTCCTTTGCCTGGTGGGCCATACTATGTTCACTGGAAATGGCCTGTCCTATCTCAGATCTGGTCTCCTTTGCCAACTCTGTGAAGTTGTCAGTAGCGAGTGGTGAGCCACTACTTGCTTCCTCAGAAAAGGCCCCTCTTCAGAGCTTCCCTTGCATTTGGCCATCTCACATCAGTAGTTACCAAGAAAGACTGACTCTGTCCTTGGTAAATCAAAACAAGTGAGACCACTGGGACTGGGACTGAGACTGGCTCTGTGTGCCTGCCTTCCAGGAACCCAAGTTCAGAGAGTTCCAAAACCAAGGAAGTGAGGTGAGGTCACTTCCTTCAGGAACTGAATGAAGTCACTGCCTTGGCATCCACTTTGTCCTAACAGTTGCTTCCTATGGTCCCATGAGATGGAGGCTGCCCCAACTTCTTGTGACACTTTCACAAGTTAGAATGGTATATAAACCATAGGCACGTGGAAACAGGTCTCCACACAGACCTGGTTTCGTCCATCTTCTCTACATTAAGAAGAGAGAGGCTGATTCAGACACAAACATTTATCCTGACCTGGTTGTTTGCCATGGAAGAAGAATTTTGCTCTCTCAAGTCCTTCATAGCTGCATATATCATCTCCAGGGATTATTTCTGCATGGACCTTTGAGGTTCTCAGCAGGTGGAAGATCCCCTACATTTCCATATTGTAAGACCAACACTGTCCCTGCTCTTCTGCAAAGTTACATTGAAGAAACAGTGTATTGTTAGGGTTAATAACAGGTTCGATTTGGGTTAGGAATCATTCTGCTGGATGAATTATGGTATTGGGAACCTGTGATATTTACAAGAATATATAGGTGAAATATAAGTATGAAAACAGAAATCTAGTAAAGATTTGAAGCCCAGAAGGGAATTGAGCCCTTGATTTGGATAGTTAGTTTTGAGTTATGTTCTGCACATATGCCTCAGATAAATCGATATAAAATGGCATTGGACCTTGTACCTTGGATGATTGAATGCCGAAGTGAACATCCAGTCAAAAAGGGACAGTAGGTAGGATTAGGAAGATAGTTGGTATGTATGGAAAAAAGAGTGAGTATAGGATTTGGACCAAAATTTTTTAGCAATGGGGTTTCGGTTAGAGAGTGAATGTCAATGTCAGCACATGTGAAGAATGAGTCACACTGATGAACTGGGGAATCTATGTAAAAAACCAGACATCAATAGAGACATTACAAAATGACACAAAGTATAAAGTGAGTGATAGGATTAGGCATTTTCAACAGGGTTGAATTTGAATTTATAATCTTAGGAAGAAACAAATATGTACTCACCAATAGGATTGACATTTGAGAGCATTAGGCAAATTGGACATGGATATTTTTAGTAATCCATGTTTAAGTTCCGTTTAGTCTTTGGTACAATCGTAAGTGTGAACTTTGCATTTTGTTTCCAGAATATTACTGTGATAAATATATATATATATATATATATATATATATATATATATATATATATATATATATATATGAGGTGACATGAGTATTTCTTCCACCACTTATGGGAGCAATATTTTGAAGACGTATATAATAGCATTTGGGGTACAAATAGGTGTACCCTGTGTCTCTGAATATAGAGATATTGCATGAGCAGGCTATACTTTGAATAAATAACAAAACTGGTTCCATTTTAAATGATAGATTGAATTGATATCTGAAAATATATAAGAAATCTTATATTGATATACAATCATTCATTCCAACCAGTTATACATCTAATTGTAACATTAAGGTTATGGTTTATCATGAAGGGTGTTTGAGTTTTGCTTCAAAAGTGATTATGAAAAACGAAAATAATGTGTTTGGAAAAAAGTCTCATGAAAAGACCAGTCAAGAAACATGGAGAAATACATATGTTCTGAATCAGGAAGTGATTAAACGTGAAACAAATGCCTATCAATTTGATAATTTGTGGATGAAATATATATCCTATGATGTGCATAAATTGAAGAAATAATAATGTACCAGTGTTGAATAAAAATGAACGTCAAAATACACATCATGTCCCATAGGAATCTACTTGCATTGATGTGAAACTGGGTCAGTTACTGTAGAAATATTAGGATTTGTATGCACCATTTACTGAAGATAGTTTTCAGTACTAGGAAACAAATATGTATTTCAGGTGGATGAATATTTCTGAGAGTAATCTTGTGAAAAGTTGATTATAAATCCACATATATGAATATGAATGCATTTAGGGAGTGTATAATAAGACACATATATTTCATATTTTGAAAAATCTGGAAAGTGTATATATATATATATATATATATATATATATATATATATATACACACACACACACACACACACACACACACACACACACAGACATTAAAAAGTACCATTAAATATGCCAATCAAAATTCATCATGAAATATATATCATCCACAGATCCATTTTACTGAATATGGATTTATGTATAATGTTGTTTACCTAAGAAAGGAACAGTGTATGTTTAGGGTTAATAAAAGGTTCCATTTGGGTTAGGAATCATTCTGCAGGATGAATAATGGTATTGGGAACCTGGGATATTTACAAGAATGTATAAGTGAAATATAAGAATGAAAACAGAAATCTAGGTAAGATTTGAAGCCCAGTAGGGCATTGGATCCTTGGTTGGGATACTTAGCTTTGAATTATGTTCTTCAGAGATGTCTCAGATTAATCGATGTACAATGGCAAGGGCCTTGTACCTTGGATGATGGAAAGTCAATGAGAACTTCTAGTCAAAAAGCTATAGTCTGTATTATTAGAAAGATAGTCGGTAGGTTTAGAAAGAAGAGTGAGTATAGGATTTGGACCAAAAGTTCTTTAGTAATAGGGTTTCGGGTATAGAGTGAATGTAAATGTGAGCACATATGAAGAGTCAGTTACAGTGATAAACTGGGAATATATGTAGGAAAGCAGATATCTATAGAGACATTAGAAAATCAGGCAAATGATAAAGTGATTGATAGGATTAGACATCTTCAGCAGGCTTGAGGTTGAATATATAATCTTACCAAGAAACAAATATGTAGTCACCAATATGATTGACATTTGAGAGCATTAGGCAACCTAGACATGGATGTTTTTAGTAATGCATGCTCACTTTCCATTAAGGCTTTGGTACAATCATAAGTGTGACCTTGCTTTTTGTGTCCAGAATATTACTGTGATAAAATGTATATGCAGATCAGATGACATGAGTATTTATTCCACCATTTCTGGGAGCAATATTGTGAAGACGTATAAATTAGTATTGGGGTTACAAATAGGTGTACCCTGTGTCTAGGAATAAAGAGATAATGCATGAATAGACCATACTATGATTAAAGAATATAACTTTTTCCAAATTTACATAATGGATTGAATTGATATCTGAAAATATACAGGAAATCTTATACTGATAAACAATCATTCATTCCAACCAGTTATTCATCTAATTTTAATATTAGGTTTATGGTTTATCATGAAGAGTGTGTGAGTTTTGTTTCAAAATTGATTTTGGAAATCGAAAATTATTTGTTTGGAAAGAAGTCTCATGAAAATACCAGTCAAGAAACCTGGAGGAATACATATGTTTTGAAGCAGGAAGCGATTGAATATGAAACAAATGCCTATAAATTTGTGAACGTGTGGATGAAATATATATTGTATGATGTGCATAAACAGAAGAAATTATAATGTACCAGTGTTGTAAAAAATGAACGTCAAAATACAAATCATGGCCCATAGGAATCTACACGCATTGATGTTAAACTAGGTCAGTTACTGTAGAAATATAAGGATTTGTATGCAACATTCACTGAAGTTAGTTTTCAGTAGTAGGAAACAAAGATGTATTTCAGGTGGATGAATATTTCTGAGGATAATCTTGTGAAATGTTGATTATTAATCCACATACATGAACATGGATGAATTCAGTGAGTGAATATAAGACACATATATTTCATATTTTGAAAAATCTGGAGAGTGTATATATATATATATATATATATATATATATATATATATATATATATATATATTCATATACACACAAAAAACACACACAGACATTAAAAAGTAGCAATATATATGCCAATCGAAATTCATCATTAAATATATATCATCAACAGCTGCAAAAAATTTATTTTAGTAAACATGGATTTATGTATAATGATTTTCAACTGGGAAGCTCACCCATAGTTTGAATTTTCAGTTCCAGCAGTGTTTTGGAGGAGTGATCTCTTCTCGCAATTTGTATCTTCCAAGTCAGCCATCTCAAAAGTATGTATGTGTGATACCAGGTAGTATTCTATATATGCATATAAAATTACATGTGCTGAAAAGGCTACAGAGAAAGGGAGAAAGGAATTCATATATTTGTTAACTTTAAAAACACATGGAAAACTATTTAAACAGAAAATTTACTAGATTTATAACTCCAACCCTTTTTCATGCAAAAGGCAAGTCCAGCTATACACCATGCCTCCTCTGAACTGCTCGTATTTCTATTCTGTTTGGGTTATTTTTCTTTTTCATAATGGTTTAGTAGTCATAGTCTAGTCAGCTTTTGGTTAGTGTCAGGGACTCAGTATTTTGAATGGAAAATTAGATAATGAGTCCAATGTGTATGAAAATACATGCTACACAGAATTCTTCCCACTCTCATACAGAACAGTGCCTTCACATTTCTTTGGCCCCAAGTAAGACACAATTAGAGGAGAAGAGTTAGAAAATCTGTGAATACATATCATGAATGCAAAATCCTCTGGAGTTCACAACCTTGGAGTTGGTAGGGGAGTTTTCAAAAGTAAGGGACAGGGCTGATAGATCCAACCTGATCTTTTATTAAAATTGGGGGGCATCTTGCCACAAAGCCATGAAACGATAATTTTGGCTTTACGATAAATTACTGCAAATTCTGAACCTGCTTGGATTGCCTACCAGTGCCTTGAATTCACCCATGCCTGGCTCTCTTACCATGTAGCAGCACTCTCTGAAACTTTAGTGACACCTCATTAACATTTTCTTTCCCTGGTCAGACAACGAGTCTCTGAGGCTCTAATGGTCCTCATAATTTCTGATGTTGGGGCCAACAACAACAACAAAAAACTACCATTAGTGTGATGCTTGTCAAAGTTCTGTTATCTGTAACCCCCCTTTTGTGTATCTTTCTGGGACATATAGCTGGGCTGTAATAAAGATGAGATTGCTGTCTTGTTCCCGCTGTTTTTGGAGGGAGAGGCAGCCTGGCCGGTTGAAATAATAAGCTTGCCTTAATTTGATTTTAATTGGAGTTAGTGGTCTTTTCTTGCATCTTGGTCTAACATTTTGGAGTTCCCCAGCGAGATGACCATGCCCTACATGATCACAAGTCCAGACTGCTGGAAATTCTGAAGCTGGCCTTCCCTTCAGGGCTCCAGGTTGGAGAGACACTCTAGCGGGTGCACAACTTGAGATGTTCCAAGGCCTTGGATTGAGCCTTCAGTCCAAGGAGCACTGCAGTGAACCACCACACTAAAACTATTAGCAATCGCCTGGTGGAGGAGGCCTCCATAGGTAAGTGGCGCCAATATAACATCTGATATCCAGTTAAGGGAGATCTCTTCTGATGACAGAGAGGTGGCCTGGGGAGGCTCACTTATACTCCTCTCTGGGACAGTAACAGGAATCGTTCTGTCCTCTGTTCTGTTCTGTAGGAAATTGCTCTGGAAGGGTAGAGATGTGCCGATGGGCATACATGCGCTCCTACCCCGGACCTTTAGCAAGATGTTGCATTGTTCCTATTTTTCTGTTTCAGCGCTGGGTTTCTTTTTTTATGTGTGTTTTGTTCTGTGTTCTACATGTGTTTTGTTTGTTTGTTTTTGTGCGTTTTGTTGTGTGATTTTTGTGGTGAAACCTTAAGGATATTGGATGTGAAAATGGGTAAAAAAGCAAGTAAGCCTGACACCCCTTTGGAGTCTGTATTAAGGAAGTGCGATGAACTTTACCCTCCTTTGTTAAGCAGGATGAGAGAAGCCCCTAGCTGACTGCCTGGAGCAAAAGCACTGCAGAGGGCAATGCCTGCTGCAGACCTAAGAACTGAGTGTCTTCCAGGTTAACAGGTGAAACTACTTTAAAACACCTTGTCCCTCCATATCAAGAGAGTCACAACATTTGGGCAAAGTCCCCTGTGTTTCTCCTTTGTTAGCAGAGCAATAAACCTCCCTTTTTCTTTTTCTCAAAACCATGTCCTCATTATTATATTGGCATTAATTGACTTCAAGGTCTGAAACTGAACTTTAATTTACAAATTTTGATACCCCCCCCCGCCCCAGAACTTTTTTAGAGCTGACTCCTGAAATGTTAGGATATGGAGTGTGCATGGGGTGGAAGCGAACCAGAGGAGTTAATCCTGTAAGTAAAAGGAGGGACTGAGGGACTCCCAGCAGCTGCCGAAGTACTGTTGCTTCAGGGAATTCCGTCCTTATTTCCCTGCACTGTAAGGATTATGCCACCTCTCTCTTCTTAAAAAAAAGAAATAGAAAAAGTGGACACTAAATGCAGTGAAGTCACCATGGAGACCCTTGATTTTACATTTCAGGTTGCCCCTCTGTGTAAACATCTGGTTCCCTTGTGGGGACATCTATGGTGCCAATGGTGTAGGAGGTTGTTCTCTTATCTGCTTTGTTTCAAAGGCTTCTGTCTATCAACCATAGTCTGGATCTCCTTTCTGTCTGTCTTGTGTCTTTGTTTCTAGCCCTTTAAGACATGCAATAATGTTTTGATATTATGAATTCTTTTTTGGGAATGATCTTAGCTGAATGTGTGTCTAAAGGATGATGTTTTATTGTAACAATGTGGTATCTGAATGATTTTTTGAATCACTGAACAATCTTGCAGTTAAAAGTTGGGTTTAGGTAATTGTTTAGTTTATGATTTCAGATAATTCATGCCAGAGAACTTAAATACTTAGGATGGAAAACTAAAGACCTCTACTTCCAAGATGACAAGTAACTTCCCAATCATTCAGTCTTTTTTTTCACAAATTTTGAATTGGGTAGCCTGGGAAAATGTCACTGTGTGTTTCAGTGCATTAATTTGGACAAGGATAGTAAATCATAGTATGATATCTGTTTACAAAACAAGATGTAAAGATATAAAATTTTGTGAATTGTATCTTAAACATGTATCATAATTTTCAACATTCTAACCTGAAAGTTATGGTTAAAATGCCTAAGCCTGAGGTGTCTGCTCAGAACAGCAGTTTTTTCCAGCTCCTTCTAGACCTCAACCAGGACTTATGTTGAAATGCAAACGAAAGAAGCCTGCAAGCTCAGTAATAGACTGATCTGAAGCCTAAGGAGGAAAAAAATGTAAATTGTATGGTATCTACTAATTACCGGCCAGTCATTTTTTCTAGGACTCATATTTTTTTTTCTTAGATTCTTTATTTTTTTTTCTTGAGCTCATGATTTTAATCTTACAGACCTAGGTTAATATTTTTCTGAGCAGTTCTCTCTTTGACCAACTGTGGAGTTTTTGAAACATTACAATGGAGATTTCACCTGTGAAAAGCTACAATGCCTTTACTATTATTATGTGTGGAAACTTTTGTTATGTGTTGTATGTCTATATATATATATATATATATATATATATATATATATATATACTTATATCATATATATGATACACAAATTAATATATATAAGAAGCGCTCATAAAAATCCACTCATAAAAACAAATTTTAAAAAGTGGATCCAAAGTTCTTTAATTCACGCGATTTTAAATTTTCATTATAAATTGGATAAACAGATAAATATAAATGTCTTTAAATTTAAGCTTACATTTTTTTCTACGTGTTCAAAAATCTAATAAAATATTATTGTCTACAAAAGTTCTAATATGTCTTTTTCTAGGACTTTTCCTTCAACAAAAAATGGTTTATACTGTTCAATACATTTGTCTAATAATTTGATAAATAAGTAAATTAAATTTCATATGGCATTACTCATTCATAAGTACTTTTGTTTGATATCTGATTTATTTACTAAGGTCTGCATAAGCTTGTACTAAAGTGTGTATAAGATTGGAAAAATCAGTCATGTGTTAAAGAGACAAAAATTTCTTAAAACATAAGTTTACCCCTAACATTGTGTGTATTCAGTTTTATTTTTTCTAGAGCAAGCAACCATAAAAATTAAACAAACGATTAAATAAGAACTGTTATTTTAGAGCAGTGTACTGCCATTTCTTTAAAAGCTAAACTTGGTTAATGTAGAAACATCAATGTAATTGTGATGCTATCAATGTACTCATGTCTTCCAGGTATACAAGATTGTAAGGTAGAAACTTGAAGAGAACATTATATCAAGCTGGTGTTCTGAAGTTATATGGTAAAAAAATATATCAGGGATTTATTTACCAGTTATCAATAAGATATGTAAAGTTTTATGTTACTTTTTACACTGGGGAACAATGTAAATGTATTTTTAAGTTATTGAGAGAATAATCTATGTAAAGGTTAAAAACATTCAGCTTTTCTTTAATTCATGTTTTAAATGTGATATCATATGATGTTAACTAATGTTCATGTGACCTCAAACAATTTATGTAAACTTTGTAAAATAATATTTTTTTAAAAAAAAGATTAGCTTTAGAACTAAAACACTTAAGATTCATAAAGAGCCCTGTCTTCCCTGAGATAAGGCTCTGTGTCCCATCTTACTATATGTGGGAATGACTACAAAAGGAGTAGGTCAGATTTTATTTCATTTAAAGTTATGTTCAAGAGTTCCTTTTTTTCCTGCCAAAAAATTCAGGGTAGCTATTAGGCAGACTAAGTATTTTTACTCTTGTTAAAAATTTTTATTTTGTGATTTCCTTTTAAGTGATCAAAAGATTTCCTGTTAGTGTTTTACAGAAGTGTTGCTTTAAGAACACAACATGGGTTAATTTAAGATAATAAGTCATCAGCTACAAGACAGACAGAATAATACAGATCCCAATTAATAAAAAGATAAATAATTATAAAGTTATAGACATTAAAGCCCAGTACTTATAATATAAGGCTGTTAAAATTTATTTGCTGGATGTTTAAGATTAGGATTTAAAATTAAAGTTAAATGAAAAGGGCCAAGAAAACCAATATTTGGCGCTTGCCCTCTGAGTCAGTCTGAATCCAGGGAGCAGGGTACTTCTCTAAAGAGCTTTTCAACTCTGGGCCACATAAACTCCCAATCAGGGAGATTAATGAGACCACTGGAGAACAGAAAGACAATTAGTGCATTTGTTACAAAGATGAAAGTCATCAGAGAAGGGAGACATCACTGATGCTTCTGAGGGAAGCCACATTGTCAAGGAAGACCTGGACCCACCTAGCGAAAATGGCACTATCAGAACTGAGAAGCTGTTTTCAAGTTTCCCAAGGAATGACTCCCATAAAAACTCAGCTGACTGTTAACAATAGATAGAAAAAAAGTCAGTTTGACTGCTTCATCTTAAACACTTAGCAAAGACAGTTAAAACCAAAATACAGGCTTTCCTGGACATTTTAATTAATAATAATAATAATAATAATAATAATAATAATAATAATAATAATAATATTTTAAGGTATACACTTCATGTTAGCCTCCCAAAATAAGTAATACTGGAGGCTACAAAGAAAGATTCTCAGACAGAAATGCGTGATAATTATAAAAAGAAACTATCAAGAGGAGCTGCCAGAGGCAGAAGTTTTTAGTTTAAGACCTACCGATATTCCTAACCTACACAGGTAGTCTTGGTGTTTGCTAGTACAATTATCCAGCCTTGAATAACAGAAATAAAGGTTTCTCTATTAGACACAGAGGTCATACTAGTAAAAGGATTTTGCAAGATAAGATGACATTAAATTATTACACTGTATCTTGTTGGGAGCGACAACTGTAACACTAAAATTAAAAGGTTAAGTTGACAGTCCTGATAACTGGGGATACTAAAGCCTGATGAGGGAACTTCTATACAGCGGCAAGTTCCAACTGCTGCAACATTTATTCAGTACTCATTGTTTTTCTTTCTCTCATAGAGAAACAAAAACTTTCAGGGCAGCAGAACAATAGGTAATCAAATGGGACAAAGCAGGGTTTCTCCACTGAGACTTTCATGGTCACACTGATATCTGACTTTTCTGACATGGTCGTCATTCCCTTCAGCTATCCAATACACGGCCATGTCAGTGAGCTTGGAGGTGGTACATATCTTGGACACAAAACCTTGAGCCTATACTGGAGAGTGGCCAGAATTCAGGAAGAAAACAGGAACTTAGGAAGATAGCAGGTGTTGCCCATCGATAAGGCAAGCTGCAGTCCATTCATAAATTGGGCAGGATGAATGCTGGGAAGCTTTCTACTAGACAGGACACATCCACTGATGCATTCTCTTTTGTAATGTCCACAGACACAGTGGGATACACAGACATAGAAACACTCGTCTTGTCAAATGACTTACTAAAACAGTTCACTCCAAACCAAATAAATCGCCTTTCCTACCTATTCTCAGAAAATGAGACAAAACCACAAACCCACACCTACACCCACAAAGGCACCTCCTTCCCCCAAGTAGGTCTGTGACTCTCCGGAGTGTCCTCTGACTGGTGGTTCATACTATGTTCACCAGAAATGGCCTGTCATATCTCAGATCTGGTCTCTTTGTCCAACTCTGTGAAGTTGTCAGAAGCGAGCGTTCAGCCACTACCTGATTTCTCAGGAAAGGCCCCTCTTCAGAGCTTTCTTGGCATTTGGCCATCCTCACATCAGTAGGGACCAAGAAAGACTGACTCTGTCCTTGGTAAATTCAAACAAGTGAGACCACTGGGACTGGGACTCGAAATGGCTCTGGGTGCCTGGCTTCCTGGATCCTATGTTCAGAGAGTTCCATCACCAAAGAAGTGTAGTGAGGTCACGTCCTTCCTGAAGGTCACTGCCTTGACAACCACTTTGTCGTAACAGTTGCTTCCATGGGTTCCATGAGATGGAAGCTGCCCCAACTTCATGTGACACTGTCACAAGTTAGAATGGTATATCAAACATAGGCACCCCGGAACAGCTCTCCACACAGGCCTGGTTTGGTCCATCTTCTCTACATTAAGAAGAGAGAGACTGATTCAGACACAACCCTTTCATCCTGACCAGGTTGCTTTCCATGGAAGACGACTTTTGCTCTCTTAGGTCCTACATAGCTGCCTACATCTTCTACAGGGATCATTTCTGGATGGACCTTTGAGCTTCTTAGCAGGTGTAAGATCCCCTACATTCCTGTATTTTAAGACCACCTCTGACCCTGCTCTTTTTTAATGTAAGATTGAGGGAACAGTGTATGGTTAGGGTTAATAACAGATTCAATTTCAGTTAGGAATCATTCTGCACGATGAATAATGGTATTGGGAACCTGCAATATTTACCACAATATATAGGTGAAATATAATTATGAAAACAGAAATCTAAGTAAGATTTGAAGCCCAGAAGTTCATTGGGCCCTTGATTGGGATACTTAGCACTGAATTACGTCCTGCACAGATGTCTCATATAAATCGATATACAATGGCATAGGACCTTGTACCTGGGATGATTGAATGTAGAGGAGAACATCCAGTCAAAAAGTGATAGAAGTTAGGATTAGGAAGATGGTTGGTAGGTTTAGGAAGAATAGTGAATATAGGATTTGGAACAAATGTTCTTTAGCAATAGGGTTTCGTTTAGAGAGTGAAGGTAAGCGTCACCACATGTGAAGATTCAGTCACAATAATGAACTGGGGAAAATATGCAGAAAAGAAGATATCAATAGAGACATTACAAAATAAGGTAAAGTATAAAGTGAGTGACAGGATTAGACTTTTTCCAAAGGGTTGAGTTTGAATATGTAATCTTTGGAAGAAACAAATATGTACTCACAATTACGATTTTCATTTGAGAGTATTAGGCAACCTGGACATGGATGTTTTTAGTAATCCATGTTAACTTTCCATTTAGGTTTGCTACAATCATAAGTGTGACCTTTGCTTTTTGTGTCCTGAATATTACTCTGATGAAATGTATATGTAGATCAGGGAACATGGGTATTTTTTCCACCATTTCTGGGAGCAATTATTTTGAAGACGTATAAATTAGTATTGGGGGTACAATGAGGTGTACCCTGTGTCTATGAATATAGAGATAATGCATGAATAGAAGATACTGTGAATAAATAATATAACTGATTTTACTTTAAATAATGGAATGAATTGATATCTGGAAATATATAATAAATCTTCTATTGATATACAATCATTCATTCCAACCAGTTGTACATCTAATGTTAACATTAGGGTTATGGACTATCATGAAGGGTGTGTGAGTTTTGCTTTAAAAGTGATTATGGAAATCGAAAATAATATATTTGGAAAGAAATCTCATGAAAAGACCCGCCAAGAAACCTGGAGGAATACATGTGTTTTGAAACAGGAAGTGAATGTATGTGAAATAACTGCCTATAATTTTGCGAACTTGTGGATGAAATATATATCCAATGATGTGCATAAACTGAAGAAATAGTAAAGTGCCAGTGTTGAATAAAAAAGAATATCAAAACACATCATATCCTATAAAAATCTACTTGCATTCATGTTAAACTGGGTCAGTTACTGTAGAAATATTAGGATTTGTATGCACCATTCACTGAAGATACTTGTCAGTACTAGGAAAAAATATGTAATTCGGGTGGATGAATATTTCTGAGAATAATCTTGTGAAATGATGATTATAAATCCACATACTTGAACATGAATGAATTTATAGAGTGTTTAATAAGACACATATATTTCATATTTTGAAAAATCTGGAGAGTGTGTGTGTGTTTGTGTGTGTGTGTGTATGTGTTTGTGTGTGTAAATATATATATATATATATATATATATATATATATATATATATATGTATATATATATAACAGACATTAAAAAGTAGCAATATATATGCCAATCGAAATTCATCTTGAATATATATCATCCACAGATCCAAATATATTTATTTTACTTAACATGAATTTATGTATAATGGTGTTCAACTAGGAAATTCACCCATAGCTTGAATTTTCAGTTCCAACAGGTTTTTGTAGGAGTAATCTCTGCTCACAATTTGTATCTGCCAAATCAGCCATCTCAAAAGAATGTACATGTGATACCAGGTAGGAATCTATATGTGCATATAAAATAATAGATTCTGAATAGGCTACAGAGAAAGGGAGACTGGAATTCATAAATTTGTTAACTTAAAAAACACATGGAGAACTATTTTAACAAAAAATTGACTAAATTAATAACAGCTACACTTTATCATGCAAAAGGCAAGTCCAACTGTACATCATGCCTCCTCTGAACTGCTTGAATTTCCAATCTGTTTGGGTTATTTTCTCCATCATATTAAGATTAGTAGTCAGAGTGTAGTAGGGTATGGGGTAGTGTCAGGGATTCAGGATTTCCAAAGGAAAATTGGAAAATGAATCCAATGTGTAGGCAAATATGTGCTACAAAAAATCCTCCCACACTCATCCAGAACAATGCATTGACATAACATATACCCCAAGTAAGACACAATTAGAGGAGAAGAGTTTGAAAATCTGTGAATATATATCTGGAATGGAACATGCTCAGAAGTTCACAACCTTGGAGGTGCTAGAGGAGTTTTCAAAAGTAAGCGACAGTGTAAACACGCCACAAAAATGGAGCTCTGCTGGAATAAAACTTTTTGAGAAACATCCTCTAAGTTTTTGCACATGAAATATATGTTGTTGTCAGGAGCTTTAGCTTTCTTTGTAGTGAGACCATCAAAGCTGGGTCTGCATCTATGTGACCTGGAGGACATGCTTTCTTATTTTCCAATGAACATGAAGCAGCAGTGCTGAATTCTCTCTTTGTAGGTAAACTGTGGCAACTGGGGACTAAGTGTCTCCCTCCCTGTGGACTGTGAAGCCATTTGGTCATCCTTCAGATTTCCTTGTGTTTATTGCTGCTGCACTGGGAGTTTGGTATTTGCTTCATGAAATACAAGGAATTCAACTGGGACACAGTGCTGGAGGAAGTTCTGTCACATGTGGTGGCTCAGGGTCGGCAAGAGAATGCACCAACTAGGCTTCAATCCCATATAGCTTGCCCCCTTGAAAATAGCATCCTGATTCTGAACATTGCCCTGAAATATCTCTGTATAACAAGATGCCTTTACTTATAAGCGTCTACTCTCTGCACCATGTCAGTCACAAGCCATACTCTCTGCACCATGTCAGTCACAAGCCATTTGGAAGCCAATGGCAGATCCACATGGCCCCAAAACAGACGTATTATCACACTCCTGCCCACCACTGCTCTAGGTCCACTACTCAGCAGGCTCCAACATATTGGCATCTCTGTTCTACACCATTTTCATGAAACCCAGTCAATCAAGGCACTGTGTGGTACACTCATGATCAGCAACAAAAGACCCAAAGGTTCCCCAGTGCCACCTGTTCATGGGAATCTCAAAAATTTTATGGTATTTATCTAGCCATTTTTCAAAGATGACGTTGGAGGCACTGTGGGTTTCAATTCATTCAGGAACCATTAAAAGGTGAGGAAGCTCATTTCAAAGAAAGCTCTGGAGAACTATCACAGAGAGGGCTTCCAAAAGAGTCGCCAAAAGATCACATGAAGTCAGGCCCATTGAGGTCTACAATGTGAGGTCCATGTGTGTTTTGCCACTCAACTCTGGCTGCCAAGTTTTTCAGAATGAAATCATGTGATATCCTGGCTGAGATTCCCAGTGCTCTGTGGAAAGCATCCCTGGCCCTAGATCAGTTTGCAAGGGCAACTCTCATGTGTGGCCTCCTAAAATCCCAACACAATTCATGGCAATACTTCTCTGAGGGCAGTTCCAGAACTCAGTCTCTAAGGGGAATCACACCAGAGATCAAGCCCAGGTGGACCCAGTCATCTCTTCCAACAGCCACACAAATGACCACAATTAAACCCAAACACTCCCACATGGCCCTCATATTCTTCCATATAGACACTCGTCATAAACTCTCCTGGTCGTTTCCATGAGGGGTGCAGCCAAAGACAGTGTCAAAAATAAGCTCCCTTGCCACCCATTTGCCTAAAGTCAGAGTGGCCTGGACACCCTTCCTGTGAAACAGGAGTGGTCAAATAGCACTGCCATTAATAGTGCTCTGCTTCTCCAATTTGAGGCCTACTGACTGTCAGGTATAGATTTTTAATGTGATTTGGAGTCATGAGAAAACCCAAGCACCTCTGCAGGGCTTTATAGAACTCATTTGACCCAAAGGATCCCTATTCTCACTTGATGGAGGGCAGGAATCTAACAGAATAAGGCAAGAGACTTCATCCACAATGACTTATCTTTTTGCCATTTTGGTTTTGGATGCACATATAGGATCTTTATTTAGATCCATCAGGTGCTGAGAATCTAAGCCACAGCCTCACACAGGGCAAAGAGGCTGATTCAGACACATCCTATTCCAAAGCATTTAAGCAAATAGACACAAGTGATGCCTATTCATTTCCCTTTGAGAACTGTTTTCTTCAGGCTTCACAAAAGGGTGGCATGAGGCAAAGACCTTCCTGACATTCAGGGCAACAGAACATTAGGTAATCAAATGGCGCAAAGCAGGTATTCTTCACTGAGACTTTCCTGGTCACACTGATATCTGAGTTTTCTGAAATGGTCCTCTTCTCTTCAGCTATCCAGTACATGGCCATGTGAAAGAGCTTGGAGGGGGTACGTATCTTGGACACAAAACCATGAGCCTATTCTGGAGAGTGGCCAGAATTCAGGAAGAAAACAGGAACTTTGGAAGATATCAGTGTTGCACATCAATAAGGCTAGCCACACTCTATTCATAAATTGGGCTGGATGAATGCTGGAAAGCTGTCTAGTAGATGCATTCTCTTTTCTAATGTCTACATCCACAGACACTGTGGGATACTCAGATATAGAAACACTCGCCTTATCAAACGACATTGTAGAAACAGTCCAGTTCAAACCAAACAAACCATAATTCCTACCTATTCTCAGAACATGAGAAATAACTACAAAATCACACCCTCACCCACAAAGTCACCTCCTTCCACCAAGCAGGTCTGTGACTATCCGGAGTGTCTTCTGACTGGTGGGCCATACTATCTTTCCCCGAAATGGTCTGTCCTGTCTCAGATCTGGTCCCTTGGCCAAATCTCTGAGGTTTTCAGTAGCCAGGGGTGAGCCACTACATGCTTTTTCAGGACAGTCCCCTCTTCAGAGCTTTGCTGGCATTTGCCCATCCTCACATGAGTAGGTACCAAGAATGACTGACCCTGTCCTTGGTAATTCCAATCAAGTGAGCACACTGAAACTGGGACTGGGACTGGCTCTGGATGCCTGGCTTCCTAGATCCCAAGTTCAGAGAGTTGCATCAACAAGGAAGTGAGGTGAGATCACTTCCTTCAGGAACTGAATGAGGTCACTGCTTTGGTAACCATATGTCCTAACAGTTGCTTCCAAGAGTCCCATGAGATGGAGGCTGCTCCTATTTCCTGTGACACTTTCACAAGTTAGAATTTTATATCAACCATAGGCACCTGGAAATAGCTCTCCACAAAGGCCTGGATTGGTCCACCTTCTCTACACTGAGAAGAGAGTGGCTCATTCAGACGATGCAGATCAAGTTGTTTGCCTAGGATGATGACTTTTGCTCTCTCAGGTCCTCCATAGCTGCATACATCTTCTCCAGGGATAATTTCTGCATGGGCCATTGAGGTTCTCAGCAGGTGGAAGATCCCCTACATTCCTGTATTGTAAGAACAACTCTGTCCCTGCTCTTCTGTAATGTTAGATTGAGGAAAACATATATGGTTAGGATTAATAACATGTTCGATTTGGGTTAGGAATCATTCTGCTGGATGAATAATGGTATAGGGAACCTGCAATATTTATAAGAATATAAAGGTGAAATATAAGTATGAAAAGAGAAATCTAGGTAAGATTTGAAGCCCAGAAGGGCATTGGGCCCTTGATGGGGATACTTAGCTTTGAATTACGGTCTGCACAGATGTCTCAGATAAATTGACATAAAATGGCATAGGACCATTTACCTTGCATGATTGAATGTAAAAGAGAACACCAATCAAAGAGGGATAGTCGGTAGGATTAGAAAAGTAGTCGGTAGATTTTGGAAGAAGAGTGAGTATAGGATTTGGACCAAAAGTTCTTTAGCAATAGGGTTTCGGGTAGAGAATGAGTGTAAATATCAGCACATGTGAAGAGTCAGTCACAATGATGAACTGGTGAAAATATGTAGGAAAGCAGATATCAGAAGGGACATTAGGAAATCAGGCAAAGTTTAAAGTGAGTGATTGGATTAGACATTTTCAACAGGCTTGATTGAATATATAATCTTACGAAGAAACAAATATATAGTCACCAATAGGATTGACATTTGAGAGCATTAGGCAACCTGAATGTGGATATATTTAGTAATCCATGCTCACTTTCCATTTAGGTTTTGGTAGAAGCATAAGTGTGACCTTTGGTTTTTGTGTCCAGAATATCACTGTGATAAAATGTATATGTAGATAAGGTGACATGAGTATTTCTTCCACCATTTCTGGGAGCAATATTTTGAAGATGTATAAATTAGTATTGGGGGTACAAATAGGTTTACCCTGTGTCTATGAATATAGAGATAATGCATGAATAGACCATAATGTGAATAAATAATATAACTGGTTCCAACTTTAAATAATGGATTCAATTGATATCTGAAAATACACAGGAAATCTTACATTGATATACATACATTCATTCCAACGAATAATACATCTAATTGTAATATTAGGGTTATGGTTTATCAGGAAGAGTGTGTGAGTTTTGCTATTATGGTTGAAGGGACACGCGAGATGCAGGCTGGGTAGCCTAGATTATTATGTTTATCCGGGATTTATCAAAGCCACAAACAGCCACGGCTGTGTGAGGGAAAAGCCGACTTCTTCTGTATGTCATGGGGATGTGAGCATATAGGGGCTGCCTAGTGGAACCCAAACTCCTCATCAAATTCAGTACACAGCATTGGCCATATTACCAATTAGACAACCAAAACCGATGGCCCCCAGAGGGGTCTCTAGATCCTCAAATTCTGTGTGACCTTTTTAACTTCAGCAAGTGCTCAAAAGAGTGAAGGAAAATTTCCCTATGTGGAGGCTTTTTCCCTCCTTCGCTCAAATCCTAAACTATGCTTCTCCAATACATCCTCACCCTCTGCCATAAGCTCCAGATGCTCTGCTGTCAATCCCACCTCAGCAACCTGACTTCTCCCCTCCAATTACTAGATCAAATACCCAACCCTCCGCTGGTTCTCAGACCATTGCCCCCTTGCTGAGGTAGCAGGAACTGAGGTATCCCTGTACCCACTCACTCTTCTCTTCTCCTGTCAGTGTCCGCACTGGGTCCCAACAGGTCCTCTTACTGGCTAACCCAAAGCTCAAACAGGCTGAAGAGAGCCCTCAGACCTCTATCAAAAATGTAATGAAAATGGCCTTTATAGTTGCTTTGTCAACACTGAAAACCGGTCACTAAGAATTTAAAGTCCCTCACAGGCTTTTTGAGATACTAGGTCCCATCATCCCCTCTGCTCTACCTGTTCTACTGCTCAAGTTTTTGTTGCTAGGAAAATCCCAAACCCCTTTCCCATTATTCTTCTACATATCTCCTTCCTCATTCTCAGATCCACGGAGCTGCTGTCACACCCCGCGTTCCACGTCTTTCCCCTCTCTACCAAGACCACAGAAAAGTCTTAACTGACATTTTCCAGAAGTCTTCACCATGGCTGACTTTAGGAATTTCAGCAAAAGAGTCCCTATTAAAGAGTTCAATGTAGATAAACTTCCTCTTTTCCTGTTTCCCTGTTCTACTTGCCACTTGCTGCAAAAATCAACACTCCAAAGCTAGACACCCCCTTACTAGTTTTTCACAAAATATGTTAACAAGGCCTCTGGCTTTGAGCTGGAGCTCCACCGAGATGGTTACATTTCAAAAATAAAGAAGTTACCAACTGGGCTCCATGGTAACAGCTGCGAGGGAGAAAAAAAAAGAGAAGACAAAAGCTCTCCCCCTCCCAGGTGTCCTTAAAAAGTTAACTTGCCCAGAACAGAGGAAATAAAACAGAAACAAAAACAGCTTTTTGTGAACTTCTGCAGATTGTGAACTTCTGAGCCCCTTTTCTTACATGTTGGGTACAAAATTCTGAAACTACCTAAACTTGGGGTGCAGCGGATTAATTGTTTACAACAGAAGCATTGCCCTCTAATTCCGTTTGCAACCAAATTGGACTGTTTCCCTAGCTTCGGTGCTATCTTTGGTTCCTTGCCTTTTTTGTCCCTAAAACAGTATAATTCCATATACGTAAACATTGTTTATGTGTTCATAAAATGATCAACAGATGTGATTAAGTATGCAATGGTGCAGATGTTTCCCAGAGTGCTCTAGCATGATGCAGGTTTATTTAAAAATAAAATAGGGGGGCATAAAACCCGGTTCCGCCGGGAACATATATCCCTCACGTTAGCCATCCTATTCGGAATAGTTGTTGCTGCATGGGTTGGCACAGGAACCACTGCCATAGTCCATGGGAAACAACAAATGACACAATGAGAAGCAGCAATAGACCAAAACTTAAAGATATTAAAAACCTCCATCACAGCTTTACAGGAATCTTTAACCTCTCTCTCTGAAATAGTTTCACAGAACAGGGGACAGTTGGACCTCCTGTTCATGACAGAAGGGGCCTTTGTGCTGCATTGAGAGAAGAATGTTGTTTTTATGCGGACAATACTGGAGCTGTAAAAGAATCTGTGAGTAAATTAAGAAAATGCCTTGAAGAGCATCAACAAGAGACAGAGGCCAAAAAAGCGTGGTTTGAGTCTTGGTTCACACAGTCCCCGTGGTTAACTACACTTTTATCAGCCTTGAACGGTCCATTAATAATCCTCATATTATTGCTAACTGTAGGGCCCTGTTTGCTCAACCGTGTAGTTTCCTTTCTCCAAGCTCAAATTGGAAAAGTTAAACTTATGGTAATCAGACAACAATATACCCCACTAGCAGACATAAAATGTGACACCACCCAATGATCACTTTTATGATTAAAAGTAACCAGAACAAGAAGTGGGGAATGAAAGTTAATAAAATAGGTACTTTTCACTTCCTGTTTTTCTGTATGCTTAACAAAACACTGTTGAAATCTTGGGAACTGTTTGCTAATCTTGTTCCCAGAATGTGATATCTCCAACTGCCAAACTGCAGAATGTACTACCTCACACATTTGCACGCAAACCGCCCACTCGCACTGACCCATCAATAAACTTCACTCTCTGCCCCCTCCAAGGAAAGTATATAAGCTCTGCTTAAGCTGTTCTCAGGGCTCTCTGCTAAATTCAAGTGAGCTCTGAGCCGCAGCATGCTGGACCTCCAATTAACACTTTGCTCTTGCATGAGACAGTCGCTTGGTGGTCTCTTCCTCCAACGCTCACCCGACCTTTACATTGGTACAATCATAAGTGTGAACTTTGCTTTTTGTGTCCAGAATATTACTGTGATAAAATGTATATGTAGGTCAGGTGACATCAGTATTTCTTCCACCATTTCTGGGAGGAATATTTTGAAGACGTATAAATTAGTATTGGGGGTATAAAGAGGTCTACCCTGTGTCTATGAATATAGAGATAATGCATGAATAGACAATACTGTGTTTAAATAAAATAAGTGGTTCCACTTTAAAAAATGGATTGAATTGATATCTGAAAATATACAAGAAATCATATATTGATATACAATCATTCATTCCAACCAGTTATCCATCTAATAGTAATATTAGGGTTATGGTTCATCATGTAGAATGTGTGAGATTTTCTTCAAAAGTAATTTTGGAAATCAAAAAAAAAATGTGTTTCTAAAGAAGTCTCATGAAAAGACCAGTCAAGAAACACGGAGGAATATATGTGTTCGGAAGTAGAAAGTGATTGAAAGTGAAACAAATGCCTATAAATTTGTGAACTTGTGGATGAAATATATATCCAATGATGTGCATAAACTAAAGAAATAGTAATCTACCAGTGTTGAAAAAAATGAACTTCAAAATACACATCATGTCCCATAGGAGTCTGCTTGCATTGATGTTAAACTGGGTCAGTTACTGTAGAAATATTAGGATTTGTATACGCCATTCACTGAAGTTAGTTTTCAGTTGTAGGAAACAAATATGTACTCCAGGTGGATGAATATTTCTGAGAATAATCTTGTGAAAAGTAGATTATAAATCCACATACATGCATATGAATGAATTTAGGAAATGTATAATAAGACACATATATTTGATATTTTGAAAAATCTGGAATATATATATATATATATATATATATATATATATATATATATATATATACACACACACACACACAGATATTAAAAAGTAGCACTATATGCCAAATGAAATTCAATATGAAATATATATCATTCACAGATCAAAAATATTCATTTTAATGAACATGGATTTATGTATAAAGTTGTTCAGCTAGGAAGCTCACCCATAGGTTGAATTTTCAGTTCCAACAGCGTTTAGAAAGAGTGATATCTTCTCACAATTTGTATCTCCCAATTCAGCCACCAAACAATAGTGTACGTGTGGCACCAGGTAGGATTCTATATGTGCTTATAAAAATACACGTGCTGAATAGGCTACAGAGAAAGTCAGACAGGAATTCACATATTTGCTAACTTTAAAAACACATGGAGAACTATTTCAACAAAAAATTGACTAGATTTATAACTCCTACCCTATTTAATAAAAAAGGCAAGTCCAACTATACACCATGCCTCTTCTGAATTGCTTGTATTTCAATTCTGTTTGGGTTATTTTTCACCATCATATTAGGATTAGTAGACAGAGTCTAGTAGGGTATGGGATAGTGTCAGGGATTCAGTATTTCAAATGGAAAATTGGAAAATGAATCCAATGTGTATGCAAATATGTGCTACAAAAAAATCCTCCCACTCTCATCCAGAACAATTACTTGACATTACCTTCGCCCCAATTAAGACACAATTAGAAAAGAAGAGGTATAAAATCTGTGAATACTTATCTGGAATTGAAATTGCTCAGGAGTTCACAACTTGGGAGGTGGTAGAGGAGTTTCCAAAAGTAATTGGCAGGGTAAAACTTCACAATCATTGAGCTCTTTTGGCGTAAATACTTCTTGAGAAACTGCCTCTGAGGTTGGGCACTTGAAATATATGTTGTTGCAAGGAGCTTTATCTTCTTTTGTAGTGAGACCATCAAAGCTGGGTCTGCATCTATGTGACCTGGAGCACATGGTCTCTCATATTTCAGTGAACATTAGGCAGCAGTGCTGAATTCTCTCTTTGTAGATACCTGTGGCCACTGGGGGCTAAGTGTCTCTCAGTGTGGACTGTGAAGCTATTTGGTCATCCTCCTCTTTTTGTGGCGTTTCTTGCTCCTGCACTTGGAGTTTGGTATTTGCTTCATGAAATACAAAAAGTTCAACTGGGACACAGTGCTGGAGGGAGTTCTGTCACGTGTCATGTGTCAGGGTCTGCAGGAGAATGCACCAAACAGGCTTCTATCCCACATAGTTTGCCCTCTTGACCATAGCAAACTGATTCGGAACATTGCCCTGAAATTTCTCCATATAACAAGATGCCTTTACATACAAGGTACTGCTGGCTGCACCATGTCAGTCACAAATCATTTGGAAGTCTATGGCAGATCCACATGGCCCCACCACAGATGTTTTATCACACACCTGCACAACACTGCTCTACAACCACTAATCAGCAGGCTCCAACATCCTGACATCTCTGTTCTACACCATTATCATGTAACCCAGTCAATCAAGGCACTGGGTGGTACACTCAAATCAGCAACAGGACATCCAAGGTTCTCCAGTGCCACCTGGTCATGGAAATTTCAAAAATGTTATGGTATTTATGTAGCCATTTTTCAAGGATGAAGTTGGAGGCACTGTGGGTTTCAATTCATTGAGGAACCATTAAATGTGAGGAATATCATTTCAATGAAAGCTCTGGACAACTCTCACAGTCAAGGCTTCCCAAAGAGTGGCCAAAAGGTTACATGTAGCCAGGCCCATAGAGGTCTACAATGGGAGGTCCATGTGTGTTTTGACTCTCAACTATGGCCGCCAAGTCTTTCAGAATAAAATCATATGATATCATGGCTGAGATTCCCTGTGCTCTGTGGAAAGCCAACCTTGGTCTAGATCTCAGCTTCCAAGGGCGACTCTCATGCGTGGCCTCCTAAAATCCCAAAACAATTTATTAGAATACTTCTCTGACGTCAGTTCCACAATGCAGTCTTAAAAAGGAGTCACACCAGAGTTTAAACCCCAGTGGACCCAGTCATCTCTTCCACCCGCCACACAAATGACCACAATTAAAACCAAAACACTCGCACATAGCCCTCATATTCTTCCATATAGACACTCATCATAACCTCTGGCTGGAGGTTTCCATGAGGGGCACATCCAAAGACAGTGTCCAAAATAAGCTCCCTTGCCTCTCATTTGCTTGAAATCATTGTGGCCGGGATACCCTTCCTGCAAACCAGGAGTGATCAAATAGACCTGTTCTTAATACTGCTCTGCTTCTCCAATTTGAGGCCTACTGACAGTCAGGTATAGATTCTTTATGTGATTTGGAGTCATGAGGAAACCCAAGCACCTCTGCAGGGCATTGAAGAACTCATTTGACCCAAAGGATCCCTATACTCACTTGACGGAGGTCAGGAAACAAAGAGAAAGGCAAGAGGTTTCATCCACAACAACTGATCTTTTTGCCATTTTGGTTTTGGATATACACACATGGGATCTTTCTTTAGATCGATCTGGTGCTGAGAATCTAAGCCCCAACCTCACACAGGGCCAAGATGCTGATTCAGACACATCCATTTCCAAAGGAATTAAGCAAAGAGCCACAGGTGATGCCCATTCATTTCCATTTGAAAACTATTTTCTTCAGGATTCACAAAGTGTGGCCTGAGGCAAAGACCTTCCTGACATTCAGGGCAACAGAAAAATAGATAAGCAAAAGGCCCAAAGTAGGGTTTCTCCACAGAGACTTTCCTGGTTACACTGATACCTGAGTTTTCTGACATGCTCCCATTCCCTTCAGCTATTCAGTACATGCCCATTTCACAGAACCTGGAGGTGGTACATATCTTGGAAAAAAAACCATGAGCCTATTCTGGAGAGTTGACAGAATACAGGAAGAATACTAGAACTAAGGAAGTTAATAGGTGTTGCCCTTCCATGAGGCAAGCTGAAGTCAACTTATAAATTGGGCAGAATGAATGCTGGGAGCTTTCTACTAGACAGGACACGTCCATTGATGCAATCTCTTTTCTAAAGTCTGCAACCACTGACACAGTAGGATACACAGACATAGAAACACTCGCCTTGTCAAATGACATACAAGAAAACGTCCACACCAAACCAAACAAACTGATTTTCCTACCTATTCTCAGAACATGAGAAAAAACCACATACTCACTCATGGGCTAGGGATGTGGCTCAAGCGGTAGCGTGCTCGCCTGGCTTACGTGTGGCTCAGATTCGACCTCAGCACCACATACAAACAAAGATGTGTATGCCAAAAACTAAAAAATAATAAATATTCAAGAATTCTCTCTCTCCTAAAAAGAAAAAAAACACATACTCACACCCACACTCTAAAAGGCACCTCCTTCCCCTAAGTAGGTCTGTGACTATATGGAGTGTCCTCTGACTGGTGGGCCATAATATGTTCCCCCGAAATGGCCTGTATGGTCTCAGATCTTATCTCCTTTTCCAACTCTGTGAAGTTGCCAGGAGCTAGTGGTGAGCAACTACCTGCTTTCCCAGGAAAGGCCCCTCTTTAGAGCTCTCCTGTCATTTGGCCATTCTCACATCAGTAGGTACCAAGAAAGATTGACTCTGTCCTTGGTAAATCCAAACAAGTGAGCCCACTGGGACTGAGTCTAGGAATTGGACTGGTTCTGGGTGCCTGTATTCCTGGATCCCAAGTTCAGAGAGTGCCAACACCAAGGAAGTTAAGTAGGTCAATTCCTTCAGGAACTGAATGACGTCACTGCCTTGACAACCACGTTGTCCTAACAGTTGCTTCCAAGGGTCCCATGAGATGGAGGCTGCCCCTACTTCCTGTGACAATTTCACAATTTAGAATGGTATATCAACCATAAGCACCAGGGAACAGCTCTCCACACAGGCTTGATTTGGTCCATCTCCTCTACATTAAGAAGAGAGAGGTTCATTCAGACACATCCTTTAGTCGTGACCAGGGTTTTGGCCATGGAAGATGACTTTTGCTCTCTTAGGTCCTCCATAGCTGCCTACATGTTATCCAGGGATCATTTCTCCATGGTCCTATGAGGTTCTCAGCAGGTGGAAGATCCCCTACATTCCTGTATTGTAAGACCAACTCTGTACCTGCTCTTCTGTGAAGTTAGATTGAGGGAAGAGTGTATGTTTAGTGTTAATAACAGGTTCTATTAGGGTTAGGAATCATTCTGTGAGATGAATAATGGTATTGGGAACCTGTGATATTTACAGGAATATACAGGTGAAATATACGTTTGAAAACAGAAATCTAGGTAATATTTGAAGCCCAGTAAAGCATTAGGCCCTTGAGTGGGATACTAAGCTTTGAATTACATTCTGCACAGATGTCTCAGATGAATCGATATACAATGGCATAGGACCTTGTAAATTGGATGATTGAATGTCGAAGAGAACATCCAGTCAAAAAGGGATAGTCGGTAGGATTAGGATGATAGGCGGTAGGTTTAGAAAGAAGAGTGAGTATAGGAGTGGGACCAAAATTCTTTAGCAATAGGGTTTCGGGTAGAGAGTGAATGTAAATATCAGCACATGTGAAGAGTCAGTCACAATAATGAATTGGGATAATAAGTAGGTACGCAGATATCAATAGAGACATTAGGAAATCAGGCAAAGTAAAAACTGAGTGATAGGATTAGACATTTTCAACAGGTTTGAGGTTGAATATATAATCTTTGGAAGAAACAAATATGTAGTCACCAATAGGATAGACATTTGAGAGCATTAGGCAACCTGAACATGGATGTTTTCAGTAATCCATACTCACTTTCCATTTAGACTTCGGTACAATCATAAGTGTGACCTTTGCATTTTGTGCCCAGAATATTACTGTGATAAAATGTATATGTAGATCAGGTGACAAGAGTATTTCTTCCACCATTTCTGGGAGCAATATTTTGAAGACAAATAAATTCATATTTGGGGAACAAAGAGGTGTTCCCTGTGTCAATGAATATAGAAATAATGTATGAATAGACCATACTGTGAATAAATAATATAACTGGTTCCAACTTTAAATAGTGGATTGATGTGATATCTGAAAATATACAGGAAATATTAAATTAATATGCATAGATTCATTACAACCAGTTATACAACTAACTGTAATATTAGGGTTATGGTTTATCATGAAGAGTGTGTGAGTTTTGCTTCAAAAATGATTATGGAAATAGAAAATATTGTGTTTGGAAAGAAGTTATGAAAAGACCAGTCAAGAACTCTGGAGGACTATATGTGTTCTGAAGCAGCAGGTGATTGAAATTGAAACAAATACCTATAAATTTGTGAACATGTGGATGAAATAGATATCTTATGATGTGCATAAACTGAAGAAATAGTAATGTACCACTGTTTAATAAAAATGAACCACAAAATAAAAATCATGTCCCATAGGAAACTGCTTGTATTGATTTTAAACAAGGTTTAAATATAGAAATCTTAGGATTTGTATGCATCATTCATTGAAGTTAGTTTTTAGTATTAGGAAACTAATATGTATTTCAGGTGGATGAATATTTCTGAGAATAATCTTGTGAAAAGTTGATCATATGCACATACATGAATATGAATGGTTTTAAGGAGTGTATAATAAGACTCATATATTTCATATTTTGAAAAATTTGGAGAATATATATATATATATATATTCACCAAATATATAAGACATTAAAAACATATATATATATATATATATATATATATATATATATATATATATATATATACCAATCGAAATTCATCATGAAATATATATCATCCACAGATGCAAAAATATGTATTTCACTGAAAATGGATTTATGTATAATGTTGTTCTACTAGGAAGCTCACCCATAGTTTGAATTTTCAGTTCCAACAGCATTTAGGAAGAGCGATCTCTTCTCATAACTTGTGTCTGCCTAATCAGCAACCTCACAAAAATGTACGTGTGATAACAGTTAGGATTCTATATGTGCATATAAAAATACATGTGCTGAATAGGCTACAAAAAAGGAGACAGGAATTTGTTGAGAGCCACAGCTGAAGGGGCCCCTGCAAACTTCCAGCTCCCAGCAAATTTCCAGCTGCCAGATGATTATTAGCTCACAGCGGCCCCAGCAACATCAAGTTGATTGACTCCTCTGTGGTGATGCTCATTGCACATGCTCATTGAGCTGTTTCCCCGCCCTTTCAGACTGCCAGCTGATGATTGGCTCACAGTGGTCCCAGCAACATCTAGCTGATTGTCTCCTCTGCGGTGATGCTCATTGGGCTATTTCCCTGCCCTTTCAGACCACGTAGCTGCTCATTGGGGGACTTTTCTGGCTCCACCCACAAGACCCAGCCAATCGGCCTCAAGAGCAGGAGGAATGTGGGAGGTGGAGAGGCTTGTGGGTGTGACAGAGACTTAACAAGGAAGCCAGTGGTGGCAGTTGGTCTCTGAGGGTTTTTCCTGAGGAGCTGTTTTGTTTGGCATGTGTGGTTCTAAAAATAAAGTCCATTTCTTTTGACAAGTGGCTCCTGATTCGTGCCTAGCCAGATTGCAGCATTTGGTGGCTCTCAAGGGGAGCAACTGAGGGTAAGTAATAAGGTAAACGGCTCACCCCTGAGGGCAGGGCGAGAGGATGGGTAGCCATTTTAAGATTCCTCTCTTGTTTTGTTTCACTTTGGTTTTAAGTTGCCTGTCCATGGAGATGAGTGAGATGGAAGACAAAACTCAAATCTGAGGAAAAATTATTTAATCTGAAGAACAGATAAGGAAAATGGACAGATGTACATGTCACATGTCAGGAGGTTAGAAAGGCTATAATGACTTTTTGTTGTTCCATTTTTATATCATTCTGTCTCAGTTTTGTCTGGCATAATCTTGTTGGGTTGTATTATAGTAGAAATACGGGATCACAAATTAGTAAAAAACAAACTGAAAGAGTGTTAAGTAAATTGTTAGAGGAAGGAGGCATCTCAGTAAAATCAAGAACAGTCAGGGCATACGTTGATACAATACAAAAATGTAGTCCATGGCTTTTTAAGGAGGAGTTGTTAAATATTTCACAATGAAACCATCATGGTGAAGATTTAAAAAGAGGAGAAAAAAACAGCCCATGGACTCTGCCAGTTGGCACATTGCCATTGTGGACATTCGTATCTGGTTTGCTTTGTCCAAATCCTTCAGTTCAGACAAAGATAGAGGAACAAAGCTTAGAGCATAAAAAGTCATCAGGGACAAAGTAACAAAAGGAGACTGCTACTAACAACTTTCTATCACCAGAGGGCGTAAGTTTCCAACTAACAGCGCCACCTCTACAGGAGACTGTTACTAACAGCTTTCTATCAACAGAGGATGTAAATGTCCAACTAACAAGGCCACCTCCATATGGTGGGAGGCCCCCAACCCCTGCAGTTGATAGTTCGGATCCTGAGACAGGATCTCAAGTATTTACATGCCCTGTATTGCAGGCAGGAGGGCAGCGAATTCACCTTGCTTTAAATTTAAAAATAGTGAAGCAGCTAAAAGAGGCTGTAACAACCTATGGTCCTCAAGCACCCTTCATTGTAAGCTTGGTCGAATCCATTAACAACTTGAATATGACGCCAGCAGATTGGGCTAATATGTGTAAAGCTGTGCTAAAGGGAAGTCAATACCTTTTATGGAAGGTTGCCAATGACAAGTTTTGCAAGGAGACGGCTAGGCGAAATTCAGCAGCTGGTTATCCTCAGAAAATCTAGATATGTTGTTAGAAAAGGACCTATGAGGATCAGAAGCAACAAATTGCATATGATCCTGGTTTATATGCATAAATTGCTGTAGAGGTGCTTAGGGCATAGAAGACTTCACAAGGACTTGGAGGTTTACATGGTCAATTATCTAAGGTAATACAAGGAGCTAATGAGTCTTACGCTAAATTTGTAGATAGGCTTATTCAAACAGCTACCAGAGTGTTTGGGAATACAGAACAAGCAATTCCATTAATAAAACAACTGGCTTATGACCAAGTGAATTGTTGGTGCAGAGATATCATTAGACCATGGAAACATGAAGATTTAAAGACATATATTAAATTATGTAGAAACATTAATGAATAAGAGCAAGTCGTGGCAGCTACAGTAAAACAGGCTTTAGATGCCAGGCCAAGAACATGCTAGAATTGTGAAGAAACAGGACATTTTAAAAGGAATTGCCCCATAAAAGGAGGGTTTAACAAAACTAGGTATCAAAAGAGTAGAATACCGTGTATTTGCCCATGATGCCATAGAGGAAGACATTGGGCTAATGAATGCCGTTCTCAAACCACCATAGAGGGTACTTCATTATCAAAAAATGAACAAGGACCAGGTGTTTATCCATGATATCATGGAGGAAAGAATCGGGCTCCACTGCAAAAAAATGGACTGATGGGCCCAATGCTCTGGGTCCCAAAACCACAAACATACGGTGCACTGGAGAAACCCAGCAACCTGACCAGGATAGTGCACAGGACACATTGTCCATCAGATCCCTCGTCAAACAAACCAGAGGGAGCACAGGGTTGGACATCTCCGCCTCCGATAGATCAGTACTAACTCCAGAGATGGGGGATCAAATAATTCCCACAGGGGTGAAAGTACCTCTTCCCAAAAAAACAGAAGGCTTATTATTGTGACGCAGCTCTTCTACTCTAAAAGGACTTAGGATAAGTCCTTGGGTAATTGTTCCCGATTATTAAGGTGAAATAAAAATTATAGCCAGTTCTACAAAGGATATATTAGTAATTTCACCAGGAGATAGAATAGAAAAGTTACTAATAATACCAGCCTACATGATAAATTTTCTAGTCATGCTGTAGAAAGAGGTTCCAAGGGATTAGACTCCACAGGTGTAGATTGGGCTATGCTTTCTTTCAATTTAGATTCTCGCCCCATGCTAAAACTAAATATTCAAGGACATGAATTTAATGCACTACTGGATACAGGTGCAAACCTTAGCATCATCTCTCGTCAAGAATGGCCAAAACATTGGCCATTACAACAAGCCACTCAAATGCTTCGAGGTCTAGGTGTGGTGACTAATCCCCATAAAGGTACAAATGTATTAGATTGGAAGGATCCTGAAGGATGTGAAGGAACTATACGGCCATATGTATTGGATCATCTTCCCATTAATTTATGAGGATGAGGTGTCTTAGATCAATTAGGTTTGACATTAACAAATAAGATCAACCAAAATGCCCCCACTATTATGGCTAGACAAGGTTTTAGGAAAGGAAAAAGATTAGAAAAACAAGAAGAAGGTATAGGAGCACCAATACAAATAGATCAAGGAACAGAGAGACATGTGTTGGATTTTAAAAAGGGACCACTGAGACAATAAAAATTATTTGGAAATCAGAAAGACCAGTATTGGTTCCTCAGTGGACCCTGACAAAAGAAAAGATGCAAGCAGCCCATGACCTGGTCAAACAACAATTACCGAAAGGACATATACAACCTTCTGTATCTCCCGATAATACTCCCATTTTTGTCATCAAAAAGAAATCTGGTAAATGGAGATTATTGCAAGATTTAAGAACCATTAATAATGAGATGGTTATTATGGGACCTGCTCAATCAGGGATTCCTCAATTGTCTGCTTTGTCAAAAACTTGGTATGTTTTAGTTATAGATATTAAAGATTTTTTTTTATTTCCAATTCATCCTGAGGATAGTCCACGTTTTGCATTTACTATCCCTACACTGAATCATGAAGGTCTGATCAGAGATATGAATGGAAAGTACTCTCTCAAGGAATGGCTATCAGCCCAACTACGTGTCAAATTTATGTTAACAAAGTAATCCAGCCACTTAGAAATCAAAATCCTGAACTACAAATATTTCACTATATGGATGATGTATTATCAGCACACAAAGCTAAAAAGCCATTGAGAGAATGTTATGCCACACTTACAAACTTATTAAAAATTATAATCTAGAGATAGCAATAGATAAAGAACAATTAAATTTTTCAATAAATTATTTAAGAGTTCTATTATCCTCAACCATGGTCAGTGCACCAAAAATTCAAATACGAGTAGATCAACTCAAATCAATTAATGACTTTCAAAAGTTATTAGGAGATATATATTGGATAAGGCCTTAACTATGTATACCAACAGGAGATTTGGGACCTTTATTTGATATCCTAAAAGGTCTATCAGATCCAAATTCACCCAGAATGTTAACACCTGAAGCAAGAAAGGCATTAAAAATCGTTGAAACATAAATGGGAAATATGCATTTGAATAGAGTTGATATAATTTTGCCTTTATTATTTATTTTACTACCAAAAAAAAAAAAAGATTCCTAGAGGTGTATTTTGGCAAGAAAGTCTATTATTATGGATTCATTTATCTTATTCTCTAACACTATTATTACTAGGTATCCTGAGGCTATAGAACAATTAATACTCATAGGAATAAAAGCAGCAAAGGGAGTGTGTGGAATTTCACACAATAAAATTATTAATCCATATTCTATGAATCAAATTGATAAATTAGCTAATGAGTTAAATACTTGGGCAATAATCATGTGTAAATCTAATGTTTCATTTGATAACCACTTACCATCTAAACTTTTATTGTCTTTTTGGTCATCACATACTGTAACTTTTTCAAAAATGACAAAAAATACACCTATCATGAATGCTCCAAGTATATTCACTGATGAGTCAAATCATGGCGCAGCAGCAATAGTTACACCTGATCAAACTTTTACATTTTTAGTACCCAAACAATCAGCTCAAAAGGTAGAGCTTAATGCACTATTACAAGCTTTTGTGATGTTTAAAGATTCTGTATTTAATTTATTTTCCCTTAGTCAGTATATAGTTAAATCTATAGTATCTCTTGAAGATGCTAGTAGTATTTCCCCTTCCTCTACTGTTTTCTCTTTGCTTTCCACTATACAAAGTCTAATCTGGGACAGAAAACATCTATTCTTTAAAGGACATATCAGGGCACATACAGGATTGCCTGGAGCCCTTAGTTTGGGGAATGATTTAGCAGATAAAACTACACATGACATACATACATATTTTCTCTACAATAGAAGAAGCTAAAATTTTCATTAAAAGTTCCATGTCAATGCTAAATCTTTACAAAAGTGTTTTAAAATAACTAAGGAACAAGATTGAAAAATAGTAAAACAATTTCAAAATTGTGTGACCTTTTTACCACAAGTTAATCTTGGAGTCAATCCTAGAGGATTGATACCTAACCATGTTTGGCAGATGAATGTCACACACTTGCCAGAATTTGGAAAATTAAAATATTTGCATGTTACAGTTGATACTTCTGGATTTTTGATGGGCTCCCTTCATGCCGGAGAAAAAACTAAAGATGTTATAGCTCATTACTTACAAAATTTTGCCACTGTGGGCATTCCAAAACAGTTAAAAACAGATAATGCCCCCGGTTATACTCCTAGCTCTTTTAAACAATTTTGCTCATCATTTGGCATTACTCATATAACAGGAATCCCATACAATCCACAGGGACAATGCATAGTTGAAAGAGCACATGAAACTATTAAAATGTACTTGCCTGGAGTCGGGAGTCACTTTATGTGTTTCCACAGGGAGAACAGCAGCCGAATTGGATTCCAGAGAGATTACTAAAGTACTGACCCAGTGATTGTCTGGAGTCAGGGATCTGTTTCGGTGTTTCCACAGGGAGAACAGCAGCCGATTTGGATTCCGGAGTGATTAACTAAAGTCCTGACCCAGTGATTGTCTGGAATCGGGGGTCTGTTTGTGTGTTTCCACAGGAAGAACAGCAGCCGATTTGGATTCCAGAAAGATTAACTAAAGCGATTTCTATAGACCAAAATAAGATTATTTGGCTCAAATCCATAACAGCTGATATCCAGAACTCCAGTTTGGCTATCCTTACATCTGCGACAGAACAGGGATGCTTTTTTCAATATCTATTATATTATTGCCCTTTCCCACATCGTGAAGTTCTATTTTGATATTTTAGCTCGTAGAGACCTAGGTTAATGTTTTGCTGATCAGTTCAATATTTTGACTATAGAGGTTTTAAACATTGCAATGGTGATTTCACCTGTAAAATCTTATACGGCCTTTAATATTATGTTATGTGTTGTATGTATTATATTATGTGTGCACACTTGTGTTTTGTGTTATATGTTTGAATGTACGTATGTCCATATATCATATATGATGAGCGCACATGAAAAAATGGATCCAAATATTTTTTTTTTATTCACGTGATTTAAATGGTTTAATTTAAATTGGGGAAACAACTACCGAGGATTGTTTTAATATGTGAACATAAAAGGAAGTTAACAGACCTGTTTGTTTACTTCACCTTTCCTTTTCATTATATTTAATAATTCTCTTCAAAATAATGTAAATTTTAAAGAAAATTGTTTTCTTTTAGTGCCTTCTGGAATGTTTAATAACTTTTCTTTAGCCATTATTGCCAGAATTTCTATCGTCATCCCAGTGCCAGTGAAGTCAAAGATAAAACCAATCTACAGCTTCTGCAATGGCCATCACTGAATTTCTGTCAGAACTTGCCAGGACTATGTATCACTTGTATGCATTGTGAACTCACTTCATGCATTGTGAACTATTTGTTGGTGCAGCGACTTGTGGTAGTGTTTGGGTATTTATGCTGATGCTATCATCGGTGGTACAATTTTTCCAAAAGTAGCCATCAATTGGCTTGGTGTATCTTCCCTATTCTCTGTATTCCCTATTCTGGTATTGGGAACCTGTGATATGTATAAGAATATATAAGTGAAATATATGTATGAAAACAGAAATCTAAGTAACATTTGAAGCCCAGAAGTGTGTTGGGCCCTTGATTGGGATACTTAGCTTTGAATAAATCGATATACAATGGCATAGGACCTTGTACCTTTGAAAATTGAATGTAGAAGAGAACATTCAGTCCAAAAGGATAGTCGATAGTGAAAGGTTAATAAAATATGTACTTTTCACTTCCTGTTTTTCTGTATGCTTAACAAAACACTGTTGAAATTTGGAGAACTGTTTGCTAAACTTGTTGCCATAATGTGCTGTCCCCAACAGCCAAACTGTAGAATGTACTCCTTCACCTGATTGCACGCAAACAGCCCACTCACCCTTACCCATCAGTAAATTTCCCTCCCTTCCCTCTCCAAGGAAAGTATATTAGCTCTGCTTAAACTGTTCTCAGGGCTCTCTGCTCTATTCAAGTGAGCTCTGAGCCCTAGCATGCTGGGGCATGCTAAACCCTTTGCTGTTGCATGAGACAGTCTCTTGGTGGTCTCTTCATTTGACGCTCACCCGAACTTTACATATAGACATTCCACCGAGTTCTGGCAGCGGCGGACACGAGACCCTAACGGGCTCCTCTTGGGGTAAGTAAGGCGCCACTTTCTGGTTTCAGTTTTATGGATAGGGCTTGGCAAAATGGCTGTTTATATAGAGTGTGAGCTCTCTCCTATGGTGGCTGACAGACGTGTCAAAAAGCCACGGGCCACTTCCCTGGAGGACTTCCCAGAGGACTCGGGAAATCGAGGAACAATAGTCTCCTCGACTCAGTGATATTTTGTTTCAGATTTGGTATTGCCAGCCCATAGGGTTTTGCAGGCTACTCAGTCCTTGTCTCAGTTTTGGACGTCCATTGCCTGTCTTTATTGTCTTGTCTGTGTCGTGTGTTGTTGCATTCACTGTTTCTGTATCTTTTATTATGGGACAGAGCACATCAATGCCTCTGTCTCTGACCCTTAATCCCTGGACTAAAGTTCGCTTAAGGGCTCAGAATCTTTCTTTTTCAGTAAAACCCCGGACCTGCCAGACTCTCTAAGCCTCAGAATGGCCCACCTTTGGAGTCGGATGGCCCCTAGAAAGATCTTTCTACTTCCCACTAATTTAAAAAGTCAGAGATATTGTCTTTCAGCTGGGCCCACATACCCATACAGATCAACAGCCATATACTTAAATTGGCAGGACCTCTGCAAATCTTCTCCACCATGGGTGAAGCCTTTCCTTGCCCCTTCCCCTGCTCCTACTCTTTCCCCAACGATCTCTCAAACCCTCTGCTCATCCTCCTCCTCCACCTTCTGTTCTCCCTGAGTCACAAGATTTGACTCTACTGGACTCTCCTTCCCCTCCTTAACTCCTCCCCTCATCCTCCAACCACCAACACACTCTAAGTGATTCCCCAGCAGCTGACTCAGCCTCTCCGCCATTGGAGGAAGCTAAGCTGGCCCAGGGCCCTCCAGATAACTCCCCCGTGGCACACACAGACCTCCTCCCCTAGAGGAAGCTGGCCCTGATAAAGAAACTCGCTGGCTGCGAATCATTGCAAACCCTGGAACTCCTGTGATGCTCACCCTATGTCCCTACAGGCCAATGATTGACGACGGCAATGGGCTAAAATTGCATGCCTACCAGTATTGGCCTTTCTCCTCTTCAGACCTATAAAACCTAAAAAATAACAATACCCCTTTTTTCCGAGGACCCCACCTGGCTCACAGGTCTGGTTGAGATATTGATGTTTTCATACCCACCTGCTTGGGATGACTGTCAACAACTCTTAGGGACTCTCTTCATAACAGAGGAACAAAAGAGAATCCCCCTGGAAGCTAGAAAAAAGTATCCTTGGACCAGATGGAAGACCATCACATCTTCCCAACATAATCAAAGCCAGCTTTCCCTTGAAGCGACCCAACTGGATCCCCAAAACATTTGAAGGTAGAAAGCATCTGTCCACTTATCGCTGGGTTTCAACTAATTTGGCCAAGGTAAGAGAGATTACTCAAAGGCCTGATGAATCTCCCTCTATGTTTCTAGAGAGAATTATGGAGGCATAAAGAAGATATACACCTTTCGATCCTCAGGCAGAGGATCCAAAAGCATCTGTCACAATGGCCTTTATTGGGCAAGCTGCCCTAAATATTAAAAGAAAGTTACAATGCTTAGATGGATTACAAGATATGATTTTGAGAGATTTAGTCAGAGAAGCCCGAGAAAGTATACTATAAGAGAGAAACTGAGGAAGAGAAGGGAGCAAAGAGAGGATAAAAGAAACAAAAAGCAAACTACTGCGTTGACAAAAGTCCTGGTCACAACATCAAAAGGGCCAGAAATTAAGAAACAGGGAGAGAGGAAGGAATACCTGGTCCCACGCCAGAGGCCTTCCCTGGACTCAGATCAATGTGCCTACTGTAAAGAAAAAGGGCACTGGGCCAAAGAGTGCTCTTGAAAGAGATAGCCACGTCAGCCAGCCATTCTGACTCTGGAGGTTGACTACGAAAGTCGGGGCTTAGATCCACTCCCTCAGTTCAGGGAAACTTTTGAAGTGAAGAGGACCTCAGTAAATTCTGATGTGGATACAGGGGCAATATACTCAGCCCTTAAGGCCCCATTGGGCCCTCTATCAAATAAAAGGTCTCTAGTTCATGGGGCTAAAGACAGAAAATATCAGGCTTGGACAACTAAGAGGACCATGGACCTGGGGAAAGAAAAAATCCATCACTCCTTTCTAGTAATCCCAGAATGCCTGGCCCCATTGATGGGCAGAGATCTGCTCACCAAGCTCCAGGCCAAAATAACTTTTAATCCTGAAGGCCCCCAAGTGGAATTTCTAAATCCTTCAGTAAAAACTCCTATACTCACATCTCTAACTAGGTCAGTAGAAAATGCACATAAACTCACTCACCTTGGTTCAAAGAAACTGCAGGTATTTCTGAAGTATCAAAAACAGAGATTTTCACTAACTGACTCAGAGCAAAAGGAAATAATTGAATGGGTAAAAAAGCCTGTCGAGTCCATCAATTGGCTAATGCTGACCTTTCCAACTTTCCCACGAGGAACCAGACCAGGACAATTCTGGGAAGTTGACTTTACTGAAATTAAGCCAGCAAGGTATGGACATAAATATTTTCTAGTCTTTGTAGATACATTTTCAGGATGGATTGAAGCCTTCCCCACTAATAGAAAAAGAAAAAAAAAAAGAAAGAAACAGCGCAAATGGTGGTCAAGAAGATCCTGGAAGATATTTTTCCAAGATACTGCCTGCCAAAGGTAATAGGGTCTGATAATGTACCAGAGTTAGTGGCCCAGGTAAGTCAGGGGTTACCCAGGAACCTGGGGATTAATTGGAAGTTATATTGTGCTTACAGACTCCAGAGTTCAGGACAGGTAGAAAGAATGAATAGAACCATTAAAGAGACCTTAACGAAATTAAGCTTAGAAACCAGCATAAAAGATTGGACTATGTTCCTGCCTTATGCAATGTTTAATGCAAGAAATACTCCGTCTGTTTCTTTGAGTAACCTCACCACTTTGAAATTCTCAATGGTGCCCTGCCTTCAGTAGGAACCTAAGCCCAACTCAAAAACTTAACAATCCCCTCAACACCCCCTTGCTTGACAGATTTAAGCTCTTGAAGGAACACTGCAATACCTGCGAAAACAGCTGGCCACTGCCTACCAAACTGGGGACGAGGGGACTCCACATTGATATCAAGTAAGACGGCATCAGGTGTCATCCCTGGAACCCTGCTGGAAAGGACCACACAAGGTGCTAGTTATAACAGCTACAGTGGTAAAGGTAGACGGAATGCCTTAATGGATCCATGCCTCTCATCTCAAGCCTGCGCCCTGTCCACACTCTGGCTGGAAATTGGAAAAAAAATGGTAACACTTTCAAATTGCATATTCACTGTTTGGATAAGGCTATAGACTCTTCGCTTGGCCAAAAATAGTCCTAACCTTAATCAGCACATTCAGAAGCGATGGCTGATCACAAATCCTACTGAAAAGGAAGTATATACTATCTCACATACAGCCCCCTTAGGGACCTGGTGGCCATATCTCCACCCAGACATTTGTCAGCTGGCTATAAGTCTTTCCTATTGGGAAATTCCTGATGAAGAGGATCCCACTAAAATTCCATTAAATCCCTTCCGTACCATAGATAATGGAAACAAACATTATGGTTGTAGGGACACACGAGCCAGATGCAGGTTGGCTAGCCTAGATTACTGTGTTTGCCCGGCAGACTATCAAGCAACAAAGAGTCATGGCTCCGTGGGGGAAAAGCCGACTTCTTCTGTAAGTCATGGGGATGTGAGCATATAGGGGCTGCCTGATGGAACCCAAACTCCTCATCAAAGTTTGTACACAGCATTGGCCATATTAACAATTAGATAACCAAAACCGATTGCGCCCAGAGGGGTCTCTAGATCCTCAAATTCTGCATGACCTTTTTAATTTCTGCAAGTGCTCAAAAGGGTGAAAGGAGATTCCCCTATGTGGAGGCCTTTTCACTCCTTTGCTCACATCCTGAACTATGCTTATCCAATAGATCCTCACCTTCAGCCTTCTGCTCCAGAGTCTCTGCTGTCACTCTCACCTAAGAAACCTGACTTCTGCCCTCCAATTATTAGATCAAAAACCCAAACCTTCGCCGGTTTTCAGACCATTGCCCTTTTGCTGAGGTAGCAGGTACAGAGGTACCCCTCTACCCACTCATTCCTTTCTTCTCCTGTCAGTGCCCGCAGCGGGTCCCACCAGGTCCTCTTACCAGCTAACCCAAAGCTCAAACCAGCTGAGGAGAGCCTTTAGACCACTATCTAAGATGTAATGAAAATGGCTTTTAAAATTGCTTTGTCATCACTGAAAACAGTTTACTAATAATTTAAAGTCCCTCACATGCATTTTGGAATACTCACTCCTGTCTTCCCCTCTGCTCTACCTGTTCTACTGCTCAAGTTTGGTTGCTAGGAAAATCCCAAACCCCTTTCCCATTATTCTTTTACATCTCTCCTGCCTCATTCTCAGATCCTCGGAGCTGCTCTCAGCCTCCCCTTCCCCGTCTTCCCCCTCTGTACTAGGCCCACAGAAAAGTCTTAACTGACCTTCTCCAGAAGTCTTCACCTGGCTGACTTTAGGACTTTCAGCAAAAGAGTCCCTATAAAGGAGTTCAATGTGGATAAACTTCCTCTTTTTCTGTTGCCCTCTTTTACTTGGCCACTGGCTAAAAAAATCAGCACTTCTTAGCTAGACACGCCCTTACTAGTTTTTCAAAAAATATGTGAACAAGGCCTCTGGCCTTGAGCTGGGGCTTCACAGAGATGGCTACACTTCTAAGATAAAAAAATTACCAACTGGGCTCCGTGATAACAGCTGGCAGGGGGAAAATAAGAAAGGGAGGAAAAAGCTCTCCCCCTCCCAGGTGTCCTTGAAGAGTTAACTTGCCCAGAACAGAGGAAAAAACAGAAACAAAATCTGCTCTTCTTACTTCTGCAGACTGTGAACTTCTGAACCCCTTCCCTTATTTGTTGGGAACAAAATTCTGAAGCTACCTAAACTTGAGTTTCAGGGCATTAATTGATTACAACAGAAGCATTGTCCTCTGAATCCGGTTGCAACCAAATAGGACTGTTTTTCTGTCTTCGGTGCTATCTTAGGTGCTTTGACTTGTCTGTGCCTACAACAATATAATTCTATAAACATAAACATTGTTTATGTTTTAATGAAATGGTCAACACATGTGATTAATTGTGTAATGGTGAAGAATTTTTCCAGGGTGCTCTATCATGATGCAAGTTCATTTGAATATCAAATAGGGGAGCATACAACCCGGTTCCACTGGGAACATATATCCCTCACTTTAGCCATCCTATTAGAAATAGGAGTTGCTTCATGGGTGGGCACAGGAACAACAGCCCTTGTTCATGGGACACAAAAAATGACCCAATTAGAAGCAGCAATAGACCAAAACTAAGATATTAGAAAACTCCATCAGAGCTTTCCATGAATCTTTAACCTCTCTCTCTGAAGTTGTTTTACAGAACAGTCGAGGGATGGACTTCCTCTTCATTAGAGAAGGGGGCCTTTGTGCTGCATTGAGGGAAGAATGCTGTTTTTATGCCGACCATACTGGAGTTGTAAAAAAATCTTTGAGTAAAATAAATAGACAACATGAAGACCATCAACGAGAGAGAGAGGCCCAAAAAGGATGGTTTGAGTCTTGGTTCACACAGTCCCCCTGGTTACGTTTTGATCAACCCTGGCCGAACCAATAAAAATCCTCATATTATTGCTAACTACAAAACCCTGTTTGCTCAACTGTGTAATTTCTTTTCTCCAGGCTCAAATTGGACGAGTTAAAATTATGATAATACCCCACTAGCAGACAAGGAATGTGACACCCACCAATGATCATTTTTATGATTAAAAGTAGCCAGAAGGAGAAGTGGGGAATGAAAGGTTAATAAAATAGGTACTTGTCACTTCCTGTTTTTCTGTATGCTGAACAAAACATTGTTGAAATCTTGAGAAATGCTTGCAAATCTTGTTCCCAGAATGTGCTGTCCACAACTGCCCAACTGCAGAATGTACTCCCTCACCCAGTTGCACGCAAACTGCCCACTCGTCCTGACCCATCAATAAACTTCGCTCTCTGCCCTCTCCAGGGAAAGCATATATGCTCTAATTAAGCTATTATCAGGGCTGTCTGCTCTATTCAATTGAGCTCTGAGCCCCAGCATGCTGGAAACCCAATAAACCCTTTGCTGTTGCATGAGATAGTCTGTTGGTGGTCTCCTCCTCTGAAGCTCGCCTGACATTTACTTGGATGATTGAATGTAGAAGATAACATCCAGTCAAAAAGGGATAATCAGTAGGATTTGGAGGATACTCAGTATGTTTAGAAAGAAGAGTGAGTACAGGATTGGAACAAAAGTTCTTTAGCATTAGGGTATCGGTTAGAGAGTGACTGGAAATGTCAGCACAGGTGAAGAGTCAGTCACAATGATGAACAGGGGAAAATATGTAGGAAAGCAGATATCAATAGAGACATTATGAAATCAGGCAAAGTATAAAGTGAGTGATAGAATTAGACATTTTGAACAGGTTGAGTTTGAATATATAATCATTGGAAGAAACAAATATGTAATCACCAATATGATTGACATTTGAGAGCATTAGGCAAATTTCCGGTTGATGAATATTTCTGAGAATAATCTTGTGAATATTTGATTATAAATACACATACATGATTATGAATGAATTTAGGGAGTGTATATAAGACACATATATTTCATATTTTGAAAAATCTGGAGACTATATATATATATATATATATATATATATATACACACACACACACACACACACACACAAAACACACACACAGACAAAAAAGTAGTAATATATATGTCAATCAAAATTCATCATGAAATATATATCATCCACAAATCTAAAAATATTCATTTCCCTTAAGATGGATGTATGTATAATGTTGTTCAACTAGGTAGCTCACCCATAGGTTGAATATTCAGTTCCAACAGGGTTTAGTAGGAGTGATCTCTTCTCCCAATTTGTATCTGCCAAGTCAGCCACCTCACAAGAATGTGCGTGTGGTACCAGGTAGGATTCTACATGTGCATATAAGAATATATGTGCTGAATAGGCTACAGAGAAAGGGAGATAGGAATTAACATATTTGTTCACTTTAAAAATACGTGGAGAACTATTTCAACTAAAAATTCACTAGATTTATAATCCTAATCTGTATCATGCAAAAGGGAAGTCCAACTATACACCATGCCTTCTCTGAACTGCTTGTATTTCTATTCTGTTTGGGTTAGTTTTCTCCATCATATTATTTTTAGGAGCCAGAGTCTGGTAGGGTATGGGACAGTGTCAGGGATTCAGTATTTCGAATGGAAAATAGGAAATTGAATCCAATGTGTATGCAAATATAGGCTACAGAAAAATCTTTCCACTCTCATCCAGAACAATGCCTTGACATAACCTTCGCCTTAAATAAGACACAATTAGAGGAGAATAGTTAAAAAAATTGTAAATACCTATCTGGAATGGAAAATGCTCCAGATTTCACTTCTTTGGAGGTGGTAGAGGAGTTGCTAAAAGTAAGGGACAGGGTAAACACTCCACAAATATTGAGCTCTTCTGGCCTAAAGACTTTTTGAGAATCTGCCTCTGAGGTTGGGCACTTGAAATACATGTTGTTGTCAGGAGCTTTAGCTTCCTTTGTAGTGAGACCATCAAAGCTGGGTCTACATCTATAGCCCATGGTTACTTATCTTCCAATGAAAATGAGGCAGCAGTGCTGAATTCTCTCTTTGTAGGTAAACTTTGGCCACTGAGGGCTAAGTGTCTCCCCGTGTGGACTGTGAAGCCATTTGGTCATCCTCCAATTTTCGTGGTGTTTCTTGCTGCTGCACTGGAAGTTTGGTATTTTCTTGACGAAATACAAATAGTTCAAATGGTACACATTGCTGGAGCTAGTTCTGTTAGTTGTGGTGGGCAGGGTCTGCAGGAGAAGGCACCAATAGCGGTTCTATCTCACGTATCTTGCCCCCTTAACAATAGCAACATGATTCTGAACATTGCCCTGAAACCTCTCCATATAAAAATATGCCTTTACATATATGGGTCTGCTGGCTGCACCATGTAAGTCACAAGGTATTTGGAAGCCAATGGAAGATCCACATGGCCCCACCACAGATGTTTTATCACACACTTTCATAACACTGCTCTAGTCCCACTACTCACCAGGCTCCAACTTACTGGCATCTCTGTTCTACACCATTTTCTTGAAATTCAGTCAATCAAGGCACTGTCTGGTATACTCATGATCAACAACTGGAAATCCCAAGGTCCTCCAGTTTCAGCTGGTAACGGGAATTTCAGAAATTTCATGGTTATTATCCAGCAATTATTCAAGGATGAAGTTGGAGGCACTGTGGGTTTCAATTCATTCAGGAACAATTAAATGCTGAGGAAGCTAATTTCAGTGAAATTCTGGAGCACTCTCACAGGCAAGGCTTCCCATAGAGTGGCCAAAAAGTAACATGAAACCAGGCCCATTGAGGTCTACAAAGCGAGGACCATCTGTGTTTTCAAGCTGCCAAGGCTTTCAGAATTAAATCATGTAATATCCTGGCTGAGATTCCCAGTGTTCTTTGAAAAGTTATCCTGGGCCTAGACCTCAGGTTCCAAGGTCAACTCTCATGCCTGGCCTCCTAAAATCCCATCACAATTCATGGCAATACTTCTCTGAGTTCAGTTCCAGAACTTAGTTTGTAAGGGGAATCACACCAGAGTTCAAGCCAGGTGGACTGAGTAAACTCTTCCGTGACACAAATGAAAACAATTAAAACCAAAATACTCCCACATGGCCCTCATCTTCTTCTATATAGACACTCATCATAACCTCTAGCTGGAGGTTTCCATGAGGGGCACAGCCCAAGACAGTGTCCAAAATAAGCTTCCTTGCACCTCATTTGCATACCTTCAGGGTGGCCTGGACACCATCCTGTGAACCAGGAGTTATCAAATAAGCCTGCCATTAATACTGATCCAATTCTCAAATTTGAGGCCTACTGACTGTGGGGTTAGATTGTTTATGTGAATTGGAGTCATGAGAAAACCCAAGCACCTATGGGATAGCCTCTGGAGGTTTTGAAGAACTCATTTGACACAAAGGATCTGTATTCTCACTTGATGGAGCTTAGGAATCTCACAGAGAAAGGCGAGAGGCTTCATCCCAATGAGTGCTCTTTTGGCCATTTTGGTTTTGGATGCACACATGGGAACTTTCTTTAGATACACCAGGTGCTGAGAATCTAAGCCACAGCCTCACACAGGGCCGAGGGGCTGATTCAGATGCACCCCTTTCCAAAGCAATTAAGCAAAGAGCCACAGGTGATGCCCATATGTTTCCATTTGAAAACTGATTTCTTCAGGCTTCACAAGGGGTGGCCTGAGGCAAAGACCTTCCTGACATTCAGTGCAACAGAACAATAAGTAAGCAAAAGGCACAGAGCAGGGTTACTCCACTGAGACTTTCCTGGTCACCCTAATATCTGAGTTTTCTGAGATGCTCGCCATTCTTTTCAGCTATCCAGTACATGGCCATGTCACAGAATTGGAGGTGGTACATATCTTGGACAAAAAACCATGAGCCTCTTCTGGAGAGTGGCCAGAATTCAGGAAGAAAACAGAAACTTAGGAAGAGAGCAGGTGTTGCCCATCGATAAGACAAGCTAAAGTTCTTTCATAAATTGGGCAGGATGAATTATGGGAAGATTTATACTAGACAGGACACATTCATTAATGCATTCTCTTTTTTAATGTCTACAACAACGGACACAGACATAGAAACACTCGACGTGTCAAAGGACTTAGTAGAAACAGTCCAATACAACCAAACAAACCACCTTTCCTACCTATTCTCAGAACATGAGACAAAAACACAAACCCACACCCACTCCCACACCTCCTTCCCCCAAGTAGGTCTGTGACTTTCCAGAGTGTCCTCTGACAGGTGGGGCATACTATGTTACCCCGAAATGGCCTGTCCTCTCTCAGATCTGGTTTCCTTGGCCAACTCTGTGAAGTTGTCAGGAAAATGTGGTGAGTCACTAATTGCTTTCTCAGAAAAGGTCCCTCTCCAGAGCTCTACTGGCATTTGGAATTCCTCACATCAGTAGGTACCAAGAAAGACTGACTCTGTCCTAGGTAATTCCAAACAAGTGAACCCACTGGAACTGGGACTTGGACTGACTCTGCGTGCCTGACTTCTTGGATACCAAGTTCAGAGAGTTCCATCACCAAGGAAATGAGGTATGTCACTTTCTTGGAACTGAATGAGGTCACTGCCTTGGCAACCACTTTGTCCTAACAGTTGCTTCCAAGGGTCCCATGAGATGGAGTCTGCCCCTACTTCCTGTGACACTTTCACAAGTTAGAATCCTACATCAAACATAGGCACCCAAGAGCAGCTCTCCACATAGGAGTGGTTTGGTCCATCTTCTCTACAATAAGAAGAGAGAGGCTGATTCAGACACCTCCCTTCATCCTGAACAGGTTGTTTGCCTTAAAAGATGACTTTTGCTCTCTCAGGTCCTTCATACCTGCCTAAAACTTCTCCAGGTATCATTTCTGAATGGAACTTTGTGGTTCTAAGCAGGTGGAAGGTTCCCTACTTTCCTGTATTGTAAGAACCACTCTGTCCCTGCTCTTCTGTAAAATGAGATTGAGGGAACAGTGTATGTTTAGGGTTAATAACAGGTTCGATTTGGGTTAGGAATCATTTTGTGCGATGAACAATGGTATTGGGAACCTGTGACATTTACAAGAATATAGAGGTGAAATATAAGTATGCAAACAGAAATCTAGGTATGATTTGAAGTCCAGAGGTGCAGTGGGCCCTTGATTGGGATACTTAGCTTTGAATAATGTTCTGCACAGTTGTCTAAGATAAATCGATATACAATGGCATAGGACCTTGTACCTTGGATGACTGAATTTAGAAGAGAACATCCAGTCAAAAAGGGATAGTAGGTAGGATTAGGAAGATATTTGGTAGGTTTAGGAAGAAGAATGAGTATAGGATTTGGACCAAAAGTTCTTTAGTAGTAGGGTTTCAGTTAGAGAGTGAATGTAAATATCAGCACATATGAAGGGTCAGTCACCATGCTGAGCTGTGGAAAATATGTAGAAAAGCAGATATCAAGAGTGAGATTACGAAATCAGGCAAAGTATACACTGAGTGATAGGATTAGACATTTTCAACCTGGTTGAGTTTGAATATATAATCTTAGCAAGAAACAAATATGTAGTCACCAATAGGATTGACATTTGAGAGCGTTAGGCAACCTGGATATGGATGATTTTAGTAATTCATGTTCACATTTCATTTAAGCTTTGGTACAATCCTAAGTGTGACCTTTACATTTTTGTCCAGAATATTACTGTGATAAAATGTATACGTAGATCAGGTGACATGAGTATTTCTACCACCATTTCTGGGAGCAATATATTGAATGCGTAAAATTCGTATTGGGGTTACAAAGAGGTGTACCCTGTGTCTATGAATGGAGATAAAGCATGAATAGACCATACTGTGAATAAATAATATAATTTGTTCGAACTTTAAATAATGGATTGAACTGATATCTGAAAATTACAGGAAATCTTATATTGATATACAATCATTCATTCCAACCAGTTATGCATCTAATGATAATATTAGTGTTTTGGTTTATCATGAAGAGTGTGTGAGTTTTGCTTCAAAAGTGATTATGGAAATTGAAAATAATGTGTTTGGAAAGAATTCTCATGAAAACACCTGTCAAGAAACCCTGACAATACATGTGTTCTGAAGCAGGAAATGGTTACATTGGAAACAAATGCCTATAAATTTTTGAACTTTTGGATGAAATACATATCCTATGATGGGCAAAAAGTGAAGAAATATCAATGTACCATTGTTGAATGAAAATGAACGTCCAATAACATATCATGTCCCTTAGGAATCTACTTGCATTGATGTTAGCCTGGGTCAGTTACTGTAGAATTATCAGGATTTGTATGCACCAGTCACTGAAGTTAATTTTCCATACTAGGAAACAAATATGTATTTCAGGTGGATGAATATTTCTGGGAATAATCTTGTATAAAGTTCATTATAAATCCACATACACGAACATGAGTGAATTTAGAGAGTGTATATAACTCACATATATTTCATATTTTGAAATATCTGGGGAGTGTGGATATATATATATATATATATATATATATATATATATATATATATATATATAAACACACACACACAGAAACATTAAAAAGTAGCAATATATATGCCAATTGAAATTCATCATAAAATATATATCATTCACAGATGCAAAAGTATTTATTTTACTGAACATGAGTTTATGTATAATGTTGTTCTACTAGGAAACTCCCCTATTCCTTGAATTTTAGTTCCAACAGCGTTTAAGAGGAGTGATCTCTTCTCACAATTTTTAACTTTCAATTCAGCAACCTCCCAAAAATGTACGTGTAATACCTGGTAAGATTCTATATGTGCATATAAATATACATGAGTGAATAGGCTACAGAGAAAGAGAAACAAGAAATCACATATTTCTAAAGTTTAAAAACACATGGAAAATTATTTCAATTAAAAATTGACTAGATTTATAATTCCTACCATATATAATGCAAAAGGCAAGTCCAACGATACAACATGCCTCCTCTGAACTGCTTGTATTTCTATTCTGTTTGGGGTTTTTACCTCCATTATATTAGGAAGAGTAGTCTGAGTCTAGTAGGTATGGGTTAGTGTCAGGGATTCTGTATTTCAAAAGGAAAATTGGAAAAGGAATCCAATGTGTATGCAAATATGTGCTGCACAAATATCCTCCCACTCTCATCCAGAACAATGCCTTGACATTACCTTTGCCAAATTAAGACACAATTAGAGGAGAAGAGTTAGAAAATCAGTGAATACATATCTGGAATGGAAAATGCTCAGGAGTTCACAACCTTGGAGGTGGTAGAGGAGTTTCCAAAAGTAAGGGACATGGTAAACACTCCACAAACATGGAGCTCTGCTGGCCTAAAAACTTTTTGAGAAACTGCCTCTGAGGTTGGGCACTTGAAATATATGTTGTTGTCAGGATATTTGGCTTCCTTTGTAGTGAGACCCTCAAATCTCAGTCTGCATCCCTGTGCCCTGGAGGACATGGTTTAATATCTTCCAATGAACATGAGGCAGCAGTGATGAATCCTCTCTTTTTAGGTCAACTGTGGCCACCGGGGACTAAGTGTCTCCCCGTGTGGACTGTGAAGCCATTTGGTCCTCCTCCACCCTTTGTGGTGTTTTTGCTGCTGCACTGGGAGTTTGGTATTTGCTCACGAATTACAAGGATCTGAACTGGGACACAGTCCTTGAGGGAGTTCTGTCACGTGTGGTGGGTCAGGGTCTGCAGGAGAATGCACCAACCATGCTTCTATCCCTCATAGATTGCCCAATTGCCCCCTTGTCCATATCAACCTGATTCTGAACATTGGCCTGAATCCTCTCCATATAACAAGATGTCTTTACATATAAGGGTCTGCTTGCTGCATCGTGTCAGTCAAGAGCCATTTGGAATCAAATGGTAGAACCTCATGGCCCTACCACTGATGTTTTATCACACACCTTCCCACCACTGCTCTAAGCCCACTAGTCAGCAGGTTCCAACTTACTGGCATCTCTGTTCTACACCGTTTTCTTGAAACCCAGTCAATAAAGGCACTGTCTGGTATACTCATGATCAGCAACAGGACATCCAAAGGTTCTCCAGTTCCACCTGGTTATGGGAATTTCAAAAATTTCATGGTATTTATCTAGCCATTTTTCAAGGATGAAGTTGGAGGCACTGTGGGTTTCAATTCATTCAAGAACCATTAAATGGTGAGGAAGCTCATTTCGATGAAATCTCTGGAGAACACTCAGAAGCAAGGCTTCCCAAAGAGTGGCTAAAATGTCACAGGAAGCCAGGCCCATTGAGGTCTACAATGTGAGTTCCATGTGTGTTTTGACTCTCAACTATGGCAGCCTAGTCTTTAAGAATAAAATCATGTGATATCCTGGCTGAGATTTCCAGTGCTCTGTGGAAAACCACCCGGGGCCTAGATCTCAGTTTCCAAGGGTGACTCTCATGTGTGGCCTCCTAAAATCCCAACACATTTCATGGCAATACTTCTCTGCGATCAGTTTCACAACTCAGTCTCTAAGGGGTATCACACCAGAGTTCAAGCCCAGGTGGACCCAGTCATTTCTTCCAACTGCCACACAAATGACCAAAATTAAAACCAAAACACTCCCACATGGCCCTCATCTTCTTCCATATAGTCACTCATCTTAATCTCTGACTGGAGTTTTCAGTGAGGGGCACAGCCCAAGACAATGTCCAAATTAACCTCGCTTGGCCCTTATTTGCCTGTAGTCAGGGTGACCTGGACACCCTCCCTTTGAACCAGGAGTGATCAAATGAGCCTGCCGTTAATACTGCTCTGTTTCTCCAATTTGGGGCCTACTAATTTCAGGTATAGATTTTTTATGTGAATTGAAGTCATGCGAAAACCCAAGCACCTCTGCAGGGCGTTTAAGAACTCATTTGACCCAAAGAGCCCCTATTCTCACTTGATGGAGGTCAGGAACCTCACAGAGGAAGGGGAGAGACTTCATCCACAATGACTGATTTTTTGCTATTATGGTTTTGGATGCACACATGGGATCATTCTTTAGATCCATCAGGTGCTGAGAATCTAAGTCACAGCCACACACAGGGCCAAGAGGCTAATTCAGACACATAACTTTCCAAAGCAATTAAGCAAAGAGCCACAGGTGATGCCCATACATTTCCATTTGAAAACTGTTTTCTTCAGGCTTCACAAAGGGGTGGCCTGAGTCAAAGACCTTCCTGACATTCAGTGCAACAGAACAATAAGTAAGCAAAAGGCACAAAGCAGGGTTTCTCCACTGAGACTTTCCTAGACACCCTGATATCTGAGCTTTCTGAGATGCTTGACATTCTCTTCAGCTATCCAGTACATGGTCATGTCACAGAGCTTGGAGGTGGTACATATCTTGGACACAAAACCATGAGCCTCTTCTGGAGAGTGGCCAGAATTCAGGAAGAAAACAGAAACTTAGGAAGATAGCAGGTGCTGCCCATCAATAAGACAAGCTGCAGTCCATTCATAAATTGGGCAGGATGAATTATGGGAAGATTTATACTAGACAGAACACATCCATTAATGCATTCTCTTTTCTAATGTCTATAATAACGGACATAGTGGGATACACAGACAAAAAAACACTGGCCTTGTCAAACAACTTACTAGAAACTGTCCACTCCAAACCAAACAAACCACCTTTCCTACATATTCTCAGAACATGAGACAAAACCACAAACCCACACCCACTCCCACAAATGCACCTCCTTCCCCCATTTAGGTCTGTGACTATCCGGAGTGTCCTCTGAATGGTGGGCCATACTATGTTCCCCTGAAATGGCCTGTCCTCTCTCAGATCTGGTTTCCTTGGCCAACTCTGTGAAGATGTCAGGAAAAAATCGTGAGCCAATACCTGCTTTCTCAGGAAAGGTCCCACTTCAGGGCTCTCCTGGCATTTGGCCATGCTCACATCAGTAGTTACCAAGAAAATTGACTGTGTCCTTGGTAATTCCTAACAAGTGAGCCTACTGGGACTAGGACTGGGACTGACTCCAGGTGCCTGGCTTTTTGGATACCAAGTTCAGAGAGTTCCATCACCAAGGAAATGAGGTATGTCACTTTCTTTGGAACTGAATGAGGTCACTGCCTTGGCAACCACTTTGTCCTAACAGTTGCTTCCAAGGGTCCCATAAGACGGAGTCTGCCCCTACTTCCTGTGAAAATTTCACAAGTTAGAATGGTATATCAACCACAGGCACCCAGGAACAGCTCTCCACACAGGCCTGGTTGTGTCCATTTTCTCTACAATAAGAAGAGAGAGGCTGATTCAGACACATCCCTTCATCCTGACCAGGCTGTTTGCCATGGAAGATGACTTTTGCTCTCTCAGGTCCTACATACCTACCTACAACTTCTCCAGGTATCGTTTATGCATGGACATTTGAGGTTCTCAGCAGGTGGAAGGTCCACTACTTTCCTTTATTGTAAGAATCACTCTGTCCCTGCTCTTTTGTAAAATGAGATTGAGGAAACAGTGTATGTTTAGGGTTAGTAACAGTTTCGATTTGGGTTAGTAATCATTCTCTGTGATATTTACAAGTATATAGAGGTGAAATATAAGAATGCAAACAGAAATCTAGGTATGATTTGAATCCCAGAAGGGCATTGGGCCCTTGATTGGGATACTTAGCTTTGAATTATGTTCTGCACAGTTGTATAAGATAAATCAATATACAATGGCATAGGACCTTGTACCTTGGATGACTGAATTTAGAAAAGAACATCCAGTCAAAAAGGGATAGTAGGTAGGATTAGGAAGATATTTGGTAGGTTTAGGAAGAAGAGTGAGTATAGGATTTGGACCAAAAGTTCTTTAGTAGTAGGGTTTCAGTTAGAGAGTGAATGTAAATGTCAGCACATATGAAGAGTCAGTCACCATGCTGAGCTGTGGAAAATATGTTGAAAAGCAAATATCAATAGTGACATTACGAAATCAGGCAAAGTATATACTGAGTGATAGGATTAGACATTTTCAACCTGGTTGAGTTTGAATATATAATCTTAGCAAGAAACAAATATGAAGTCACCAATAGGATTGACATTTGAGAGCATTAGGCAACCTGGATATGGATAATTTTCGTAATTCATGTTCACATTTCATTTAAGCTTTGGTACAATCCTAAGTGTGACCTTTACATTTTTGTCCAGAATATTACTGTGATAAAATGTATACATAGATCAGGTGACATGAGTATTTCTACCACCATTTCTGGGAGCAATATATTGAATGCGTAAAATTCGTATTGGGGTTACAAAGAGGTGTACCCTGTGTCTATGAATATGGAGATAAAGCATGAATAGACCATACTGTGAATAAATAATATAACTTGTTTCAACTTTAAATAATGGATTGAACTGATATCTAAAAAATTACAGGAAATCTTATATTGATATACAATCATTCATTCCAACCAGTTATACATCTAATGATAATATTAGTGTTTTGGTTTATCATGAAGAGTGTGTGAGTTTTGCTTCAAAAGTGATTATGGAAATTGAAAATAATGTGTTTGGAAAGAATTCTCATGAAAACACCTGTCAAGAAACTCTGACAATACATGTGTTCTGAAGCAGGAAATGATTACATTGGAAACAAATGCCTATAAATTTTTGAACTTTTGGATGAAATACATATCCTATGATGGGCAAAAAGTGAAGAAATATCAATGTACCATTGTTGAATAAAAATGAACGTCCAATAACATATCATGTCCCATAGGAATCTACATGCATTGATGTTAGCCTGGGTCAGTTACTGTAGAATTATCAGGATTTGTATGCACCAGTCACTGAAGTTAATTTTCCATACTAGGAAACAAATATGTATTTCAGGTGGATGAATATTTCTGGGAATAATCTTGTATAAAGTTCATTATAAATCCATATACATGAACATGAGTGAATTTATAGAGTGTATATAACTCACATATATTTCATATTTTGAAATATCTGGGGAATGTGGAGATATATATATAGGTTTAGGAAAAAGAGTGAGTAGAGGATTTGGACCAAAAGGTCTTTAGCAAAAGGGTTTCGGTTATAGAGTGAATGTAAATGTCAGGACATATGGAGAGTCACTCACTATGATGAACTGGGGAAAATATGTAGCAACGCAGTTATCAGTAGAGGCATTAAAAAATCTGGCAAAGTTTAAAGTGAGTGACTGGATTAGACATTTTCAACAGGGTTGCGTTTGAATATATAATCTTAGGAAGAAACAAATATGTAGTCACCAATAGGATTGACATTTGAGAGCAAAAGGCAACCTAGACATGGATGTTTTTAGTATTCCATGTTCACTTTCCATTTAGTCTTTGGTACAATCATAAGTGTGACCTTTACATTTTTTTCCAGAATATTTCTGTGATAAAATGTATATGTAGATCAGGTGACATGAGTATGTTTTCCACCATTTCTGGGAACAATATATTGAAGATATAAAATTAGTATTGGGGGTACAAAGAGGTGTACCCTGTGTCAATAAATATAGAGATAAAGCATGAATAGACCACATTGTGAATAAATAATATAACTTGTTCCATTTTTAAATAACGGATTGAACTGATATCTGAAAATACACAGGAATTCTTATATTTATATACAATCATTGATAACAATCAGTTATACATCTAATGGTAATATTAGTGTTCTGGTTTAACATGAAGAGTGTGAGTTTTGCTTCAAATGTGATTATGGAAATCGATGAATGATGTGTTTGGAAAGAAGCCTCATGAAAAGACCAGTCAAAAAACCCTGACAATATATGTGTTCTGAAGAAGGAAGTGATTAAATTGGAAACAAATGCCTATAAATTTGTGAACCTGTGGATAAAATATATATGTGCAAAAACTGAAGAAATAATAATGTACCAGTGTTGAATAACAATGAATGTCAAATTACATATCATGTCCAATAGGAATCTACTTGCATTGATGTTAGACTGGGCCAGTTACTGTAGAATTATCAGAATTTGTACACACCATTCACTGAAGTTAGTTTTCCGTACAAGAAAACAAATATGAATTTCAGGTATATGAATATTTCTGAGAATAATCTTGTAAAAATTTTATTATAAATCCACATACATGAACATGAATGAATTTGGAGAGTGTATATAAGACACATATATTTCTTATTTTGAAAAATCTGGAGAATGAATATATATATATATATATATATATATATATATATATATATATATATATATATAACACACACACAAAAAACACACAGACATTTAAAAGTAGCAATATATATGCCAATCGATATTCATTATTAATATATATATCATTCACAGATGCAAAAATATTTATTTTACTGAACATGAGTTTATGAATAATGTTTTTCTTCTAGGAAGCTCCCCTATAGGTTGAATTTTCACTTCCAACAGCTTTTAGGAGGAATGATCCCTTCTCACAATTTATATCTGCCAATTCAGCCACCTCAAAACAATGTACGTGTGATACCTGGTAGAATTCTGTATGTGCTTATAAATATACATGTGTGAATAGGCTACAGAGAAAGGGACACAAGAATTCACATATTTGTTAACTTTAAAAACACATGGAAAAAATTTCAATTAAAAATTGACTAGCTTTTTATCTCCTTCCTTATATAATGCAAAAGACAAGTTCAACGATACAACATGCCTCCTCTGAACTGCTTGTATTTCTATTCTGTTTGGGTTATTTTTCTCCATTATATTATTATGAGTAGTCTGAGTCTAATAGGTATGGGTTAGTCTCAGGGATTCAGTATTTCAAAAGAAAAATTGGAAAATGAATCCTATGTGTATGTAAATATGTGCTGCACAAATATCCTCCCACTCTCATCCAGAACAATGCCTTGACATTACCTTTGCCAAATTAAGACACAATTAGAGGAGAAGAGTTAGAATATCAGTAAATACATATCTAGAATGAAAAATGCTCAGGAGTTCACAACCTTGGAGGTGGTAGAGGAGATTCCAAAAGTAAGGAACAGGGTAAACACTCCACAAACATGGAGCTCTGCAGCCTAAAAACTTTTTGAGAAACTGTCTCTGAGGTTGGGCACTTGAAATATATGTTGTTGTCAGGAGATTTGGCTTCCTTTGTAGTGAGACCATCAAAGCTGGGTCTGCATCTATGTGACCTGGAGGACATGGTTTCTTATTTTCCAATGAACATGAGGCAGCAGAGCTGAATCCTCTCTTTGTAGGTAAACTGTGGCCACTGAGGACTAAGTGTCTCCCCGTGTGGACTGTGAAGCCATTTGGTCCTCCTCCACTTTTTGTGGTGTTTTTGCTGGTGCACTGGGAGTTTTTTATTGCTTAACAAAATACAAGGAGCTCAACTGGGACACAGTGCTGGAAGGCATTCTGTCAATTGTGGTGGGTCAGGGTCTGTAGGAGAATGCACCAACCATGCTTCTATCTCTCATAGCTTGCCCCATTGCTCCCTTGTCCATATCAACCTGATTCTGAACATTTCCCTAAATCCTCTCCATATAACAAGATGCCATTTCCTATAATGGTCTGCTGGCTGCACCATGTCAGTCACAAGCCATTTGGAAGCCAAAGTCAGATCCATATGGTCCCACCACAGATATTTTATCACAGACCTTCCCACCACTGCTTTAGGCCCACTATTCACCAGGCTGCAACTTACTGGCATCTCTGTTATACACCATTTTCATGAAACCCAGTCAATCAAGGCACTGTCTGTTATACTCATTATCAGCAACAGGACATCCAAAGGTTCTTTCATACCTCCTGGTGATGGGAATTTCAAAAATTTTATTTTATTTGTCTAGCCATTTTTCAAGGATGAAGATGGAGGCACTGTGGGTTTCAATTAATTCACGACCATTAAATGGTGAGGAAGCTCATTTCAATGAAAGTTGTGGAGAACTCTCACAGGCAAGGCTTCCCAAAGAGTGGCCAAAAGTTCACATGAAGCCAGGCCCTTTGAGGACTACAATGTGAGCTCCATGTGTGTTTTAACTCTCAACTATGGCTGCTAAGACTTTAAGAATAAATCACGTGATATCCTGGCTGAGATTCCCAGTGCTCTGTGGAAAGCCACCCTGGGCCTAGATCTCAGTTTCCAAGGGCGACTCTCATGCATGGCCTCCTAAAATCCCAAGAACATTCATGGCAATACTTCTCTGAGGTCAGTTCCAGAACTCAATCTCTAAGGGGAATCACACCAGAGTTCAGGCCCAGGTGGACCCAGTCATCTCTTCCAACCGTCAGACCAATGACCACAATTGAAACTAGAACACGCCCACATGGCCCTCATCTTCTTCCAATTAGACACTCACCATAACTTCTGGCTGGAGGTTTCCATTAGTGGTCCAGCCCAAGACAGTTTCCAAAACAAGCTCCCTTTTCCCTCGTTTGCCTGAATTCAGGGTGGCATGGACACCCTTCCTGTGAACCACGAGTGATAAAATAGGCCTGCCATTAATACTGCTCTTCTTCTCCAGTTTGAGGACTACTGACTGTGGAGTTTAGATTCTTTGTGTGAATTGGAGTCATGAGAAATACCAAGCACCTATGGGCTAGCCTCTGCAGAGCTTTGAAAAACTTATTTTACACAAAGAATCCGTATTCTCACTTGATGTATATAAGAAACCGTAAAAAGGAAGGCCAGAGACTTTATCCACAATGAGTGCTCTTTTGGACACTTTGGTTTTGGATGAATACATCAGATCTTTCTTTAGATCCATCAGATGCTGAGAATATAAGCCACAACCTCACACAGGAAAAAGAGACTGATTCAGACACATCCCTTTCCAAAGCAATTAAGCAAAGAGTCACAGGTGGTGCCCATTCATTTCCCTTTGTGAACTGTTTCCTTCAGGCTTCACAAAGGGGTGGCCTGAGGCAAAGTCATTCCTGATATTCAGGGCAACTGAAGAATAGTTAAGCAAAAAGTCCAAAGCAGGGTTTCTCCACTGAGACATTATTGGTCACACTGATATCTGAGTTTTCTGAGATGCTCGAAATTCCCTTCAGCTATCCAGTACATGGCCATGTCACAGAGCTTGGAGGTACTACATATCTTGGACACAAAACCATGAGCTTATTATGGAGAGTGGCCTGAATTTAGGAAGAAACCAGAACTTAGGAAGATATATGGTGTTGCCAATCCATAAGGCAAGCCACAGTCCATTCATAAATTGGGCCCATTGAATCCTGGGAAGCTTTCTACTAGACAGGACACATCCATTGATGCATTCTTTTTTCTAATGTCTAAAACCACTAACACAGTGGGATACACAGACAAAGAAACACTCGCCATTTCAAAGAACTTAGTAGAAACAGATCACTCCAAACCAAATAAACCGCCTTTCCTACCTATTCTCAGAACATGAGACAAAACCACAAACCCACACCCACACCCACAAAGGCACCTCCTTTTCCCTAGTAGGTCTGTGACTATCTGTAGAGTGGTATGACTGGCGAGCCATACTATGTTCCCCACAAAATGGCCTGTTCTGTCTCAAATCTGGTTTCTTTGGCCAACTCTGTGAAGTTGTCAGGAGCTTGCGGTGTGCCACTACCTGTTTTCTTTGGAAAGGTCATTGTTCAGAGCTCTCCTGGCATTTGGTCATCCTCACATCAGTAGGTACCAAGAAAGACTCACTCTGTCCTTGGTAAATCCATATAGTGAGCCACTGGGACTGGGACTCGGACTGACTCTGGGTGCCTGGCTTCCTGGATCCCATGTTCAGAGACTTCCAACACCAAAAATGTGAGGTGAGGTCACTTCCTTCAGAAACTGAATGAGGTTACTACCTTGGCAATCACTTTGTTCTAACAGTTGCATTCAATGGTCCCATGAGATGGACGCTGCCCCTACTTCCTATGACACTTTCACAAGTTAGAATGATGTATCAACCATGGGCACCCAGGAATAGCTCTCCACACAGGCCTGGTTTGGTCCAACTTCTCTACTTTAAGAAGAGAGAGGCTGATTCAGACACATCCCTACATCCTGACCAGGTTGTTTGCAATGGAAGATGACTTTTGCTCTCTCAGGTCCTTCATAGCTGCCTACATCTTCTCCAGAGAACATTTCTGCATGGACTTTTGAGGTTCTACTCAGATGGAAGATCCCCTACATTCCTGTATTGTAAGAAAAACTCTGTCCCTGCTTTTCTGTAAATTTAGTTTGAGGAAACAGTGTATGGATAGGGTTAATAACATGTTACATATTGGTTAGGAATCATTCTGTGGTTTGAATAATGGTATTGGGAGCCTGTGATATTCATAAGAATATATAGATTAGATATAAGTATGAAAACAGAAATCTAGGTATGATTTGAAGCCCAGAAGGGCATTGGGCCCTTGGTTGGGATACTTACCTTTGAATAATGTCCTGCACAGATGACTCAAATAAATCGATATACAATGGCATAAGACCTTGTACCTTGGATGATTGAATGTAGATGAGAACCTCCAGTCAAAAAGGGATAGTCGGTAGGATTAGGAAGATAGTCAGTAGGTTTAGGGACATAGTCAGTAGGTTTAGGAAGAAGAGTGAGTAAAGGATATGGACCAAAAGTTCTTTAGCAATAGGGTTGCAGGTAGACAGTGAATGTAAATGTCAGCATATATGAAGAGTGAGTCACAATGATGAACTGGGAAAAACATGTAGGAAAGCAGATATCAATGGAGACATTATGAAATAAGGCAAACTATAAATTGAATGACAGGATTAGACATTGTCAACAGGGTTGAGTTTGAATATATAATCATAGAATGAAACAAATATGCAGTCACCAATAGGATTGACATTTGGGAGCATAAGGCAACCTGGACAGGGATGTTTTTAGTAATCCATGCTCACTTTCCATTTAGGCTTTGGTACAATCATAATTGTGACCTTTGCTTTATTTTCCAGAATATTTCTGTGATAAAATCTATATATAGATCAGGTGACATGAGTATTTCATCCACCATTTCTGGGAGCAATGTTTTGAGGAGGTATAAATTAGTATTGGGTGTACAAATATGTGTTCCCTGTGTCAATGAATATAGAGATAATGCATGAAAAGACCATAATGTGAATAAATAATATAACTTGTTCCAACTTAAAATAATGCATTGAATTGATATCTGAATATATACAGGAAAACTTATATTGATATACAATCATTCATTCCAACCAGAAATACATCTAATGGTAATATTAGCGCTATGGTTTATCATGAAGATTGTGTGAGTATGCTTCAAAAGGGTTTTTGGAAATCGAAAATAATGAGTTTTGAAAGAAGTCTCATGAAAAGACCAGTCAAGAAACCTGTAGGAATACATTTGTTCTGAAGCAGGAAGTGATTAAAAGTGAAGCAAATGCCTATAAATTTGTGAATTTGTGGATGAAATATATATCCTATGATGTGCAACATCTGAAGAAATAGTAATGTACTAGTGTTGAATAAAAATGAACGTCAAAATACACATCATGTCCCATAGGAATCTACTTGCATTGATGTTAAACTGTGTCAGTTACTGTAGAATTATTAGGATTTGTATGCACAATTCACTGAAGTTGGTTTTCAGTACTAGGAAACAAAAATGTATTTCAGGTGGATGAATATTTCTGAGAATAATCTTGTGAAATGTTGATCATAAATCCACATACATGAACATGAATGAATTTAGGGAGTGTATAATAAGACACATATATTTCATATTTTGAATAATCGGCAGAGTATATATATATATATATATATATATATATATATATATATATATAGACACAGACATTAAAAAGTAGCAATATATATGGCAATCAAAATTGATCATTAAATATATATCATCCACAGATCCAAAAATATTCATTTTACTGAACATGGATTTGTGTATAATGTTGTTCAACTAGGAAGCTCACTCATAGTTCAAATTTTCAGTTCCAACACGTTTAGGAGAAGTGATCTCTTCTCACAATTTGTATCTGCCAAGTCAGCCAAACTCACAAGAATGCACGTGTGATATCAGGTAGTATTCTATATATGCATATAAAAATACATGTTATGAGTAGGCTACATTGAAAGGGAGACAGGAATTCACATATTTGATAAAAACACATGGAGTACTATTTCAATTAAAAATTTACTAGATTAATAACACCTACATTTATCATGCAAAAGGCAAATCCAACTATACACCATGCCTCCTCTGAACTGTTTGTATTTCAATTCATTTTGCATTATTTCTCTCCATAATATTAGGATTAGTATTCAGAGTCTCGTAGGGCATGGGTTAGTGTCAGGGATTTATGCAAAAAGGCAAGTCCAACTATATTCCATACCTCCTCAGAACTGCTTTTATTTCTATTCAGTTTTGGTTATATTTCTCCATCACATTAGGATTGCCGCAGTCTTGCTGGGCACAATTCAGGAGTCACTTGTCAAAAGAAACTAACTTTATTTTTAGAACCACACACGCCATACAAAACAGCTCCTCAGGAAAAACCCTCATAGCTCAACTGCCACCACCGGCTTCCCACAAGCCTCTCATACTCCCCTACTCTTCCTTCTCTTGAGGCTGATTGGCTGGGTCATGTGGACGGAGCCAAAAATGTCCTCCAATGAGCAGCTCCGTAGTCTTAAAGGGTGGGTAAACAGCCCAATGAGCATCACCACAGAGCAGCCAATCAGCTAGATGTTGCTGCGTCTGCTGTGAGCCAATCATCAGCTGGCAGTCTGAAAGTGCAGGGAAAAATCTCAATGAGCATCTCCAATGAGCATCACCGCAGAGTAACCAATCATCTAGATGTTGCTGGGTCCACTTACAGCCAATCATCAGCTGGCCATCTGAAAGTTTGCTGGGGCACCTTGGGCTGTGGCTCTCAACATCTCCCCCTCTCTGTTTAAAAAACAAGCCTGTGGCTTAGGGACCGTGCCAGCCTTAGTTTGTCCAATAGCACATATGGTCCTTACCCATTATCGGATGAGCTAAACTCAAGGTGTCAGCCTTCTGTCTTAGGTTGGTACCATTGCAATTGGATCTTACCCTTCATTGACTACCAGTCCAGTATAAAGCCGCACATGTGGAGAGGTCTTTGTACCAGCGGGGGGGGATGAGGTTTTTTGCCTCACCTCTGTCGGCCACCAAATTTTAGCTGAACAGCCATGACAAGCAGAAGGGAGGGAGATACACAAAGCCAATTGAAGGCTCCTTTTGGAAAAATTGTACCACCGATGACATAATCAGCAAAAATACTCCAACAGTACCACAAGCCGCTGCTCCAACAGATAATTCACAATGCATGCAGGTGAATTCACAATGCATAAAAGTGATACATAGTCCAGGCAAGTTCTGCAAGCAGTTCAGTGATGGCTATTGCACAAGCTGTAGATTGGTTTTATGTTTGTCTTCACAGGCACTGGGATGAAGATAGGAATTCTGGCAATAATGGCTAAAGAACAAATTATGTAATATTCCAGAAGGCACTAAAAGTAAACAATTTTCTTAACAATTTACATTGTCTTGAAGAGAATTATTAAATATAATGAAAAGGAAAGGTGAAAGTAAACAAACAGATCTTTTAACCTCCTTTTTTGTTCACATTTTAAAACAATTCTCAACAGCTGTTAACCCAATTTAAATTAAACCATTTAAATAATGTGAATAAAAAAAAATTTGGATCCATTTTTTCATGAGCGCTCATCATATATGATATATGGACATACGTACATTCAAACGTAGAACAGAAAACACAAGTGTGCATACATAATAAAATACAAACAACACATAACATAATAGTAAAGGCCTTATAACTTTTTACAGGTGAAATCTCCATTACAATGTTTAAAAACTCTATAGGCAAAAAATAGAACTGATCAGCAAAACATTAACCTAGGTCTGTATGAGCTCAAAAAACAAAAAAGAACTTCATGATATGAGAAAGGGCAATAAAAAAATATATATTGCAAAAAAGCATCCTGGTTCTGTCATAGATTTAAGAATAGCCAAACTGGATTTCTGGATATCAGCTGTTATGGATTTGAGCCAAATCATCTTCTTTTTTGGCTGTAGAAATGGCTTTAGTTAATCTTTTTGTAATCCAAATCGGCTGCTGTTCTCCCTGTGGAAACACACAAACAGAAACCCGACTCCAGACAATTACTAGGTAAGGGCCTTTCCATTGTCCTGTTAAAATATCCTTCCAAAATAACTTGGGCTTATGTTCATTTTTTTGACTCATATGCATTTTCACAAGACTAAGCCCTGATGAATCCAAATTTAAAAAGTTTAGACTAAAAAGGGTTATTTTAAGTTTATCTTTGGGGAATATATACCCCTTCCCAATTCCTTCTTTTTGCTTTAATAAGTACATTTTAATAATTTGATGAGCTCATTCAAGTATGCCTTGTCCTTGAGGATTGTATTGGATTCCTGTAATATGAGTAATTCCAAATGATGACAAAATTGTTTGAAAGAGGTAGAAGTATAACCAGGGGCATTATCTGTTTTTAACTGTTTTGGATTGCTCACAGTGGCAAAATTTTTAAGCAATGAGCTATAACATCTTTAGTTTTATCTCCGGCATGAAGGGAGCCCATCAAGAATCCAGAAGATGTATCAACTGTAACATACAAATATTTCAATTTTCCAAATTCTAGAAAGTGTGTGACGTCCATCTGCCAAGTATGGTTAGGTATCAATCCTCTAGGATTGACTCCAAGATTAACTGGTTCTAAAAAGGTCACACAATTTTGACATTTTAAAATTATTTGTCTAGCTTGTTACTTTGTTATTTAAAAATGCTTTTGTAAAGTGTTAGCATTGACATAGAACTTTTTATGAAAATTTGTAGCTTCTTCTAGTGTACAGAAAATATGTATGTCATGTGTAGATTTATCTGCTAAATCATTGCCCAAACGAAGGGCTCCAGGCAATTCTGTATGTGCCCTTATATGTCCTATAAAGAACGGATCTTTTCTGTTCCAGATTAGACTTTGTATAGTGGAAAGCAAAGAGAAAACAGTAGAGGAAGGGGAAATCCTACCAGCATCTTCAAGGGATACTATAACATTAACTATATACTGATTATTGGAAAATAAATTAAATACAGAATCTTTAAACATCACAAAAGCTTGTAATACTGCATTAAGCTCTACCTTTTTGAGCTAATTGTTTGGGTACTAAAAATGTAAAAGTTTGATCAGGTGTAACTATTGTTGCTGTACCATTATTTCACCCATCAGTGAATATATTTGGAGCATTCATAATAGGTGTTTTTCTTGTGATTTTTGGAAAAATTACAGGATGTGATGCTCAAAAAGACAATTAAGGATTAGATGGTAAGTGGTTATGAAATGAAACATTAGATTTGCACATGATTATTGCCCAAGTATTTAATTCATTAGCTAACTCATCAATTTGATTCATAGTATATGAAGTAATAATTTCATTGGGAGAAATTCTAAACACTTCCTTTACTGCTTTTATTTCTTTGAGTATTAATTGTCCTACAGCCTCAGGATACCTAGTAAGAATATTGTTAGGAGAAGAGGATAAATGTATCCATAATAATGGGCTTTCTTGCCAAAATACTCCTGTAGGAATACTTTTTGTTGGTAGTACAATAAATAATAAAGACAAACATATCAATTCTATCCAAATGCATATTTTAAATATTTGTTTCAATGAATTTTAATGCCTTTCTTGCTTCAGGCGTTAACATTCTGGATGAATATGGATCTGATGGACATTTTAGGATATCAAATAAAGGTCCCAACTGTCCTGTTGGTATACCTAGATAAGGCCTTAACCAATTTATGTCTCCTAATAACATTTAAAGTCATTAAGTGATTTGAGTTGATCTACTCATATTTGATTTTTTTGGTGGACGGAACATAGTTGAGGATAACAGAACTCCTAAATAATAAAATGAAAAATTTAATTGTACTTCATCTATCGCTATCTCTAGAGTATAATTTTTTAATAAGTGTGTAAGTGTGGCATTACATTCTAGCAATGTGTTTTTAGGTTTGTGTGCTAATAATACATGATCCATATAGTGAAATATTTGTAGTTCAGGATTTTGATTTCTATGTGGCTGGATTACTTTGTTAACATAAATTTGACACACAGTTGGGCTGTTAGCCATCCCTTGAGGGAGTACTTTTCATTCATATCTCTGATCAGGACCTTCATGATTCAGTGCAGGGATAGTAAATGCAAAACGTGGACTATCCTCAGGATGAATTTGAAATGAATTAAAAAAAACCAATCTTTAATATCTATAACTAAAACATACCAAGTTTTTGGCAAAGCAGACAATTGAGGGATCCCCGATTGAGCAGGTCCAATAATAACCATCTCATTATTAATGGTTCTTAAATCTTGCAATAATCTCCACTTACCAGATATCTTTTTGATGACAAAAATTGGAGTATTATGGAGAGATACAGAAGGTTGTATATGTACTTCTGCTAATTGTTGTTTGACCAGGTCATGGGCTGCTTGTATCTTTTCTTTAGTCAGGGGACACTGAGGAACCAATACTGGTCTTTCTGATTTCCAAGTAATTTTTATTGTCTCAGTGGCCCTTTCTAAAAATCCAACCCGTGTTTGTCTATTCCTTTATCTATTTGTATTGGTGCTGCTATACCTTGTTCTTGTTTTTCTAATCTTTTTCTTTTCCTAAAACCTCGTCTAGCCATAATAGTGGGTGCATTTTGATTGATGTTATTTGTTAATGTCAAACCTAATTGATCTAGGACAACTCATCCCCATAAATTTACGGGAAGATGATCCAATACATATGGCTCTATAGTTCCTTCACATCCTTTAGGATCCTTCCAATCTAATATTATTGCAATTCTATTAGAATTAGTCGCCACTCCTAGGCCTCAAAGCTTTTGAGTGGCTTGTTGTAATGGCCAATGTTTTGCCCATTCTTCATGAGAGATGATGCTAAGGTCTGTACCTGTATCCAGTAGCCCATTAAATTCATGTCCTTGAATATTTAGTTTTAGCATGGGGCGAGAATTTAAATTTAAAGAAAACATTGCCCAATCTACACTATGGAGTCTAATTCCTTGGAACCTCTTTCTACAGCACGACAGGAAAATTATTCATGTAGGCTTGGTATTATTAGTAACTGTGCTATTCTATCTCCTGGTGAAATTACTGATTTACCCTTTGGAGAACTGGCTATAATTTTTATTTCACCTTCATGATCAGGATCAATTACCCCAGGACGTGTCATAAGTCTTTTTAGAGTAGAAGAGCTTCCTCCCAATAATAAGCCTACCGTTCCTTTGGGAAGAGGTCCTTTTACCAGTGTGGGAATGATTTGACTCCAATCTCTGGAGTTAGTACTGCTCTGGCAGAGACACAGATGTCCAACCCTGCGCTCCCTCTGGTTTGTCTGATGAGGAATCTGATGGACAATGTGTCCTGGACACTAACCTGATGGGGTTGCTAGGTTCCTCCAGTCCTCCATATAATTGTGGTTTGGGGCCCCAGAGCATTGTGCCCCCCTGTCCATTTTTGGCAATGGAGCCCGATGCCTTTCTCCATGATATCGTGGAAAAACACCTGGTCCTTGTTCATTTTTTGATAATGCAGTACCCTCTATGGTGGTTGAGAATGGCATTCATTAGCCCAATGTCTCCTTCTACAGCATCGTGGACAAATACCCGGTATTCTACTCCTTTGATACCTAGTTTTGTTAAACCCTCCTCCTATGGGGCAATTCCTTTTAAAATGTCCTGTTTGTTCATAATTGTAGCATGTTCTTATCCTGGCATCTAAAGCCTGTTTTACTGCAGCTGCCACAATTTGCCCTTGTTCATTAATATCTCAGGCATCTAAAGCCTGTTTTACTGCAGCTACCACGACTTGTTCTTGTTCATTAATTTCTCTACATAATTTAATATATGTGTTGAAATCTTCATGTTTCCATGGTCTAATGATTTCTCTGCACCAACGATTTGCTTGGTCATAAACCAGTTGTTTTATTAATGGCATTGCTTGTTCTGTATTTCCAAAAACTCTGGTAGCTGTTTGAATAAACCTATCTACAAATTCAGCATATGATTCATTAGCTCCTTGTATTACCTTAGAAAATTGACCTTGTAAACATCCATGTCCTTGTAAAGTCTTCCATGCCCTAACCGCCTCTGCAGTAATTTGTGCATATATGCAGAATCATATGCAGTTTGTTGCTGCTGATCCTCATAAAGTACCTTTCCTAACAACATATATAGATTTCTCGCTGCTTTTTGCCTAGTCATCTCCTTGCAAAATTCCTCATTGGCAACCTTCCATAACAGGTATTGTCCTCCATTTAGCACATCATTACACATATTAGCCCAATCTCCCGGCGTCATGTTCAAGTTGTTATTAGATTCAACCAAGCTTACAGTGAAGGGTGCTTGAGGACCATAGGTTGTTACAGAATCTTTTAGCTGCTTCACTGTTTTGAAATTAAAAGCATGGTGAATTCCCTGCCCTCCTGCCTCAAATACAGGGAATGTTAATATATGAGATCCTGTCTCAGCATCCCAACTATCAACTGTTGGGGTTAGGAGCCTCCCAGCATATGGAGGTGGTGCTGTTGGTTTGACACTTATGCCCTCTGGTGATAGAAAGGTGTTAGTAGAAGTCTTCTGTTCCAACTATTTCCCTGATTGCTTTTTCTGCTCTAAACTTCCTTCCTCTGTCTGACTAGCTCGAAAGACCTTCTCTTTTACTTGAATCTTTTCCTCTTTCTGACTAACTTGAGAGACCTTCTCTTTTACTTGAATCAATATGTCTTCTCCTTCCTCTACCTTTGTCTTAATTGAAGGCTTTGGACTAAGCAAACAAGATACAAACATCCACAATGGCAATGTGTCAACTGGCAGATTCCATGGGCTGTTCTTTTCTACTCTTTTTAAATCTTCACCATGATGTTTCCATTGTGATATATTCAACGACTCCTCCTCAAAAAGCCATGGGCTGCATTTTTGTATTGTATCAACGTATGCCTTGACTTTTCTAGATTTTACTGGGATGCCTCCTTACTCTAACTATTTACTTAACACTTTTTTGGTTTGTTTTTTACTAATTTCTGATCCCATATTTCTACTATAATACAACACAACAAGATGACGCCAAACAAAACTGAGACAGAATGAAATAAAAATGGAACAACAAAATATCATTATAGCTTTTCTATACTCCTGAAATGTACATCCGTCCTTTCTCCGTATCTGTTCCTCAGATGTAAATAGTTTTTCCTCAGATGTGAGCGTTTTTTTTTTGTTTTTTTTTTTTTCGGTCTCACTCATCTCCAGGGACAGGCAACTTAAAACAAATGTGAAGCAAAGCAAAAGAAGAAACTTAAAATGAATACCCATGCTCTTGCCCTGCCCTCAGGGTCGAGAAGTTAACTTTATCACTTACACTTAGTTGTTCCCCATGCAAGCCACCAAATGCCCCTGTCTGGCTGGGCAAAATTTAAGAGACCCTTGTCAAAAGAAACTAATTTTACATTTAGAACCACACACGCCAAAAAAAAACAGCTCCTCAGGAAAAACCCTCAGAGCCCAACTGCCACCACCGGCTTCCCACAGCCTCTCAACCTCCCCCAATCTGACTCCTCAATAAATTTGCGAACTTGTGGATGAAATATGTATCTTATGATATGCATAAACTGAAGAAATAGTAATGTACCAGTGTTGAATAAAAATGAACGTCAAAATATGTATCATTTCCCATAGGAATCTAATGACATTGAAGTTAAACTGGGTCAGGTACTGTAGAAATATTAGGAATTGCAAGCACCATTCACTGAAGTTAGTTTTCAGTACTCGGAAGCAATTGTGTATTTTAGGTGGTTGAATATTTCTGAGAATAATCTTGTGAAAAGTTGAGTAAAAATCCACATACATAAAAACGTAAAAACGAATGTATTCAGGCAGTGTATATAAGACACATATATTTCATATTTGGAAAAATCTGGAGAAAATATATATATATATATATATATATATATATATATATATATATATATATATATATATATATATAAAACACACACAGAGACATTAAAATGTAGCAATATATATGCCAATCGAAATTCATCATGAAATGTATATCATCCACAGATTCAAAAATATTTATTTTACTGAACAAGGATTTATGTATAATGTTGTTCAACTAGGATGCTCACCCATTGGTTGAATTTTCAGTTGCAACAGCGTTTAGGAGGAGTGATCTCTTCTCACAATTTGTATCTGCCAATTCAGCCACCTATAAAGAATGTACATGTGAAACCAGGTAGGATTCTATATGTGCATATAAAAATACATGTGCTGAATAGGCTGCAGAGAAAGGGAGACATTGTTCTGGGAGCAATATTTTGAAGACATATAAATTAGTACTGGGGGTACAAATAGGTGTACCCTGTGTCTATGAATATAGAGATAATGCATGAATAGACCATACTGTGAATAAATAATATAATTGGTTCCAACTTTAAATAATGAATTGAATTGATATCTGAAAATATACAAGAAATCTTATCTTGATATACAAGCAATCATTCCAACAAGTTATACATATAATGGTAATATTAGGGTTATGGTTTATCATGAAGAATGTGTGAGTTTTTCTTTAAAAGTGATTATGGAAATCGAAAATAATATGTTTGGAAAGAAGTCTCATGAAAAGACAAGTCAAGAGACCTGGAGGAATACATGTGTTCTGAAGCAGGAAGTGATTGAAAGTGAAACAAATGACTATAAATTTGTGAACTTGTGGAGGAAATATATATCCTATGATGTGTGCATGCACTGAAGAAATGGTAATGTACTACTGTTGAATGAAAATCAACATCAAAATACACACCATGTCCCATGGGAATCTAATTACATTGATGTTAAACTGGTTTAATTACTGTAGAAATATTAGGATTTGTATGCACCATTCACTGAAGATAGTTTTCAGTACTAGGAAACAAATATGTATTTCAGGTGGATCAATATTTCTGAGAATAATCTTTTGAAAAGTTGATTATAAATCCTCATACATGAATATGAATCAATTTAGGGAGTGCATAATAAGACACATATATTTCATATTTTGAAAAATCTCGAGAGTTTGCATATATATATATATATATATATATATATATATATATATATACACACACACACACACACACACACACACACACAAACACACAGACATTAAAAACTAGCAATATATGCCAATTAATATTCATCATGAAATAAATATCATTCACAGATGGAAAATATTCAATTTACTAAACATACATTTATGTATAATGTTGTTCAACTAGCAAGCTCACCCATAGGTTGAATTTTCAGTTCCAACAGCATTTAGGAGGAGTGATCTCTTCTCACATTTCGTATCTGCCAAATCATCCACCACACAAAAATGGATGTGTGATACCAGGTAGGATTCTATATGTGCATATAAAAATATATGTGCTCTGAATAGGATACAGAGAAATGGAGACAGGAATTCACATATTTGTTAACTTTAAAAACACATGGAGAACTATTTCAACAAAAATTGACTAGATTTATAACTGCTACCTTAATTAATGCAGAAGGCATGTCCAACTATACACCCAGCTTCCTCTGAACTGCTTGTATTTCTATTCTGTTACGGTTATTATTGTCCATCATATTACGATAAGTAGTTAGAGTCTAGTAGGGTAGGGGTTAGTGCCAGGGATTCAGTATTTAGAATGGAAAATTGGAAAATGAATTTAATGTTTATGCAAATATGTGCTACACAAAAATCTTCCCACTCTCATCCAGAACAATGGCTTAACATTATCTTCGCCCCAAGTAAAACACAATTAGAGAAAAAGAGTTAGAAAATATGTGAATACTTATCTGGAATGGAATATGCTAAGGAGTTCTCAACCTTGGACGGGGTAGAGGAGTTTCCAAAAGTAAGGGACAGGGTAAACACTGCACAAACATGGAGTTCGGCTGACCTAAAGACTTCTTGAGAAACTGCCTCTGAGGTTGGGCACTTGAAATATATGTTGTTGTCAGGAACTTTAGCTTCCTTTGTAGTGAGATCATCAAAGCTGGGTCTGCATCTATGTGACCTGGAGGACATGGTTTCTTATTTTCCACTGAACATGAGGGAGCAGTGCTGAATTTGCTCTTTGTAGGTAAACTGTGGCCACTGGGGTCTAAGTGACTCCCCGTGTGGACTGTGAAGCCATTTGTTCATCCTCCAATTTTCATGGTGTTTCTTGCTGCAGCACTGGGAGTTTGGTATTTGCTTCATGAAATACAAAGAGTTCAACTGGGACACAGTGCTGGAGGGAGTTCTGTCACGTGTGGTGGGTCAGTTTCTGCAGGAGAATGCACCAACCATGCTTCTATCAAACATAGCTTGTCCCATTGACAATAGCAATTTGATTCTGAACATTGCCCTGAAACCTCTCTATATAACAAGATGCCTTTACTTAGAAGGGATTGCTGACTGCACCATGATCACTCACAAGCCATTTGGAAGCCAATGGCAAATCCACATGGCCCCGCCACAGATGTTTTATCACACACCTGCCCATCACTGCTCTAGGCCCACTCCTCAGCAAGCTCCAACTTATTGGCATCTCTGTTCTACACAATTTTCATGAAACCCAGTAAATCAAGGCATGCTCTGGTATACTCATGATCAGCACCAGGACATCCAAAGGTTCTCCAGTGCTACCTGGTCATGGGAATTTCAAAAATTTTATGCTATTTTTCTAGCCATTTTTCAACGATGAAGGTGAAGACACTGTGGGTTTCAATTCATTCCGGAACCATTAATGTTGACGAAGCTCATTTCAATAAAAGCTTTGGAGAATTCTCACAGGCAATGCTTCCAAACAGTTGCCAAAAGGTCACATGAAGCCAGACTCATTGAGGTCTACAATATGAGTTTCATGATTGTTTTGGCTCTCAACTATGGCTGCCAAGACTTTCAGGATAAAATCATGTGATATCTTGGCTGTGATTCCCAGTGCTCTGTGGAAAGCCACCCTGGGCCTAGATCTCAGTTTCCCAGGGCAACTCTCATGTGTGGCCTCCTAAAATACCAAAAAAATTCATGGCAATACTTCTCTGAGGTCAGTTCCAGAACTCAGTCTCTAAGGGGAATCACACCAGAGTTCATGTCAATGTGGACCCAGTCAACTCTTCTAACGACCACACAAACGACCACAATTAAAACCAAAACACTCCCTCATGGCCCTCATGTTCTTTCATATAGACACTCATCATAATCTCTGGCTGTAGGTTTCCATGAGGGGTGAAGCCCAATGTAGTGTCCAAAATAAGCTCACTTGCCCCTCATTTGCCTAAAATCTTGGTGGCCTGGATAGTCTTCCTGTGAACCACGAGTGATCAAATATTCCTGTTGTTAAAGTTTTCTGCTTCTCCAATTTGAGGCCTACTGGCTGTAGGATACAGATTCTTTATGGGAATTGGAGTCTTGAGAAAACCGAAGCACCTATGGGCTAGCCTTTGCAGGGCTTTGAAGAAATCATTTGACCAAAAGGATCTCTATTCTAACTTGATAGAGTTCAGGAACCTCACAGAGGAAGGGGAGAAACTTCATCCACAATGACTGCTCTTTTGGCCATTTTGAATTTGAATGCACACATGGGATGTTTCTTTAGATCCACCAGGTGCTGAGAATCTAAGCCAGAGCCTGACACGGGGCCAAGAGGCTGATTTAGACACATCCCTTTCCAAACCAATTAAGCAAAGAGGCAAAGGTGATGCCCATTCATTTCCAATTGAAAACTGTTTTCTTCAGGCTTCACAAAGGGGTGGCCTGAGGCAAAGACCTTCCTGACATTCAGGGCAACAGAACAATAGGTAAGCAAAAGGCCCAAAGCAGGGTTTTTCCAATGAGAATTTACTGGTCACACTGATATCTGAGTTTTCTGAGATGCTGGCCATTCCCATCAGCTATCCAGTACATGGCCATGTCACAGACCTTGGAGGTGGTACATATCTTAGACACAAAAACATGAGCCTATTCTGGAGAGTGCCCAAAATTCAGGAAGAAAACAGGAACTTAAGAAGTTAGCAGGGGTTGCCCATAGATAAGTCAAGGCGCAGTCCATTTATAAATTGGGCAGGATGAATGCTGGGAAGCTTTCTACTAGACAGGACTCATCAATTGATGCATTTTCTCTTTTAATGTCTACAAGCAGGGACACAGTGGGATACAAAAGCATAGAAACACTCGCCTTGTCAAACGATTTACTAGAAACTGTTCCCTCCAAACCAAACAAACCGCCATTCCTACCTATTCTCAAAACATGAGAGAAAACCACAAACCCACACCCACACCCACAAAGACACCTCCTTCCCCCAAGTAGGTCTGTGACTATCCGAAGTATCCTCTGACTGGTAGTCCATAATATGTTCCAACGAAATGGCCTGTCCTGTCTCAGATCTGGTCTCCTTGGACAACTCTGTGAAGTTGTCAGGAGTCAGCAGTGAGCCACTATCTGCTTTCTCAGGAAAAGTCCCTCTTAAGACCTTTCCTGGCTTTTGGCCATCCTCACATCATTAGGTTCCAAGAAAGACGGACTCTGTCCTCGGTAAATCCAAACAAGTGAGACCACTGGGACTGGGACTGGGACTGGCTCTGGGTGCCTGTCTTCCTGGATCCCACGTTCAGAGAGTTCCATCACCAAAGAAGTTAGGTGAGGTCACTTCATTCAGGAACTGAATCAGATCACTGCCTTGGCAACCACTTTGTCCTAACAGTTGCTTTCAAGGCTACCATGAGATGGAGGCTGCCCCTACTTCCCGTGAAACTTTCAAAAGTTAGAATGGTATATCAACCATAGGCACCCGGGAACAGCTCTCCACAACAGCCTGGTTTGGTCCATCTTCTCTGCATTAAGGAGAGAGAGGCTGATTCAGAAACAACCCTTCATCCTGACCAGGTTGTTTTCCATGAAAGATGACATTTGCTCTCTGGTCCTTCATAGCTCCCTACGTCTTCTTCAGGGATCATTTCTGCATGGACCTTTGAGTTTCTCAGCAGGTGAAAGATCCCCTACATTCCTGTATTGTAAAAAAAACTCTGTCCCTGATTTCAGTAAAGTTAGATTGAGGGAACAGTGTATGGTTACGGTTAATAACTTGTTCGATTTGGGTTAGGAATCATTCTGCTGGGTGAATAAGGGAATTGGGAACCTGCGACATTTATAAGTATATATAGGTGAAATATATGAATGAAAACAGAAATCTAAATAAGATTTGAAGCCCAGAAGGGGATTGTGCCCTTAATTGTGATACTCAGCATTGAATTATGTTCTGCACAGATGTCTTAGATAGATCGATATACAATGGCATAACACCCTATACCTTGGATTATTGAATGTAGAAGAGAACATCCAGACAAAAAGAGATAATGGGTAGGATTAGGAATAGTCAGTAGGTTTAGGAAGAAGAGTGAGTATAGGATTTGGAACAAAAGTTCCTTAGCAATAGGGATTTGATTACAGAGTAAATGTAAATGTCAGCACATGTGAAGAGTCAGTCACAATGATGAACTGGGGAATATATGTAGGAAAGCTGATATCAATAAAGATATTATTAAATCAGGAAAAGTATAAAGTGAGAGATAGGATTAGATATTTTTTACAGGGTTGAGTTTAAATATATAATTTTAGGAAGAAACAAATATGTTGTCACAAATAGGATTGACTTTTGAGAGCATTAGGTAACTTTGGCATGGATGTTTTTAGGAATCCATGTTCACTTTACATTTAGACTTTGGTAAAACCATAAGTGTGACCTTTTCTTTTTGTGTCCAGAATATTACTGTGATAAAATATATATGTAGATCAGGTGACATGAGTATTTTTTCCACCATTACTGTGAGCAATAATTTGAAGACATATAAATTAGTATTGGGTTTACAAAGAGGTGTACCCTGTGTCTTTGAATATAGAGATAATGCATGAATAGACCATAATGTAAATAAATATTGTAACTGGTTCCACTTTAAATAATGGATTGATTTGATATTTTAAAATATATAAGAAATCTTATATTGATATACAATCATTCATTCCAACCAGTTATACATCTAATGGTAATATTAGGGTTATGGTTTATCATGAAGGGTGTGTGAGTTTTGCTTCAAAAGTGATTATGGAAATCGAAAATAATGTGTTTGGAAAGAAGTCTCATAAAAAAAAAAAAAACAGTAAAAAAACATGGAGGAATACATGTGTTCTGAAGCCGAAAATGATTGAAAGTGAAACAAATGCCTTTAATTTTTCTAAAGTGTATATGAAATATATATATTGTAATGTGCAAAAACTGAAGAAATAGTAACGTACCAGTGGTGAATAAGAATGATCTTCAAAATACACATCATGTCCCATAGGAATCTACTTGCATTGATGAGAAACTGCGTCAATTATCGCAGAAATATTAGGATTTCTATGCACCATTCACTGAAGTTAGTTTTCAGTACTAGGAAACAAATATCTATTTCAGGTGGATGAATATTTCTGAGAATAATCTTGTGAAATGTTGACTATAAATCCACATACATGGATATGAATGAATTTAGGGAGTGTATAATAAGACACATATATTTTATATTTTAAAAATCTAGTGTGTGTGTCTATATATATATACACACACACAAACACACACACAGACATTAAAAATAGCAATATATATGCCAATCGAAATTCACCATGAAATATATATCATCAACAGATCGAAAAATATTCATTTTACTGAACATGGATTTATGTATAATATTGTTCAGCTCAGAAGCTCACACACAGAATAAATTTTCAGATCCCACAGCCTTTGGAGGAGTGATCACTTCTTACAATTTGTATCTTCCAAGTCAGACACCTCACAAGAATGTACGTGTGATACCAGGTAGGATTCTATATGTGCATACAAAAATAGATGTGCTGAGTAGGCTACATAGAATGGGAGAGAGGAATTCACATATTTGTTGCTCTGGAGAACTCTCAAAGGCAAGGCTTCCCAAAGAGTGGCCAAAGGGTCACATGAAGCCAGGCCCATTGAGTTCTACAAAGTGAGGTCCATGTGTGTTTTGACTCTTAACTATGGCTGCTAAGATTTTCAGAATAAAATCATGTGATATCCTTGCTGAGATTCTCAGTGGTCTGTGGAAAGCCACCCTGGGCCTAGATCTCAGGTTTCAAAGGCGACTCTCATGGGTGGCCTCCTAAAATCCCAGAACAATTCATGGCAATACTTCTCTGAGGTCACTTCCAGAACTCAGTCTCTAAGGGGAATCACACAAGAGTTCAAGTCCATGTAGACCCAGTCATCTCTTCCAACCACCACACAAATGACCACAATTAAAACCAAAACACTCCCACAGGGCCCTCACCTTCTTCCATATAGACACTCATCATAACCACTGGCTGGAGTTTTCCATGAGGGGCGCCGCCCAAGACCGTGTACAAAATAAACTCCCTTGCCCCTCAATTGCCTAAAGTCATGGTGGCTTGCACACTCTTCTTTTGAACCAGGAGTGATCTGTAAGGGTAAAAGAAATAGAAATTAAAGTGTAAAACTTAAAGTGTGAAAGACTGGGTGTTGTAAAGTTTCTTAGCTGCAAGGCCTGAGTTAAAATGTAAAGGACCAGGTATTGTTAAGTTCCTATGCTACACGCAAAACCTGAGTTTTCTGTAGCTTGTAGGCCAATTCCCGGACTGCCCAGTAATTATACCCCCTGACCGCCTGGTTGTTTAATAACCTAGGACTCTGTGTGGCCTGGCACATAGGCATCACAGGGCCTAAACCAATCTGTTTCAATATGTACCCCACTTTAGAAATGACCTCTCACTCCCCCCCGACCTGTTCCCACCAATGAATGAACTAATCATGTTTAGGAATTGTTGTTTGATTTTCCCGCGGTGTATGATGATTTGTTAAAGGAGACTGTGATGTATGTAAAGTCCCGCCCTCCCCAAAAAGTGTACTTAAGCACTGCTCAACCCCTGCTCGTGGCTCTGGGCTGTTCTCCCTTCTTGAGTGTGCATGAAGCCCCAGCATGCTGGATTGGATCCTCAATAAACACCTTTTGCTTTTGTATGAGCTGCGGTCTCTTGGTGGTCTCTTCCTCCAACCTTCGCCGGACACTTACATTTGGTGTGTTGGCCAGGAATCGCACAGCGCAGGACAAGGAGACCCCAACAGACCCCTCTGGGGGTAAGTAAGGCTCCTCTTTTCATTTTTCCTTGCAATCGCTCAGAACTTTTTGTTCAGTTTTGGTTTTTTGGTCTTCGGTTTGGGTTGCAGAGTGGCTATGAGCAGAGAGCGTAAGTTCCCCATTGGTGGTGGTGGACAAACGTGTCCTGAAGCCACAGGCCACGTCCTTGCAAGGGACGCCGTGGAGGATTCGGGGAGGGATGGATGTGCCCTCATTAGGTGAGGAGGGACGGGTGAGCCCTCATTAGGTGACTCTGCTGCCAACCCATCAGGTCTTGCTGGCTACTTTTGTCTCACGTTGAATTCACTGTCTGTCTTTGTGGTCTAACCCATCAGGTTTTGCCAGTTACTAGGTTCTAATCTTTATTTCTGAACTCGTGTTAATCATTAACTGTGTGTCCGTGTTTGTGTCACGTTTGTATTGCCCTTGTCTCTTTTTTTTATTTTTATTTTTTTTTGGTTGTTCAAAACATTACAAAGCTCTTGATATATCATAATTCATACATTAGATTCAAATTGATTATGAACTCCCTATTTTACCCCAAATAGAGATTGCAGAATCACATTGGTTACACATCCACATTTTTACAGAATGCCCTATTAGTAACTGTTGTTTTCTGCTACCTTTCCTATCCTCTACTTTCCCCCCTCCCCTCCCCTGACATCTTCTCTCTCTACCCCATCTACTGTAATTCATTTCTCTCCTTGTTTTTTTTTCCCATTCCCCTCTTATATGTAATTTTGTGTAACAATGAGTGTCTTCCTCCATTACCATGCAATTTCCCTTTTCTCTCCCTTTCCCTCCCACCTCATGTATTTGTTTAACGTTAATCTTTTCTTCCTGCTCTTCCTCCCTGCTCCGTTCTTAGTTGCTCTCATTATATCAAAGAAGACATTTAGTATTTTTTTTAGGGATTGGCTAGTGTCACTAAGCATAATCTGCTCTAGTGCCATTCATTTCCCTGCAAATTCCATGATTTTTTTATTTTTTAGTGCTGCGTAATACTCCACGGTGTATAAATGCCACATTTTTTTTCCCATTCATCTACTGAAGGGCATCTGGGTTGGTTCCACAGTCTAGCAATTGTGAATTGTGCTGCTGCTGCTATGAACATCGATGTAGCAGTATCCCTGTAATACGCTCTTTTAAGGTCTTCAGGGAATAGTCAGAGAAGGGCAATAACTGGGTGAAATGGTGGTTCCATTCCCAGCTTTCCCAGGAATCTCCATACTGCTTTCCAAATTGGCCGCACCGGTTTGCAGTCCCACCAGCAACGTACAAGAGTACACTTTTCCCCACTTCCTCTCCAGCACTTGTTGTTGTTTGACTTCATAATGGCTGCCAATCTTACTTGAGTGAGATGGTATCTTAGGGTGGTTTTGATTTGCATTTCTCTGACTGCTAGAGATGGTGAGCATTTTTTCATGTACTTGTTGATTGATTGTATCTCCTCCTCTGAGAAGTGTCTGTTCAGGTCTTTGGCCCATTTGTTGATTGCGTTATTTGTTTTCTTATTGTTTAATTTTCTGAGTTCTTTGTATACTCTGGATATTAGGGCTCTATCTGAAGTGTGAGAAGTAAAAATTTGTTCCCAGCCTGTAGGCTCCCTATTTACCTCTCTTATTGTTTCTCTTGCTGAGAGAAAACTTTTCAGTTTAAGTAAGTCAAATTTGTTGATTCTTGTTATTAACATTTTTGTTCTATGGGTGTCCTATTAAGGAATTTGGAGCCCGAACCCCCAATATGTAGATCGGAGCCAACTTTTTCTTCTATCAGACGCAGAGTCTCTGATTTGATATCTAGCTCCTTGATCCACTTTGAGTTAACTTTTGTGCATGGCGAAATGAAGGGATTCAGTATCATTTTGTTGTGTATGGATTTTCAGTTTTCCCAACACCATTTGTTGAAGATGCTACCCTCTCTCCATTGCATGCTTTCAGCTCCTTTATCAAATATAAGATAGTTGTAGCTTTATGGATTAGTCTCTGTGTTCTCTATTCTGTACCATTCGTCAACCCGCCTGTTTTGGTACCACTTCCATGCTGTTTTTGTTACTATTGCTCTGTAATATAGTTTTAAATCTGGTATCACTTTACCACCTGATTCACACTTCCTGCTTAAAATTGCTTTTGCTCTTCTGAGTCTTTTATTTTTTCATATGAATTTCATGATTGTTTTACCTATTTCTACAAGAAATGCCTTTGGGATTTTGATTGGTATTGCATTAAACCTATAGAGAACTTTTGGTAATATCGCCATTTTGATGATATTAGTTCTGCCAATCCATGAACAAGGTATATTTTTCCATCTTATAAGATCTTCTTCTACTTCTCTTTTTAGAGTTTTGTAGTTTTCATTGTATAAATCTTTCACCTCTTTTGTTAAGTTGATTCCCAAGTATTTTATTTTATTTTGAGGATATTGTGAATGGAGTGTTTTTCCTCATTTCTGTTTCAGAAGTTTTGTCACTGATATACAGAAACACCTTTGATTTATGCATGTTGATTTTATATTCTGCCACTTTGCTGAATTGATTTATTAGTTCTAGTAGTTTTCTTGTAGACCCTTTTGGGTCTTCTATGTACAGAATCATGTCATCTGCAAATAGTGATAATTTAAGTAATTCCTTTCCTATTTCTATGCCTTTAATTTCTTTCGTCTGTCTAATTGCTCTGGCCAGTGTTTTGAGAACTACATTGAATTGAAGTGGTGATAGAGGGCATCCCTGTCTTGTTCTAGATTTTAGGGTGAATCTCTTCAAATTTTCTCCATTGAGAATGATGCTAGCCTGAGGCTTAGTATAGATAACTTTTACAATGTCGAGGTAACTTCCTGTTATCCCTAGTTTTTCTAATGTTTTGAACATAAAGGGATGCTCTACTTTGTCGAATGCTTTTTCTGCGATATTTGAGATGATCATATGGTTCTTATCTTTAAGTCTATTGATGTGGTGAATAACATTTATTGATTTCCGTATATTCAAAAATCCTTGCATCCCAGGGATGAATCCTACTTGATCATGGTGCACAATTTTTTTCATGTGCCTTTGTATTCGATTCACCAGAATTTAATTGAGGATTTTTGCATTTAGGTTCATAAGAGATATTGGTGTGTAGTTTTCTTTCTTTGAGGTGTCTTTGTCTGGTTTCGGAATCAGGGTGATGTTGGCCTCATAGAATGAATTTGGCAGAGCTCCCTCTTTTTCTATTTCCTGAAATAACTTGAAAAGTATTGGTATTAATTCTTCCTTAAAGATTTTGTAAAACTCCGCTCTATACCCATCTAGTCCTGGGCTTTTCTTGGTTGGAATTCTATTGATATTTGTCTGTTTAAGTTGTGAGTATCCTCCTGACTCAGTCTGGGCAAATCATATGACTTAAAAAATTTATCGATGTCTTCACTATCTTCTATTTTTTTGGAATATAGATTTTCAAAATAATTTCTAATTTTCTTCTGTATTTTTGTAGCATCTCTTGTGATATTGCCGTTTTCATCCCCTATGTTAGTAATTTGAGTTCTCTGTCTTCTTCTCTTCTTTAGCATGGCTAAGGGTCTGTCGATCTTATTTATTTTTTCAAAGAACCAACTTTTAGTTTTGTTAATTTTTTCAGTAGTTTCTTTTGTTTCAATTTCATTTATTTTCGCTCTGATTTCAATTATTTCTTGCCTTCTGCTACATTTGCTGTTGTTTTGCTCTTCCTTTTCTAGGGCTTTGAGATGAAGTGTGAGATCATTTATTTGTTGTTTTTTTTTTTTTTTTTTTTTTTTTTTTTTAAGGAATGACCTCCAGGCGATGAATTTCCCTCTTGAAACTGCTTTCATTGGGTCCCATTAATTCCGATATGTTGTGTCTGTATTTTCATTTATCTCTAAGAATTTTTGATTTCCTCCTTTATGTTTTCTGTAACCCATTGATCATTCAGTAACATATTGTTCATTTTCCATGTGATGTAAGATTTTTCCTTCCTTCTTTTATCATTGATTACCAGTTTCATTCCATTATGATCAGATAAAATGCATGGTATTATCTCCACCCCAGTATATTTACTGAGGGTTTCCCTATGGTATAATATATGATCTATTTTTGAGAAGGATCCATGTGTTGCTGAGAAAAAAGTATATCCACTTGATGATGGTTGATATATTCTATATATGTCAGTTAAGTCTAGGTTGTTGATTGTGATATTGAGTTCTATAGTTTCTTGATTCAACTTTTGTTTGGAGGATCTGTCCAATGGTGAGAGAGGTGTGGTGAAGTCACCCATAATCATGGTGTTGTGGTCTATTTGATTTTTGAACTTGAGGAGAATTTGTTTTACGAACGTCACACCACCATTATTTGGTGCATAAATATTGATAATTTTTATGTCTTGTTGGTGAATGGTTCCTTTTAACAGTATATAATGTCCTTCCTTATCCCTTTTGATTAACTTAGTCTTGAAATCAATTTTATTCGATATGAGGATGGCCACCCCTGCTTGCTTACGAAGACCGTGTGTGTAGTATATTTTTTTCCCAAACTTTCACCTTCAGCCTGTGTATGTCTTTTCCAATCAGATGTGTCTCCTGGAGGCAGCATATTGTTGGATTTATTTTTTTAATCCATGTTACCAGCCTATGTCGCTTTATTGGAGAGTGTAAGCCATTAACGTTTACAGTTACTATTGATATATGGTTTGTACTACTAGCCATGTTTGATTATTTATCTTCTTTTTTTTAAAATTAGTTTATTTCTCCATGATTAACTTTCCCCCCGCCCTCTGTCTTTACAGAGGCACTTCCCACTGATGTTTTTTTTTTTTTTCATTTCTTCCTCGTGTAGTGTTTTGCTCAAGATGCTTTGCAGTGCTGGTTTTCTGGCTGCAAATTCTTTTAGCTTTTGTTTATGATGAAAGATTTTTATTTTGTTTTCGTACCCGAAGCTTAATTTTGCTGGATACAGAATTCTTGGTTGGCATCCATTGTCTTTCAGTGTTTGAAATACATTGTTCCAGGATCTTCTCTCTTTCAGAGTCTATGATAAAAAATCCGTTGTTAACCTTATTGGTTTATCCCTGAATGTAATCTGCCTCTTTTCTCTTGTAGCTTTTAATATTTTCTCTTTGTTCTGTGTATTGGATATCTTCATAACAATGTGTCTTGGCGTTGCTCTACTGTTATTTTGTGTGGTTGGTGTCCTGTATGCATCTACAATTTGTATATCTGTATCATTTATTTAATTCTGGAAAGTTTTCTGTAATTATTTTATTCAGCAGGTTACTCATTCCCTTGGTTTGAATCTCTGTACCTTCCTCTATCCCGATGACTCGTAAGATTGTTTTTTTTATATTATCCCATATCTCTTGGATGTTTTTCTCGTGATTTTTTACCAGCCTTTCTGAGTTGGATAGACTCTTTTCAAGATGATATATTTTGTCTTCATTATCTGACTTTCTGGCTTCTACTTGCTCCATTCTGTTAGTGATACTCTCAATTGATTTTTTAATTTGGTATATAGATTCCCTCATTTCTAGAATTATTGTTTGATTTTTTATAATCTCTATCTCCTGATAAAGATGCTTAACTTCTTCTTTTATCTGTTTATGTAATTCACTTTCAATGTTTTCTTTCACTGTTTGGATTTGCTGTCTCGTATACTCTTTAAGGTTCCATTCCATCTGTCTAACGTATTCCTTGAGTTCTTTATATGACCATCTTTCTAATGACTCTAGATCCTCCTTAATATTTAGGCTGTCCTTCATTGTTTGTACTCATTTCCTTTCTTGCTTTTTTATGCTGCTCATGTTACTTCTTGTTCTGTTTGACTGCTGAGTTTCTATTTACTCTTATCAATTTATTTGATGCTTGGGAGGAAATATATTAGAAGGGAAGGGAAGAAGTCACTAAAGATAATGAGAGTTGGCAGGTAGAATTCAAGGAAGAGGGAATAAGAACATTGAAAAGAAATGAAAAGACATTAGAAAAAGAAAAAAAATAGAAAATAAAGAAAGGAAGAAATTAAAAATAATAATAATTATAATAAAAAATTGAAAATTAAAATTTAAAGAAATAATACCAATAGTAATAAAATAAAAAAAATTAAAAACATTAAAAAAAGTTAAAGAACAACTACACCAACAAAAAATGAAAAAGAAAGAAAAAGAAAAAAAAATAATAAATGCAGTCATAGATTTCGATTAACTTCTCTTCCAGTAGGTGGTGCTGTGCCCACTGGCCAAGCTTCTCCTCTCAAAAGGGGAGAACCATTCACTGTGCAGCAGCTCTTTGTCCCAGACTGGGCGGGTCTCCAATCCTGAGTGCCTAGGGCCTTCTCTTGTGTTTCCTCAAGCCAGGCCCTGCTCACCACAGTACTGGCTACACGCCAGGTCTGCTCCTTCTGGGAGCCCTGTTTTCATGAACACCTGGGCACACTCTCCCTGTTTGCCTCCCTCAGACCCTAAGTTTGTTGAGCTTGTGGCTGAGAACCCTCAGTTAATTTGCTTGCCCTCCAGGATCCACGCTCCTGGTAGCTGGTGCAAAAGACCTCAGTTGTCCTCACTGGTGGGAGCGGTAGCTGAGATCTCCGCACCACAATTCCCGTGCCACTCCTGATTCCCTCGGTCTGGCTATGGAGCTCACAGGAGAGCTAGGAGGGGCCCTTATAGGACAGCTGGGAGGGGCTCTTAAGGTTTTCCCACTATGTGGAGAGAGATTGCTAGGGGATTACACACCTGTCACGAAGGTTTCAATGAAGTTATCTCCTCCGCCCATGACGTCAGTTCTCTGCCCTGGTGGTATCCCGTGCAAATGGTGACCGTTCTTTCTCTTTGCCAGGTGACCAATGCAACGGGTGAGTCCTGACTGACTTTCCCAAGCCCCGTTTCAGTCTTTTGGCCATTGCCTATGAAGGCTCAGTTGGCTTTTTCCTCTGTAAATTCAGAAGGGCCGACCAGTTATTTCAGCGGGATCTTTAGTGCTGAGTCATGATAAGCAGGCAAACTGGAGGTTGAATGCAGCCGATTCGGATTCGGTGTGTGTGTTCTGAGGGGTCCAGACTGTACACCCCAGATCCACATCAGCTCAGCATTGCCTAGTGATCCTGAGCAAACAGCATTTAGACAGTTTACGGCTCCCTATGCCTGCGCAGTTCAAGATGTCAGAGACTTGATCTCTCCGCGCCCGCCACCATGTTAGATCTCCTCAATGATATTCATGTTACTCTTACAGCTTCCTGGCATAAGCAAGTTCTTGGGATTTTAACACTACTGCTTCTGTTTCCAGTCCAGATTTCTAGAAATGAAACCCTGCCGCCGTCGCCTTCGCCTCTGGACCGCGCTCACGGTTGCCACGCTCACAGATTCTGTGCTCGACTGTGACCGTAGCAGAGCCACTGCGGCCTCCATTGCTCCTCAGCCCGGTGCCCGGCCCCTGGGACACAAGCGGCTGTTTCCATGGCTCTCCGGACCCCTCCTCCAGAGCACAGGTCCCTTCGCAGAGGGATGCAGAATGACCCCAGAGCAGGCTCTGCCCGAAGGTGCAGCGGCGAACAGGTGACCTAGGCGCTCGAGGCCACGGTCCAGCCTTCAGAGGACAGGACTCTGCACGCAGCCCAGCTCCAACCTCTAGATGCGGCTGCCGGACAATGTAGACAGAGTCATCAAGACAGCCAGCAGAAAGCAAATGGCGGCTCCCGCGGAGTGGATTTTTGGCACAAAAACCACAGCACAGCAAACAATCCCAGTCCACAAACTTTCCCTGTATATAAATAATTTTTAAAAAACGGGGGCTGGGGTAACTGAGCTTTCTTTGCCTCAGGTACGTACAATCCACTGCTGATTACACATTCAGGTTCTCTGCCCGGAGTGAAGCGAAAGAGGAAGCAGATGGGAGCAAAGCGCCCACGGCTTTGAGCAGCCAAGGGTCTCTTTTTCCATCTCTTTGTTCTTCCTGCTGCTCGGCAAGTGGTCTGCTACAAATTAACGGTGAAAGGAGCTCTAGCCAGCTGCACAAAATCTCAAATAAAGCCACTGCTCTGAGCACCACACTCAGCACTTCAGCAACCTCCGTAGGCAGTGGCCATCTTCCCTACCAGGTTTGGTTTTTCAGTTTTCATTTTGTGTTGGCAGAGTGGCTTCCAGCAGAGAGCGTAAGTTCCCCATGGCGGTGGTGGACAGACGTGTCCTGAAGCCACAGGCCACGTCCTTGCGAGGGACTCCTTGGTTGAATTCACTGTCTTTCTTTGTGGTCTAACCCATCAGGTTTTGCCAGTTACTAGGTTCTAATCTTTCCTTCTGAACTCGTGTTAAACGTTAACTGTGTGTCCGTGTTTGTGTCACGTTTGTATTGTCCTTGTCTCTGTTTGAGTATCTCTCATTATGGGACAAAGCCATTTCACGCCTCTGTCCCTGAAGCCTTTCCTGGCCCTGTCTCCACTCCAACACCTTCGCCCATGATCCTATCACTCAAACCTTCTGCTCCTCCCCATCTTCCCTCCATTCTCCCTGAGTCACAAGATTGTATATCTTGGGGTTGTGAACAAACGGGAGCTGCATGATGGTCTTTGTGTGTCTCTTTGTCTGTGTTTCTGTTAAATGTGATCGCATTGTTTGGACCCATGCAGAGTCCTGAGTTCCAACCTGTCTTAGATGTGTGGAAGAAACTTAAGCTAAATTTTAACATAATGCTTCTCCTGTGAGGGACCAAAAGTCAATAGAACTGCCAGCTTTTCTGTTCTCACCTTTTACACCTTTCTTAGCTGTGTTAAAAAGTACTTTGATAAACTTTACTCCCCTTTGTTAAGCAAGATTAGGAAAGCACTGTATTCTTTTCTTCCCATAGGTGGCTTGAGCACGCCCACTGCAGAGGGAAATGCCTGGGGTCTAAAAACTTTGATATCTCGCTTAATATTTTCTCAAAACCCTGTCCTCATTATTAAATTGGCATTTATTGGCTTTGGGAATGGGAACCAAACCTTCAGTCATAAATTTTGACACCCCAGATGGGACTTTAAAGGAGTCCCCACTCTGCCGTCTTGGGGAAGCCTAGCACTCGAAACAACTGCAAACAGATTATGAACTTTTTGGGAGCTGACTACTGAAAAGTTGGGAGATATAGAAGATGCCTGGTGCATGGGGTAAAACCAAACCAGAGGAACTAATGCTTCAAGTAAAAGGTGAGGCTAAGGGACCCCCAGCAGCTTCCGGAGCCATTTTGCTGTGGGGAACTCCCTTATCCCTTACCTGCACTTTAAGGATTACTCCACCTCTGTTTACTTAACAAAAGGGACAATGAATGCATCAATATGTTGATATTATAGATTGTTTCTTTGGGATGATCTTGGCTGAATGTGTATCTAAAAGATGATTTTTTTATTGTAACATTCTGGTATATAAATAGGTTTCTAAATCATTGTACTATCTTACAGTTAAAAGTTGGGTTTAAACAATTGTTTAGTTTGATTTCAGATAGTTCATACTAGAAAACTTAAATACTTAGGATTAAAAAAAATTAAAGATTTTTAATTTTGAACTAGGTAGCCTGAGAAAATTTCACTAGATATACCAGTGAATTAACTTGGGCAAAGATAATAAATTATGATATGTTATCTGTTCCCCTCAGTGTGTAAGATTTAAAAAAGGTGCTAAATTAAAAGGTTGGTCTGGCTTATTGAAATGACATAACTTAGCAACCGTCTTGGAAATATTTTAAGCTTAATTTTGGAAACCTATTGAAGTGTGTGGTTCTTTAAAAAAAAATTTCAGCCTATTTAATGTAACTTAATACTACTTTAGAAGCTTCAGAACAAAGAAAGTGGGTTAATGATCCTATGGAACCTTTTTCTGATGGTGTCATTTATATTATCAAAAAATGAACCTATTTTCAGTTTTGTGTGAGCAAATTTTTCTAGTGTAGAAAAATCTAAAGATATAAAATTTTGAGAATTACATCTTGAACTTGCATCATAATTTTCAACATTCAAACCTGGAAATTATGACTTATAGCTATAATGCCTTAGGCATGAGGTTTCTGCTCAGAATTCCCGTTTTTCCAGTTTTTGAGACCTCAGCCAGGATTTAAGTTGATATGCAATCAGCAAGAGACAGATAAAAAAGAGTAAAAGTTTATGTTTACCTGAACTCAAACTAGACTCAATGAAAAAGTACATTATATGGTATTAACTAATTCCTGGCCAGTCATCTTTTTTAGGACTCTTGCTTTTTCTTAGATTCTGTAGTGTTTTTTTGTTTGTTTGTTTGTTTGTTTTTTTTTTTGATCTCATGATCTTTATCCTGCAGACAGGAAAAAGTTTTCTGATCAGTTCTATTTTTGATCAACTGTGGAGTTTTGAAAAATTGCAATAGAGATTTCACCTGAAAAAGCTACACGGCCTTTACTATTGTGTTATGTGTTACATTTGTGTTATGTGTTGTATGTCGGTATGTCTGTATGTGTGTATGTCAATATATAATGCAGTGATATGACAATTGACAGATGAGGAGTGCTCATAAAAAATTTAAAAATGGATCCAAATATTTTTTATTCACGTGATTCAAATGGTTCAATTCAAATTGGGTAAACAGATAAAAATAAAGATGTCTTTAAAATTAGGCCTATAAGTTTTCTAGATGTTCAAAAAGGCCCTAATAAAATGTTGATGTCTATAAAATAATCTGCTTAAATTCAGAAATTTACATGTATTGTTTCAAAATGTGAACAGAAAGAGGTTAACAGATGAAAAAGAGAAACTAAACGGTTCTTGATATAGATTTAATAGTGGGAAAATGTGTTTCTGGATAAGAGCGTCTATATGATTAAGTAATTAAAAGGGTTTAAGTAAGTAATAAAAAAAGGTTTGTGTAAGATGGTTATATGTGTAAGTTTGAGCAAGTAATCTTAAAAAATTAAACAGCTGGTTAAACAAGAATTGTTTTTAGAAAATTGTGCCATGTTATTTCTTTAAAAAGCTAAACTTGGTTAATACAAAAACTTCAATCTAATTGTGGTGTTAATGTGTTCATATCTTCCAGGTATACAAGTCTGTAAGGTAGAAGCTTCAAAAGAGCATTGCTGAGACTGGGTCGGGGTGCCTGGCTTCCTGGAACCCAAATTCGGAGAGTTCCATCAACAAGGTTGTGAGGTGAGGTTACATCCTTCAGGAACTGAATGACGCCACTGCCTTGGCAACCACTTTTTCCTAACATTGGCTTCCTAAGGTTTCATAAGATGGAGCATGCCCCATCTTCCTGTGACACTTTCACAAGTTAGAATGGTATAAAAACCATAGGCACCTGGGAACAGCTATCCACACAGGCCTAGTTTGGTCAATATTCCCTATATTTAGAAGAGAGAGGATGATTCAGACACATCCTTTCATCCTGACCAGGTTGTTTGCCATGGAAGACAACTTTTGCTTTCTCAGGTCTTTCATGGCTGCGTATATCTTCTCCAGGGATCATTTCTGCATGTACCTTTGAGGTTCTCAGAATGTGGAAGATCCCCTACATTCCTGTATTGTAAGACCAACTCTGTCCCTGCTCTTCTGTAAAGTGAGATTGAGGGAAGTGTGTATAGTTAGGATTAATAACATGTTCGATTTGTGTTAGGAATCATTCTGCTGGATGAATAATGGTATTGGGAACCTGCAATATTTATAAGAATATATAGGTGAAATATAAGTATGAAAACAGAAATCTAGGGAAGATTTGAAGCCCAGAAAGGTATTGGGCCCTTGATTGGGATACTTAGCTTTGAATTACATTCTGCACTGAGGTCTGAGATAAATTGATATGCAATGGAATAAAACACTGTACCTCAGATGATTGAATGTAGAAGAGAACATCCAGTCAAAAAGTGGTAGTCATTAGGATTAGGAAGATAGTAAGTTTAGGAAGAAGGGTGAATCTAGGAGTTGGACCAAGACTTCTTTAGTAATAGGGTTTTTGTTAGAGAGTGTATGTAAATGTCAGCAAATGTGAAGAATCAGTCACTATGATGAACTGGGCAAAATATATAAGAAAATAGATATCAATAGTGACATTAGGAAATCAGGCAAAGTATAATGTGAGTGATAGGATTAGACATTTTCAACAGGGTTGAAGTTGAATATATAATCTTAGGATGAAACAAATATGTACTCACCAATAGGATTGACATTTGAGAGCCTTAGGCATCCTGGACATAGATGTTTTTAGTAATTCAAACTCACATTCAATTTTGGCATTGGTACAAACATAAGTGTGATCTTTGCATTTTTTATCCAGAATATTACTTTAATAAAATATATATGTAGATCTGGTGACATGAGTATTTCTCCCACCATTATGGGGAGCTATACTTTGAAAACTCATAAATTAGTATTGGGGATAAAAATAGGTGTGCCCTGTGTCTATGAATATAGAAATAATGCATGAATAGTCCATACTGTGAATAAATAATATAACTGGTTCCAACTTTAGAAATTGGAATAAATTGATATCTGAAAATATACAGGAAATCTTATATTGATATACAATCATTCATTCCAACCAATTATACATCTAATGGTAATATTAGTGTTATGGTTTATCATAAAGAGTGTGTGAGTTATGCTTCAAAATGATTATGGAAATCAAAAATAATGCGTTAGGAAGAAGTATCATGAAAAGACCAGTCAAAAAAAAAAAAAGGAGGAATACATGTGATCTGAAGCAGGAAGTGATTGAAAGTGTACCAAATGTCTTTAAATTTGTGAACTGTGGATGAAATGTATTTTCTAAGATGTCCATAAACTGAAGAAATAGTAATGCAACAGTGTTGAATAAAAACGAACATCAAAATACACAACATTTCCCATTGGAATCTACTTGCATTGATGTTAAACTGGGTTAGTTACTGTAGAAATATAAGGATTTGAATGCACCCTTCACTGAAGTGAGTTTTCAGTACTAGAAAACAAATATGTATTTGAGGTGGATGAATATTTCTGAAAATAATCTTGTGAAAAATTGATTATAAAAACCACATACATGAACATGAATGAATTTAGGGATTGTATAATAAAAGACATATATTTCATATTTTGAAAAATCTAGAGAGTGTAGATTTTTCAAAAAACACACACAGAGATATTAAAAAGTAGCAATATATATGCCAATCGAAATTCATCATGAAATACATATCATATACAGATCCAAAAATACTTATTTTACTGAACATGGATTTAAGTATAATGTTGTTCAAATAGGAAGCTCACCCATAGGTTGAATTTTCAGTTCCAACAGCGTTTAGGAGGAGTGATCTCGTCTCACAATTTGTGTCTGCCACGTCAGCCACCTCACAAGAATGTACGTGTGGTACCAGGTAGGATTCTATATGTGCATATAAAAATACATGTGCTGAGTAGGTAACAGAGAAAGGGAGACAGGAATTCACATATTTGATACTTTTCAATACACATGGAGAACTATTTCAATTAAAAATTGACCACATTTATAACACCTACACTTTATCATGCAAAAGGCAAGTCCAACTATACACCATGCCTCCTCTGAACTGCTTGTATTTCTATTCTGTTTGGGTTATTTTTCTCTATCATATTAGGATTAGTAGTCAGAGTCTAGTAGGGTATGAGTTAGTGTCAGGGTTTCAGTAATTCGAATGGAAAATAGGAAAATGAATCCACTGTGAATGCAAATATGTGCTACACAGAAATCTTCCCACTCTCATTCAGAACAATGCCTTGACATTACCTTCACCCCAAGTGTGACACAATTAGAGGAGAAGAGGTAGAAAATATGTGAATACGTATCTGGAATGGAAAATGCTCAGGAGATCACAAACTTGGGGGTTGTAAAGGAGTTTTCAAAAGTAAGGGACAGGATGAACACTCCACAATCATTGAACTCTGGTGGCCTAAAGACTTCTTGAGAAACTGCCTCTGAGGTTGGGCACTTGAAATATATGTTGTTGTCAGGAGCTTTAGCGTCCTTTGTAGTGATACCATCAAAGATGGGTGTGCATTAATGTGACCTGGAGGACTTGATTTCTTATTATCCAATGAACATGAGGCAGCAGTGCTGTATTTTCTCTTTGTAGGTAAACTGTGGCCACTGGGGGCTAAGTGTCTCCCCGTCTTGACTGTGAAGCCAATTGGTCATCCGACAATTTTCGTGGTGTTTCTTGCTTCTGCACTGGGATTTTGGTATTTTCTTCATGAAATACAAGGAGTTCAACTGGGACACAGTGCTGGAAGGAGTTCTGTCATGTGTGGAGGGTCAGGGTTTGCAGGAGAATTCACCAACCAGGCCTCTATCCCACATAGCTTGCCCCCTTGTCCATAGCAAACTGATTCTGAACATTGCCATGAAACCTTTCCATATAGCAAGATGCCTTTACATATAAGGGTCTACTAGGTGCACCATGTCAGCCAAATTCCATTTGTAAGTCAATGGCAGATCCACATGGCCCCACCACAGGTGTTTTATCATACACCTCCATACCACAGCTCTGGGCCCGCTTCTCAGCAGGCTCCAACTTACTGGCATCTCTGTTCTACACAATTTTCATGAAATTGAGTGAGTCAAGGCACTGTCTGGTACACTCATGATCAGCAACAAGACATCCAAGGGTTCTCCAGTGACACCTGGTCATGGGAATTTCAAAAATTTCATGGTATTTATCGAGCCATTTTTCAAGGATGAAGTTGGAGGCACTGTGGGTTTCAATTCATTCAGGAACAATTAAATGTTGAGGAAGCTCATTTCAATGAAAGCTCTAGAGAACTCTCACAGGTAAGGCTTCCAAAAGAGTGGCCAAAAGACACATATATTTCATATTTTGAAAAATCTGGACAGTGCGTATACACACACACACACACACACACACACACACACATACACAGAGACATTAAAAACTAGCAATATATATGCCAATCGAAATTCATCATGAAATATATATCATCCACGTATCCAAAAATATTCATTTTACTGAAGACGGATTTACGTATAAAGTTGTTCAACTAGGTAGCCCACCCATAGGTTGAATTTTCAGTTCCAACAGCATTTAGGAGGAGTGATCTCTTCTCACAATTTGTATCTGCCAAGTCAGCCACCTCACAAGAAAGTACGTGTGTTACAAGGTACGATTCTATATGTGCATATAAAAATACATGTACTGAATAGGATACAGAGAAATGGGGGAGAAAGGGATCCACATATTTGATAAGTTTAGAAACACATTTAGAACTCTTTCAACAAAAAATGGACTAGATTTATAACTAGTACGCTACATAATGGAAATGGCAAGTTCAACTGTACACCATGCCTCCTCTGATTTGCTTGCATTTCTATTCTGTTTGGGTTATTTTTCTCCATCATGTTAGGATTAGTAGTCAGAGTCTAGTAGGGTGTGGGATAGTGTCAGGGATTGAGTATTTCGAATGGAAAATGAATCCAATGTGTATGCAAATATGTGCTACACAAAAATCTTCCCACTCTCATCCACAACAATGCCTTGACATTACCTTCACCCCAAATGCCACATTTAGAGTAGATGAGTTAGAAATTCTGTGAATACATACCTGGAATTGAATATGCTCAGGAGTTCACAACCTTGGAGGTGGAAGAGGAGTTTTCAAAAATAAGTGACATGGTAAACACTCCACAAACATGGAGGTCTGCTGGCCTATAGACTTCTGGAGAAAATGCCTCTGAGGTTGGGCACTTGAAATATTTGTTCTTGTCAGGAGCTTTAGCTTCCTTTGTAGTGAGACCATCAAAGATGCGTCTGCATCTATGTGACCTGGAGGACATGGTATCTTATTTTCCAATGAACATGAGGCAGTAGTGCTGAATTCTCTCTTTGTAGGTCAACTGTGGCCACTGGGGTCTAAGTGTCTCCTCGTGTGGACTGTGAAGCCATTTGGTCATCCTCCAATTTTCATGCTTTTTCTTGATTCTGCACTGGGAGTTCGGTATTTGCTTTATGATATACAAAGAGTTCAACTGGGACACAGTGCTGGAGGGAGTTCTGTCACATGTGGTTGGACAGGGCCTGTAGGATTATGCACAAACCAGGCTTCTGTCCAACATAGCTTGCCCCCTTCACCAAAGCAACCTGATTCTGAACATTGCCCTGAAACCTATCCATACAACAAATGCCTTTACGTATAAGGGTCTACTGACTGCAAAATGGCAGTAACAAGCCATTTGTAAGCCAATGGTAGATCCACATGAAACTACCCCAGATATTTTATCTGACACCTGCCCATCACTGCTCTAGGCCCACTACTCAGCAGGCTCCAACTAACTGGCATCTCTCATCTACACCATTTTTGTGAAACCCAGTCAATCAAGGCACTGTCTGGAACACTCATGATCAGCAACAGGATATCCAATGGTTCTCCAGTGCCACCTGGTCATGGGAATTTCAAAAAATTCATGGTATATAATGAGCCATTTTTTAAGAATGATGTTGGAGGCACTGAGTGTTTCAATTATTTCAATAACCATTAAATGGTGAGGAAGCTAATTTCAATGAAAGCTCTGGGGGGCTATCACAGGCAAGACTTCCCAAAGAGTGGCCAAAAGGTCACATGAAGCCAGGCCCATTGAGGTCTACAATGTGAAGTCCATGTGTGTTTTGGCTCTCAACTATGGCTGCCAAATTTTTCAGAATAAAATCATGTGATATCCTGGCTGAGATTTCCAGTGCTCTGTGAAAAGCCACCCTGGGCCTAGATCTCAGTTTCCAAGGGCGAATCTTATGCGTGGCCCCCTAATATCCCAACACAATTCATGGAAATACTTCTCTGAGATCAGTTCCAGAACTTAGTCTCTATGGGGAATCACACCAGAATTCAAGCCCAGGTTTACAGAGTCATCTCTTCCTACCATCACACAAATGACCACAATTAAAACCAAAAAACTCCCACATGGCCCTCATCTTCTTATGTATAGACACTCATCATAACCTCTGGCTGGAGTTTTCCATGAGGGGTGCAGCCCAAGGCAGTGTCCAAAATAAGCTCCCATGCCCCTCATTTGCCTAAAGTCATGGTGGCCTGGACATGCTTCCTGTGAACCAGGAGTGATCAAATAGGCCTGCCATTAATACTGCTCCACTTCTCCAATTTGAGGCCTACTGACAGTGCGTTTTAGATTCTTTATGTAAATTGGAGTCATGAGAAATCCCAAGCAACTATGAGCTAGCCTCTGCAGGATTTAAAGAATTCACTTGACCCAAAGAATCTCTATTCTCACTTAATGGAGATCAGGAACCTTACAGAGGATTTCGAGAGGCTCTATCTACAATGACTGTTCTTTTAGCCATTTTGGTTTTGGATGCACATGTAGCAGGATTTGGCCATCCATTAGGCAAGCCACAGTCCATTCATAAATTTGTTAGGATGAATTGTGGGAAGCTTTCTAATACACAGGACACATACATCGATGCATTATCTTTTCTAATGTCTACAACTACGAACAGTGGGATACAGATACAGAAACACTCACCTTGTCAAAAGACTTACTAGAAACAGTCCACTCCAAACCAAACAAACCGCCTTTTCTACCTATTCTCAGAACATGAGACAAAACCACAAACTCACATCCACACCCACAAAGGCACCTCCTTCCCACAAGTAGGTCTGTGACTATCCGGAGTGTCCTCTGACTGGTGGGCCATTCAATGTTCCTGCAAAATAGCCTGTTCTGTCGCAGATCTTGTGTCTTTGTCCAACTCTCTGAAGTTGTCAGGTGCCAGCGGTGAGGCACTACCTTCTTTCTCAGGAAAGGCCCCTCCTCAGAGCTTCCCTGGAATTTGGCCATCCTAACATCAGTAGTTACCAAGAAAGAACGACTCTGTCCTCGGGAAATCCAAAAAGTGAGAACACTGGAACTGGGACTAGGACTGGCACTCTTTAACTGGCTTCCTGGATCCCAAGTTCAGAGAGTTCCATCACCAAGGAAGTAAGGTGAGGTCACTTCCATGGCAACCATTTTGTCCTAACAGTTGCTTCCAAGGGTACCATGAGATGGAGGCTGCCCCTGCTTCCTGTGACACATTCACAAGTTAGAATTGTATATCAACCATAGGCACCTGGGAACAGCTCTCCACACAGGTCTCATTTGGTCCATCTTCTCTACATTAAGAATAGAGAGGCTGATTCAGACACAACCCTTCATCCTGACCAGGTTGTTCGCCATGGAAGATGACTTTTGCTCTATCAGGTCCTTCAAAGGTGCCTACATCTTCTTCAGGGATCATTTCTGCATGGACCTTTGAGGTTCTCAGCAAGTGGAAGATCCCCTACATTCCTGTATTGTGAGGCCAACTCGGTCCCTGCTCTTCTGTAAAGTTAGATTGAGGTAACAGTTTATGGTTAGGGTTGATAACATGTTCGATTTGGGTTAGGACTCATTCTGCTTCATGAATAATGTTATTGGGGGACGCCACAAAGGACTTGAGAAATCGTGGAACAATTGTCTCCTCGACTCAGTGATATTTTGTTTCAGATTTGGTATTGCCAGTCCAAAGGGTTTTGCCTGCTACTCAGTCCTGGTCTCAGTTTTGGACATCCATTGCCTGTCTTCATTGTCTTGTCTTGTCTGTGTTGTGTGTTGTTGTATTCACTGTTTGTGTATCTTTTATTATGGGAAAGAGCACTTCAATGTCTCACTTCCTGACCCTTGATCCCTGAACAAAGTTCGCTTAACGGCTCCGAATCTTTCTTTTTCAGTAAAACTCCAGACCCGCCAGACTCTCTGTGCCTCACAATGACCCACCTTTGGAGTCGGATGGCCCCTAGAAGGATCTTTCTACTTCCCACTAATTTAAAAAGTCAGAGATATTGTCTTTCAGCTGGGCACACATAGCCATCTGGATCAACAGCCATATATCTTAACTTGGCAGGACCTCTGCAAATCTCCTTTTCCATGGGTGAAGCCTTTCCTTGTCCCTTCCCCTGCTGCTACTCCTTCCCCCATGATCTCACAATCCCTCTGCTCCTCCTCCTCCTTCACCCTCTGTTCTTCCTGAGTCACAAGATTTGACTCTACTGGACTTTCCTCCCCCTCCTTATACCCTGCCCTCGTCCCTCAACCACCAACACCCTCTAAGTGATTCCCCTGCAGCTGAGTCAGCCTCTCCGCCATTAGAGGAATCTAAGCTGCCCCAGCGCCCTCCAGATAACTCCCCCGCGTCACACTCAGCCCCTCTTCCCCAGGAGGAAGCTGGCCCGGCTAAGGGAACTCGCTGGCGGCGATTGTTTGAAAAGCCTAGAACTCCCGTGATGCTCCCCCTATGTCCCTATGGACCATTGATTGACGAAGGCCATGGGGGGGAAATGCAAGCCTACAAATATTGGCCTATCTCCTCTTCAGACCTATATAACTGGAAAATAACAATCCCCCTTTTTCCAAGGACCCCACTTGGCTCACAGGTTTGGTTGAGTCATTGATGTTTTCACACCTGCCTACTTGGGATGGCTGTCAACAATTCCTAGAGACTCTCTTCATGACAGAGGAACAAAAGAGAATCCTCCTGGAAGCTAGAAAAAAAATCCTCAGACCAGATTGGAGACCGACACATCTTCCCAACTTAATCAAAGCTGGTTTTCCCTTGAAACAACCCAACTGGGACACCAACACCTTTGAAGTTAGAAAGCATCTGTCCACTTATTGCCAGGTTCTAATAGTGGGCATCCGAGTGTCCGCTAGGTGACCAACTAATTTGGCCAAGGTAAGAGAGATTATTCAAAGGCCTGATGAATCTCCCTCTATGTTTCTAGAGATAATTATGGAGGCATATAGGAGATATACTCCTTTTTATCCTCAGGCAGAGGATCAAAAGGCATCTGTCATGATGGCCTTTATTGGGCAAGCTGCCCTGGATATTAAAAGAAAGTTACAATGCTTAGATGGATTACAAGATATGACTTCGAGAGATTTAGTCAGAGAAGCCAAGAAAGTATACCTTAAGAGAGAAACTGAGGAAGAGAAGGGAGCAAAGGGAGGATAAAAGAAACAAAAGACAGACTAAGGCGTTGATTAAGGTCCTGGTCACAAAAACAAAAGGGCCAGAAATTAAGAAACAGGGAGACAGGAAGGGATACCTGCTCCCACGCCTGAGGCCACCCCTGGTCTCAGATGAATGTGTCTACTGTAAAGAAAAAGGACACTGGGACAAAGAGTGCCCTAGAAAGAGACAGCCACACCAGTCAGCCATTCTGACTCTGAGGATGACTACGAAAGTCGGGGCTCAGATCCCATCGCCGAGTTCAGGGTAACTTTTGAAGTGGAGGGGACCCAGTAAACTTTGAAGTGGATGCAGGGGCAATATACTCAACCCTAAGGCTACATTGGGCCCACTATCAAATAAAAGGTCTCTAGTTCAAGGGGCTAATGGCAGTAAATATCGGGCTTGGACAACTAAGAGTATCATGGACCTGGGGAAAGAAAAAATCCATCACTCCTTCCTAGTAATCCCAGAATGCCTGGCCCCATTGATGGGCAGGGATCTGCTCACCAAGCTCCGGGCCAAAATAACTTTTAACCCTGAAGGCCCCCAAGTGGAATTTCTAAATCCTTCAGTAAAAACTCCTATACTCACAGCTCTAACTATGTGAGTAGAAAATGCACATCAACTCACTCACCTTTGTTCAAAGAAACTGCAGGTATTTCTGAAGTATCAAGAACAGAGTTTTCCACCAACTGACTCACAGCAAAAAGAAATAACTGAATGGATAAAAAAAATGTCTGTTGAGTCCATCAATTGGTTAATGCTTACCCTTCCAAGCTTCCTGCAGGAAAGCACCTACGAGGAACCAGATCAGGACAATTCTGGGAAGTTGACTTTACTGAAATTGAGCCAGCAATGTATGGACATAAATATCTCCTAGTCTTTGTAGATACATTTTTAGGATGGATTGAAGCCTTCCCCACTAAAAGAAAAAGAAAATAAAGAAACGGCGAAAATGGTGGTCAAGAAGACCCTGGAAGATTTTTTTTCCAAGATACTGCCTGCCAAAGGTAATAGGGTCTGATAATGCACCGGCGTTCGTGGCCCAGGTAAGTCAGGGGTTAGCCAGGAACCTGGGGATTAATTGGAAGTTATATTGTGCTTAGAGACCCCAGAGTTTAGGACAGGTAGAAAGAATGAATAGAACCATTAAAGAGACCTTAGAGAAATTAAGCTTAGAGACCAGTATAAAAGATTGGACAATTCTCCTGCCTTATACAATGTTTCATGCAAGAAATACTCCCTCTGTTTCTTTGAGTAATCTCATCCCCTGTGAAATTCTCTAGGTTGCCTCTCCTCCAGTAAGGGACCTAAGCCCAACTCTAAGACCTAAGGATCCTTTCCACACCCCCTTGCTTGACAGACTTAAAGCTCTTGAAAGAACTCAGCGATACCTGTGGAAACAGCTGGCCACTGCCTACCAAACTGGGGACGAGGGGACTCCACATCGATATCAAGTAAGAGACTTCATCTACGTAAGAAGATATCAGGTGTCATCCCCGGAACCCTGCTGGAAAGGACCATACCAGGTGCTACTTATAACATCTACAGTGGTAAAGGTAGACGGAATCACTTCCTGGATCCATGTCTCCCATCTCAAGCCTGCGCCCTGTCCACACTCTGGCTGGAAACTGGAAAAGACTGGTAACACTTTCAAATTGCATATTCACCGTGTGGATTAGGGTATAGACTCTCCCCTTGGCCACCAGTAGTCCTAACCCTCATCAGCCGGTTCAGCAGCGATGGCTGATCACAAATTCTACTGGAAAAGAAGTATAATCTATCTCGCATACAGCCCCCTTAGGGAACTGGTGACCATCTCTCCACCCAGACATTTGTCAGCTGGCTATAGGTCTTTCCTATTGGGATATCCCTGATGAAGAGGATTCCAGTAAAATTTCATTAAATCCCTTCCGTACCATAGATAATGGAAACAAACATTATGGATGTAGGGACACACGAGCCAGACGCAGGTTGGCTAGCCTAGATTACTATGTTTGCCCAGCCGACTATCAAATCCACAAACAGCCATGGCTGTGTGGGGGAAAAGCCGACTTCTTCTGTAAGTCATGGGGATGTGAGCATACAGGGGCTGCTTGATGGAACCCAAACTCTTCATCAAATTCAGTACACAACATTGGCCATATTACGAATTAGATAACAAAAACTGATGGCCCCCAGAGGGGTCTCTAGATCCTCAAATCCTGCGTAACTTTTTTACATCTGCAAGTGCTCAAAAGAGTGAAAGGAGATTCCTCTATGTGGAGGCCTTTTCCCTCCTTTGCTCACATCCTGAACTATGCTTATCCAATAGATCCTCACCTTCATCCTTCTGCTCCAGAGTCTCTGCTGTCACTCCCACCTAAGAAACCTGATTTCTCCCCTACAATTAATAGATCAAAAACCCAAATCTCCGCTGGTTCTCAGATCATTGGCACTTTGCTGTGGTAGAAGGTATTGAGGTACCCCTCCTCCCACTCACTCCTCTCTTTTCCTGTCAGTGCCTGCACCAGGTCCCACCAGGTCCTCTTACCAGCTAACCCAAAGCTTAACCAAGCTGAAGAGGGCCCTCAGACCCGTATCCAAGATGTAATGAAAATGGCCTTTAAAGTTGTTTTTTCATCCTTGAAAACAGTTTACTAAGAATTTAAAGTCCCTCACATGCGTTTTGGGATACTCACTACCGTCTTCCCTTCTGCTCTACCTGTTCTACTGCTCAAGTTTTTGTTGCTAGGAAAATCCCAAACCACTTTCCCATTATTCTTTTACATCTCTCCTTCCTCATTCTCAGATCCTCAGAGCTGCTCTCAACCCCAACTTCCCCCTCTGTACCAGGCCCACAGAAATGTCTTAACTGACCTTCTCCAGAAGTCTTCACCATGGCTGACTTTAGGACTTTCAGCAAAAGAGTCCCTATAAAAGAGTTCAATGTAGTTAAACTTCCTCTTTTCATGTTGCCCTGTTCTACTTTGCCACTGGCTAAAAAAATCAGCACTCCTAAGCTAGACACCCCTTTACTAGTTTTTCACAAAAATATATGAGCAAGGCCTCTGGCCTTGACCTGGGGCTTCACAGAGATGGCTACATTTCTAAGTTAAAGAAGTTAGCAACTTGGCTCCGTGGTAACAACTGGCAAGGGGAAATAAGAAAGGGAAGAAAAAGCTCTTCCCCTCCCAGGTGTCCTTGAAAAGTTAACTTGCCCAGAACGGAGGAAAAAACAGAAACAAAAACTGCTTTTTTTACTTCTGCAGACTGTAAACTTCTGAGCCCCTTCCGTTACATGTTGGGTACAAAATTCTGAAACTACCTAAACTTGGGTTTCAAAGGCTTACTTGATGACAACAGAATCAATGCCCTCTGAATCTGGTTGCAATCAAATAGGACTGTTTCCCTGTCTTCAGTGCTATCTTAGGTGCCTTGCCTTGTCCATCCCTAGTACAGCATAATTCTATATACTTAAACATTGTTTATGTTTTCATGAAATGGTCAACAGATGTGATTAATTGTGTAATGGTGCAGATGTTTCCCAGAGTGCTCTATCACGACGCAGGTTCATTTGAAGATCAAATAGGGGGGCAAACAACCCGGTTCCACTGAAAATATATATCCCTCACTTTAGCCATCCTATTAGGAATAGGAATTGCTGCACTGGTGGGCACGGGAACCACTGCCTTTGTCCATGTAACTCAACAAATGACCCAACAAATGACAGTAATAGACCAAAATTAGATATTAGAAACCTCCACCAGAGCTTTGCATGAATCTTTAACCTCTCTCTCTCAAGTTGTTTTTCAGAACACTCGAGGGTTGGACCTCCTCTTCATGAGAGAAGGGGGCCTTTGTGCTGCATTGAGGGAAGAATGTTGTTTGTATGCCGAGCATGCTGGAGTTGTAATAAAATGTATGAGTAAATTAAAAAGACGTCTTGAAGAGCATCAACTATCGAGAGAGGCCCAAAAAGGTGGTTTGAGTCTTGGTTCACACAGTCCACCTGGTTAACTATGTTTTTATCTACCCTGGCCGGTCTAATAATAATCCTCATATAATTGCTAACTATAAAACCCTGTTTTCTCAACCGTGTAATTTCTTATCTCCAGGCTCAAATTGGACGAGTTAAACTTATGGTAATACCCCACTAGAAGACATAGAATGTGACACCCCGCAATGATCATTTTTATGATTAAAAGTAGCCAGAAGAAGAAGTGGGGAATAAAAGGTTCATAAAATAGATACTTGTCACTTCCTGTTTTTCTGTATGCTTAACAAAACACTGTTGAAATCTTGAGAAATGCTTGCAAATCTTGTTCCCAGTATGTGCTGTCCCCAACTGCCAAACTGCAGAATGTGCTCACTCACCCAGTTTCACGCAAATCGCCCACTCGCCCTGATCCATCAATAAAATTGCCTCCCTGCCCTCTCCAGGTAAAGTATATAAGCTCTACTTAAGCTATTCTCAGGGCTATCTGCTCTATTCAAGTGAGCTCTGAGCACCAGCATGCTGGACACTCAATAAACCCTTTGCTGTTGCATGAGATAGTCTGTTGGTGGTCTCCTGCTGCGAAGCTCGCCCGACATTTACTAGGGTGACTGAATGTAGAAGAGAATATCCAGTCAAAAAGGGATAGTTTATAGGATAAGGAAGATAGTCAGTACTTCTAGGAAGAAGTGTGAGTTTAGGATCTGGAACAAAAGTTCTTTAGCTATAGGGTTTCGGTTAGAGAGTGAATGTTAATGTCAGCACAGGTGAAGAGTCAGTCACAATGATGAACTGGGGAAAATATGTAGAAAAGCAGATATAAATAGAGACATTACAAAATCAGGCAAAGTATAAAGTGAGTGATAGGATTAGAAATTTTGAACAGGGTTGAGTTTGAATATATAATCTTAGGAAGAAACAAATATGTAGTCACCAATATGATTGACATTTGAGAGCATTAGGCAAATTTCAGGTGGATGAATATTTCTGAGAATAACCTTGTGAATAGTTGAATATAAACCCACATACATGACCATGAATAAATTTAGGGAGTCTACATAAGACACATATGTTTCATATTTTGAAAAATCTGGAGAGTACACACAGACAAAAAAGTAGCAATATATGTGTCAATCAAATTTCATCATAAAATATATATCATTCACAGATCCAAAAATATTCATTTTATTGAACATGGATTTATGTATAATGTTGTTCAACTAGGAAGCTCACCCATAGTTTGAATATTCAGTACCAACAGGGTTTAGTAGGAGTGATTTCGTCTCACAATTTGTATCTGCCAAGTCAGCCAAATCACAAGAATGTACGTGTGGTACCAGGTAGGATTCTATATGTGCATACAAAAATACACATGCTGAGTAGGCTACAGAGAAAGGGAGACAGAAATTCACATATTTGTTAACTTTAAAAATACATGAGTACTATTTCAACAAACAATTGACTAGATTTATAACTCCTACTCTGCATCATGCGGAAGGCAAGTCCAATTATACAACATGCCTCCTCTGAACTGCTTATATTTCTATTCCTTTTGGGTTATTTTTCTCCATCATATTAGGATTAGTAGTCAGAGTTTGGTAGGATATGGGTTAGTGTCAGGGATTCAGTATTTTGAATGGAAAATAGGAAATTGAATCCAATGTGTATGCAAACATATCCTACAGAAAATTCTTCCCACTCTCATCCAGAACAATGCCTTGACATTCCCTTCGCCTCAAGTAAGACACAATCAGAGGAGAATAGTTAAAAAAAAATCTGTGAATACCTATCTGGAATGGAAAATGCTCCAGATTTCACATCATTGGAGTTGGTAGAGGAGTTTCTAAAAGTAATGGACAGGTTAAACACTCCACAAACATGTAGCTTTGCTGGCCTAAAGATTTTTGAGAATCTGCCTCTGAGGTTGGGCACTTGAAACATATGATGTTGTCAGGAGCTTTAGCTTACTTTGTAGTGAGACCATCAAAACTGAGTCTGCATCTATGTGACCTGGATGACATGGTTACTTATTTTCCAATGAAATGAGGTAGCAGTGCTGAATTCTCTTTTTGTACGTAAACTGTGGCCTCTGAGTGCTAAGTGTCTCCCATGTGGACTGTGAAGCCATTTGATCATCCAATCATTTTCGTAGTGTTTTTGCTGCTGCCTGGGAGTTTGGTATTTGCTTCACAAAATACAATGAGTTCAAATGGGACACAATACTGGAGGGAGTTCTGTCAGGTGTGGGGGGAAGGGTCTGCAGGACAATGCACCAACCAGTGTTTTATCCCACGTAGCTTGCCCCCTTGGCAATAGCAACATTATTCAGAACATTGTCCTGAAACCTCTACATTTTGCCTTTACATATAAGGGTCTGCTGCCTGCACCATGCCAGTCACAAGCAATTTGGCAACCAATGGTAGATTCTCATTGCCCTACCACTGATGTTTTATCAAACACCTGCTCACCACTGCTCTGGGCCACTACTCAGCAGGCTCAAACTTACTGGCATCTCTGTTCTACACAATTTTCATGAAACCCAGTCAATCAAGGCATTGTCTGCTATACAAATGATCAGCAACAGAACATCCAAAAGTTTTCCAGTGCCACCTGGTCATGGGAATTTCAAAAATTTCATGGTATTTATCAGGCCATTTTTCAAAGATGAAGTTGGAGGCACTGTGGGTTTAAATTCATTCAGGAATCATTAAATGTTGAGGAAGCTCATTTCAATGAAAGCTCTGGAGAACTCTCACAGGCAAGGCTTCCCAAAAAGGTCACATGAAGCCAGGCCTATTGAGGTCTACAATGTGAGGACCATGTGTGTTTTGACTCTCAACTCAGCCTGCCAAGTCTTTAAGAATAAAATCATGTTATATACTAGCTAAGATTCCCAGTGCTCTGTTGAAAGCCACCCTGGGCCTAGATCTCAGTTTCCAAGGGTGACTCTCATGCGTAGCCTCCTAGAATCCCAACAAGATTCATGGGAATACTTCTGTGAGTTCAGTTCCACAACTCAGTCTCTAAGGGGAATCACACCAGAGTTCAAGCCCAGGTGGACCCAGTCATTTCTTCAAACCAACACACAAATGATCAAAATAATAAGCAAAACACTCCCACATGACACTAATCTTATTCCATGTAGTCACTCATCATCACCTCTGGCTGAAAGTTTCCATGAGGGGCGAAGCCAAAGACAGTTTCCAAAATAAGCTCGCTTGCCCCTCATTTGCCTAAAGTCACGGTGGCCTGGACACCCTTCCTGTGAACCAGGAGTGATCAAAAAAGCATGCCTTTAATACTGCTCTGTTTATCAAATTTGAGGCCTACTGACTTTCAGATGTAGATTCTCTATGTGATTTGGAGTCATGCGAAAACCCAAGCACCTCTGCAGGGCTTGGAAGAACTCATTGGACCCAAAGAATCCCTATACTCACTTGATGGAGGTCAGGAACCTAACAGAGGAAGGCAAGTGACTTCATCCACAGCAACTGATCTTTTTGAAATTATAGTTTTGGATGCACACATGGGATCATTCTTTAGATCCATTAGGTGCTGAGAATCTAAGTCACAGCCACAGACAAGGCCAAGAGGCTAATTCAGCCACATCCCTTACCAAAGCAATTAAGCAAAGAGCCACAGGTAATGCCCATTCATTTCCATTTCAAAACTGTTTTCTTCAGGCTTCACAAAGGGGTGGCCTGAGGCAAAGACCTTCCAGACATTCAGGGCAACAGAACAAAAGTTAAGCAAAAGCCCCAAAGCAGGTTCTCTCCACTGAGACTTTCCTGGTCACACTGATATCTGACATTCAGGGCAACAGAACAATACGTAAGCAAAAGGCGCAAAACATGGTCTCTTCACTGATATTTTCCTGGTCACTCTGATATCTGAGTTTTCTGAGAATCTCGCCATTCTCTTCACCTATCCAGTACATGGCCATGTCACAGAGCTTGGAGGTGGTACATATCTTGGAAACAAATCCATGAGCCAATTCTGAAGAGTGGCCAGAATTCAGGAAGAAAACAGGAACTTAGGAAGATAGCAGGTGTTGCCCATGGATAAGACAAGTTGCAGTCCATTCTTTAATTGGCCAGGATGAATTATGGGAAGATTTATACTAGACTAGACATCCATTAATGCATTATCTTTTCTAATGTCTACAACAACGGACACAGTGGGATACACAGCCATAGGAACACTAGTCTTGTCAAACGACATACTAGAATCAGTCCGCTCCAAACCAAACAAACCGACTTTTCTACCTATTCTCAGAACATGAGGCAAAACCACAAACACACACCCACTCCCACAAAGGCACCTCCTTCCCCCTAGTAGGTCTGTGAGTATCCAGAGTGTCCTCTGACTGGTGGGCCATACAATGTTCGCCCAAAATGGCCTGTACTCTATCAGATATGGTTTCCTTGGCCAACTCTGTGAAGTTGTCAGGAAAAAGTGGTGAGCCACTACCTGATTTTTCAGGAAAGGTCCCTCTTCAGATATCTCCTGGCATTTGTCCTTCCTCACATCAGTAGGTACCAATAAAGACTGACTCTGTCCTTGTTAAATCCAAACAAGTGAGTCCACTGAGACTGGGATTGGGACTGCTTCTGGGTGCCTGGCTTCTTGGATACCAAGTTCAGAGAGTTCCAACACCAAGGAAATGAGGTATGTCACTTTCTTTGGAACTGAATGAGGTCAGTGCCTTGGCAACCAGTTTGTCCTAACAGTTGTTTCCAAGGGTACCATAAGATGGACCCGGCCCCTACTTCCTGTGACACTTTCACAAGTTAGAATGGTATATCAATCATAGAAACCAGGGAACAGCTCTACACCCAGGCCTGATTTGGTCCATCTTCTCTACAATAATAAGGGAGTGGCTGATTCAGACACATCCCTTCATCCTGACCAGGTTGTTTTCCATGGAAGATGACTTTTGCTCTCTCAGGTCCTTCATACCTGCCTAAAACTTCTCCAGGTATCATTTCTGCATGGACATTTGAGGTTCTTGGTAGGTGGAAGGTATGCTACTTTCCCGTATTGTAAGAACAACCCTGTTCCTGCTCTTCTGTAAAATGAGATTGAGGGAACAGTGTATGTTTCGGGTTAATAACAGGTTCGATTTGGATTAGGAATCATTCTGTGTGATGAATAATGGCATTGGGAACCTACGATATTTACAAGAATATAGAGGTGAAATATATAAATGAAAACAGAAATCTAGGTATGATTTGAAGGCCAGAAAAGCATTGGGCCCTTGACCGGGATACTTAGCTTTGAATTATGTTCTGCAAAGATGTCTCAGATAATTCGATATAAAATGGCATAGGAAATTGTACCTTGGATGATTGAATTTAGAAGAGAACATCCAGTCAAAAAAGGATAGTAGGTAGGAGTAGGAAGCTAGTTGGTAGGTTTAGGAAGAAGAGTGAGTATAGTATTTGGATCAAAAGTTTTTTCCCAATAGGGTTTTTGTTAGAGAGTGAATGTAAGTGTCAGCACATATGAAGAGTGAGTAACAATGATGAGCTGGGGAAAATATGTAGAAAAGCAGACATCAATAGAGACATTATGAAATCAGGCAAAGTATAAAATGAGTCATAGGATTAGACATTTTCTACAGGGTTGAGTTTCAATATATAATCTTATGAAGAAACAAATATGTAGTCACCAATAGGATTGCCATTTGAGAGCATTAGGCAACCTGGACATGGATGTTTTAGTAATCCATGTACACTTTCCATTTCAGCTTTGGTAAAATCATAAGTGTGACCTTTACATTTGTTGTTCAGAATATTACTGTGATAAAATGTATATGTAGATAAGGTGACATGAGTATTTCTACCATCATTTCTGGGAGCAATATATTGAAGACATAAAATTAGTATTGGGGGTATAAAGATGTGTACCCTTTGTCTATGTATATAGAGATAAAGGATGAATAGACCATACTGTGAATAAATAATATAACTTGTTCCAACTTTAAATAATGGATTGAACTGATATCTGAAAAATTACAGGAAATTTTAAATTGATATACAATCATTCATTCCAACCAGTTATACATCTAATGGTAACATTAGTGTTTTGGTTTATTATGGATAGTGTGTGAGTTTTGCTTCAATAGTGATTATGGAAATCGAAAATAATGTGTTTGGAAATAATTCTCATGAAAAGACCAGTCAAGAAACCCTGACAATACATGTGTTCTGAAGCAAAAAGTGATTAAAGTTGAAACAAATGCCTATAAATTTGTGAACTTGTGGATGTAATGTATATCCTATGATGTGCAAACACTGAAGAAATAGTAATGTATCAGTGTTGAATATAAATGAACATCAAATTACATATCATGTCCCATAGGAATCTACTTGCATTGATGTTAGACTGGGTTAGTTACTGTAGAATTATTAGGATTTGTATGCACCATTCACTGAAGTTAGTTTTCAGTACTAGTAAACAAATATGTATTTCAGGTGGATGAATATGTCTGAGAATAATCTTGTGAAAAGTTGATTATAAATCCACGTACATGAACATGAACGAATTTAGAGAGTGTATATAAGACACATATATTTCATATTTGAAAAATCTGGAGAGTGTATGTATATATACAAAAAAACCACATCAGACTTTAAAGAGTAGCAATATATATGCCAATCAAAATTCATCATTAAATATATATCATCCACAGATGCAAAATATTTATTTTACTGAACATGAGCTGATGTATAATGTTGTTCTACTAGGAAGGTTGTAGGTTGAATTTTCAGTTCCAACAGCGTTTAAGAGGAGTAAACACTTCTCACAAAATGTATCTGCCAAGTCAGCCACCTCACAAAAATGTCCATTTGATACCTGGTAGGATTCTATATGTGCATATGAATATACATGGGTGAATAGGTTACAGATAAAGGGAAACGGGAATTCACATATTTGTTATCTTTAAAAACACATGGAGAACCATTTCAATTAAAAATTGACTAGATTAATAACTCCTACCTTATATAATGCAAAAGGTAAGTCCAACTATATAACATGCCTCCTCTGAACTGCTTGTATTTCTATTGTGTTTGGGTTATTTTTCTCCTTTCTATTAGGATGAGTAGTCTGAGTATAGTAGGGAGGGGTTAGTGTCAGGGATTCAGTATTTTGAAAGAAAAATTGGAAAATGAATCCAATGTGTATGCAAATATGTGCTGCACAAATATCCTTCCACTCTCATCCAGAGCAATGCCGTGTCATTACCTTCACACCAATTAAGACACAATTAGAGGAGAAGAGTTAGAAAATCAGTGAATACATATCTGGAATGGAAATGCTCAGGAGTTCACAACCTTGGAGGTGGTAGAGGAGTTTCCAAAAGTAAGGGACAGGGTAAACACTCCACAAACATGGAGCTTTGCTTGCCTAAAACCTTTTTGAGAAACTGCCTCTCAGGTTGGGCACTTGAAATATATGTTGCTCTCAGGAGATTTGACTTCCTTTGTAGTGAGACCCTCAAAGCTTGGTCTCCATCTATGTGACCTGGAGGACATGGCTTCTTATTTTCCATGAAGATGAGCAGCAGTGCTGAATTATCTCTTTGTATGTAAACTGTGGCTGCAGGGGACTAAGTGTCTCCCCGTGTGGACTGTGAAGCCATTTGGACCTCGTCCACTTTTTGTGGTGTTTTTGCTACTGCACTGGGAGTTTTATATATGCTTCATGATATACAAGGAGCTCAACTGGGACACAGTGCTGGAGGGAGTTCTGTCACGTGTGGTGAGCCAGGGTCTGCAGAAGAATGCACCAACCAGGCTTCTATCCCTCATATCTTGCCTCATTGCCCTCTTGTCCATATCAACCTGATTCTGAACATTGCCCTGAAACCTCTCCATATAACAAGATGCCTTTACATATAAGAGTCTGCTGGCTGCACCATGTCAGTAACATGCCATTTGGAATACAATGGTAGATCCTCATGGCCCTACCACTGATGATTTATCACACACCTGCCCACCACTGCTTTAGGCCCACTACTCCGAAGACTCCAACTTACTGGCATCTCTGTTCTACACCATTTTCTTGAAACCCAGTCAATCAAGGCACTGTCTGGTATACTCATGATCAGCAACAGGGCATCCAAAGGTTCTCTAGTGCCACCTGGTCATGGAAATTTCAAAAATTTCATGGTATTTATCTAGCCATTTTTCAAGGATGAAGTTGGAGGCACTGTGGGTATCAATTCATTCAGTAACCATTAAATGTTGAGGAAGCTCAATTCAATGAAAGCTCTGGAGAACTCTCACAGGCAAGGCTTCCAAAAGAATGTCCAAAACTCACATGAAGCCTGGCCCATTTAAGTCTACAATGTGAGGCCTATGTGTGTTTCGACTCTCAAATATGGCTGCCATGACTTTAGGAATAAAATCATGAGATATCCTGGCTGAGATTTCCAGTGCTCTGTGGAAAGCCACCCTGGGCGTAGATCTCAGTTTCCAAGGGCGACTCTCATGCGTGGCCTTCTAAAATCCAAACAAAATTCATGGCAATACTTCTCTGAGGTCAGTTTCACAACTCAGTCTCTAAGGGGAATGACACTAGAGATCAAGCCCAGGTTGACCCAGTCGTTTCTTCCAAGCGCCAAACAAGTGACCAAATTTTAAACCAAAACATTCCCATATGGCCCTCATCTTCTTCCATTTAGTCAATCATCGTAACCTCTGGCTGGAGGTTTCCATGAGGGGTGCAGCCCAAGACAGTGTCCAAAATAAGTTCGCTAGCCCCTCATTTGTCTAAAGTCAGGGTGGCCTTGACACCCCTCCTGTGAACCAGGAGTGATCAAATAAGCCTGCCATTAATACTGCTCTGTTTCTCCAATTTGAGGCCTACTGAATTTCAGGTATATATTCTATATGTGATTTGGAGTCATGCGAAAACCTTAGCACCTCTGCAGTGCTTGGAAGAACTCATTTGACAAAAAGAATCCCAATTCTCAATTGCTGGAGGTTAGGAACCTAACAGAGGAAAGCAAGAGACTTCATCCACAATGACTGATTTTTTCTCATTATGGATTTGGACACACATGTGAGATCATTCTTTAGATCCATCAGGTGCTGAGAATCTAAATCACAGCCACAAATAAGGCCAAGAGGCCAATTCAGCCACATCCCTTTCCAAAGCAATTAAGCAAAGAGCCACAGGTGATGCCCATTCATTTCCATTTCAAAATTATATTCTTCAGGCTTCACAAAGGGGTGGCCTGAAGCAAAGACCTTCCAGATATTCAGTGCAAGAGAACAGTAGTTAAGCAAAAGGTCCAAAGCAGGTTTTCTCCACTGAGAGTTTCCTGGTCACACTGATATCTGAGTTTTCTGAGAATCTCGCCATTCTCTTCAGCTAACCAGTACATGGCCATGTCACAGAGCTTGGAGGTGGTACATATCTTGGACACAAAACCGTGAGCCAATTCTGGAGAGCGGCCAGAATTCAGGAAGAAAACAGGAACTTAGGAAGATAGCAGGTGTTTCCCATCAATAAACAAGCTGCAGTTCATTCATATATTGGGCAGGATGAATTTTGGGGAGATTTATACTAGACAGGACACATCCATTAGTGCATTTTCTTTTCTAATGTGTACAACAACGGACACAGTGGGATACACAGACAAAGAAACACTCGCCTTGTCAAACGACTTACTAGAACAGTCCACTCCAAACCAAAAAAAAAGCGCCTTTCCTACCTATTCTCAGAACATGAGACAGAACCACAAACCCATATTCACTCCCACAAAGGCACCTCCTTTCCCCAAGTAGGTCTGTGACTACCCGGAGTGTCCCCTGACTGGTGATCCATACTATGTTCCCCCGAAATGGCCTGTCCTCTTTCAGATCTGGTTTTCTTGGCCAACTCTGTGGAGTTGTCAGGGAAAAGTGGTGAGCCACTACCTGCTTTCTCAGGAAAGGTCCCTCTTCAGAGCTCTCCTGGCATTTGGCCATCCTCACATCAGTAGGTACCAAGAAATACTGACTTTGTCCTTGGGAAATCCAAACAAGTGAGCCCACTGGGACTGGGGCTGGGACTGCCTCTCAGTGCCTGGCTTCTTGAATACCAAGTTCAGAGAGTTCGATCACCAAGGAAATGAGATATGTCACTTTCTTTGGAACTGAATGAGGTCACTGCCTTGGCAACCAGTTTGTCCTAACAGTTGTTTCCATGGGTCCCATGAGATGGAGCCAGCTGCTACTTCCTGTGACACTTTCACAAGTTAGAATGGAAAATAAACAATAGGCACCCGGGAACAGCTCTCCACACAGGCCTGGTTTGGTCAGTCTTCTCTACAATAAGAAGAGAGAGGCTGATTCAGACACATCCCTTCGTCCTGACCAGGTTTTTTGCCATGGAAGATGACTTTTGCTCACTCAGGTCCTTCATACCTGCCTAGGACTTGTCCAGGTATCATTTCTGCATGGACTTTGAGGTTCTCAGCAGGTGGACAGTCCCCTACTTTCCTGTATTGTAAGAACAACTCTGTCCCTGCTCTTCTGTAAAATGAGATTGAGGTAACAGTGTATGTTTCGGGTTAATAACAGGTTCGATTTGGGTTAGGAATCATTCCGTGCGATGAATAATAGTGTTGTAAACCTGCGATATTTACAAAAATATAGAGGTGAAATACAAATATGAAAACAGAAATCTAGGTATGATTTGAAGCCCAGAAGGGAATTGAGCCCTTGATTGGGATACTTAACTTTGAATTATGTTCTGCAAAGATGTCTCGGATAATTTGATATACAATGGCATAGGACCTTGTACCATGGATGATTGAATGTAGAAGAGAACATCCAGTCAAAAGGGATAGTTGGTAGGATTATGAAGCTAGTTGGTAGGTTTAGGAAGAAGAATGAGTATAGGATTTGGACCAAAAGTTCTTTAGCAATAGGATTTCGGTTAGAGAGTGAATGTAAATGTCAGCACATATGAAGAGTCAGTCACTATGATGAGCTGGGGAAAATATGTAGAAAAGCAGATATCAATAGAGACATTACGAAATCAGGCAAAGTATAAAATGAGTGATAGGATTAGACATGTTCAACAGGGTTGAGTTTGAATATATAATCTTATGAAGAAACAAATATGTAGTCACCAATAGGATTGATATTTGAGAGCATTAGGCAACCTAGACATGGATGTTTTTTTGTAATCCATGTTCACTTTCCATTGAGGCCTTGGTACAATCATAACTGTGACCATTACATTTTTTGTCCAGAATATTATTGTGATAAAATGTATATGTAGATCAGGTGACATGAGTATTTCTTCCACCATTTCTGAGAGCAATATATTGGAGACGTAAAATTATTATTGGGGTTACAAAGCGGGGCAACCTGTGTCTATGAATATAGAGATAAAGCATTAATTAACCATACTGTTAATAAATAATATAACTTGTTTCAACTTTAAATAATAGATTGAACTGATATCTGAAAAATTACAGGAAATCTTATATTGATATACAATCAATTATTCCAACCAATTATACATCTAATGGTAATATTAGTGTTTTGGTTTATCATGAAGAGTGTGTGAGTTTTGCTTCAAAAGTGATTAGGGAAATCGAAAATAATGTGTTTGGAAAGAAGTCTCATAAAGAGACCAGTCAGGAAACCTGGAGGAATACATACGTTGTGATGCATGAAGTGATTGAAAGTGAAACAAATGCCTATAAATTTGCTAATTTGTGGATGAAATATATATCCTATGATGTGCATAAACTCATAAAATAGTAATGTACCAGTGTTGAATAAAAATGAACGTCAAAATACACACCTTGTCCCATTGGAATCTACTTGCATTGATTTTAAACTAGGTCAGTTACTGTAGAAATATTAGGATTCGCGTGCATATTCAGCGAAGTTAGTTTTCTTTTTTTTTTAATTTTTATTTTTGGTTGTTCAAAACATTACATAGTTCTTGATATATCATATTTCATACTTTGTTTCAATTGGGTTATGAACTCCCATTTTTACCCCTTATGCAGATTGCAGAATCACATCAGTTACACATCCATTTATTCACATATTGCCATACTGGTGTCTGTTGTATTCTGCTGCCTTTCCTCTCCTCTACTATCACCCCTCCCCTCCCCGCTCCTCCCCTCTTCTCTCTCTACCCCCTATACAGTAATAAATTTCTACCCCTTGTATTATTTTTCCCTTTCCCCTCACTTTCTCTTGTTTGTAATTTTTTATAACCCTGAGGGTCTCCTTCCATTTCCATGCAATTCCCCTTCTCTCTCCCTTTCCCTTCCACCTCTCATCCCTGTTTAATGTTAATCTTCTTCTCATGCTCTTCATCCCTACTCTGTTCTTAGTTACTCTCCTTATATCAACGAAGACATTTGGCATTTGTTTTTTCGGGATTGGCTAGCTTCACTTAGCATAATCTGCTCTAATGCCATCCATTTCCCTGCAAATTTTATGATTTTGTCATTTTTCAATGCAGAGTATTACTCCATTGATTATTAATGCCACATTTTTTTAATCATTCTTCTATTGAAGGGCATCTAGCTTGGTTCCACAATCTTGCTATTGTGAATTGTGCTGCTATGAACGTCGATATAGCAGTGTCGCTGTAGCATGCTCTTTTTAGGTCTTTAGGTTTTAGAAAGAGAAGAAGAATATCTGGGTCAAATGGTGGTTCCATTCCCAGCTTTCCAAGAAATCTCCATACTGCTTTCCAAATTGGCTGCACCAATTTGCAGTCCCACCAGCAATGTAGAAGTGTACCTCTTTCCCCACATCCTCACCAGAACTTGTTGTTGTTTGACTTCATAATGGCTGCCAATTTTACTGGAGTGAGATGGTATCTTAGGGTGGTTTTGATTCACATTTCTCTGACTGCTGGTGATGGTGAGCATTTTTTCATGTACTTGTTGATTGATTGTATGTCCTCCTCTGAGAAGTGTCTGTTCAGGTCTTTGGCCCATTTGTTGATTGGGTTATTTGTTATTTTATTGACTAATATTTTGAGTTCTTTGTATACTCTGGATATTAGGGCTCTATCGGAAGTGTGAGGAGTAAAGAATTGTTCCCAGGATGTAGGCTCCCTTTTTACCTCTCTTACTGTTTCTTTTGCTGAGAAAAAACTTTTTAGTTTGAGTAAGTCCCATGTGTTGATTCTAGTTATTAACTCTTGTGCTATGGGTGTCCTATTGAGGAATTTGGAGTCCGACCCCACAGTATGTAGATCGTACCCAACTTTTTCTTCTATCAGACGCCGTGTCCCTGCTTTGATATCAAGCTCCTTGATCCATTTTGAGTTAACTTTTGTGCATAGTGAGAGAAAGGGATTCAGTTTCATTTTGTTACATATGGATTTCCAGTTTTCCCAGCACCATTTGTTGAAGATGCTATCCTTCATCCATTGCATGCTTTTAGGCCCTTTATCAAATATAAGATAGTTGTAGTTTTGTGGATTGGTTTCTGTGTCCTCTATTCTGTACCATTTATACCCGCCTGTTTTGGTACCAGTACCATGCTGTTTTTGTTACTATTGCTCTGCAGTATAGTTTGAAGTCTGGTATTGCTATACCGCCAGATTCACACTTCCTGCTTAGCATTGTTTTTCCTATTCTGTGTCTTTTCTTTTTCCATATGAATTTCATGATTGCTTTCTCTATTTCTACAAGAAATGCCTTTGGGATTTTGATTGGCATTGCATTAAACCAATAGAGAACTTTTGGTAATATCGCCATTTTGATGATGTTTGTTCTGCCTATCTATGAACAGGGTACATTTTTACACCTTCTAAGATCTTCCTCTATGTTTCTCTTTAGGGCTCTGTAGTATTCATTGTATAAGACTTGCACCTCTTTTGTTAGGTTGATTCCCAATTATTTTTTTTTAGGATATTGTGAATGGAGTGGTTGTCCTCATTTCCATTTCAGAGGATTTGTCGCTGATATACAGGAATGCCTTTGATTTATGCGTGTTGATTTTATATCCTGCCACTTTGCTGAATTCATTTATTAGCTCTATTAGTTTCTTTGAAGACCCTTTTGGGTCTGCTAGGTATAGAATCATGTTATCTGCAATAGTGATAATTTAAGTTCTTTTTTTCCTATTTTTATGCCTTTAATTTTTTTTGTCTGTCTAATTGCTCTGGCTAGTGTTTCGAGAACTATGTTGAACAGAATTGGTGAAAGAGGGCATCCCTGTCTTGTTCCAGATTTTAGGGGGAATGCCTTCAATTTTTCTCCATTCAGAATGATGCTAGCCTGAGGCTTAGCATAGATTGCTTTTACAATATTGAGGTATGTTTCTGTTATCCCTAGTTTTTCTAGAGTTTTGAACATAAAGGGATGTTGTACTTTGTTGAATACTTTTTCTGCATCTATCGAGATGATCATATGGTTCTTATTTTTACATCTATTGATGTGATGAATAACATTTATTGATTTCTGTATATTGAACCAGCCTTGCATCCCACGGATGAATCCTACTTGATCATGGTGCACAATTTTTTTGATATGTTTTGTATCTGATTGGCCAGAATTCAATTGAGGATTTTTGCCTCTAGGTTCATTAGAGATATTGGTCTGTAATTTTCTTTTTTTGACGTGTCTTTGTCTGGTGTAGGAATCAGGGTGATGTTGGTCTCATTGAATGAATTTGGAAGTTCTCCCTCTTTTTCAATTTCCTGAAATAGCTTGAAAAGTATTGGTATTAGTTCCTCTTTAAAGGTTTTGTAAAACTCTTATTTTGAAAAACCTGGAGAGTGAATACACACACACACACACACACACACACACACACACACAGACAAACATTAAAAGTAGCATTATGAATGCCAATTGAAATTAACCATGAAATATATATCATCCACAGGTCCAAAAATATTCATTTTACTGAACATGGATTTATGTTGTTCAGCTAGGAAGCTCACCCATATGTTGAATTTTCAGTTCGAACAGCGTTTAGTAGGAGTGATCTCTACTCACAATTTGTATCTGCCAAGTCAGCCACCTCAAAAATGTATATGTGATACCAAATAGAATTCTATATGTGCATATAAAAATACATGTGCTGAATAGGCTATAGAGAAAGGGAGACAGTTATTCACATATTTGTTAACTTTTAAAACACATGGAGAACTATTTCAATTAAAATTGGCTAGATTTATAACACCTACCAATTATCATACGGAAGGCAATTCCAACTATACACCACACCTCCTGTGAACCTCTTGTATTTCTATTCTGTTTGGGTTATTTTTCTACATCATATTAGGATTAGAAGTCAAAGTCTAGTAGGGTATGTGTTAGTGTCAGGGATTCAGTATTTAGAATGAAAAATTGGAAAATGTATCCAATGTGTATGCAAATATGTGCTACACAAAATCTTCCAACTCTCATTCAGAACAATGTCTTGACGTTACCTTCGCCCAACATAAGACACAATTAGAGGAGAAGAGTTAGAAAATTTGTGAATACATATCTGGAATGGAAACTGCTCAGGAGTTCAAAAATTTGGAGGTGGTAGAGGAGTTTCCAAAAGTAAGGGACAGGGTAAACACTCCACAAACATGAAGCTCTGCCAGCATAACATCTGGAGAAACTGCTTCTGAGGTTGGGCACTTGAAATATATGTTGTTGTCATGAGCATTAGCTTCCTTTACAGTGAGACCATCAAAGCTGGGTCTGCATCTATGTGACCTGGATGACGTGGTTAATTATTTTCCAATGAACATGAGGCAGCAGTGCTGAATTTTCTCTTTGTAGGTAAACTGTGGCCATTGGGTGCCAAGTGTCTCCCCGTGTGGACTGTAAAGCCATTTGGTCATCCTAATTTTCCTGGTGTTTCTTGCTTATGCACTGAGAGTTTGGTATATGCTTCATTATATACAAGAAGTTCAACTGGGACACAGTGCTGGAGGGAGTTCTGTTCGTTCTGGTTGGTCGGGTTCTGCATGAGAATGCATCAACCAGGCTTCTATCCCAAATTGCTTGCCCCATTGACCATAGCAACCTGATTCTGAACATTGCCCTGAAACCTCTCCATTTCACAAGATGCTTTTACCTATAAGGGTCTACTGGCTGCAAAATATCAGTCAGAAGCCATTTGGAAGACAATGGCAGATAAACATGGCCCCACGACAGATGTTTTATCACACAACTACCCACCATGCCTCTAGGAACACTACTCAGCAGGATCCAACTTACTGGCATCTCTGTTCTACACCATTTTCATAAAACTCAGTCAATCAAGGCACTGTCTGGTACACTCTCAATCATCAACAGGACATCCAAAGGTTCTCCAGTGCCACCTGGTAATGGAAATTTAAAAAATTCATTGTATTTATCTTGCCATTTTTCAAGGATGAAGTTGGAGAAACTATGGGTTTCAATTATTCCAGAACCATTAAATTTTGGGAAGCACATTTAAAGGAAAGTTCTGGAGAACTCTCAGGCAAGGCATCCCAAAAAGTGCCCAAAAGGACACATGATGCCAGGCCCATTGAGGTCTACAATGTGAGGTCCATGCTTGTTTTGACTCTCCACTATGGCTGCCATGTCTTTAAGAATAAAATCATGTGATATCCTGGCTGAGATTCCCAGTGCTCTGTGGAAAGCCACCCTGTGCCTAGATCTCAGTTTCGAAGGGAGACACTCATGCGTGTCCTCCTAAAATCCCAACACAATTCATATCAATACTTCTCTAAGGTCAGTTCCAGAACTCAGTCTCTAAGGGGAATCACACCAGAGTTCAATCCCAAGTGGACCCAGTCATCTCTTCCAACAGACACACAAATGACCACAATTAAAACCAAAAAAGTCTCACATGGCCCTCATCTTCTTCCATACAGACAATCATCATAATGTCTGACTGGAGGTTTCAATAGGGGGCGCAGTCCAAGACAGTGTCCAAAATGAGCTCCCTTGCACCTCATTTGCCTAATGTGTGGGTGGCCTGGACACCCTTCCTGTGAATCAGGAGTGATCAAATATGCCTACCTTTAATACTGCTCCGCTTCTCCAATTTGAGGCCTACTGACGGTGGGGTTTTTATTCTTTATGTGAATTGGAGTCATGAGAAAACCCAAGCATCTATGGGCTTGGCTGTGCAGGGATTTGAAGAAGTTATTTGACCCAAAGGATCTAGCTTCTCACTTGATGCATATCAGGAAGCTTTCAGAGGAATGCAAGAGACTTCATCTACAATGACTGCATTTTGGACATTTTGGTTTTGGATGCACACATGGGATCTTTCTTTAGATCCATCATGGGCAGAGAATCAAAGCCACAGCCTCACACAGGGCCAAGATGCTAATTCAAACACATCCATTTCCAAAGCAATTAAGCAAAGAGCAACAGGTGATGCCCATTCATTTCCATTTGAAAACTGTTTTCTTCAGGCTTCACAAGGGATGGCCTGAGGCAAAGACCTTCCAGACATTCAGGGCAACAGAACAATAGGTAAGCAAAAGACCAAAAGCAGTGTTTCTCCACTGAGAGTTTACTGGTCACACTGATATCTGAGTTTTCTGAGATGCTCGCCATTCCTTTCAGGTATCCAGTACATGGCCATGACACAGAGCTTGGAAGTGGTACATATCTTGGACACAGAACCATGAGCCTATTCTGGAGAGTGGCCAGAATTCAGTAAGAAAACAGAAACTTAGGAAGATAGCAGGTGTTGCCCATTGATAAGGGAAGCCCTAGTCCATTCATAAATTGGGCAGGGTGAATGGTGGGAAGCTTTCTCTAGACAGAACACATCCATTGATGCATTCTCTTTTCTAATGTCTACAACCACGGACAAAGTAGGATACGCAGACATAGAAACACTCGCCTTGTCAAAGGACTTACTAGAAACAGTTCACCCCAAACCAAACATACCGCCTTTCCTACCTATTCTCAGAACATGAGACAAAACCACAAACCGTCACCCACACACACAAAGTCTCCGCCTTCCCCCAAGTAGGTCTGTGACTATGCAGAGTGTCCTCTGACTGGTTTCAGTAGAGACCTGGAGGACATGTTTTTTTATTTTTCAATGAACATGAGGTAGCAGAGCAGATTTCTCTCATTGTATATAAACTGAGGCCACTGAAGGCGAAGTGTCTTCCCATGTGGACTGTGAAGCCATTTGGTTATCCTCCACTTTTTGTGGTGTTTATTGCTGCTGCACTGGGTGTTTGCTATTTGCTTCATGAAATACAAGGAGTTCAAATGGGACACAGTGCTGAACGGAGTTGTGTCACGTTTGGTGGGTCAGGGTCTGCAGGAGAATGCACCAACAAGGCTTCAATCCCACATAGCCCTGAAACCTCTTCATATAACAAGATACCTTTACATATAAGGGACTGCTGGCGACACTATGTCAGTCTCAACACATTTGGAAGCCAATAGCACATCCACATGTCCACAACACAGATGTTTTATCACAATCCTGCACACCACTGCTCTAGGCCCACTACTGAGCAAGCTCCAACTTACTGGCATCTCTGTTCTACACCATTTTTATGAAACCCAATCAATAAAGGCACTGTCTGGTACACTTATGATGAGCAACAAGACATCCAAAGATCTCCAGTGCAACCTAGTCATGGGAATTTCAAAACTTCTCCCAAGTAGTTCTGTGACTATCCTGAGTGTTGTCTGACTAGTGGGCCATACTATAATCCCCTGAAATGGCCCATCCTGTCTCAGATAAGGTCTCCATGGCCAACTCTGTGAAGTTGTCAGGAGCCAGTGGTGAGCCACTAACTGCTTCCTCAGGAAAGGCCCCTCTTCAGAGCTCTCCTGACATTTGGCTCTCCTCACATCAGTAGATACCAAAAAAGACTGACTCTGTCCTTGGTAAATACAAACAAGTGTGCCCACTGGGACTAGGACTGGGACTTGTTCTCGGTGCCTAGCTCTTTGGATCTTAAGTTCACAGAGTTCCATCACCAAGGAAGTGAGGTGAGGTCACTTCCTTCAGAAACTGAATGTGGTTACTGCCTTGGCAATCACCTTGTCCTAACAGTTGCTTCCAAGTGTTCCATGAGATAGAGGCTGCCACTACTTCTTTTGACTCTTTCAAAAGTTAGAATGGTATATCAACCATAGGCACCCAGGAAAAGCTCTCCAGACAGTCCTGGTTTGGTCCATCTTCTTTATATTAAGAAGAGAGAGGCTGATTCAGACACTTCCCTTCATCCTTACCAAGTTGTTTGTCATGGAAGATGACTTTTGGTCTCTCAGGTACCCTCATAGCTGCCTACATCTTCTCCAGGGATAATTTCTGCATGGATCTTTGTGGTTCTCAGCAGGTGGAAGATCCCCTACACTCCTGTATTGTAAGACGAACACTGTCTGTGCTCTTATGTACAGTTAGATAGAGGGAACAGTGTATGGTTAGGGTTAATAACATGTTCGATTTGGGTTAGAAATAATTCTGATGGATGAATAATGGTGTTGGGAACCTGTGATATTTATAAGAATATATAGGTGTAATACAAGTATGTAAACAGAAATCTAGGTAAGATATGAAACCCAGAAGGGCATTGGGCTCTTGATTGGGATACTTAGCTTTGATTTATATTCTGCACACATGTCTCAGATTAATCCATATACAATGACAACGGACCATGTACCTTGGAATATTGAATGTAGAAGAGAATATCCAGTCAAAAAGATATAGTCGGCAGGATTAGCAAGATAGTCCGTATTTTTAAAAAGAAGAGTGAGGGTATGATTTGGACAAAAAGTTCTTTAGCATTAGGGTGTCTGTTAGAAAATGAATGTAAATGTCAGCTCATGAGAAGAGTCAGTCACAATGATGAACTGGGAAAAATATGTAGGAAAGAAGATATGTATAAAGAAATTAGGAAATCATCCAAAGTATAAAGTGAGTGTTAGGATTAGACATTTTCAACAGGCTTGATGTTGAATATATAATCTTAGGAAGTAACAAATATGTAGTCACCAATAAGATTGACATTTGAGAGCATTAGGCAACATGGACATGGATGTTTTTGGTAATCCATGCTCACTTTCCATTTAGGCTTTCGTTCAGTCATAATTGTGGACTTTGAATTTTGTGTCCAGAATATTACTGTGATTACATGTATATGTAGATCAGGTGACATGAGTATTTCTTCCACAATTTTTGGGAGCAATATTTTGAATACGTATAAATTAGTATTGGGGGTACAAATAAGTGTACCTTGTGTCTATGAATATAGAGAATATGCATGAATAGACCAAACAATGAATAATATATCTGGTTCCAACTTTATATAATGGATTGAATTGATATCTGAAAATATACAGGAAATCGTATATTGATATACATACATACATTCCAACCAGTTATACATCTAATAGTAATATTAGGGTTATGGTTTATCATGAAAGGTTGTGAGTTTTGCTTCAAAAGTGATTATGGAAATCGAAAATAATGTGTTTGAAAAAAAGTCTCATGAAAAGACCAGTCAAGAAACATGGAGGAATACATGTTTTCTGAAGCAGGAAGTGATTGAAGGTGAAACAAATCCCTGTAAACTTGTGAACTTGAGTATGAAATACATATCCTATGATGTGCATAAACTGAGGAAATATTACTGTACCAGTGTTGAATAAAAATGAACTTCAAAAAACACATCATGTCCCATAGGAATCTACTTGCATTGATGTTAAACTGGTTCAGTTACTGTAGAATTATTAGGATATCTATGCACAATTCACTGAAGTTAGTTTTCAGTACTAGGAAACAAATATGTATTTCAGGTCGATGAATATTTCTGAGAATAATCTTGTGGAAAGTTGATTACAAATCCAGATACATGAACAAGAATGAATTTAGGGAGTGTATACATGACACATATATTTAATATTATGAAAAATCTGTAGAGTATATATATATATATATATATATATATATATATATATATATATACACACACACACACAAAACACACACAGACATTAAATGTAGCAATATATATGCCAATTGAAATTCATCATAAAATATATATCATCCACAGATGCAAAATATTTAATTTCCTGAACATTGATTTATGTATAGTGTTGTTCACTAGGAAGCTTATACATTGGTTGAATTTTCAGTTCCAACAGCATTTAGGAGGAGTGATCTCTTTTCATAATTTTTATCTGCCAAATCAGCAACCTCACAAGAATGTAAGTGTGATATTAGGTAGGATTCTATATGTGCATATAAAAATACATGTGCTGAATAGGCTCCAGAGAAAGGAAGACAGGAATTCACATATTTGTTAACTTTAAAACACATGAAGAACTATTTCAACAAAAAATTGACTAGATTTATTACTCCTACCCGATATAATGCAAAAGGCAAATCAAATATACACCATGCCTCTCTGAATTGCTTGTATTTGGGTTATTTTTCTCCATCATATTAGGATTAGTACTCAGAGTCTAGTAGAATATGGGTTAGTGTAAGGGCTTCAGTATTTCGAGTGAAAAATTGGAAAATGAATTATACTTATAACACCTACAGTGGTAAAAGTAGATGGAAATACATCCTCGATCCATGCCTCTCATCTTAAGCCTGCGCCCTGTCCAGACTCTGGCTGAAAACTGGAAAAGAGTGGTAATCCTTTAAAATTGTGTACTCGCCATGTCGATAAGGCTATAGACTCTCCCCTTGGCCACCAGTAGTCGTAACGCTCATCAGCCCGTTCAGCAGCGATGGCTGATCAGAAATCCTACTAGACAAGAAGTATGGTCTATCTCGCATACAGCCCCCTGAGGAACCTGGTGGTCATCCCTCCACCCAGACATTTGTCAGTTGCCTATAGGTCTTTCCTATTGGGATAGCACTGATGAAGAGGATCCCACTGAAATTCCATTAAATCCCTTCCCTAACATAGATAATGGGAACAAACTTTATGGATGTAGGGACACGCGAGCCAGATGCAGGTTGGCTAGCCTAGATTAGTATGTTTGACTGGCAGACTATCAAAGCCACAAACAGTCACGGCTGTGTGGGGGAAAAGCCGACTTATTCTGTAAGTCATGGGAATGTGAGCATACAGGGGGTGCCTAGTGGAACCCAAACTCCCCACCAAATTTAGTACACAGCATTGGCCACATTACCAATTGGACAACCAAAACCTATGGCCTCCAGAGGGTTCTCTAGATCCTAAAATTCTGCCTGACCTTTTCAACTTCGACAAGTGCTCAAAAGGGTGGAAGGAAATTCCCCTATGTGTAGGCCTTTTCCCTCCTTTGGTCACATCCTGAACTATGCTTCTCCAATAGATCCTCACCCTCAGCCTTCTGCTCCAGACTCTGCTGTCACTCCCACGTCAGCAACCTGATTTCTCCCATCCAATTACTAGGTCAATAACCCAAACCTCGGTTCTCAGACCATTGCCCCCTTGCTGAGGTAGCAGGTACTGAGACACCCCTCCACCGACTCACTCTCTCTTCTCCTGTTGGTACCCACACTGGGTCCCACCATGTCTTCTTACCAGCTAACTGAAAGCTCAAATCAGCTGAGAAGAGCCCTCAGACCCCTATCCAAGATGTAATGAAAATGACTTTTAAAGTTGCTTTGTCATCACTGAAAACAGGTTACTAAGAATTTAAAGTTTCTCACAGGCTTTTAGGGATACTCGCTCCCGTCTTCCTCTCTGCTCTATCTGTTCTACTGCTCAAATTTTTTTTTGCTAGAAAAATCCCAAACCCCTTTCCCATTAATCTTTTACATCTCTCCTTCCTCATACACAGATCCACGGAGCTGCTATCACTCCCCGCCTTCCCCATTGATGCTTTCTTTTTTCTAATGTCTACAACCACAGACACACTGGGATACACAGACATAGAAACACTCACCTTGTCAAAGGACTTACTAGAAACAGTTCACTCCAAACCAAACAAACCGCTTTTCCTACCTATTCTCAGAACATGAGACAAAACCACAAACTCACACCCACATCCAAAAAGGCATCTATTTCCTACAAGTAGGTCTGTGACTATCCAGAGTGTCATCTGATTGGTGGGCCATACTCTGTTCCCCCGAAATGGCCAGTCCTGTCCCAAGTCTGGACTCCTTGGCCAACTTTGTGAAGTTGTCAGGAGACAGCAGTGAGCCACTACCTGCTTTCTCAGGAAAGGTCGCTCTTCAGAGCTCTCCTGGGATGTTGCCATCCTCACCTCAGTAGGTACCAAGAAAGACTGACTCTGTCCTTAGTTAATCCAAACGAGTGAGACCACAGGGCCTGTTACTGGGACTGGCTCTGTGGGCGTGGCTTCCAGGATCCCACTTCAGAGAGTTCCATAACCAAGGACGTGAGGTGAGGTCACTTTCTTCAGGAACTGAATGAGGTCACTGCCTTGGCAACCACTTTGTCCTAACAGTTGCTTCCAAGGGTCCCATGAGACGGAGGCTCCCCCTACTTCCTGTGACACTCTCACAAGTTAAAATCTTATATCAGCCATAGGCACCCAGGAACAGCTCTCCACCTAGTTCTGGTTTAGTCCATCTTCTCTACATTAAGAAGAGAGAGGCTGATTCAAACACGTCCCTTCGTTCTGACTAGGTTGTTTGCCATAGAAGATGACTTTTGCTCTCTCAGGTCCTTCATAGCTGCCTATATCTTCTCCAGAGATCATTTCTGCATGGACCTTTGAGGTTCTCAGCAGCTGGAAAATCTCCTACATTCTCTATTGTAAGACCAACTCTGTCCCTTCTCTTCTGTAAAGTTAGTTTGAAGGAACTGTGTATGGTTAGGGTTAATACCAGGTTCAATTTGGGTCAGGAATCATTCTGTGGGATGCATAATGGTACTCGGAACCTGCGATATTCACAAGAATATATAGGTGAAATATAAGTATGAAAACAGAAATCTATTTAAGATTTGAAGCCCAGAAGGGCATTGGGCCCTTGATTGGGAAACTTAGCATTCAATTATGTTCTGCACAGATGTCTCAGATAAATCGATATACAATGGCAAAGGACCTTGTAACTTAAATGATTGAATGCCGAAGAGAGCATCCAGTGAAAAAGGCATAGTCAGTACGATTAAGAAGATAGTCAGTAGGTTTAGAGAGAAGAGTGAGTATAGGATTTGGACCAAAAGTTCTTTAGCAATAGGGTTTCGGGGAGAGAGTGAATGTAAACGTGAGCACATGTGAAGAGTCAGTCACAATGATGAACTGGGGAAAATATATCAGAAAGCAGATATCAATAGAGACATTAGGAAATCAGGCAAAGTATACAGTGAGTGATAGGATTAGACATTTTCAATAGGGTTGAGGTTGAATACATAATGTTAGAAAGAAACAAATATGTAATTACCAATTGGATTGACATTTGATAGCATTAGGCAATATGAACATGGATGCTTTTAGTTGTCCTGCTCAGTTTCCATTTAGGCATTGGTAGAATCTTAAGTGTGATCTTTGCTTTTTTTGTCCAGAATATTACTGTGATAAAATGTTTATGTAGATCAGGTGACATGAGTATTTCTTCCACCATTTCTTTTAGGAATAATTGGAAGACATATAAATTAGTGTTGGGGGTACAAAGAGGTCTAACCTGTGTCTATGAATATAGAGATAATGCAAGAATAGTCCATACTTTAAATAAATAATATAGCTGGATCCACTTTAAATAATGGATTGAATTGATATCTGAAAATATAAAGGAAATCATATATTGATATACAATCATTCATTCCAACCAGTTATACATCTAATGGAAACATTAGTGTTATGGTTTATCATGAGGGTGTGTGAGTTTTGGTTCAAAAATGATTATGGAAAACAAAAATAATGACTTTGGAAAGAAGTCTCATGAAAAGACTAGTGAAGAAACATGGAGAAATACATGTGTTCTTAAGTAGGAAGGGATTGAATGTGAAAAAAATGCCTATAAATTTGTGAACTTGTGGATAAAATATATAACCTATGATGTGAATAAACTGAAGAAATAGTAATGTACCAGTGTTGAATAAAAATGAACTTCAAAATACACATCATGTCTCATAGGAATCTACTTGCATTGATGTTATACTGGATCAGTTTCTGTAGAAATATTAGGATTTGTATGCACCATTCACTGAAGTTAGTTGTCAGTACTTGGAAACAAATATGTAGTTCAGGTAGATGAATATTTCTGAGAATAATCTTGTGAAATTTTGATTATAAATCCACACATATGAATATGAATGAATTTAGGGAGTTTATAATAAGACACATATATTACATATTTTGATAAATCTGGAGAGTATATATATATATATATATATATATATATATATATATATATACATACACACACACACACACACACACACACACACACACAAACACACACACACAACCAGACACTAAAAACTAACAATATACATGCCAATCGAAATTCATCATGAAATATATATCATAAAGATCCAAAAATGTTCTTTTTACTGAACATGGGTTTATATATAGTGTTGTTCTCCTGGGAAGCTCACCCATAGGTTGAATTTTCAGTTCCAACACCATTTAGGAAGAGTGATCTCTTCTCACACTTTGTATCTGCCAAGTCATGTAACTCAGAAGAATGTACGTGTGATACCAGGTAGAATTCTATTTTTGCATATAAAAATGCATGTGCTGAATAGGCTCCAGAGAAAGGGAGACAGTAATTCACATATTTCTTAACTTTAAAAACACATGGAGAACTATTTCAGTTAAAAATTGACTAGATTTATAACACCTACTCTTTCTCATGCAAAAGGCAATTCCAACTCTGAACTGCGTGTATTTATATACTGTTTGGGTTATTTTTCTCTATCATATTAGGATTAGTAGTCAGAGTCTAGTAGAATATGGGTTACTGTCAGGTATTCAGAAATTCGAATGGAAAATAGGAAAATTATTCCAATATGTATGCAAGTATGTGCTACGAAAAATCTTCCCACTCTCATCCAGAACAATGCCTTGACATTACCTTCACCCCAAGTAAGACACATTTAGAGAAAAAGAGTTACAAAATCTGTGATTACGTTTTTGGAATGAAAAATGCTCAGGAGTGCACAAACTTGGAGGTGGTATAGGAGCTTCTAAAAGTAAGGACAGGGTACACACTCCACAAACATGGATCTCTGCCAGCCTAAAACTTTTTGAGAAACTGCCACTGAGGTTGTGCACTTGAAACATATGTTGTTGTCAGGAGTTAAGCTTCCTTTGAAGTAAGACCATTAAAGCTGGGTCTGCATCTATGAGACCTGGAGGACATAGTTTCTTATTTTCCAATGAACATGGCCCTGAAACCTCTCCATATAACAAGATGCCATTACAAATAAGGATCTGCTGGCTGCACCATGTCAGTCAGAAGCCATTTGGAAGCCAATGACAGATAGACATGACCCCACCAAAGATATTTTATCACACACCTGCCCACCACTTCTCTAGGCCCACTACTTAGCAGGCTCCAACTTACTGGCATCTCTGTTTCAAACAATTTTCATGAAACCCTGTAAATAAAGGTACTGTCTGGTACACTCATGATAAGCAACAGGACATTCAAAGGTTCTCCAGTGCCACCTGGTCATGGGAATTTCCAAAATTTCATGATATTTATCTAGCTATTTTTTAAGGATGACGTTGGAGGCCCTGTGGTTTTCAATTATTCAGGAACCACTAAATGTTGAGAAAGCTCATTTCAATGAAAATTCTGGAGAACTCTCACAGGCAAGGCTTTCCAAAGAGTGGACAAAATGTCACTTGAAGCCAGGATCATTGAGGTCTCCAATGTGAGGTCCTGTGTGTTTTGACTCTCAACTATGGCTGCCAAGCCGTTCAGAATAAAATCATGTGATATCCAGGCTGAAATTCCCAGTTCTTTGTGGAAAGCCACCCTTGGCCTAGATCTCAGTTTCCAAGGGCAACTCTCATGCGTGGCCTCCTAAAATCCCAACATAATTCATGGCAATACTTCTCTGAGGTCAGTTCCAGAACTCAGTCTCTAAGGGGAATCACACCAGAGTTCAAGCCATTGGACCCAGTCATCTCTTCCAAACGCCACACAAATGACCACAATTAAAACTAAAATACTCCCACATGGCCCTCATCTTCTTACATATAGACACTCTTCATAACCTTGGCTGGAAGTTTCCATGAGGCATGCATCCCAATGCAGTGTCAAAATAATCTTTCTTGCCCCTCATTTGTCTAAAGACAGGGTTTCCTGGACACCGTTCCTGTGAACCAGGACTGATCAAATAGGCCTGCCATTAATACTGCTCCGCTTCTCCAATTTGACTCATACTGACTGTCGGGTATAGATTCTTTGTGTGAAATTTAGTCATGAGAAAACCCAAGAATCTATGCACTAGCCTCTGCAGGGCTTTGAAGGACTCATTTGATCCAAAGGATCCCTATTCTCATTTGATGGAGGTCAGAAACTTTACAGAGGAAGGCTAAAGACTTAATCCACAATGACTGCTCTTTTGGCCATTTTGGTTTTGGATGCACACATGGGATCTTTCTTTAGATCCATCAGGTGCACCCAACATTTCTCTAGGCCCCCTTCTCAGCAGGATGTAACTTTCTGGCATCTCTGTTAAAAACAATTTTCATGAAAACCAGCCAATCAAGGCACTATCTGGTATACTCATTGTTGGGAAAAGTGTAAACGGCAGCCAACCCCAGAGAAAATCCCCAACATGGCGCCTAAGGACTTCTTCTTCTTACCTTCTTCTTTTCTGCAGTGGTGCGAAAATTTCCCACCCGTGTGAATTCTCCCGCCGGCGCCAATTTCAATTCTCGCTGGCAGGGAACCTTAGCCCCAATGAGAACTGATTCCTGGGCTCCAGAGCTGATATCTGAAAGAACTTGACAATAAACGGGTTGCCTGTCATTTATCTAAGCACTTCCATCTACCCGGGGCTTAGTTCTATATAAGCACACGGCTTTTTGCAATAAAATTGGAATTATCCCTGCAAAGTGTCTTTGTGTGGGGAGTTCTTTAATTCTGGTGCCCCATGTGAGGATACGATATGGGTGACCTCTTTCCAACAAGAGCCCCGCCCCCCGCTCTGCCGAGACACTCAGCCCTGGTTCACTGTTTTCAGACGCTGGCTTCCTGCACTCACCACTGATCTGATGTAGGTAAGCCTGCCCTTACCCTGGCTAGGCAACTCCCTTTGGTCTACCGCTGGTTTTGTGACCATGATCGTCCAGCACACTCCAGATGCCCAGTAGGGGGGAGGGAATTCTTCCCACTAAGAACTTTACTGGTCACAGTGGACCCTCTGGTGATCCATTTCCCTTTGGGGCATGAGGCTTCTGAGTTTACACGAGAGGCTCTGTGGTTTTTCCTCCTCCACTGCCGCTGCCACTGCTGGCTAGATTTGCTGTTTCCTGTGGGGCTGCTGTGTCTGGCTGAAGCTGCCTCTCTGCTCAGGGAAAACTGAACTCCCGGCCTGGAACTACATTCTGCCGGAGCCGGAGTTCTGTTTTCATTACTGACTACTTCCGCTGCGGTCAAAAACTTTCCTGACGTCATGTTTCCTGTAGCTTCAACCCCATCGGGTCTCACAGATCATACTACACTGGTGACGACCAGGTAGTGCCCTCTGTATTTCCTCGCGATGGCTGGTCATTTTGGGGATGCCCACCTGACCCTCGTTCGCTCTGAGCTTCCTGGAAGCTCTAGGCCCTTCTATACCCTCCCGCTATACCCTCCTCTTCCTCTACCTAATTCCATGGATCCTCAGTCTTCCATTTCATCCCAGTCCCCTCCGCCCTCTTCTGCCTGCTCCACCTTCTCCTCCCCCACAGAGACACTTGCTTCCCCTCCCTCTCCTTCCTGTCCACCGCCTGCCTATTTCAGTCCTCCTGTTACCAGGTCTAAGGAACTCCTTCCCACCCCCAAGACAATTGTACCCCTTCATGAGGTAGCTGGTTTCGAGGGTGTCATCAGAGTCCACGTGCCCTTCTCAATGTCGAACATTACTCAGCTAGAGAGGAAGTTAGGCTCATTCACCACTGACCCCACCACTTACATTCGGGAGTTTCAATGGGTCCTGCAAGCATATAGCCTCACTCATCATGACATCTACATGCTCTTGGCCAAAGCACTTCTCCCCGAGGAAAGGCGACAGGTCTGGGAGCTAGCCCAAGCCATTTCTGATGAAAATCATAGTACCAATCCTAACCACCCCACGGGCCCTCATGCTGTCCCAGAGCAGGATCCCCTATGGGATTACAACACCCCTGAAGGCTTAAAGTCTCGTGACCTTTTTACATCCTGCCTCTTGGCGGGACTTTAAAAGGCCACCCACAAGGCTGTTAACTTTCAAAAGGTGCAGGGGGTCATTCAAAGGAAGGAGGAAACACCTTCAGAATTTCTGGATAGACTAACCAAGGCCCTTCGACAGTACACAAACCTCGACCCAGAAACCCCTGATGACCGTCATGTCGTAATGACATATTTTCTGGCCCAAAGCTACCCTGACATTAAAGCGAAGCTTAAAAACCTTGAACAGGGCCCTGCTACTCCTCAGACCGAAATCCTCACTGTCACTTTCAAGGTTTTTCATGGTAGAGAGGATGAAAGTGAATGCTGTAGGCAGAGGGCTGAAAATGCCAAATTCCAAATGTTGGCCCAGGTCATTCAGAGAAGGCCATCACCATGCCATCCCAATAAGACACCCCCTGGAGCTTGCTTCAAATGTGGTAAGGAGGGACATTGGGCCAGGGATTGTCCTTCGCCGAGGACACCCTCCAACCCCTGCCCAAAATGCCATCAAAGGGGACACTGGGGGGCAGACTGCCCAACAACCCGGAAGGGAGGTTGGTCAGCTGCCTGGCAACCCCAGCCTCTCCTGGGCTTGGCAGAGGAGGATTGACAGAGCCCTGGGCCTTCCCTCCTGACTATTACCATCAAGAAGCAAGAGCCTAGGGTCAACTTCCTGGTGGATGGACGTGTCATTACCTTCCTCTTGGATACTGTTGCCGCTTATTCGGTCTTGAGGGAGTATTGGGGTCCTACCACACCCTCAAAAACTCCTATTGTCGGGGTAGGAGGTAAACAGATTTTCCCTCAAAAAACTCCCCCCCCCTTATCATGTAATATGCAGGGATCCCTTTTGTCCTTCACACACTCCTTTCTTGTCATGAGCCATTGCCACATTCCCCTTGTGGGAAGGGACATACTCTCACTATTAAAAGTCAGCATTCACATATCACCCCACACCTCTCCTACCTCTCATTTCCTCATGATGTTCCTAGGGGCAGATACACCTCCTTCATGCACTCTCTCACGACTATATAAACCAGTTAACCATGAGGTTTGGGAAACAACTACACACTCTATGGCTAAATGCAGTCCTATTCATATTGTCTTATGGGACCCTTCAAGATATATTATTCAATCACAATATCCACTCACAACCATAGCCCTCCTCAGATTAGAACCCATCATCCATTATTTATTATGAAAGGGGTATCTTAGGCCTACACACTCTCCTTTCAACACACCCATTCTGGCAGTTAAGAAACCTAATGGGTCCTACAGGCTGGTTCAAGACTTCACCTTGTAAACTTCTCTGTGGTTCCCATCGACCCGCTAGTGCCCAAACCTTACACCCGCCTCTCTCAGATCCCTTCCACTACTACCCACTTCTCGGTTCTAGATTTAAAAGATGCATTCTTTTCTATTCCCTTGTCCTCAGAATCTCAGGATATCTTTGCTTTTACGTGGACTGACCCTCACACCCGCCATTCTCGTCAGCTTACCTGGACTGTCCTCCCACAGGGATTCAGGGATAGCCCCCATCTCTTTGGCCAAGTTCATGCCCAGGACCTCACATTTTTTCACCCGACCTGTCCTGACTCTACTCTCCTTCAATATGTGGATTACCTTCTTCTATGTAGTCCCTCTTGGGAACACTCTCAATCCCACACCACCCAGCTTCTTATTTTCCTAGCAGACAAGAGATATAGGGTGTCTCCCCACAAGGCCCAGGTTTCCCAGTCTTCTGTCACCTATCTTGGTTTTTGCCTTACACCTGGGAAAAAGGAAATAACACTGGATAGGAGGCAACTCCTCTCTGATTTTCCAGTGCCCCATACGAAAGCCGAAATTCTATCATTTCTAGGACTAGCAGGTTATTTTAGGGTCTAGACCCCAAATTTTTCTCTTCTTGCCAAACCCCTGTATGAAATAGCAAAGGGCCCCCTAGTGAATCTCTTGCCTCCTCCCCCAACTACCACTTCCGCATGCTTCAGCAACTCCTCTTAAAGGCACCTTCCCTTCACCTTCCTGATTTTTCAAGACCATTTCATCTATATGTCCATGAAAAATGGGGGCAAGCACTTGGAGTCTTAGGTCATAACTATGGGCCTACATTTGCACCTGTGGCATATTTGTCCAAGCAAATAGACCCTACCATCCGTGGGTGGGCCCCTTTCTTAAGAGCTCTGGCTGCTGGACAAATTTTACACAAAGAAGCCTATAAGCTGACTTTTGGGGCCCCTTCACTATCCACTCCCCACATCACTTGAAGGATCTTTTAGCTTGTAAGGGCCTTCAAACCCTTCATCAATCCAGAGTTCTGTCACTCCTCACTTCCTTTCTGGAAAACCCTAATATTACTTTTCTCCCCTGCTCTGTACTGAACCCTGCCTCACTGCTCCCAATGACTCCCTCGTCTAACACACAAACTCATAATTGCTTAGAAACCTTAGATGATTTCCTCCACTGTTATTCTTCCATTTCTGAGGGACCACTCACCAAGCCTGACCTTATCTGGTTCACTGACAGCAGTTTCTTTAGGCAGAATGGCACTCCTTACTCTGGATATGCTGTAGTTTCAGCCACTGAGATTATAGAGGTCAAAGCTCTGCTTTCAAGAAATACCAACCAGCAGGCTGAACTTATAGCAGCCACTCTTGCCTGCCTTCTAGCACAAGGCAAATCCCTCACCCTTTATACTGACTCAAAATATGTCTTCCATATCTTATTATCCCATGCTGCAATATGGAAGGAGCGAGGCCTACTTACCACCAAAGGTAATGCAATCACTAATTTGGCTCTTATAACCAATCTGATAGAGGCCTCCCACTTACCCACCCAGTTGGGAGTTGTCCATTGTAGGTCCCATCAGAAGGACGGCTCTCTTATCACTGAGTGCAATGCCAAAGCTGACCAGGTGGCATGAATGGCTGCTACCACTTCCAATTATGGCCCCACTGGGGGACATATAATGACCACTTTATACAGCTCAGCTGAAGACCCTACTTCTTCCAGTAAGAACAAGGATCTTTTCAATTCCTTCATACTCTATTCCATTCCAATTCTCAGTCTTTGACCCTGTTTTTACAAAGCTTCTTCTCCCTCACCCCCTCAGACAAAGCCATGCTACAGGATATAGCCTCTAATTGTCAGATCTGTCAGCGGACCAACCCTCATACTCCTTTAAGGCCCAAACCTTTACTTTCCCACCAAGCCCGGGGACACATTCCCGCTGCTGACTGGCAGGTAGACTTCACAAACATGCCCACAGTATGGCACACTAAATACCTCGTTGTCTTTGTGGACACTTCCTCTGGTTGGGTTGAGGCATTTCCCACTTCCAAAAAAAAGGCTTCCACTGTAGCTTCAATCTTTCTGACAGACATCATTCCCATGTTTGGTATGCCCACTTCCCTACAATCTGACAATGGCCCTGAGTTTATTTCTAGGATCACAGAAAAGGTCTCTCAAGCCCTCTCTTTCAAGTGGCATTTCCACATTCCTTATCACCCCCAGGCTTCAGGGAAAGTGGAAAGGGTAAATCATACTCTAAAGGAAGTCCTTACCAAATTGACAGTGGAATGAAACTTAGACTGCGTCATACTCCTTCCATTGGCTTTGCTTCGAATCAGAGCTCTCCCTAAAAAACCATCTTTACTGTCTTCCTTTGAGATAATGTATGAAAGACCTCTTATACCACCTGGGTTGGTCATTTCACAAGGACCTCTCACCCAAGATTTGTCTTTGCCTCTCTTGTTTCATCTCCGCTCAGAACTCTGGAAATATCAGGACTGGCTTCTTCCGGACCCAGTCTCCTCTCCAAACACTCCTCCCTTAACACCTGGGAGTCTAGTCTATTATAATACCCTAGAGGAGAAAGGGCTTTTGCCCCAAAATGGGAAAGCCCCTATCCTGTCATTCTCTGTACCCGCACCGCTGCCAAACTCTTCTTACCAGACAACCGTCTCACTCCCTGGATTCACATTTCCAGGTTGAAACCATATCACCAGGAGGCCCCATCTGCTGACGACAGGAACACCCCAGGGGAACTCCAAGAATCACCTTCTGAATCTCCCCTTTACTCCTGCTCTCCACACCCATCTCACCCATTTAATTTGCGGCTAACACGGTGTTCCCCGCGGCCCAATTCCTCTCAAAGAAGGCACAATGAGCTCTCCCAAAACCCTAGTCTTCTCTCTCTGCTTGTTTTTTGTGCTCTGCTTATCTTCTGTGCTCTGTTGGGACTGGTCTTTACCCTCCTTTCCTACCATGGATTTATTCACTTTTCGGGAACGATACTCAGAACATTGCATGCAGAAGGTCCACACAGTGGATGCAACTAATTGCTTCATCCACAACTGCACATCTATTTTCCTAAATTGTCACCTTCAAGGACCTTAATCCCTGGTTGCTGGAACTGGCCTTTCATTTGCTTCCTTTTTGATCAAAACAAAGACTATTGTCATTGGTGGCCTGAGATATATAATGGTTGCCCCTATAGTTCATGCAGGTTCCATGATGAATGTGGTAGCTATTCTTACCATTCACTTGGTTACCCTGAAGGGTGGACTTCTAGTTACATAAAGTGGAATAAAGGCTCTTCATCCGATAACAATGGATGGTATACTTTAGATATACCTGACCCCAAGGCCAAACGTTGGGACTATGTTGAGTTTGCTGTCTATGCTCGGACCACCTCAGCCAGACCCACAGGGTGGATGACTGTTGGCCGCACCCTGATTACGCCACCTAAGGCAACCATCCATGTAGTCGAACACATTAATGAGTCAGAATCAAAACTTCGAGATCTTTTTCATAGCTCATCCAAAGAGGATTCAGAGCCTTAAACCCCCTCAGGTCCCCCTCCGACATGGCTCAATTTGCTACACCAAACTCTTTGATTATTAAACTCCACCCCTCTTTCTGTTCCTACTTCTCAGTGCTTTCTCTGTGCTTCACTTAGTGGTCCACTTCTAGCAGAGGTCTCATAAGCGGCAGGGAATATTTCAGCAAAAACCTACAATTTCTCTAAGAAAGGACAACCCCTACATGTGACACGTATCCCACTGTGGGAAAGTTATTCCACCAATACTTCATTTCCTTTCATCTGTTTCCACCTGCCAATAATGAATCCTTTACCCATTTGTTCCTTGAGCTATAGCACCCCATAGAGCCCTGCGTTTATGCAACCTGGACAATTCCTCTAGTGTAACAAGTCTTTAAGTACCTCAACGATTAATGTCTCTGGCACCTGTTTCTTGGTTACTGTAGTTCCTCAGCTGTCTTTGTATACTCCCACCGAATTCCGACAGATGGCCCTACCTTCCTGCACCCGTAGGGCAGTCTTTCTGTCGGTTCTGGTAGGCCTCACTTTAACAAACTCAGTGGCGGGTCTCGAACTCTCTGGTGGAGCTATAGATCATGCTCCATGGGCATCCAGTGACCTGCAACAAAAACTGCAGGATGCACTCAATACCACTGCTGAGTCTCTGGGCTCCTTGCAGCGGCAGGTTACTTCATTGGCACAAGTGGCTTTACAGAACCGAAGGGCAATTGATATTCTCACTGCAGAAGAAGGTGGTACATGCCTTTTCCTCAGAGAGGAATGTTGCTATTATGTTAATGAATCTGGGCTAATAGAAAAAATGTTGTTAAATTGCAGGAATTATCGACCCAATTGCTCAAACCTACCTCCTCCAATCCCGTAACAGGGTTCTTCCAATCCTCTCTTGCCATGTACTTAATACCTATCTTGGGGTCACTTATTGGGATGCTCCTTTTTTGTGTTCTCTTGCCCTACATGATGAACTTCCTTCAAACCCAACTGCAAAAAAATTCTAATCAAACTTTCAACCAGCTTTGGCTTAGGCACTACAAGCCTCTGATGACCGATGAACCCCCAACATCTCCAAGAAAACAGTTCACTCAGTGCTGAAGCTCACTACCAGGCATGATGAAATGTAACGGACATCAGACAGCAGGAGACATCGAGCTCGGAGAACCTCTTAATCTGCCATCTTGGATTAATGGGTCTTTATGTCCTTCTAAGCTTCCTCTTGGCTGTTGGCCTCTTCTCTGTCAGTCCCCCAACAGGAAACTTCTGCCAAAAATTGACCTTTGCTTTAATTTTTATCTTAATTCTGTTTTTATTTGATCTGATCTTCTTCAGGTGCTGGTGACGCCATGTCCAGGCAAGGCTTCCAGTATTTCCTAGAGTCTCTGTAACAAGACCAGTGACTGATACCAACAATCTCCTCCATCCAGGACTGGTTCCATGCCATCGACAAATTGAAGCTTCAGGGGACTTTCATAGACTTCACCCTTATGGAAGTAGCTGTCTACAGCCACTGGGTTTTCTTTCTGGCTGCCATGATATCCCCAGACCTGCCCCCTGAGCATTCCTCCACTTCCTTTTCTAGGCCACACAGCGCCCCTAAACAGCAGGAAGCAGCCGGATCTGACCAACGACACCACACTTCCTAAGAAAACATAAAGGAAGGAATGTTGGAAAAAGTGTAAACAGCAGATAAAAAAACCCAACATGGCGCCTAAAGACTTCTTCTTTCTACCTTCTTCTTTTCTGCAGTGGCGTGAAAAGTTCCCGCCCATGTGAACTCTCCCGCCGGGGCCAATTTTAAATCTCGCTTGCAGGGAACCTTAGTCAGAATGAGAACTAATTCCTGGGCTCCGGAGATGATATCTGAAAGAACTTGCCAATAAATGGATTGCCTGCCATTTATATAAGCCCTACCATCTCCCCTTTAGTTCTATATAAGCACACAGCTTTTTGCAATAAAATTGGAATTCTCCTGGCGAAGTGTCTTTGTGTGGAAAATTCTTTCACTCATGATCAGCAACAGGATATCCAAAGGTTCTCCAGTGGCACCTGGTCATGGGAATTTCAGAAATTTGATGGTATTTATTTAGCCATTTTTGAAGGATGAAGTTGGAGGCACTGTGGGTTTCAATTCATGCAGGAATCATTATATGGTGAGGAAGCTCATTTCACTGAAATCTCTGGAGAACAATCACAGGCAAGCTTCCAAAAAATGCCCAAAAGGTCACAGGAAGCCAGGATCATTGAGGTCTACAATGTGAGGTCCATGTGTGTTTAGACTCTCAACTATGGCTGCCAAGTCTTTCAGAATAAAATCATGTGAAATCCTGGCTGAGATTCCCAGTGTCCTGTGGAAAGCCACCCTGGCCATTGATCTCAGTTTCCAAGGGCAATTCTGATGTGTGGCCTTCTAAAATTCCAACACATTTCATGACACTACTTCTCTGAGGTCAGTTCCAGAACTCAGTCTCTAAGAGTAATCACACCAGAGTTCAACCCAGATGGACCCAGTCATCTCTTCCAACCTCCACACAAATGACCACAATGAAAACCAAAACACACCCACATGGCCCTCATCTTCTTACATATTGACACTCATCATAACTTCTGGCTGGAGTTTTCCAGGTGCAGCCCAAGACAGTGTCAAAAATAAGCTCCCTTGCCCCTCATTTGCCTAAAGTAAGGGTGGCCTGGAAACCCTTCCTGTGAACCAGGAGTGATAAAATAGGCCTGCTGTTAATACTGCTCTGCATCTCCAATTTGAGGCCTACTGAATGTCAGGTATAGATTCTTTATATAATTGGGAATCACAAGAGACATAGACATATGTCTCTTGTTATCTCAAGAAAACCCAAAAACCTATGGGCTAGACTTTGCAGGGCTTTGAAGAACTCATTTTACCCAAAAAATCCCTATTCTCACTTGATGGGGGTCAGGAACCTTAGAAATCAAGGCAAGAGACTTCATTCACAATTACTGCTCTTTGGGCCATTTTGGTTTTGGATGCAACACATGGGATCTTTCTTTGGATCATTGGACCATTAGAAGCAACTCTTAGGAAAATATGGTTGCTAAGGCAGTGACCTCATTCAGTTCCTGAAGGAAGTGACCTCACCACACTTTCATGGTGATGGAACTCTCTGAACTTGGGATACAGAAAGCCAGGCAACACGACCCAGTCCCAGTCCCAGTCCCAGTGGTCTCAGTTGTTTAGACTTAGCAAGGAGAGAGTCAGCCTTACTTGGTACCTAAGGATGTGAGGATGGCAAAATGCCAGGAAAGCTCTGAAGGGCGGCCATTCCTGAGAAAGCAGGTAGTGGCTGACCAGTGGTTCCTGACCACTTTATAGAGGTGGCCAAGGAGACCAGATGTGAGACAGGACAGGCAATTTCGAGGGAACAGAGTATGGCCCACAAGTCAGAGGTCACTCCGGTTAGTCACGGACATTCTTGGGGGAAGGAGGTGCCTTTGTGGGTGTGGGTGTGGGTTTGTGGTTTTGTCTCATGCTCTGAGAATAGGTAGGAAAGGCAGTTTTTTGTTTGGAATGAAATGTTTCTAGTAAGTCGTTTGACAAGGCGAGTGTTTCTATGTCTGTGTATCTCACTGTGTCCGTGGTTGAACACATTAGAAAAGAGAATGCATCAATGGATGTGTCCTGTCTTGTAGAAAGCTTCCCAGCATTCATCCTGCCCAATTTATAAATGGACTTATCGATGGGCAACACCTGCTATCTTCATAAGTTCCTGTTATTTTGCAGAATTCTGGCCACTCTCCAGAATAGGCTCATGGTTTTGTGTCCAAGATATGTACCGCCTCCGAGCTCTGTGACATGGCAATGTACTGGATAGCTGAAGGGAATGGCGACCATCTCAGAAAACTCAGATATCAGTATGACTAGGAAAGTATCAGTGGAAAAACCCTGCTTTTGGCCTTTTTCTTACCTATTGTTCTGTTGCCCTGAATGTCAGGAAGGTCTTTGCCTCAGGCCACCTCTTTGTGAAGCCTGAAGAAAACAGTATTCAAGTGGAAATAAATGGGCATCACCTGTGGCTCTTTGGTTAATTGCTTTGGAAAGGGATGTGTCTGAATCAGGCTCTTGGCCCTGTGTGAGGCTGTGGCTTAGATTCTCAGCACCTCATGGATGTAAAGAGAGATCTCATGTGTGCATCCAAATCCAAAATGGCCAAAAGAGCAGTCATTGTGAATGAAGTCTTTCCCCTTCCTCTGTAAGGTTCTTGAACTCCATCAAGTGAGAATAGGTATCCTTTGGTTCAAAAGGGTTCTTCAACGACTTGCAGAGGTGCTTGTGTTTTCTCATGACTCCAAATAGCATAAAAATATATAACTGACAGTCTGTTTTCCTCGACTTGGAGAAGCATAGCAATATTAACATCTAGCATATTTGATCACACCTGGTTCACAAGATGTGTGTCCAGACCACCCTGTCTTTAGTCCAATGAGGGGCAAGGGAGTTATTTTAGACAGTGTCTTGGGCTCCTCCCCTCATGGAAACCTCCAGCCAGAGGTTATGATTAGTGTCTATATGGAAGAAGATGAGGGCCATGTGGGAGTGTTTTGGTTTGAATTGTGGTCATGTGTGTGGCGGTTGGAAGAGATGACTGTGTCCAAAAAGGCTTGAACTCTGGTGTTATTCCCCTTAGAGACTGAGTTCTGGAACTGACTTCAGAGAAGTATTGAAATGAATTTTGTTGGGATTTTAGGAGGCCACTCATGAGAATCACCCTTGGAAACTGAGATCTAGGCCCAGGGTGGCTTTCCACAGAGCCCTGGGAATCTCAGCCATTATATCACATGATTTTATTCTGAAAGACTTGGCATCCATAGTTGAGAGTCACAACACCCATGGACATCACATTGTAGACTGCAATGGGGCTAGCTTCATGTGACCTTTTGGCCACTCTTTGGGAAGCCTTGACTGTGAGAATTCTCCAGAGAATTCATTGAAATGAGCTTCCTCATCATTAAATGGTTCCTGAATGAATTGAAACCCACAGTGCCTCCAACTTCATCTTTGAAAAATGGCTAGATAAATACCATTAAATTTTTGAAATTCGCATGTCCAGGTGGCACTGGAAAAAATTTGGATATCCTGTTGATGATCATGAGTGTACCATACAATGCCTTGATTGACTGGGTTTCATGAAAATGGTGTAGAACAGAGATGCCAGAAAGTTGGAACCTGCTGAGTAGTGGGCCTAGAGCAGTGGTGGGCAGGTGTGTGATAAAACATCTGTGGTGGGGCCATGTGGATCTGCCATTGGCTTCCAAATGGCTTGAAACTGACATGGTGAAGCTAGCAGACCCTTCCATGTAAAGGCATCATGTTATATGGACATTTTTCTGGGCAATGTTTAGAATCAGTTTGCTATGGACAAGGGGCCAAGCTATGTGGGATAGAAGCCTGGTTGGTGCATTCTCCTGCAGACCCTGACCCACCACACGTGACATAATTGCCTCCAGGACTGTGTCCCAGTTGAACTCCTTGTATTTCATGAAGCTAATGCCAAAGTCCCAGTGCAGCAGCAAGAAACACCACGAAAAGTGGAGGATCACCAAATGGCTTCACAGTCCACATGGGAAGACACTTAGCCCCCAATGGCCACAGTTTTCCTGCAAAGAGAGAATTCAGCACTGCTGCCTCATGTTCAGTGGAAAATAAGAAACCATGTCCTCCAGGTCACGTAGATGCAGACACAGCTTTGATGGTCTCACTAGAAAAAAGCTAAAGCTCCTCACAACAACATATATTTCAAGTGCCCAACCTCAGAGGCAGTTTCTCAAAAGTCTTTAGGCCAGCAGATCTCTATGTTTGTGGAGTGTTTACCCTGTCCCATACTTTTGGAAACTCCGCCACCACTTCCAAGGTTGTGAACTCCTGAGCATATTCCATTCCAGATATGTATTCACAGATTTTCTAACTATTTTCCTCTAATTGTGTCTTACTTGGGGGGAAGGTAATGTCAAGGAATTGTTTTGGATGAGACTGGGATGATTTTTGTTTAGCACATATTTGCATACAAATTTTATACATTTTCCTATTTTACATTTGAAATACTGAATCCCTGACACTAGCACATACCCTACTAGATTCTGAATACTAATCCTAATATGATGGAGAAAAAAAACCCAAACAGAATAGAAATACAAGCAGTTCAAATGAGGCATGTTGTATACTTGGACTTGCCTTTTGCATTATATAGGGTAGGAGTTATCAATCTAGTCAATTTTTTGTTGAAATAGATATACATGTGTTTTCAAAGTTAATAAATATGTGAATTCCTGTCTCCCTTTCTCTGAAGTCTATTCATCACATGTATTTTTATATGCACATATAGAATCCTACCTGGTATCATACGTACATTCATGTGAGTTACTTGACTTGGCAGATACAAAGTGTGAGAAGAGATCACTCTTCCTAAATGCTGTTGGAACTGAAAATTCAACCCATGGGTGAGCTTCCTAGTTGAAAAAAGTTATACATCAATCCATATTCAGTAAAATGAATATTTTTGGATCTGTGGATGATATATATTTCACAGTGTAATTCGATTGGCATATATATTGCTACATTTTAAAGTCTGTGTGTGGTACATATATACTCTCCAGATATTTCAAAATATTAAATATATGTGTCTTATTATACACTCCATAAATTCATTCATGTTCATGTATGTGGATTTATAATCAACTTTTCACAAGATTATTCTCAGAAATATTCATTCACCTGAAATATATATTTGTTTCCTAGTACTGAAAACTAACTTCAGTGAATGGTGCATATAACTCCTAATTTTTCTACAGTAACTGACCCAGTTTAACATCAATCCAAGTAGATTCTTATGGGACATGATATGTATTTTGAAGTTCATTTTTATTCAACACTGGTACATTACTATTTCTTCAGTTTATGCACATTATAGTATATATATTTCATCCACAATTCACAAATTTATAGGCATTTATTTCACTTTCAATCACTTCCTGCTTCAGAATACATGTATTCCTCCATGTTTCTGTACTGGTCTTTTCATGAGACTTCTTTGCAAACACATTATTTTTGATTTCCATAATCACTTTTGAAGCAAAACTCACACACTCTTCATGAAAAACCATAACCCTAATATTACAATTAGACGTATAACTAGTTGTTATGAATGATTCTATATCAATATATGATTTCTTATATATTTTCAGTTATCAATTCAATCTGTCATTTTAAGTGGAATCATTATATTATTTATTAACTGTATGGCCTATTCATGCATTATCTCTATATTCATAGACAAGGGGTACACCACCTTTTACCTTCAATACTAATTTATACATCTTCAAAATACTCCTCAAAGAAATGGTGGAAGAAATACTCATTTCACTATATCTACATAAACATTTCATTACAGTAATATTCTGGACAAAAAAAAACAAAGGTCACCCTTAAGATTGTACCAAAGCCTAAATGGAAAGTGAGCATGGATTACTAATTACTTCCATGTCCAGGTTGCCTAATGCTCTCAAATATCAATCCTATTGGTGACTACATATTTTTTTCTCCCTAAGATTATATATTCAACCTCAAGCCTGATGAAAATGTCTAATCCTATCACTCATTTTATACTTTGCCTGATTTAGTAATGTCTCTATTTATATCTGCTTTCCTACATATTTTCCCCTGTTCATCATTGTGACTGACTCTTCACATGTGCTGACATTTACATTCACTCTCTAACCGAAACCATATTGCTTAAGAAGTTTTGATCTAAATCCTATTGTCACTCTTCTTTCTAAACCTACCGACTAACTTCCTAATCCTACCTACCATCCCATTTTGAGTGGATGTTCTCTTCGACATTCAATCATCCAAGGTACAAGGTCCTATGCCATTGTATATCGATTTATCTGAGACATTTGTGCAGAACATAATTCAAAGCAAAGTATACCAATTAAGGGAGCGATGCCCTTCTGGGCTTCATATCTTCCCTGGATTTCTGTTTTTATACTTATACTTCACCTATATATTCTTGTAAATATCATAGTTTCCCAATACCATTATTCGTCATGCAAAAAGATTCCTAACCCAAATTGTACATGTTATTAACCCTAACCATACACTGTTCTCTCAATCTAACTTTACAGAATAGCAGGGACAGAGTTGGTCTTACAATACAGAAATGTAGGGGATTTTCCCTGTGTTGAAAACGTCAAAGATCCATGCAGCAATGATCCCTTGAGAAGATGTAGGCAGCTATGAAAGACCTGAGAGAGAAAAGTCATCTTCTATGGCAAACAACCTGGTCTGCATGAAGGGATGTATATGAATCAGCCTCTCTTTTCTTAATGTAGAGAAGGTGGTCCAAACCAGTGCTAGGTGGAGAGCTGTTCCCGGGTGCCCATGGTTTATATACCATTCTAACTTGTGAAAATGTCACAGGAAGTAGGGGCAGCCTCCATATAATGGGACTCTTGAAAGCAACTGTTACGGCAAAGTGGTTGTAAAGGCCGTGACCTTATTCAGCTTCTGAAGCATTGACCTACCTCATTTCCTTGGTGACGGAACTCTCTGAACTTGGGATCCAGGAAGCCAGGCACCCAGAGCCAATCCAGTCCCAGTCCCAGGGGGTTAACTTGTTTGGATTTACCAAGGAGAGTGTCAGTCTTTCTTGGAACATAAAGATATGAGGATTGCCAAATACCAGGAGAGCTCTGAATAGGGGCCTTTCCTGAGAAAGCAGGAAGTGGTTCAGCACTGGCTCCTAAAACTTCACAGATTTGTGAAAGGAGAGCAGATCTGAGACAACACAGGCCATTTCGGGGGAACATAGTATGGCACACCGGTCAGAGGACACTCTGCATAGTCACAGAGTTTCATGGGAGAAGGAGGTGCCTTTGTGGGTGTGGGTGTGATTTTGTGGTTTTGTCTCATGATCTGAGAATAGGTAGGAAAGGCGGTTTGTTTGATTTGGAGTGGACTGCTTCTAGTAAGTCATTTGACAAGGCAAGTGTTTCTATGTCTGTGTATCCCACTGTGTCCGTGATTGTAGAAATTAGAAAAGAGAATGCAACAATTGATGTTTCCTGTATAGTAGAATGCTTCCCAGCATTCATCCTGCCCAATTTATGAAGGACTGCGGATTGCCTTATCCATGGGCAACACCTGCTATCTTCCTAAGTTCCTGTTTTCTTCCTGAATTCTCGCCACTCCTCAGAATAGGGTCATGGTTTGTGTCCAAAATATGTACCACCTCCAAGCTCTGTGACATGTCGATGTACTGGATAGCTGAAGGGAATAGCGAGCATCTTAGAAAACTCAGATATCAGTGTGACCAGGAAAGTCTCAGTGGAGAAACCCTGCTTTTGGCCTTTTTCTTACCTATTGTACTGTTGCCCTGAATGTCAGGAAGGTCTTTGCCTCAGGCCCCACCTTTGTGAAGCCTGAAGAAAACAGTTTTCAAATTGAAATAAATGGGCATCACCTGTGGCTATTTGGTTAATTGCTTTGGAAAGGGATGTGTCTGAATCAGCCTCTTGGCCCTGTGTGACATAGAAACACTCGCCTTGTCAAACGACTTACTAGCAGTAGTCCACTCCAAATCAAACAAATCGCCTTTCCTACCTATTCTCAGATCATGAGACAAAACCACAAAATCACACCCACACCCACAAAGTCACCTCCTTCTCCCATGAAACTGTGAGTATCCGGAGTGTCCTTTGACTGGTGGGCCATACTATGTTCCCCCGAAATGGCCTGTCTTGTCTCAGATCTGCTCTCCTTTCCCAACTCTGTGAAGTTTTCAGGAGCCAGTGCTAAACCACTTCCTGCTTTCGCAGGAAAGGCCCCTATTCAGAGCTCTCCTGGTATTTGGCCATCCTCATATCTTTAGGTGTCGGGAGCCATTCTCACACGTGACTGGGTGACTCCCGGTTAGGGTCTGAGGCACTCTGGCTGTGTCGGAGCTTTCCCGGCCCTCTCCTGTTGAGAGAACCTTTCTGTGTGGGGGTGTAACTGACCACTGACCCCGGAGTCCCAATCACTGACCCTGACCTTGGAGTGCGGCCCCCCCTTCAACCTTCATTGGATGGAATTATCCCCTGAGTTTCTTGCTCCCCAATAAAAGGCTACTCCCTGGCGTGCTCACTCTCTCTCTCTCCTGCTAGCCCTGAGTAATCCTTGCTGCCCTGCTGGGCGGTTAGTGGAGGAAACCAGAGAGCGGAGCCATCTCGGACCTGGTCATAGAAAAAGGTAACTGAGTCTGTGTGTTTATTTCGATCTCACTAGCTAACTTTTATGCCAAGAACCTCATTAATGAAACCATTGCGCTGGCCGCGTGGTAGAATTGGTGCCCACGAGGGCGGCATTCTAGATTAGCTAGATTGAGTGGGAGTGCTCACTATAAAGATAAAGAAAAAAGTAAAAGATAAAGGAAGTGGTGACAATTTGGGTCACAAAAGTACCTTAAGATATTGAAGGAAAGAGACGTTAAATTAATTAAAATAAAAAATTCAACTTCTACCTATAAGGAAATGTAACTATTTTAGACAGTATAATTAATCAGAAAGGAAAACAGATAAAGAAAGCTCAGTTATTACAATTCTTAGAGATTGTAGGTAAATATTGTCCTTGGTTTTGTAAACAAGAATCTCCAAATTTACTTACTTGGGAGAAATTAGGAAGAAAGTTACAAAAGTTCTGTCTTTCTAATGAACTACCTTGAGGCATAGATAGTATTCAGAGAACCTGGATGGCCTTGGAAGTTTGTCTTTTTGAATATATGGGCCAGAATTCGTGGCCCCCTGAAGACCTGCTAAAAGGCATTCAAAGAGCTATCAAGTCTATTCAAATGGAAAATCCGCCTGAGGCTACCTTAATTCCTTTTCCCTTAAGCCACTTAAAAACAAAGGCGCTAGGGGCCAGGCCCAAAGTTAAAAATGTAAATTTAAACTTGCAAAATCAGGCTACTCCACAGGGAGATTATGAAGAGCAACATCAGAGAGGAGATAAGTCTGAGGTCCTAGAGAGCCCTCCAAGGGAGGTAGACGATCTTCCTGGAGAGAAAAATGCGGAAAAGATTCCTAGAGGGGCTCAGAGTTCTTCTCAACCACATGACTTAAAAAGCCCAATTTCAAAATAGCGACAGCATAGAACCTTTACCAGCTAATCTATAGGGGAGAGATATTTTAACCAAAATGGGATTATTATTAGTTTCTCCTAACTCTATGAGATCAGTTGAGGAAGTTAGTCAGAGGTATTATCCTGGAGATGATAAGGAGACCCTTCAGGAAGAGTATCTATTTACAAACCAGTCTCCACGACAAAGATTAGTAAATGCTCCAAGCCAAAATTTTTATTAGGGGCCCTGAGTACTTCCCCGATCCCTAAGACAGCTGAAAAAATCACTTGGCTCACAGAGGAGCCTATATGGATTTCTCAGTGGCCCATCTCAGGGGAAAAGCTTAAAATAATTCACAGGCTAATTGAGGAACAACTTCAGGCTGGTCATATAGAGCCAACACTTAGTCCTTGGAACACACCTATTTTTGTTATTAAGAAAAAGTCGGGAAATTGGAGATTGCTACAGCTTTTAAGGGCAATAAATCATGTAATTCAGCCTATGGGATCCTTACAGCCAGGACTTCCCTCCCCCACAGCCATCCCTTTAGATTATAGCTTGATGATAATAGATTTAAAAGACTGTTTTTTCTCTATAAGGTTACATCCTGGAGATTGTGAGAGATTTGCTTTCACTCTCCCAACAATTAATTTTAAGGAACCTGTTAAAAGATATTGCTGGAAAGTACTCCCACAGGGAATGCGTAATAGTCCTACTCTGTGCCAAAAATACGTAGACCAGGCGATAGATCCCATAAGAAGTAGCTTTCCTGATGCATATATTATTCATTTTATGGATGATATATTATTGGCTCATGCTAATCCCGAGGTACTTTCAGAAATTTTTACTCAGTTAGAGACTTCTCTTACAGCAATGGGTTTATGCATAGCTCCTCAAAAAATTCAAAATGTGTCTCCTTTTCAATATCTATGTCAGATAATTCAAGGACGTACAATCTGTCCTCAAAATCTTCAGATAAGAATTAAGGAGTTACATACCCTTAATGATTTTCAAAAGCTATTAGGAGATATTAATTGGCTGAGGCCATCCTTAAAACTAACTACTTCTGAGTTAAGTCCTTTATTTCAGATATTACAAGGAAATCCTTCTCCAACCTCTCCACGTCAGGTAACTTTAGAGGCTAAAACAGCTTTAAAGAAAGTTGAAAATGCAATTAAAAATGCACAGCTTACTAGAGTTGATCCTAAGGAAATAGTGTATTTATTAATATTTCCAACTGAACATACCCCAACAGGAGCCATATGGCAAAAATTAGGAGTTATTGAGTGGATTTATTTATCCCACTCCACTCAAAAAACATTAATTCCTTTTCATGATTCTATAGCTCAATTAGTAATTAAGGGTAGAACTAGGATTTTACAATTAATTGGATCTGAACCTGATATCATAATTATTCCATTTTCTGTTCAACAGATTAATTGGCTTTTTCAAACTTGTAGGTCATGGCAAATCGCTTTTGCTGATTTTCCTGGCCAGATAGATAGTCACTATCCTCGTGATAAGATTATACAATTTGCATCATTAACGTCACTTATTTTTCCAAAGATTGTATGTGCCCATCCTATAGATGAAGCCTTATCAGTGTTCACTGATGGATCAAGTTCAGGTAAAGCAGGTTTTTATGGTCGTGTTCACACAGAGGTAATACAAACTTATTATACTTCTGCCCAAAGAGCAGAGCTTCAAGCTCTGATTTGTGCCTTAACCTACTTTGCAAATGAGCCTATTAATATTTATTCTGACAGCTTATATGCAGTCAGAGTTACTAAAAATATTGAAACTTTAGTTATTGGGTATACTTCATCACAAGAGTTATTTAAATTATTTCATAATTTACAAAAGGCAGTGCTAATGCGGAAATATCCATGTTTCATAGGACATATACGAGCTCATACTAATCTTCCAGGACCTTTAGCTTCAAATAATAACAAAATTGACAGATTAGTAGCCTTTTGTCAACAGATGTCTTCATATGACTGTGCACTAGCTTCCCATTCCTTGCATCATCAAAATGCTTCTAGCTTACGTAAAAAATTTAATATTACTAGAGAACAAGCTCATCAGATTGTAAGCCAATGCCCTAAGTGTGTTATTCACACTCCATCTCTGCCATCAGGGGTAAATCCCCGTGGATTAAAACCAAATCAAATCTGGCACATGGACGTAACTCATATTCCTCAATTTGGTAAGCAGTGTTATGTGCATGTCATAGTGGACACTTATTCTAGATTTATTTTTGCCACAGTACGTACTAAGGAAAATTCTCAAAATGTAATTTCTCATTGCCTAGCAGCTTTTTCTGTTTTAGGATGCCCTATGCAGATTAAAACAGATAATGCTCCAGCTTATGTGAGCTCTTCTTTTCAACAATTTTGTCAAGAGTTTAAAATTAATCATAAAACAGAAATTCCTTATAACCCCCAAGGTCAAGTCATTGTAGAACGAGCTCATTTATCTATTAAACTTCAATTACAAAAATTAAAAAGGGGGGATAGGCTTATGACTCCCCAAAATAGCCTTAATCATGCCTTGTTTGTTTTAAATTTTTTAAACTGTGACGTAGAAGGTCACACTGCTGCTGAGAGACAAATGTCTCCCTCAGTAACTGGCCCTTTAGGCAGAGTTTTGTGGAAAGATTTACAGACCGTTGAGTGGAAGGGCCCAGACCCGGTGATTATATGTGGCAGAGGGCATGCTTGTATTTTCCCAGAAAATTCTTCTCGTCCTATTTGGGTGCCTGAACGTGCTATCAGACATGGAAGAGATAGAACCCAGATTCAAGCGACTGAGGATCGACCCAGAGGAGCCCCCATCCAGAAGGAGGAGATATCAGAAAAGGATGAAGAAAGACCAGATTGACCCAGCCAAAAAGCTGATTTCATGGAAAGACGTGAAGAAGCTAACAACCCAGGCTTCACGAATACTTCAAGACCTAGGAGAAAACAGGACCCCAATGATGATGGTAGCAACAGTAATTGCCCTACTGGGCTGTCAGGTAAAGGGGGATCAAGTAGACACTTACTAGACGTATTTCCCAGATCCACCCCTGGTACACCCAGCTGTGTGGACTGGAGAATCTATTCCAGTATTTACTAATGACTCATTCATGATGGGAGGATTTACAGATACTCATATTACTCCCAATCATGTGACTAGATTTAATTATTCTGGCTATAGTGCCCAATTACCCTTGTGTTGTTCCCACGATAAACATGCTGGCTGTCTGAAAGTATCATTCGAAGAAAAGACAGTGGTTGGTAGACCTAGACTGACAAATAATTCTATTAATGGAGATTTAAAACCTAATACTAGATCAGTAATTAACATGGGACTTTCCCATAACAAGCCAGTCATTTCTGCCAAACCTTCACAGATACACCACTGTCCAAATAGTTCTACAATTGAGATTGGCACCTTTCCTAAATGGATGGATTGTATAAATCTGTTTCCTGTACAACATAAGGTGTCTAAAGATAGTGGGTATATTTTAGACTGGTCTCCAAAAATTGATGAGACAATTACGAAGAAATTCTGCTATGACACCTGCAGGATTTGTTAGTAATATTTTGACTTATAGTAAAGGTGGTGTTCAAAAAGATATTTGGCGATTAATTGCTGCCTCAGAATTCTTATATTTTACAGACAAACCCTTACCAAGATTTATTGGCAAGAACTGTAAAGAGGGATCTTGCCATGGCTTACGAGCTTGTGTCCAATCTCCTTATGTTTTAATTATTGGAAATGTAAAACTTAAATGGATAGATGACAGATATATTGTTACTTGTAAAAAATGTAACCTAACCAATTGCATTACTAGGTATAATGGAGGAAAAGGAGTGCTGATACTTCATCAGCCCTCTTTCGTTTTATTACCTGCTAATATTTCAGAGCCATGGTATGCTGATGCTGGTTTACAAGTCTTACAGCAAATTCATGCCCAGCTGGCAAGACCTAAACGTGCTATTGGAGTTATAATTGTTGGTGTTTTGTCGCTAGTTTCTTTTATTGCATCAACTGTCTCTGCGTCTCTGACATTGTCTCAAAATATTCAGCATGCAAAATTTCTTAATAATTGAGCTCAAAATACTTCCAAGGCTCTGCGTAATCAAGTAAATATTGATGAAAAGATTGAAACTAAATTAAACGCCTTAGAGGCGACTGTTATTGACATAGGTAATGAACTTTCAGCCTTAAAATTTAAGAAAGGCTTAAATGCCATGCTAATTATAAGTATGTGTGTGTTACAGCTGCCAAGTACAATGCTTCTCTCTGGGATTGGGAGAAGGTTAAAAACCATTTGTTAGGTATTTGGCAAAATAGTAATAATAGCTTGGATATTCTGGAACTTCATCACCATATCCAAGACATTCAAAATAATAGAGCTGATTTTTCAGATCCTTCTTCTTTGGCTAACCAAATATTGAAGGAGTTAAATGGATTCAACCCTGGAAATATTCTTAAACACTCTTCCTGGTACATTATTGGATTATTCTCTTTGCTTCTAATTCTGTATTGCATTGTAATTGTAGGATGGCGAGTCTTCAGAACAAGAATGCAGAAACTCCAGAGAGTGAACTGTGGCCTCATTTTTGCGTAAAGAAAGGGGGAATATGTCGGGAGCCATTCTCACACGTGACTTGGTGACTCCCGGTTAGGGTCTGAGGCGCTCTGGCTGTGTCGGAGCTTTCCCGGCCCTCTCCTGTTGAGAGAACCTGTCCGTGTGGGGGGTGTAACTGACCACTGACCCCGGAGGCCCAATCACTGACCCTGACCTTGGAGTGCGGCCCCCCTTCAACCTTCATTGGATGGAATTATCCCCTGAGTTTCTTGCTCCCCAATAAAAGGCTACTCCCTGGCGTGCTCGCTCTCTCTCTCTCCTGCTAGCCCTGAGTAATCCTTGCTGCCCTGCCGGGCGGTTAGTGGAAGGAACAGGAGAGGGGAGCCGTCTCGGACCTGGTCATAGAAAAAGGTAACTGAGTCTGTGTGTTTATTTCAATCTCACTAGCTAACTTTTATGCCAAGAACCTCATTAATGAAACCATTGCGCTGGCCGTGTGGCAGATTTAGGTACCAAGAAAGACTGACACTCTCCTTGGTAAAACCAAACAAGTTAACCCCCTGGGACTGGGACTGGACTGGCACCGGGCGCCTGGCTTCCTGGATCCCAAGTTCAGAGAGTTCCATCACCAAGGAAATGAGGTAGGTCAATGCTTCAGGAACTGAATGAGGTCACTTCCTTGGCAACCACTTTGCCCTAACAGTTGCTTTCAAGAGTCCCATGATATGGAGGCTGCCCCTACTTCCTGTGACATTTTCAAAAGTTAGAATGGTATATAAACCATGGGCACCCGGGAACAGCTCTCCACCTAGGACTGGTTTGGACCACCTTCTCTACATTAAGAAGAGAGAGGCTGATTCATACACATCCCTTCATGCAGACCAGGTTGTTTACCATAGAAGATGACTTTTCTCTCTCAGGACTTTCATAGGTGCCTACATCTTCTCAAGGGATAATTGCTGCATGGACCTTTGACGTTCTCAACAGGTGGAAAATCCCCTACATTTCTGTATTTTAAGACCAACTCAGTCCCTGCTCTTCTGTAAAGTTAGATTGAGAGAACAGTGTATGGTTAGGGATAATAACATGTTCAATTTGGGTTAGGAATCTTTCTGCACGACGAATAATGGTATTGGGAAACTATGATATTTACAAGAATATATAGGTGAAATATAAGTATAAAAACAGAAATCCAGGGAAGATATGAAGCCCAGAAGGGCATTGTGCCCTTAATTGGTATACTTTGCTTTGAATAATGTTCTGCAAAAATGTCTCAGATAAATCGATATACAATTGCATAGGACCTTGTATCTTGGATGATTGAATGAGTGATAAGATTAGACATTATCAACAGGCTTGAGGTTGAATATATAATCTTAGAAAGAAAAAAATATGTAGTCACCAATAGGATTGATATTTGAGAGCATTAGGCAACCTGGACATGGAAGTTTTTAGTAATCCATGCTCACTTTCAATTTAGGCTTGGGTACAATCTTAAGGGTGACCTTTTTTTTTTTTTTTTTTTTCGTCCAGAATATTACTGTGATGAAATGTTTATGTAGATCTGGTGACATGAGTATTTCTTCCACCATTTCAATGAGGAATATTTTGAAGATGTATAAATTAGTATTGAAGGTAAAAACAGGTATACCCCTTGTCTATGAATATAGAGATAATGCATGGATAGACCATACATTTAATAAATAATATAACGGTTCCACTTTAAATAACGGATTGAATTGATACCTGAAAATATATAACAAATCATATATTGATATAAAATCATTCATAACAAATAGTAATACGTCTAATTGTAATATTAGGGTTATGGTTATTCATGAAGACTGTGTGAGTTTGGGTTCAAACCTGATTATGGAAATTGAAAATAATGTGTTTGGAAAGAAGTCTCATGAAAAGGCCAGTCAAGAAACATGGAAGAATACATGTTTTCTGAAGCAGGAAGTGATTGAAAGTGAAATAAATCCCTATAAATTTGTAAACTTGTGGATGAAATATGTATACTATAATGTGCATAAACTGAAGAAATAATAATGTACGAGTGTTGAATAAAAATGAACTTCAAAATACATATCATGTCCCATAAGAATCTACTTGCATTGATGTTAAACTGGGTCAGTTACTGTAGAAAAATTAGTAGTTATATTCACCATTCACTGAAGTTAGTTTTCAGTACTAGGAAAAAAATATGTATTTCAGGTGAATGAATATTTCTGAGAATAATCTTGTGAAAAGTTTATTATAAATTCAAATAGATGAACATGAATGAATTTATGGAGTGTATAATAAGACACATATATTTAATATTTTGAAATATCTGGAGAGTATATATATATACAAAAAACACACACAGACTTTAAAATGTAGCAATATATATGCCAATCGAATTACACCGTGAAATACATATATCCACAGATCCAAAAATATTCATTTTACTGAATATCGATTGATGTATAACTTTTTTCAACTAGGAAGCTCACCCATGGGTTGAATTTTCAGTTCCAACAGCATTTAGGAAGAGTGATCTCTTCTCACACTTTGTATCTGCCAAGTCATGTAACTCACAAGAATGTACGTATGATACCAGGTAGGATTCTATATGTGCATATAAAAATACATGTGCTGAATAGACTTCAGAGAAAGGGAGACAGGAATTCACATATTTATTAACTTTAAAAACACATGTACATCTATTTCAAAAAAAAGTGACTAGATTTTTAACTCCTACCCTATATAATGCAAAAGGCAATTCCATGTATACAACATGCCTCATTTGAACTGCTTGTATTTCTATTCTGTTTGGGTTATTTTTCTCCATCATATTAGGATTAGTATTCAGAATATAGTAGGGTATGTGTTCGTGTCAGGGATTCAGTATTTCAAATGTAAAATAGGAAAATGTATAAAATTTGTATGCAAATATGTGCTAAACAAAAATCATCCCAGTCTCATCCAAAACAATTCCTTGACATTACCTTCGCCCCAAGTAACACACGATTAGAGGAAAAAAGTTAGAAAGTCTGTGAATACATATCTGGAATGGAATATGCTCAGGAGTTCACAACCTTGGAAGTGGTGGCGGAGTTTCCAAAAGGATGGGACAGGGTAAACACTCCACAAACATGGAGCTCTTCTGGCCTAAAGACTTCTTGAGAAACTGCCTCTGAGGTTGGGCACTTGAAATATATGTTGTTGTGAGGAGCTCTAGCTTTTTTCTAGTGAGACCATCAAAGCTGTGTCTGCATCTACGTGACCTGGAGGACATGGTTTCTTATTTTCCACTGAACATGAGGCAGCAGTGCTGAATTCTCTCTTTGCAGGAAAACTGTGGCCATTGGGGGCTAAGTGTCTTCCCATGTGGACTGTGAAGCCATTTGGTGATCCTCCACTTTTCGTGGTGTTTCTTGCTGCTGCACTGGGACTTTGGCATTAGCTTCATGAAATACAAGGAGTTCAACTGGGACACAGTCCTGGAGGCAATTATGTCACGTGTGGTGGGTCAGGGTCTGCAGGAGAATGCACCAACCAGGCTTCTATCCCACATAGCTTGGCCCCTTGTCTATAGCAACCTGATTCTGAACATTGCCCAGAAAAATCTCCATATAACATGATGCCTTTACATGGAAGGGTCTGCTGGCTGCACCATGTCAGTTACAAGCCATTTGGAAGCCAATGGCAGATCCACATGGCCCAACCACAGATGTTTAATCACACACCTGCCCACCACTGCTCTAGGCCAACTACTCAGCAGGTTCCAACTTCCTGGCATCTTTTTTCTACACCATTTTCATGGAACCCAGTCAATCAAGGCACTGTCTTGTATACTCATGATCATCAACAGGACATCCAAAGGTTATCCAGTGCCACCTGGTCATGGGAATTTCAAAAATTTTATGGTATTTATCTAGCCATATTTCAAGGATGAAGTTGGAGGCACTGTGGTTTTCAATTCATTTGGGAAACATTAAATGGTGAGGAAGCTCATTTCAATGAAACCTCTGGAGAACTCTCACAGGCAAGGCTTCCCAAAAAGTGGCCAAAAGGTCAAATGAAGCCAGGCCCATTTAGGTATACAATGTGAGCTCCATGTGTGTTTTGATTCTCAACTATGCCCGCCAAGTCTTTCAGAATAAAATCATGGGATATCCTGGCTGAGATTCCCAATGCTCTGTGGAAAGCCACCCTGGGCCTACATCTCAGTTTCCAAGGGTGATTCTCATGGGTGGCCTCCTAAAATCCCAACAAAATTCATTTCAATACTTCTCTGAACTCATTTCCAGAACTCAGTCTCTAAGGGGAATCACACCAGATCTCAAGCCCTGGTAGACCCAGTCATCTCTTCCAACCGCCACGCACATGACCACAATTCGAAACAAAACACTCCCACATGGCCCTCATCTTCTTCCATATAGACACTAATCATAACCTCTGGCTGGAGGTTTCCATGAGGGGAGGAGTCCAAGACAGTGTCCAAAATAACTCCCTTGCCCCTCATAGGCCTAAAGACAGGGTGGTCTGGACACCCTTCTTGTGAACCAGGTGTGATCAAATATGCTAGATGTTAATACTATTATGCTTCTCCAAGTTGAGGAAAACTGACTGTCAGGTATATATTTTTATACGATTTGGAGTCATGAGAAAAAACAAGCACCTCTGCAGGTCGTTGTAGAACCCTTTTGAACCGAAGGATCCCTATTCTCACTTGATGGAGTTCAAGAACCTTACAGAGGAAAGGGAGAGACTTCATTCACAATGACTGCTTTTTTTGCCATTTTGGTTTTGGATGCACACATGGGATCTCTCTTTACGTCCATCAGGTGCTGAGAATCTAAGCCACAGCCTCACACAGGGCCAAGAGGCTGATTCAGACACATAACTTTCCAAAGCAATTAAGCAAACAGCCACAGGTGATGCCCATTCATTTCCATTTGAAAACTGTTTTCTTCAGGCTTCACAAAGGGGTGGCCGAAGGCAAAGACCTTCCTGACATTCAGGGAAACAGAACAATTAGGTAAGAAAAAGGCCAAAAGCAGGGTTTTTCCACTGATACTTTCCTGGTCATACTGATATCTGAGTTTTCTGAGATTCTCGCCATTCCCTTCAGCTATCCAGTACATTGGCATGTCACAGAGCTTGGAGATGATACATATCTTGGACACAAAACCATGAGGCTATCTGGAGAGTGGCCAGAATTCTGCAAGAAAACAGGAACTTAGGAAGATAGCAGGTGTTCCCCATGGATAAGGCAAGCCCTAGTCCATTCATAAATTGGGCAGGATGAATGCTGGGAAGCTTTCTACAAGACAGGACACATCCATGGATGCATTCTCTTTTCTAATGTGTACAACCACGAACACAGTGAGATACACAGACATAGAAACACTCGCCTTGTCAAACGACTTACTAGAAACATTTCATTCCAAACAAAAAACTGCCTTTCCTACCTATTCTCATAACATGAGACAAAATCAAAAACCCACACCCACACCCACAAAGGCACCTCCTTCCCCCAAGTATGTCTGTGACTATCCGGAGTGACCTCTGACTTGTGTGCCATACTCTGTTTCCTCGAAATTGTCTGTCCTGTCTCACATCTGGTCTCCTTGGCCACGTCTATGAAGTAGTCAGGAACCACTGGTGAGCCACTACCTGCTTTCTCAGGAATGGCCGCCCTTCAGAGCTTTCCTGGCATTTGGCCATCCTCACATCATTAGCTACCAAGTAAGACTGACTTTGTCCTTGCTAAGTCTAAATAACTGAGACCACTGGGACTGGGACTGGGACTGGGTCTGGTTGCCTGGCTTCCTGGATCCCAAGTTCAGAGAGTTCAATCACCAAGGAAGTGAGGTGAGGTCACTTCCTTCAGGAACTGAATAAGGTCACTACCTTAGCAACCATATTGTCCTAAGAGTTGAGTCTAATGGTCCAATGAGTTTGAGTCTGGCCCTACTTCCTCTGACACTTTCACAAGTTAGAATGGTATACCAACCATAGGCACCCGGAAACAGCTCTCCACACAGGCCTGGTTTGGTCCATCTTCTCTACATTAAGAAGAGAGAGGCTGATTCATACAAAACCCTTCATCCTGATGAGGATGTTTGCCATGGAAGATGGCTTTTGCTCTCTCAGATCCTTCAAAGCTCCCTACATCTTCTCCAGGGATCATTTCTGCATGGACCATTGAAGTTCTCAGCAGATGGAAGATCCCCTACATTCTTGTATTGTAAGAACAACTCTGTCCCTGCTCTTTTGTAAGGTTAGATTGAGGGAACAGTATATGGTTATGGTTAAAAACACTTTTGATTTGGGTTAGAAATCATTCTGCTGGATGAATAATGGTATTGGGAAAATGCAATATCTATAAGAATATAGAGGTGACATAAAACAATAAAATCAGAAATCTAGGTAAGATTTGAAGCCCAGAAGGGCCTTGGGGCCTTGTTTGGGATACTTAGGTTTAAATTACGTTTTCCACAAATGTCTCAGATAAATTGATATACAATGACATAGAACTTTGTACGTTGGATGTTGAATGTAGAAGAGAACATCCACTCAAACAGGGATAGTCGGTAGTATCTGGAAGATGGTCAGTAGGTTTCTGGAGAAGAGTTAGCATAGGATTTTGACCAAATGTTCTTTAGCAATAGGGTTTTGGTCAGAGAGTGAATGTAAATATCAGCACATGTGGATAGTCAATCACAATGATGAACTGGAAAAAATATTTAGGAAAGCAAATATCAATAGAGAAATCACGAAATCAGGCAAAGTATAAAGTGAGTGATAGGATTAGACATTTTCAACAGGGTTAAGTTTGAATATATAATCTTAGGAAGAAACAAATATGTAGTCACCAATAGGATTGACATTTGAGAGCATTAGGCAACCTGGACATGGATGATTTTAGTAACCCTTGTTCACTTTCCATTTAGGTTTTTGTGCAATCATAAGTGTGAACTTTGCATTTTGTGTCCAAAATATTACTGTGATAAAATGTATACGTAGATCAGATAACATGAGTATTTCTTTTACAATTTCTGGGAGCAATATTTGAAGATGTATTAATTAGGTTTTGGGGTACAAAGAGGTGTACCCTGTGTCTATGAATTTAGAGATAATGCATGAATAGAACATACTGTGTATAAATAATCTAACTGGTTCCACTTTAAATAATGGATTGAATTGATATCTGAAAGTATATAAGAAATCTTATATTGATATACAATCATTCATTACAACCAGTTTTATATCTAATGGTAATCTTAGGGTTATGGTTTATCATGAATTGTGTGTGCGTTTTGCTTCAAACGTGATTATGGAAATCAAAAATAATGTGTTTGGAAAATAGTCTCATGAAAAGACAAGTCAAGAAACATGAAGGAATACATGTGTTCTGAAGCAGGTTGTGATTGAAAGTGAAATAAATGCTTATAAATTTGTAACTTATAGATGAAATATATATCCTATGATGTGCATAAACTGAAGAAATAATAATATACTAGTGTTGAAAAAAATGAACGCCAAAATACACATCAGGTCCCATAGGCATCTACTTGTGTTGCAGTTATACTGGGTCAGTTACTGTAGAAATATTAGGATTTGTATGCATCATTCACTGAAGTTAGTTGTCAGTACTAGGAAAAAATTTGTATTTCAGTTGGATGAATATTTCTGAGAATAATCTTTTGAAAGTGCATTATTAATCCACATACATGAATATGAATGAATTTAGGGAGTGTATAATAAGACACATATTTCATATTGTGAAAAATCTGGAGAGAGTATATATATATATATATATATATATATATATATATATATATATATATACACACACACACACACACACACACACAGAGACATTAAAATAGCAATATATATGCCAATCTAAATTCACCATGAAATATATACCATCCACAGATCCATATATATATATATATATTTTACTGAACATGGATTTATGTATAATGTTGTTCAACTAGGAAGCTCACCCATAGGTTTAATTTTCAGTTCCAATAGCGTTTAGGAGGAGTGATCTCTTACAATTTGTATCTGCCAAGTCAGCCACCCCACAAGAATGTACGTGTGGTACCAGCTAGTATTCTATATGAGCATATAAAAATAGATGTGCTGAATAGGTACAGAGAAAGGGAGACTGGAATTCACATATTTGTTAACTTTAAAAACACATAGAGAACTATGTCAACAAAAAATTGACTAGATTTATAACTCCTACTCTATATAATGCAAAAGGCAAGTCCAACTCTACACCATGCCTCCTCTGCACTGCTTGTATTTCTATTCTGTTTGGGTTATTTTTATGCATCTTATTAGGATTAGTAGTCAGAGTCTCGTAGGGTAGGGGTTTGTTTCAGTAATTCAGTATTTCGATTGGAAAATTGGAAAATATATCCAATGTGTATGTAAATATGTGCTACACACAAATCTTCACACTTTCATCCAGGACATTGCCTTGACATTACCTTCGTCCCAAGTAAGAACCAATTAGAGGAGAAGAATTAGAAAATCTGTGAATACATATATGGAATGGAAAATGCTAGGAGTTCACAACCTTGGATTTGGTAGAGGAGTTTCCAAAAGTATGGAAAGGGTAAACACTCCACAAACATGGAGCTCTGCTGGACTAAATAGTTCTTGAGAAACTTCCTCTGAGTTTGGGCACTTGAAATATATGTTCTTGTCAGGAGCTTTAGCTTCTTTTTAGTGAGACCATCAAAGCTGGGTATGCATCTATGTGACCTGGAGTAAATGGTTTTTTATTTTCCAATGAACATGAGGCAGCAGTGCTGAATTCTCTCATTGTATGCAAACTGGGGGCTAAGTGTCTCCCCATGTGGACTGTGAAGCCATTTGGTCATCCTCCAGTATTCCTGGTTTTTCTTGCTGCTGCACTAGGTGTTTGGTATTTGCTTCACAAATAACAAGGAGATCAACAGGGACACAGTGCTGGAGGGAGTTCTGTCACCTGTGGTGATTCAGGGTCTGCAGGAGAGTGCACAATCAAGGCTTGTTTCCCACATAGCTTGCACCCTTGACCATAGCAAACTGATTCTGAACATTGCCCTGAAAACTCTCCATATAAAAAGATGCCTTTACATAAAATAATCTGCTGGCTTCACCATGTCAGTCACAATCCATTTGAAGTTAATGGCAGATCCACAAAGCCCCACCACAGATTTTTTATCACAAACCTGCACACCACTGCTCTAGGCCCACTATTCATTCGGCTCCAACTTACTGGCATCTCTATTCTACACCATTTTCATGAAACCCAGTCAATCAAGGCTCTGTCTGGTACACTCATGATCACCAACAGGTCATCCAATGGTTCTCCAGTGCCACATGGTAATGGGAATTTCAAAAATATCATGGTATTTATCTAGCCATTTTTCAAGGATGAAGTTGAAGGCACTGTGGGTTTCAATTCATTCAGGACCATTCAATGGTGAGGAAGCTCATTTTAATGAACGCTCTGGATAACTCTCACAGGCAAGGCTTCCCAAAGAGTGGCCAAAATGTCACATGAGGCCAGGCCCATTGAGGTCTACAATTTGAGGTCCATATGTCTTTTGACACAAAACACATTTCAAGCCCAAGTGAACCCACTCATCTCTTCCAACTGCGACAGAAATGACCACCTTTGAAACCAAAACACTACCACATGGCCCTCATCTTCTTCCATATAGACACTCATCATAACTTCTGGCTGGAGGTTTCCATGAGAGGCGCAGCCCAAAACATTGTCTAAAATAATCTCCCTTGACCTTCATTTGCCTAATGTCAGGGTGGCCTGGATACCCTTCCTGTGAACCAGGAGTAATCAAATAGGCCTCCCTTAATAATGCCCTGCTTCTCCAATTTGAGGCTTACTGACTGTGCTGTATAGATTCTTTGTGTAAATTGGAGTAATGAGAAAAACCAAGAACAATGGCCTAGCCTCTTCAGGGCATTGAAGAACTTATTTGACCCAAAGGATCCCTATGCTCAATAGATGGAGGTCAGGAACCTAAGAACGGAAGGCAAGAGACTTCATCCACAATTACTGATCTTTTTGCTATATTGGTTTTTGATGCACACATGGGATCTTTCCTTAGATCCATCAGGTGCTGAGAATCTAAGCCACACCTCACATAGGGCCAAGAGGCTGATTCAGACACAGCAGTTTTCAAAGCAATTAAGCAAAGAGCCACAGGTGATGCCCATTAATTTCCATTTGAAAACTGTTTTCTTCAGGCTTCACAAAGGGGTGGCCTGAGGCAAAGACCTTCCTGACATTCAGGGCAACAGAAACATAGGTAAGCAAAAGGCCCAAAGCAGGGTTTCTCCAGTGAGACTTTCCTGGTCACACTGATACCTGAGTTTTCTGAGATGCTCGCCATTCCCTTCAGCTATCCAGTACATGGCCATGTCACAGTGTTTGGATTTGGTACATATCATGGACACAAATCCATGATCCTATTGTGGAGATTGGCCAGAATTAAGGAAGAAAACAGGATCTTAGGAAGATAGCAGGTGTTGCCCATCCATAAGGCAAGCCCCAGTCCATTCATAAATTAGGCAGGATGAATGCTGGGAAGCTTTCTACTAGACAGGACACATCCATTGATTCATTCTCTTTTCTAATATCTACAACCATGGACACAGTGGGATACACAGACTTAGAAACACTCGCCTTGTCAAAAGACATACTAGAAGTTATTCACACCAAACCTAACAAACCGCCATTCCTACCTATTCTCAGAACATGAGACAAAACAAAAGCCAACACCCACACCCTCAAAGGCACCTCCTTCCTGCAACTAGATCTATGACAATCTAGAGTGTCCTCTGACTGGTGGGCCACACTGTGTTCCCTCGAAATGACCTGGTCTGTCTCAGAACTG